>NC_135572.1:287507630-288132630 GCF_965152235.1 Eretmochelys imbricata
TTCAACAAAACGCAAAGAAGGTACCAATGTGAGATTTCTATGGATAGATACAGCACTTAACCCAAGGTTTAAGAATCTGAAGTGCCTTCCAAAATTTGAGAGGGATGAGGTGTGGAGCATGCTTTCAGGTGTCTTAAAAGAGCAACACTCCAATGCGGAAACTACAGAACCCGAACAACCAAAAAAGAAAATGAACCTTCTGCTTGTGGCATCTGATTCAGATGATGAAAATGAACATGCGTCAGTCCGCTCTGCTTTGGATCATTATCGAGCAGAACCTGTCATCAGCATGGATGTATGTCTTCTGGAATGGTGGTTGAAGCATAAAGGGAAATATGAATCTTTAGCGCATCTGGCACATAAGTATCTTGCGATGCCGGCTAGAACAGTGCCGTGCAAACGCCTGTTCTCACTTTCAGGTGATGTAAAGAAGATGTGGGCAGTTTTCTCTCTTGCAAATTGTAAATGAACTTGTTTGTGTGAGCAATTGGCTGAAGTAGGATTGATTAGACTTGTAGGTTCTTCTTTGAGTGATTGCTCATGTATATTCCACAATAAGTGTGCATGCTCGCCACGTGCACCGGTGATGGAAGTTTTTCCCCGAGCAGTACCCGTGGGTGGGGAGTGCCCCCGCAACCCCTGGAGTGGTGCCTTCCTGGCGCGGTATAAGGGGAGCTGCGCGCTCCCCCCCACCCTCAGTTCCTTCTTGTCTCCAGTGAAGGTACATCAGAACTGCTCTGCTCCAGCTTTGCTGTAGCTCATCCCCAGAACTCTTCATTCAGTGTTAGTACCTGTAGTTAGTTAGCTGTTCAGTTAGTCAGTGAGCCCAGGCTGGGGCATGCCCTGCGCCCTGGGTTTTAAGTCGTGCGGCTCTTGTAGGTGTTCCATGCCAAGAAGTGACCTGCATGCAGACTGTTTGGGAGAAACCCATATCAGCGAAAGGTGCAAAATTTGCAAGTTGTTTAAGTCTTGGACCAAAAGAGAAAGGGACGTTAGGCTCCGGGCCATCCTAATGGAGTCAGCACTGACCCCGACTCTGGCACGCCGCTCCAAACCGGTACCCGGCACCGTGACGTTGGTACACAGCAACCCTCTGGTGCCATCGACCAGTCGGCACCACTCCCCTTTCATGGGGCATGCCAAGAGGGCCAGGAAGACTCACTCTTCGAAGTGGCACTCAGGGAAGTCTGGGACAGAGGCTAGGCCCATGTCGGGCAGTCCTCGATCCCCACCAGGCCCCAGGCCTCTGACTCACGTTGAGCGGAGTAGCCCTGCCCCTTCGGAACAGGCCTGTCCGGATGTCATCCACACCTGAAGCTCTCCAGGCGGCCCGGGACATTATGTCCATGCCGGTGCCTGGAGCACCGCTGATGTTGGCCCAACACTCCAAAGGCAAGCCGCTGCTGGGATCTCCACAGTCGCCTCTGGCCTGGTACCAGTCTCAGTCGAGGGAACATTCCCACTGCTGTTCACCGCCCAGTGACTGCTTGGGGCAGAGTCCATGTGGTTCACCCTCAACGCCAACCAGACTGTCTGGCTGGGTTCCCCCCAGCCGGGACTCTTGGCACTGCTCATCCCCTCAAGGAGCGAATATTGACGGGACCGCAGCGGGCATCGCCTATGGACCTCGTCTCAGAGAAGGTACCGCAGTCAGTCACGCACAGTTGTTGACACCGTTCCCGCTCAGACTTCTGCTCCAAGTCTCCGCCAAGACATAGCAGCCCCGGGCATCTATCGCCGGTGTCTCACCATCGTGGGTCTGCCCGTTGGCCGTTCGCGGAGCAGCTGTTTCTGTCGGTACCAGTCCTCCATGTCGAGATCGCAGTCCCATGGCCGTCGTAGATCCCGGCACCGCCATTCCTCCCGGTCCAGAGACAACAGCAGACCTTATGCCAGCCTGGTTTCCATTCATAGCCGTCCTTCGATGGGCAAGGCCAGCCAACCCGAACAGCCAGCCCCACTGGTGCCACAGCAGGTGCAGTGGCACCGAGCATTGTGGCTGGCCCAATGGTACCAGTGGGCACCATGGCCTCCGGCACAGCCCCTGGTGGGAGCTCACTCGGTGGCTGGAGCTTTGGAAGAACCGTTGGCCTCCCTCTCCAGACCCCTGAGAAAGGAGTCAGTGAGACGTACGTCCTCGGCACCGTGACTGGAGTCCGACCAAGTGGTGAACCCTCCAGTGCCAGCCAACACCCAGAGCACCACACCTGGGTCTTCGCCCCACCCAGAGGAGGCAGTTGCGGCTCCGTCCCGCAGGAAGACTTCAGGGCCCACCAAGAACTCTTAAAGAGGGTGGCAGCAAGCCTCCACCTCCAAGCAGAGGAGATGGAGGAGCCCTCAGACTCTCTAACGTGTTGTCCCCATTGGCACCGGGTAGGGTGGCCTTGCCTCTCCATGAAGGGGTGGCTAAGATTTCAAATGCCTTGTGGCAAACACCGGCCTCATTGGCCCCCGTCTCTAAAAAGGTGGAACACAAGTACCCACTAAAGGGCATGAGTACTTGTATACCCACCCGGCGCCCAACTCCCTGGTGCTCAAGTCAGTCAACCACAGGGAATGGCAGGATCAGCCAGCCCCAACCCCGAAGAACAAAGACTCTCGGAGACTGGACTCTTTCGGAAGGAAAATTTATTCATCTTCAAGCTTCCAGTTACAAGTGACAAACCATCAGGCTCTCCTGCGCTGGCATGAATTCAGTCTGTGGGGCTCCCTGCCCAAGTTTGAGGACTCGCTTCAGGAGCGCGATAGTGGAGGAAGGGGCAGCGGCCACTAGGGCGTCCCTGCAGGCAGCCTCAGATGCTGCAGACATGGCCACACGATCAATGGCCTCCGTGGTGTTCATGAGACGGGCATCATGGCTCCTGGTCTCTGGGCTGTCCAGCGAGGCACAGTCTTCCATGCAGGATCTCCTGTTTGACAGGAAAGCTCTGTTTGCGGAGGAAACAGACACAAGACTGCATGGCATGAAAGACTCCCGCACGACCCTCCAGACTCTCGGCCTCTATGTCCTAGCTCTGGCAAAACCTAAGTTCAAGCCGCAGCAGACTCCCGCCCAGGCCGCCCTCCCGAAGTATGAGGCCACCCGTAAGAAGCAGCTGGACTATAAGAGATACCCTCAGAGGCAGTCTCGGCCTGCCCCCCCAGCCTGGGTCCTCCAAGGGCAAGCAGGCAGGGAAAAGGTGTTTTTTGATGGGACACTCGGGGCACCCCGCCAGTCCTCACCAGGGATCCATCCCCAATAAAGCTCCCCTTCTCCAATTGGTTGTGTGCTTTCTTCCCGGAATGGTCACGGCTAACCTCAGACCGATGGGTCCTCAACTCCATCTCCCGGGGTTACACCCTCCGGTTTACTTCCTCCCCGCCCAACCACCCCCTTACCCTGTCCCTCTTGGGGACCCCTTGCACAAATCTCTGCTCGAGCAGGAGGTGGGGCGGCGCCTAGGATTAGGAGTGATAGAGGCAGTGCCCAAGGAGTTCATGGGCAAGGGGTATTGCTCTCGTTATTTTCTTATCCTGGAGGCCAAAGGGGGGCTCAGGCCCATCCTGGACCTGCGAAGTCTGAACCAGTACATGGTGAAACTCAAGTTCCGCATGGTCGCCCTGGCCTCCATCATCCCCTCCCTGGATCCCGGGGACTGGTATGCTGCCCTTGATCTACAGGACGCATACTTCCGCATCCACATATCCCAGGGGCACAGGCGCTTCCTCCATTTCATGGTCCTCCCGTTTGGTCTGTCCACTACCCCCAGGGGGTTTACAAAATGCATGTCGGTGATAGTGACCTACCTCAGAGGGCAGGGGGTCCAGATATTTCCCTATCTGGACAATTGGCTTGGCAAGGGCATCTCCCAGTCACAGGTGAGGGATCATGTGGCGCTCCTCCTGTCCACGTGCACCGCTTTGGTCCTGTTGGTAAACAACACCAAGTCCACTTTAGTCCTGGTCCAATGCATAGAGTTTATCAGGGTGCTCCTGGACGCAGTGTCGGCCAGGGCCTCTCTCCCGCCAGACAGATTCAAGACCCCGAAAGGTCTCATGGACTCGGTCACAAGGTTCCTGGTGACACAACAGCCAGGGTTTGCCTGCAACTCTTGGGTCACATGTCGGTGTGCACGTGCGTGGTCTGTCATGCCAGACTCAGGATGAGGTCCCTCCAGCTCTGGTTGGCCTCGAAATTCTCCCAGGCCACGGATAGGACGGACAAGGTCCTCACCTTGCCGGACTCTGTGATCACCTCCCTACGGTTGTGGTCCTCCCCAAACAACATGCTCGGAATGAGAGGGCGGATCGCTTGAGCAGGGACTTTTCCTCGCAACACGAGTGGTCCCTCCACCCAGAAGTGGCCCACCAGCCCTTCCAAAGGTGGGGAACTCCCCGGGTGGACCTATTTGCGATTCAGCAGAAATGGCGATGCCCCCAGTTCTGCTCCGGGGGGGGCCTGGGGAGGAGCGCTATCTCCGATGCCTTTCTCCTGTCCTCTCAGGCCAGCTTCTTTATGCCTTTCTCCCATTCCCTCTGATCAGCAGGGTCCTGGAGAAGATAAAGACAGACAAGGCCCGGGTCCTCCTGATTGCACCGGCGTGGCCCAGGCAGCATTAGTACGGGACCCTCACGGGCCTGGCGGTAGCTCCGCCGTGGCCGTTGCCGCTCTGCCTGGACCTGCTCTCTCAGGACCAGGGCCGCCACCTCCATTCCAACCTAGTGGCGCTTCATCTCGTGGCATGGCTGCTCAGTGGTTAGGCGGAGAGGAAAGCACATGCACAGAACAGGTCCAGCGCATCCTCCTTGAAAGTAGATGGCCTTCCACTCGCCATGCTTATTTAGCAAAGTGGTCCCAGCTTTCTAGGTGGGCGGTGGACCAGGGTGTGTTCCCGATGGCCGCCCAAATCCAGCTTATCCTTGATTACCTCCTCCACCTGAGGGCCCAGGGCCTGGCGCCCTCGTCCGTCAAGGTGCACCTGGAAGCCATGTCGGCCTTCCATCCGCCAGTGCAAGGGCACATGGTATTTTTCCCATGCTATGACTGGCCGGTTCCTTGAGGGTTTGGACCATCTTTTTTCATATTCTAGACCCCCTGTCCCGCTGTGGGACCTAAACCCGGTGTTGGCTCGTCTCACGGGGGCCCCGTTGGAACCACTGGTCACGTGCTCCTGGTCTCACCTCTCATGGAAGGTGGCCTTCCTGGTTGCAATCACTTTGGCCAGGCGAGTCTCGGAGCTCAGGATCCTGACCTCTGAGCCGTCGTATGTGGTCTTTCATAAGGACAAGGTCCAGCTCTGCCTGCACTCCGCATTCAAGGTGGTCTCTGCCTACCACATGGGTCAGGACATTTTTCTACCAGTCCTCTGCCCCAGGCCTCACACACCCAGTGAGGAGTGCCGTCTCCACATTCTCAGTGTGCAGCAGGCTCTGGCTTTCTACCTTGAGCAAACCAAGCCATTCAGAAAGTCCTCGCAACTGTTCATCGCCTCGGCTGAGCGCGCGAGGGGCCAGCAGCTTTCCAATTGGATCACTTCGTGCATCTGCTCCTGTTATGAGCTGGTGGATGTCCCCCCGCCACCCATTGTGAGGGCACACTTGACTCGGGCGCAGGCGTCGTCGGCTGCCTTCGTGGCCCACGTCCCCATCCAGGACATTTGTACGGCCGCCACATGGTCTTTGATTCATACGTTCACCTTGCACTATGCGATCATCCCCCAAACCAGGAATGTCACCGGGTTCGGCAGGGCTGTCCTCCTTCCTGGGAACTTGTGAACTCCTACCCGCCTCCAACAGATATAGCTTTGAATCACCTATTGTGGAATACACATGAGCAATCACTTGAAGAAGAAAAGACAGTTACCTTTTCCATAACTGGTGTTCTTCGAGATGTGTTGCTCTTGTCTATTCCACATCCCACCCTCCTTCACCTCTGTCAGAGTTGTCTGGCAAGAAGAAACTGAGGGTGGGGGAGCACACAGCTCCCCTTATACCGTGCCAGGCAGGCACCACTCCAGGGGTCACGGGGGGCACTCCCTCCCTCCCACGGGTACTGCTATGGAAAAAACTTCAGGCACCAGTGCACGTGGCAAGCACACACACCTATTGTGGAATAGACATGAGCAACACATCTCAAAGAACACCAGTTACAGAAAAAGTAATAGTCTTTTCTTAAGTTTTACATTGATTTATTTTTGAAAGCAGTTATTTTTTGTACATAATTCTACATTTATAAGTTCAACTTTCATTATAAAGAGATTGCACTACAGTACTTGTATTAGGTGAATTGAAATATACTATTTCTTTTGTTTTTTACAGTGCAAATATTTGTAATGAAAATAAATATAAAGTGATCACTGTAAACTTTGTACTCTGTTGTAATTGAAATCAATATATTTGAAAATGTAGAAAATATACATTCAAAAATATTTAATTAAATGGTATTCTATTGTTTAACAGTGCGATTAATCGTGATTAATTTTTTTAATCGCTTGACAGCCTTACTAATAACTGTTGTCAGTATTTCTATTAACTAGTGAAAGCTGCTAAAATTGCTGTTTAAGTGTTACTTCTGTAAATTGTGGTACAGGGAATCCAGGGGTTTTTTTTTTCCTCCATGAGAAAATAGTAACGTAGCTGTAACTGTATTTTGTTTTTGTTTTCTAAAATGTGCTCCCGCTACAGTAAGAAGCTTGTTGTTAGGGACACTTCTGTATCATAGAAACAACTTTCATTTTCTGGACACTTTTTATTCATCAGAATTTTGCTATTTGCATAACAGACAATTTACTAGGTCAGCCCAATTAAGAGCCCCTCTTGTGTAGCTTGGACCAGCATAGATAAAAAGCAATTATATATTTTTTAAAAAACATACTTTATTTAAATTGAATTGTTTTATTCAAATAAAAAAACCTATTTAAAACTAAATTTGAAATAGACATTCTTTTTTAAGGCCTAAACTTACTATAATCTATTAAAATCATTTAAATACAAAATAGTATTAAGTAGTACATGTTTGCCAAATTTTAAAGAAAGACATACCACTGAACTCTTGGAAGTCACTGGCAAAACACCTCAAACTAGAGTTCCTTGAACAGCTAAACTAGCTTTCACAGCAGTAGCCTCTTCTGTAGGTGCAGAGAGAATATTTTCTTCATTTCAGTTTATTCAACTAATTCAGTTCAATGACTAGTTCATTCCAAGTTGAGACACCAATAGGAAGCTAAAAAAGTAGGAAGGCTTGATTTCCTCTTCTAGCTATGAATACAAATTAGGTGAGAAAGCATGAGATCTACTAGTTCTAAACTTTTGAAGGACATGGTGACCGTGGACACTGGGGAGGGCCAGTGTTCTGATGTGGCACCAAGCATTCTTTCATGCCAGTGTTTGTTTGGCTGGTTCTTGTTCACATGCTCAGGGTCTAACTAATCATCATATGTGGGATCAGGCAGGAATTTTCCCCCAGGTCCCCTGTGACCTTGGGGGGTTCGCCTTCCACTACATGTGCATGTGGGTCATTTGCCAGGATTATCTGGGTATCCACTACATAATTTTACCCGCAATTGCGGGACCTCGGGCGCTGGTGCACCTCGCTCCCGCCTATTCTCTGCCTGTGACACACAATAGTCTAGTCTCCTGTGGGCTGTGATGTTTTGGTTGTTGGGTTTAGTATGCGGGTGCTCAGTAGAGGTAGATATACAAGAGGTCAGACTACATTATCTGGTAGTCCCTTTTGTCGTTTGTTTCTGGCCATAATCAGAGTTTATCAGTTCAATTCATTAATTAGGCATAATGCTTCCTTTGTTTAATAAATTAGTTTTAAATGCAAAACATGTTTTTATAAACTTTTAGATAATCATCATTTTTAACATAAACATAAAAATGAAGAATGTGATTAAGCATCAATAAGCTGTTTTTAAGTAAATCTTAAATAAACATATAGTTATAGCATATTCCCCTGGTTTCCAACCAATGAAAATCAGCCTGTCTTTTGAAAACATAATGAAGTACAACTGCGAAACACAATTAAAATTATTTTAAATCAGTGTTTCCTGCTTGCCGATTTAAATCATGATTGAAATTGGTTATTTAAATTGCTTTGATTTGAATCAATCCATCCGGGCTTGAACTGTAAAAACTTCATGAAGTCTGAACTGTACTTAATTGACCGCTAGTTTCTAAGAGCTCTGGTAATAAATGCTACCCTTAAAAACTAATAATGGGTAACTTGGGTTTGCTATTTTCTTGGAATTGTTTTATTTGGCTTTGTTATTTTGCTTTTGTTGTTCACCTGCTGACTGCAGTTAACTCACTGGTACAGATAACTATGCCCATTATTATCTGTCAATATCATCTTAGAAAAATACAATTCTCAACTCAGAAGAATTAAGTAGAATAAACTAAAGATACTAACAACTGCAGTAAATGATTACTTTGCTAAACCTTTAAAGTTATTTGCTAAAATGGGGAAATATGTCTGGGGAAATAACTACACTATGATTAAACTAAATTCAAATGGTTTGTATCTGAAAGGTGACCGGCAAGAGTCAGTGTCTACTGGGCGGTATGATCTAACCAAAGTTTTACACACCTCAGTTAATGCTGCTTGCTGTTTTGCATAACACCATTGTATGCAGATATAAATGTACACTTTGCAGTAATCTGTTGCTTTTGCCTTTCACTCTTTGAAAAATTGGAATGTAAAATATTCAATATGGCAACTGCTTTTAAATAAGACCCACTGCATTGTCTTACACAAGGAAAGGAATCATGATATCAAGTCTGTTGCCTGCATTGTTAATCTAGAATATATTATGGGAATGAACTTTAAAAAAAAAAAAAAGTGTCTTAGGAAGATTCTGAGAGGAGACAAACATTTCAGCTATATTTGCTTGTCTATGAAAGCCTATGCTTTTGTGTTTTTTGTTTCTTTTAATATACTTGTTTGTTTCTGATCATTTTCTGCATTTCTTGTATGTTGAACGATCACAGAAGTCTACTTTAGGGAATAAATCTGAACAAAGGCATACTTATACCCTGTCCAAATTAATGTACAGGAAGAGATAGGATGTATTTTGAAAAATTTAATGAATATCTTATTCTCTCTTCCGTCTAAATTTTTAAATTGTAATGTGAAAGAATTTTCTACACATCACTGGCATCACAAGTCTCCTGTACACTCTGTGCTTCAAGTTGTTTGGTCTTTGAAACTTGACATGTATCACTATTTTCACCATATTTACAAGTAGTATTAAAAATGCAATTTGCATTGCTTACCATTAATTCCACTCCTTTGATCTAGGAACGAAGAGCTCTAGAAAGACGGATATCTGAAATGGAAGAGGAACTCAAAGTAAGTGCGTCACACCATTTGTGACTAATTCTGTAAAAAAAAAAAAAAAAAAAAAAAAAAGTGTTGGTGGTTCACATTATTTGTAAGGTGGAAGTTTTCCAGCTGTTGGCAATCTCATTGGAGAATAGGCAAATTCCTCATTTCCCCGATGCAACCACAACAGAATCTCTTGTGCAGTAATCTGCAATTCAGTTACTGCTCTGTTTCCAAAGGATATAATAGCAAAGGGTGATTATTTTTTTTAATTTATTTTTTTAAGAAGGTGGCTGAAATTTACAAGTTTAGGGTGGGAGAAAAGTCAAAGGTTTCTAGGGTAGACATTTTTTAACTGAAACCAAGGGGAAAAGTGAATCACTTTTCGAGGCTGAGATGGTATTGTATGGTTTTCATTCACTCTTACAGTAGTGCAAAACAGAGGATTGGCCTGTGAAATTTTTTTTTAAAAATAAGACTTTAACCTTGTAGTTCTAGAGTTAATCTCTGTGATTGGTTTTCTTAAGTCGTGATATGATTTGAGCTAAATAAGGTTAATCCAGGGAGTTGACCATATATACATTTTTCATTATATCCATGGACAAAACTCCAGAAGTGAGCCAACCAAACTGCTGATAAAATTAAATCATACCAAGGAAGCAGTTGGAATGTGGTGAACTAGAAAACGTCTTTGGACGCTATAATTTTAGAGGGACCCCCCCCCCCCCCCAGTCTATTAACAGCCAGTATTAGCTATTCTGTTGCTAAAGGGTTTCTTCTAAAACACATTTTTGAGCTCTCCCTGCTGCTCTGCAACAGCACTCTCCAGAAACTTTTTTTTTAAATGCATACATGGAGTTTTTGCTGACATAATGGATGATGACAAGCAGAGAAGTATACAAAAGACAACCATGTTGTTTTATCTGCATTAGATTCAGAGCCAAGTACGTGTGCCTTAATGGAGGACAAAATAATATTTGGGACAGAAAGCAAACTACAGCAAGGGAAAAATTTTCATTCTTCTAATGATGGGGAATTGCAGAATAGAGAATATCATGTTGTTGTGTTATACTTGTAGGTTATCCTTAAGGATGGCTAGAGGGATAAGAGAAATAGAGAATACAAATATATTACCAGTTTTGCAAAGTTGTTGGGGGATTTTTTGCAGCTACACATTAATGTTTTTAATTGTAAGATTAACTCTCATCCTATTTGTTTGCTGTATTGTCACATAAAAGTATATGTTAAGCACATGATTATTTGCAGATTGCTGAATGGGAAATTTAGTCCATGTAATTAGAATTTTAAGTAAAGAATTCCAGAAATAACTCTCATTGTTAATGCATTCTGAATTGTTCTGGAAAGCTGTGACTAATCACTGGCTGTTCTTAGATTACATTTCAAGAATGTGCCACTTTTTGATCCTTTCCTTTCACAGTTAGTTATCTGCTTTTAACATGACTGTCTCTTTTGATTTGTTCTCTTTCAGTTCTCCTTGTCATACTATACTTGCTTTTCTCTTGTTTTCACTCCTGTTTTTTATGATTCCTGCAGATTCAATCTTTGAGACATTTAAATGAGCGACTGCTGGCTGAGAATAGGGCCTTGACCAGAGTGGTTACAAAGCTCTCAGGGTCCTGTAGGCAACTACGTTCTGTGGACTTGTAATTTCTTCTTTCTTCTTTTTTTCTCCTTTGAGTAGCCTGGCAGGTGTTGAATTTTAGCTAGTGCTTTGGCAGCACTTTTCTATTAATGCTTGTGTGTCTGAAGATTTACTTATTGCTTGATTACAGAAGTATGGCTTATGCATGATGTCCAGTGTCCCAGCTCCTGTTCCTTATTACAGACACATTGGTAGGGTTTGGTATTATCCTTACTAGATAATATCTTATCATTTTGCATTCAAAGATGAATCAGAGGACAGTTCAAGAAATAGGTATTTCTTGTCTTGTACAAGATTTTTGATTTGTAGTTTATTTATACTTTATGTAAAGATTTGGTGCCCCAAAAGGCATGGTTGTTCACGCAGGACTTGAACTAGCATTAGGTTTCCTTTGTTTTGATCTTTATACAAAATGCAGAGTTTGACAATTGACCTCAAAATTTCCAACATATTAAAATTAACAGTAGAGATCTTCCTCTCTCTGCAGTTAACTTTTTATAAGATTGACCCAAATCAAAATTGTCCTAGTGAATATCTGAGTAATGATTTCAGGATTGTGGACTTGATTATTTGCATCAGCTATTCTAGTTTTTACATTCCAATATGTAGAGTTTTGGTATGCAAAAAAGTAATCTTTTCTTCAAAAATGTATTTGAATTTCAAGCCTTATTATGTATTTGTTCAAATACTTTGTTTAGTTCAGGTATGGCTCAGTTGTGCTAATACTCTTTTTATCAAACTAGGCTTAAAATAAGCTTGAAAATCTGTAACTGTAAACCAAAGGAAATCTGATTGTTGATTTGAAGATTACAGGTGTTATACCTGTGTGAAATCCAGTTACAGGGGACATCTGTGAAAAATCCATTTGGTGAAATCCTTTTGAGATCCTTTTGAGAAATCCTTTTGAGAAAACAAAATTTGACCCATTCCCCTGCTTCTTATCCACATGCCAAATCTTTCAGCCCACTAACCCTTTGTCCTTCATAGAAAAACTATGCATGGCTGAAGCTCTGAGCCCTGTGGATCTGGGCCAGATGAAAATATATTTAAAAATAGAATTTTTTTTATGGCTAATGGCCCTTCCACCTTCCTCATTTTTACACACACACACGCACACACCTTCTCTCTCTGTCCCAGAAGAGAGAGGAGGGACGTATGTGTTTTTTTTGGTTCTGCCTCAGGCCTCAGAATTTTCCATTGGGGGGTTGGGGTAGGAGGCTGCACATGCTCATGAGCACGGTCTGTTGCAACCTTTGTTTATGCAAAACTGTTAATCATTTATGGGTTTGGTTTTGTAAAAATCTGGGTTTGGCTACTAAAAGATGTGCTTAGTGACTACTGAATGACATTTTGCATCAACTAGACCTATGCAAAACTACCCACAATAATATAACAAGATATAAATAGTGCATGTTATGGTCTTGCTTATTTAAGAGACCACAGAAAGATGCTCTTGTTTTTCAGGGAGAAGTAAACTAGAATTTAAGCTTTATATATATAGTGAAGGGTTAACTAAAGGCTCAGCTACACTAGAGAATTTTGGAATTTACACCACCTGTTCAAGCACCTGAAATGCTAGTGAAGTGTTTTAGGGCAGATCCTCAGCTGGTGTAACTTGTCAGAGCTTCATTAGTTATACCAGCCGAGGATGTGCCCCTTTGTGTTGAAGTGGTACGTGGACATGTCGCCGGAATTTCTAAATCCAGTAAGATTGCACTAGCCCCAAGAAAATGTTGTGAGTTGTTCTGCTTTTGCTGGTTCACGTTAAACCATTTTAGCATTCATATACACAAGGAGCACAGAGTTGCAGCTAATCTATTTCAGATTGTCCTCCCAGATCAATCCCATAATACTCATATCTATTACTGCCGTAATACAGAACACTGGTGCTGTCACCTCTCCCATTCAGTATTTGGCTGATATATTCTCTACCCATTACTCCTTCCTGTCTTGGGTAGTAATGCACGAATAGCTTCATCAGAAGAAAAACTATTAAGGACAGTTTTTGCCAACTATGTAACTGCATAAAAATAGATTGTATTTAGACAAAGCCCTGTGTTTGAATAGTGTTTTTTCATCTGGATGGAAATTCACTAAGGGGGAAAAAAGCTAAAGCTCGTGTGTGCTCACATACATTAATGCTGGTAATAACTGTAGCTCCCTCATTAAGGAGTGAGTTGGCACAGGACTGTGGAGCTGGAGCCCCATCTCCCACACACCAGAGATTTGTACAGAAAATAAAAAAATAACCATTTGTGAAAACAGACCAAGCTCCATACGCACACCAGTAACTCTCAGCTCTCTACGGTACTTATCTCCTTCAGGTGCACTGGTGCCTTCTGGTCAGCCTGCCATACCACACTCCCCCAAATTTGCCTTGAGGACTGACTAGTACATTTGGGGACATGGAGGAATTGACTAAGCCTCATGGATAGGTCAGAGAGACGTTCTTACTCCACACCTGAGCTTGCATTTTTCTGCTTTCTAGATCCTAAAGAGAAAACTATTTAGTTTCAAAATAAGAAGCAGCAAAACCATGTAAAACAAAATTTTCTTTTTACAAATATACGAAGAATAAAACCAAGTGTCTTACTTCCTCAAGCACAGACACTGAGGTTCCATAGGATTCTGGGCCTAGAAGCCTAGAGCAAACTGAGCAGCAGAAAAGGTAGGAGCGTGGTAGTCTTTGGCCATTTCATCTATATTTCACTGTACACTGGTCCCCAGATAGGACAGAAACACTGGAACAAACCATGTTACAGTGGTGCAGAGATATGTCCATACACATAATACATACACCACAGTATACTAGAGATAATATTGCATTAAAAAAAGACACATTAAGAGTTAACGTTGCAAAGTCAAGTGCTCAAAAGTCCTAAGGCTCCTGCCTCATTCCATGAAAGTTTTTTAAATATTTCCTTTTATCTTCTCCTTTGTTCAGTGTTCAGCCCCAGCCCTGATTTAACACATACCATTCAAACCCTGATCTGAAGATAGAATTATTAACATCCTCATGGGTGTTTCTGGGGTTCTCTGACCATAGCATGAGAGTGCTTCACAAACATTAATCATACCCCTGTGAGATGAGGGGTTTTCATCCCCATTTTACAGCTGGGGAACTGAAGCTCAGAGAGATTAAGGCCAAAATAGTAAAGTGCCTGCTAATTTTGGGTGCCCAAATGGAGACACATGGGGCTTGATTTTTTCAAAGCCCAGAGCATTTTATAGTTGTTTATATGATAGAAGCTCAGCTCCCATTGACTTCAGTTGCAGCTGAGAGTGCTGAGTACTTCTGCACATCAGACCCCAGGGTCAAAAATGCGGACACCCAGAAATTGATGAACACACAATTAGTGGCCAGCTGTGAAAAGTCTGGTGTTACAGTGTGCGTAGCCTCACACAGGAACACTGGCAGAGGCAAGGGTAGACTGTAGCTGGCATTCGAGTTCCTTAATCATGATGAAACCATCTTTCCTCTTCCTGCAACGTCCTGCTGCACACACCAAGCACCTTCACATTTCTGCAAATGAGGCAGGGATCCTATGGATACTGCAACTCATTACACAACCGTGATTCATTCCCTGGACAGGCTTATCCTGTGCACTGGAGAGGCAGGGGTATTATGGGGGCGGGGAAATGTGATCATTCTGTGCAGATTGTAATACATACGCATTGGGGGAGAGGGGAGAATTACACTGTGTGGGCAGCCTAGCTTTTGAATGCTTGATTTTGCAGGCTTAATGTTCTTTTAACATATGGGGTGGTTGTGTGCACAACTTGCTAACTTTTTTTAAACAAAAAAATCATGTTGGAACTCTATTGATTGGGTCATCAGCAGGGTTTGGACATTTAGATCCAAAGCACAGAGCTCTGATGCTTGAGGTAGCTGTTAGCAGAAATAGGCTGTTATCTTCTATGTCGGGTGAGGACACGCAGTTTGCCAAGAGTCTTCACAGATATTTTCTGACCACAGGTGAATGTGGAGACTGAGAACTCCTGGGATCAATTTCTAGTTTCTGTAGGGGAGTGTTCTCTGTAGTGGTTACAGATCCTTGTGATCCTAGCCCATCCTTCTCCTCTGATCCTGTCCCCCTGTCATCCCAGCTCCTGCCCTGCTCCCTCTCTGTGCCTGTCCACCCTCCCTCCCTCATCCATTGGTTCCTAACCCCCTCTGTGCTTGTGCATCTCCCAGCCTTCCAGGTAACCTTTAATTCTGGCATTTTCTAACTTTTGAGTTTTTGACTTTGCAACCTTAATATTTTTTTAATGTTGTTTTCCTGGGTGTATGTACACTCTGCTACTTGGAAAGCTGAGTGTGGAACCATGGGATGGGTGCTCCGAAGCATAGGTACAGCAGTGATTGAAGGTAGTGCTACAAGACATGCTGAAGCAGTCTTGCCCACTTGCTCAGGGTTCAGCTGATCGCCATATTTGGGGTCGGGAAGGAATTTTCCTCCAGGGCAGATTGGCAGAGGCCCTGGGGGGTTTTCGCCTTCCTCTGCAGCGTGGGTCACGGGTCACTTGCTGAAGGATTCTCTGCACCTTGAAATCTTTGCAGTCTTTAAATCACAATTTGAGGACTTCAGTAGCTCAGACATAGGTCAGGGGTTTGTTACCGGAGTGGGAGGGTGAGATTCTGTGGCTTGCGTTGTGCAGGAAGTCAGACTAGACAATCATAATGTCCCTTCTGACCTTAAATTCTATGATTTTATATTGCTCAGGCTGGTATTATGGAAAGCTGGAACCAATGCAGGAACGAACAGTAATAGAAATGCTTAGCTTTAATATTAAATCTTGATGAAATAATGCAGACTGCTAGTGTAGATGGGCCTCTTGAATAGTAAGAATCAATTGATAACCATCATATTGGTTGTGCACTTGGAAGTAATTAAAACCTTTATAACAATTCAATCAACATTTCTTTTGCACAAAAGCACCTTGAGCAGGATGAGGCCATTTTTTCTGGCTTCTGAATTTTAGTGCATCCAGTGCTAGCAAAGGAGAACTTATATACCATAGCCTAATTGTTTCATGCCAGAAGGCCGAGTGCTCTAAACCAGTTTATTACTGAAGGAATTAAAACAACTTCTGTGACTAAAGGTTCTATTTCTGATGACTGCCTTGTCTAGTTTTGTTGCCTTTGTTTTAGGTTATACCAGCAAAATAACCATTGTGCTTCCATTTTTTGATAGATGCTACCAGACCTGAAGGCAGACAACCAGAGGCTAAAAGATGAAAATGGGGCCTTGATCAGAGTTATAAGCAAACTTTCCAAATAAAAAGGTTTACTACAGCAGCAAAATGGTATTGCACATATCTAGTAACTCCAGTGGACCATGGTGTGGCAGTCACTGGAAGCTTGGGAAGATACCTTGGAGACTGTCATTTTCAGATATCCTGCCAAATGCCCTCTTACCTGTGTTCTTTTTATCAGGATCATTGTTTCATGTTAAAGCGCAGCTGCTGAGAAGATAAAATGACTGAGAAATCTTGTTTACAGCTACAGCATATGAGGAAAGTGTTCAAGGCCAGATATGCCTCAGATATTTAACCAGTAAGCCTTAGTTGTACATAAACACTTTTGCATCAACGAAAGCTTTCAGCTCTCACAGAAGACAGTTACTCATGTTGTGCCACAGTTCATAGTTTTTCTATACTCGGTTTTTTCTTTACATCTAAGTTTGGATTTGTGTGTTTGCTTTTAATTATTCATGTACCAGTTTTTTCTTGTACAGTGTTTTCACAGCTTTATCATTTGCAGAGACCACACAACCCTTTAAAATACATCTTTGTGTTGCTAACTAGAGCTGTATTGTCCAACCACCTGGAACATGTCTGGTGGAACGTTTGCTTTCACTGTTTGTGCAATATGCATTTATTTCCTATACAAGATGCTTTAAAGTCCGTTGAAACTAGAGTTATTTTACAAGTCCTGTTTTCTGCCTTTATTGGTCACTTTAATAAAAAAAAAAGTTTGTAATGAAACATGTTAGATCCTGTAATCTTCACATTCATTTTAGCAGGTACTGAGTGATGCTGTATATATAAATGTGTACTGTTTTGATTTTCAGACCACCACGTGGCATGCTTGAATATACTTCCCTATTGCAAATGTCTGTTACTGCAAATTAGGCTACTCCAGAATAGTGTGTTTAACAAAGTTCATTAATTTTTATGGTAAAATGAATTTACACATTGTAAGGAGCCCTATTGTGACAAAAGGTTTGAACTATAAAATACTTTTATTACCTTGTTCCTCCCATTTTTTCAGTTGATAGTGTTCACCATAATAAAAGTTGCATAAATATAACTGCTTCACTACATTTCACATACCTGTATTTATCTGAGTGCTGTCCAAAACTGTTGTGCTAGCCAAAGTAACGTTACTAAATCATTTGAAAAACCTAACCCATTACACTCACCATGTTTATATGCACTGTTATTGCCATGTGAAAAGGCATCTGAGTTGATACCACCATCCTGTTCAGACCATTTTATACATTTCAGTGGCCTTTTTTAAAAAAAAGTACTTAAGTGAAGATTGCTTTTGTTAGAAACAAACAGCTTTTATATTTTCACTAAACTATACATGACATCTTATTGGCACATAGACTATTGCCTAATCCCACTGAACAGTTCAGCCATTAAAATAAATTGTACATTGTAAAGCTTGTAGTAGCTATTGTATTATTGGTTATTGTATACTATATTAAATGTGAATTTGTACCCCTTCATTTAAAAAGGTCATTGTGTTCTACTGCCTACTTCTTGGGGAGGGCTTTTGTTTTATTGGGGTGGGGAGGTTTTTTGTGTGGTTTTGTTTTGGTTTTTGTTTTGTTTTTTGTGGGTTTTTTTTTTTTTTGGTCAGGGGAACATGTTCTTTCAGTTGATTGGTTTTTTGAAGATGTGAGGTTATGCTCTTACTACCAAGCTCAGGATTCTTGATTTTAAAGGTACAAGGATAGTTTTTGAGATAGCTTGTTGTAATTGATCTGTATGAGAGATGGGTCTGAATATAGGGAACTACCATTGTCTTACGCTAACATAAAAGGCAGAGAATTGATCAGTTTGAATGGATGCAACATGTTCAGTTCTGTTATGAGACACTTAGGCATATTCTGGATTATATTTGGTAAAGTTTGGGTGCCTGTGAATGAGTAAATACGTGTTTCTAATATTTTAGTGTTTTATATTTAGGTTATTTATTCTTTATCTAAAAACCGAACAGCTACTGTGCTATATTGATTTTATTGGTAGTACTGAGCAGACCTTGTATCTGCATGAAACTAGTTGCAAAACCCACTCTTTTGGAAAAATTGTATTTTGACATATACAAATAAAATGAATAAAAGCTATTTTAAATGTGTGAAAGTTTTACTGAGAATATTTTAAACGATGTTATGAGTTTGGTATTTAAATTCTTCAGTGGGCATTTTTTCATTCATTGCTTTACTTGGATGCAAAGTTCAAGTGCTTTTCAAAGATTGTAATCTAATTGTGATTATTTGCACATCATTGTACATGCACATCTGTAAATGCACCAGTAAAAATGCCATATTTATGCAATCTGTAACAACTTGGACAAATGTTTATATATTTTACATAAACCTGTCTGTATGCAGAACTTAACTGAGAACCAGTTTTTTGTGCTATTACCACAGTAAAATACAACCCTGACTCTAATAGAGTAGCTGATGAATTTAATTGATTATTCTGTAGCACCAATTCATTTCTCCATAAATGTTTTCCTAACTAAACTTTGCTGTAGATAGACAAACCCCCAAAAGTGAACTTTAAACAAAACACCACACCCCAACCTGCAAATGACAGAACTTAAAACACGGTTCTGCTTTGGAGGTCTGCTTGCTCATTTGGCGCTACTGGAATGGGAAAAGCACTTCATTGCTTGTTGTACCTGACTGACTAAACTTACTATAGATTTTGATGGTGCAGTGGATGGCATGGAGGAGAAAGGAATTCAAAACAGTAACTCGTATTTTCAGTGGATCTGTTCCAGGGTTGGGAGAGAGCTGTGCCAGAGTTAATATTGAACATACATGGAAACAGCTGGTGCTTGAGATTTAGAGCAGCACAGGAATAGGATAGCACGTACAATCCACGGCACCAATTAATGTGGCCCGAACACCCAGCAAGGGTGGAACCAGAGTCTTAGAAGGAGGGACCATGTATGAGGATTCAGACTAGATAAATAACAAACAATTGGAGGGAGTTGAGAGGCCAGGAGGGAGATCTGTGCATGTAAGAGACTGGGTATCAGTTCCTTGGTTCAATCCCTGACTCTGGCTTTTGGCTAGAGAGCTAGAGGAGTGAGAATTGGAACTCCTGGATTCTAGTTCCCCTCCCCAAACCACCCTTTGTGCTTTCCCCAATCCCCACCGCACGCACACCATGCAGCCTTCTGCCACTTCCTCCCTGTACCCAAAAAAGACAGGTTAGTTTTCAGTTAACCACCATTCATTTTCCCTTCTGTCTTTGTGCACCCTGCTCTTCTGTTTCCAGTTCTTTCACCTACATGAAATCAAAAAATCATCCATTCCTATCTCACTGAGCTTCTGTTGACATTGTCTGCGCTGGCATACTTCCATGCAAAACTCTGCTTTGTGCTCCAGAGTGTAAAGCCAGATCTGTTCTATCCACATTACAGACCTACTGGGTCTTCATATTACCTATTCCACCTCATTGTGCAGCAGCTGTTTTTTAAAGAAAAGGGACACCACCATGTTTAGACTAAAGCAAAACAAATGTACTCTTATTTGGAGACAAGGGGTAAGCATTTGTGTTTTCAGTTTATAAACTGGAAAAGTATTTGGGTCAAATCACCACTTTAAACACGGGGAGGGGGATCAATTGACCCCTGCATTCATATGTCTGTGGACAGAGGATACCGAGCTTCCGGTATGTCTACTTTCAAGCTGGAGGTGTAAATTCTAGCTTGAGACATACTGTGCTGTGCTCCCTCTGGTTGAGATAGTGTGCTAAGAGTGTAGCTGCAGGAGGGAGGTATGCCCTGCATGTGATCCTGTCTGAGACTCACAGGTATGTACTTGGTGGGAAGCCCTTGCTCTGCCCCAGCTACTCTCCACTTTTAGCACGCTAGCTCAATCCGGGCGAGCAAGGGTGTGTCTCCTCAAGCAGGAATTCCAAATGTAGATCCACTGATCCCACATCTCCCTTTGGGTGTAAGGAAGGGGAGTGCTAACTGCATGGGATCCTCCTTTTTACCTTGCTCCTACAGAAGTCTTCCACATGTCTACTATAGGAATCTGGCTCTACCAAATGGGAGAGCTGCTGTCCCTATCCCTCATAGCTTTGATCAGGAGGCTTTCATTCAATAGAGAGGACACTACTTAATTTCCAGCAGGGTGAGCATAATCATACATATGAAATCTCCACAGTTGAGAGGAATGAAATGGCAGGGAGCAGCTGTCACACCACCTTAGAAGTTGAGAATCTCTGTAGAGAGGCTTCTGCAAGTGTCCTCAGATCTGTTAGGCCAGTATGCTGAACCCCTATGCCTGTTCTGTATAAGGAGAGGCAGCAAACCCATCTATCAGAACAAGAACCAGTTCAAACATGGAATTCCCTGCCCCATATTTTGTGTCCCTGGCCTATAAGGTTAGTAATGACATACATTTTATCTTGTTGATTTTTTTTCATATTTGGCTGACACTTTGCTCTGAGGAAGGATGTGGTTGTTCACTTCTGTTTGAAAAGGGAGGGCCACTTTAAAAGGTACCTACATTTTTACCAGATTGAATAATTTCCCTCTCTTTCAGTTGGAGCTTCCGTGTACTTGACTTCATGATGCAGCATGAAGATCGTAAACTTTGTTCTTTTATTACCCGTTTATCCACTTGTCAAACTGGAAGTTGTGCAACAATTTTAATTTCTTTGAAGTTAAGCTTATACAAGTAGGAAAAGCAGCTTTTCTGTTGCACCAAACCATAAAGATGCAATTCACTGTTGGACCAGATGTAAGTACCCAGCCAATACAAAATTGTGTGTGTGTGTATTATGGAATGTTGTATAATGCTAGGACTCCACCAAATAGGGTTGTGACAATACTCTTAAGAACATAAGGTTTCCAAATGCCCTTTGGGGGTTTCTTCTCATCTGTACATAATACCTCTTGAGAGACATGTTACTTCCACAACATCTAGCAATGCTTCCTTTGTGTGTGGCTTAAGAAAAAGACATTCTTCAGTTCTAAGTTAAATTATACTTAAATTCTATAGAACTTTTCTATAAAATTTTATAACTCAAAGTTAGTAGAATACTGCTATTTTTTAAAAATCTTAAAGAATTATCTTTTAAAAAACCTAAATAAAGTGAACTTCTGTAGAACTCTTGGTTACATCTGACATTTATTGGACATTTTCATATGAGAATACCTAGACTACTTTTGGGGGGACAGGGATGACATTCACCTATTTTACGTATTTTTTAAAGGGGGTGGTGTTCACATATACTGAGTTTTAACATCTAGGTTGAGAGAGAGTGTTTCACCTTAAGCCAAAAAGTACAGGTAGTAGGGAAGTGTTGTTAAGCACTAGAATTGGCCAGGAAACAGGTTTTTGTTCCATAATAGAGTTTTTGGAAGAAAAACTTTTCCATATCTGAACAAGGCCAAAAACTCAATTTTTCATGGAACATAAATCCTGCAATATTTCATTTTAAAACACCCAAACTGGCTCTCCTGGTTCTTCTTGGCTGACTGGCCAATCTGATCAGTTTCATAGCTGTAATTCAGTAGTGGGCAGCAATGAAACTGACCAGCATTGTGTCAATTTCAGTCAGCAGCTTCTTGGCCTTCCAGGGGTTTTGTTTCCAGACAGCCTCACCATGCTGCCTGCTTTAGAGTCAGGGACCCTAGGGCTACTTGACACCTCCACCCCACCCCCCAGCTGCCAAACTCTCAGGAGAGCTAGCTCCCAGGCTGTGGAAGTCAGGCAGCCCATGGAGCCAACTGGCATAAAAGTCTGGAAGCCCTGGGATCCCCAACTCCAAGGCAGTCCTTCAGCTGGGCAGCTGAACAGCTGGTTAGTCAAACTGATAGGAAACCAGGCGGGTTTCAAAATCTTCTAATGTTCTGTTGGAAGATTCATTGAAATCTACAGGATTCCACAAAACCTCTTGGTTTTAACTAATGGGCACTTTCTAATACAAAAATGTTCTGCTGGAAAATATCCAGTGAGCTTTATTAAGCAGGTGTCTTTCGCATTTGCCTCGCTTGCCTGAGCAGTAGCTGGTATTTGGTAGCACATAGCTGCACCTGTATCCTGCTCAAAATTAGACTGATTTCTGTTTTAGTAGTAGAGTTTAGAGTAGTCGTGTACAGCAGCCCCAAAGGTGCATACATGATAGGATTTAAAAACATTCCTAATGAATCGCTTACCCACACAAACAAAACTGCTGCCATGCTGATTAAATCATCTATTCTTGCTTATGTCAGCACCTCCCCTTTTTGCTGCTTTTACTGATTAGATACCGAAAGTATGTAATCTTCAGAAAAAAAGAAAACTAGGGTTTGAGGGTTTTTTAAGTTGGTCACGTGTCGGATGTCTAATGTTTCTATCTGTGGATAATTATAGCAGGGACCGAAGCCTCACATTCCAACTTTGTAATTATTTCAATCCTCCTTACTTAGTTGGCCCTTACACTTTTGCCTTGCAGACTTAGTGAAGCTTATCAAGAACAGTTAGGCAAGGCAGCACAATCCATCTCCCAAAGGATTGCTTCCCTGTGTTACATGCCAGCAAGCCCAGGCCAACACAAACTTGCACTGTTTGTTTTTGCTAAAAAAATAATTAATTTGAAAAAACACCCTGGAAAAACAGTGAGAAAGGGGAGAGGAGGCAGAAGAGAAGCAGTTTCTTCCCTGGGAAGAGATGTTTCCTGGGAAGCCAAGTTTCAAACTATTTCTCACTTAGTCTTAAATATGCTTTATTCTGCACTTAAAATATACTGCAGACATAACTGGACAATAGATGTGCCTGCTTATTCCTTCGAATATTAAATAACTCCGCAAAATAAGTGTTTAATCAGGAAAAAAAAGCACCTTCCCCTTCATAATATTTAGTGAACAGAAACTTTAGACATCTAACAGGTGACAGCACTTCAAACAAACCCTAAACCAAGGGTTCTCAAACTGGGGGTTGTGAGGTTATTACACGGAGGGTCACCAGCTGTCAGCCTCCACCCCTAAATACTGCTTCTCCAGCATTTATAATAGTGTTAAACATAAAAAATGTGTTTTTAATTTATAACGGGGGGTTGCGCTTAGAGGCTTGCTGTGTGAAAGGGGTCAGCAATGCAAAAGTTTGAGAACCACAGTTCTTTCCTCATCTAAAGGATACATACTTTCCATGTGTAACCAGTAATAGGAGAAAAATGGGGAGCTCTAGGTCCCCTGAAAATTAAAAGATCATTGACACCTATATTTTATTAAATTAGAAATCTAAAAAGCCAATCCAGTCAGCTCAATCCCATAACACAAATAACTTTTATAATTAGAGCAACATCCCTTCTCTCATCCTGCCTCCAAGATCTTATCTCTCCTTCCCTCATTCTCCCCATAAAGCTGGGACTTTGCTCACCACCCTGAAGGCCAGTAAATTTGGTCTATTCTGAGCCGAGGAAGAGAATGTATCTGAGTGTCAAGCATCCTACACGCAGAATGCCTCTCCTAAACCGAGCTTAAGTGCCTTGCTGATTCCAACTGCAACAGCATGGCATAGGTTGGAGAAGCAGACTTTTGGACCATCAGGTTCCAGATCATGAAAGCTAGAACAAAACCCCTTTGTTTCTAACAGGCAACCACTGTGAATTATGGAGCCCTGGTGATGTGCTTTCAGTGGTGGCCTGCTGCATTTTGTACCAGCTTCAGTGTCTTAATGGATTTTAGTTATAGTACCATATAGAATGCATTACAGTAGCCTAATCTTAGAGTGAAAAGGGCATGGATGATGTCTGTGGAAATCGCTATGAACTGAGAAGGCTGTAGTTTTCTGGCCACAGTTAGATTGGAGAAGGATTTTTATAATTGAAATCAACATTACTGATAAATCAAAGTCTGAATCTCACTCCCAAACACTGTCTGCCTATGTATCACGTGGAGCTTCATCTAGTCAAAAATGTTAACTTACCCAACAGCATAGGAGTATTTTCTAACTTTCTTTGAAAATGTGATCTTTCATAGCCTCTGAATATCTGTTTTCAAGATCCCTGTGTTAATGACTCCATACCTGGGCTCCTTGGTAAGATTAAAGTCTCTCTGCTTTTCTAATATCAGAGATGATTCATTTCTGATTGCTAAGATGATATGCAACTGAGACAGAATTGGAAATGCACAAAGCAGTGAAGTTCATTGTGCGGTTCCTTCTTGACTGACCAGTCTATTCATTAATTCAAGCAAGGAGCTTTTTTCTGACAGCTATTTGACTTTACCTAACCCATTTCTTGGAAGAATTAGTGGATGGTATAAATTTCTTATCTCAGGAATGGACCTGTCAATCAGACAAAAGCAAGAAAGGGACCAGCCCTCAAGTCTGATAATCAAAATAACCCAACCCTCCTCCTACAACTTGGATCCCACACTTTAAAAACGCTGATGGGATGACTTTTGCTCATCTGTATTAAGTTTATCCAGTTGTAGACCTTGCCTCTAAGCCAGTCATTCCTCTCTCCATCATTAGTAATTATACAGACTATTTTAGTTGATGGCTAGTAAAAATGGGCCAGCAGCTAGTGCTGGTGGTGATTAGCCCACAGTACAGCAGTAGAACTAATATGAGGGTTATCTTAACTGTTTGGATGTGTTTGCTTTGTCATGGGAGTTGAAGAATCTTTTTGATGCTCCCAACAGTGAAATGAGAGTGTGAGTACCAACCTCAGGGTGGAAAGTAAAACACTGACGGCATAAACCCCAAACTGGTCATGAGTTTTAAACTTAAATTCCACTAACCAACTCCTCAGGCCCATTAACAGCCTTAAATAGAGTCAAAGACAGTACCCTTGGATACCCCAGTTTGTGTTGTCACCAGGCGAGCATATTTCTGTGATAAATTTGCCTTAACACCAAAATCACAGATTACTGTCCCTTAACCCCAAATGTCCCTTAACACCAAAATTCAGATTACTTCTAGTCCCAAAGGACCAGTTGCTTACCCCAGGTCAATTGCACTTTAGAGTTCACACCAAGGATAATGCTTGCCACCAATTCTGTAATAAACTATATGAAGATTTAGTAATTAGGAAATGGAAACTAGAGAATTATTTACAATGTTAAAGCATGTGAATATGGGCACACAAATGAGCTACAGCCCTAAATTTTAAAAGGTAATAGAGGTTTCTATAATCAGCAACCTCTATTTGTCCTTTAGGGTTACCCCAGGCTAAGCAGCTGGGGATCTCTTTCTTATGTTTAGGAAACTCCTTGTCCACAGCCCCCTGCAAGCAACATAGAGATCCTTAGTTCCCTCCTGCTATGTGCTCTCAGCTGCAAACTCAGATGATGGGAGGAGTTCACTGACATGATTCATCTTCACAGGTAGGAGAGCAGAACAACAACACAAGTCTTTAATCCTTTTTTTAATGATTTCTCAATCCACAGGTAGGAAGTTTCCAGGTGTAAGAGCCAATGGTAGCCTGGCTGATATCCATGGGTTTCTTCTTTTGGGAGGGGCATAACCATTTCCAGAGAAGAGCAACTCTTCCCACTGATTAATGCCCCTCTTCTGTATGGTGATTCTTATGGTCATGAGGCTCACATTATATCCACTCAGATATTACACTACACTATGTAATATAGATATTACAAGTAAGATTAATGCATTCAGCAACTCACAAGCATCCAAAAAGACACTAAACACTTCCTTATAACTCTAATACCTATCCTATCAATATTAACCCACAAATGAGCCAGAAAGATTTCAGCTATACATATAAAATAATGGGGTCTAAATTAGCTGTTACCACTCAAGAAAGAAATCTTGGAGTCACTGTGGATAGTTCTCTGAAATCATCCTCTCAATGTGCAGCGGCAGTCAAAAAAAGGAACGGAATGTTGGGAATCACGAGGAAAGTGATAGATAAGTTCGAAAATATCATATTGCCTCTATAGAAATCCATGGTATGCCCCACATCTTGAGTACTGTGTGCAGATCTGGTCACCTCATCACAAAAAGGATATACTGGAATTGGAAAAGGTACAGAAAATGGCAAAAAAATTATTAGGGATATGGAACAGCTTCCATATGAGGCGAGATTAATAAGACTTGGACTTTTCAGCTTGAAAAAGAGATGACGTGTGTGTAAGATAGAGGTCTATAAAATCATGACTGGTGTGGAGAAAGTAAATAATGAGGAGTTATTTATTCCTCCTATCACAATAGGCAGCAGGTTTAAAACAAATAAAAGGAAGTATTTCTTCACACAACGCATAGTCAACCTGTGGAACTCTTTGCCAGAGGATGTTGTGAAGGCCAAGACTATAACAGGGTTCAAAAAAGACCTGGATGAATTCATGGAGGATAGGTTAATCAATGGCTATTAGCCAGGTTGGGCAGGGATGGTATCATAGAATATTAGGGTTAGAAGAGACCTCAGGAGATCATCTAATCCAATCTCCTGCTCAAAGCAGGACCAATACCAACTAAATTATCCCAGGCAAGGCTTTGTCAAGCCGGGTCTTAAAAATTTCTAAGGATGGAGATTCCACCACTTGCTAGGTAACCCATTCCAGTGCTTCACCACCCTCCGAGTGAAATAGTGTTTCCTAATATCCAACCTAAACCTCCCCCCACTGCAACTTGAGACCATTGCTTCTTGTTCTGTCATCTGCCACCACTAAGAACAGCCGAGCTCCATCTTCTTTGGAACCCCCCTTCAGGTAGTTGAAGGCTGCAATTAAATCCCCCAACACACTTCTCTTCTGCAGACTAAATAACCCCAGTTCCCTCAGCCTTTCCTCATAAGTACTGTGCCCCAGCCCCCTAATCATTTTGGTTGCCCTCTGCTGCACTCTCTCCAATTTGTCCACATCCCTTCTGTAGAGGGGGGACCAAAACTGGACACACTACTCCAGGTGTGGCTTCACCAGTGCCGAATAGAGGGGAATAATCACTTCCCTCGATCTGCTGGCAATGCTTCTACGAATACAGCCCAATATGCCGTTGGCCTTCTTGGCAATGAGGGCACACTGCTGACTCATATCCAGCTTCTCGTCCACTGTAATCCCCAGGTCCTTTTCTGCAGAACTGCTGCTTAGCCGGTTGGTCCCCAGCCTGTAGCGGTGCATGGGATCCTTCCTTCCTAAGAGCAGGACTCTGCACTTGTCCTTGTTGAACCTCATCAGATTTCTTTTGGCCCAATCCTCCAATTTGTCTAGGTCACTCTGGACCCTATCCCTCCAGGGTATCTACCTCTCCCCGCAGCTTAGTGTCATCTGCAAACTTGCTGAGGGTGCAATTAATCCCATCATCTTTGTTAAAGATGTTGAACAAAACCGGCCCCAGGACCAACCCGTGAGGCGCTCTGCTTTATACCTGCTGCCAACTAGACATCGAGCCGTTGATCACTACCCACTGAGCTCAACAATCTAGCCAGCTTTCTATCCACCTTATAGTCCATTCATCCAATCCATACTTCCTTAACTTGCTGGCCAGAATACTATGGGAGACCATATCAAAAGCATTGCTAAAGTCAAGATATATCACATCCACTGCTTTCCCCATATCCACAGAACCAGTTATCTCATCATAGAAGGTAATCAGGTTGGTCAGGCATGACTTGCCCTTCGTTAATCTATGTTGACTGTTCCTGATCACCTTCCTCTCCTCCAAGTGCTTCAAAATGGATTCCTTGAGGACCTGCTTCATGATTTTGCCGGTGACTGAAGTGAGGCTGACCGGTCTGTAGTTCCCTGGGTTCTCTTTCTTCCTTTTTTGAAATATGGACACTTTATTTGCCTTTTTCCAATTGTCCGTGACCTCCCCCAATCACCACAAATTTTCAAAGATAATTGCCAGTGGCTCTGCAATCACATCAGCCAACTCCCTCAGCACCCTTGGATGCATTAGATCTGGACCCATGGACTTGTGCAAGTCCAGCTTTTCTAAATAGTCCTTAACCTGTTCTTTCACCACTGAGGGCTGCTCACCTCCTCCCTATATTGTGTTGCCCAGTGCAGCAGTCTGGGAGCTGACCTTGTCTGTGAAGACCGAAGCAAAAAAAGCATTGAGTACTTCAACTTTTTCCACATCATCTGTCACTATGTTGCCTTCCCCATTCAGTAAGGGTCCCACACTTTCCCTGATCACCTTCTTGTTGCTAACATACCTGTAGAAACGCTTCGTTACCCTTCTCATCCCTTGCTATCTGCAACTCCAATTGTGCCTTGGCTTTTCTGATTATACCCGTACATGCTCTAGCAATATCTTTATACTCCTCCCTAGTCATCTGTTCAAATTTCCACTTTATGTAAGCTTCCTTTTGGAGTTTAAGATCACCGAAGATTTCACTGTTAAGCCAAGCTGGTTGCCTGCCATATTTGCTATTCTTTCTGCACTTTGGGATGGTTTGTTCCTGCGTCCTCAATAAGGCTTCTTTAAAATACAGCCCGCTCTCCTGGACTCCTTGTCCCCTCATATTAGCTTCCCAGGGGATCCCACCCATCAGTTCCCTAAGGGAGTCAAAGGCTTTTCTGAAGTCCAGGGTCTGTATTTCGCTACTCTCCTTTCTTTTTTTTTTTGTGAGGATCCTGAACTCAACCATCTCATGGTCACTGCTGCCTAGGTTGCCACCCACTTCTACTTCTACTACCAATTCTTCCCTGTTTGTAAGCAGCAGGTCAAGAGGAGCACGGCCCCTAGTCAGTTGTTCCAGCGCTTGTACCAGGAAGTTGTCCCCAACGCTTTCCAAAAACTTCCTGTATTGTCTGCATTGCTATATTGCTCTCCCAGCAGATGTCAGGGTGATTGAAGTCCCCCATTAGTACCAGGGCCTGTGATCTGGAAACTTCAGTTAGTTGTCCAAAGAAAGCCTCGTCTACCTCATCCTTCTGATCTGGTTGTCTATAGCACACGCCCACCAACATCCCGTTGTTGCTCTCACTTCTAAACTTAACCCAAAGACTGTCAAAAGGCTTTTCTCCAGTTTCAAACTGGAGCTCTGGGCAATCATACCACTTTCTCTTACAGCTCTGTTTGCCAGAAGCTGGGAATGGACAACAGGATGGATCACTTGATGATTACCTGTTCTGTTCATTCCCTCTGAAGCACCTGGCATTGGACACTGGGCTGGATGGACCTTTGGTCTGACCCAGTATGGCCATTCTTATGTTCCTATGTATCTGTCACTGTTCAGTTCAGACATGGGGCCCTTGGCGTTCTCAAAAACTGTTGCAAGATCCACACAGTCTACACATCAATAAGGATTAGAAAGGAAAAGTCAGTATTTGCTCTAGTTGAACAGACATATGGGGCCTAATTGCTCCCCCAATCCAACCACTGTGGACAGAGCCTCTGTCTGGATCTCTCCCATCCCATGCGAGGAAGAGGAGTCAGCTGCTTCTGCCACACAATTGCGTGTAATTTCTTCAAAGGAGATCCTTCAGCGGGGTCAGGACTCCATAGCAGAGAAGGAGCCCTGGTCTACACTTTGAGTTTAGGTCAAATTTAGCAGCGTTAGATCGATTTAACCCTACGCCCATCCACACGATGAAGCCTTTTTTTCCGACTTAAAGGGCTCTTAAAATCGATTTCTATACTCCTCCCCTGACGAGGGGATTAGCGCTGAAACTGACCTTGCCATGTCAAATTTGGGGTAGTGTGGAGTAGTGTGGTCACAATTTGACGGTATTGGCCTCCAGGAGCTATCCCAGAGTGCTCCATTGTGACCGCTCTGGACAGCACTCTCAACTCAGATGCATTGGCCAGGTAGACAGGAAAAGGCCCACAAACTTTTGAATCTCATTTCCTGTTTGGCCAGCACGGCAAGCTGCAGGTGAGTGTAGATCTCATCAGCAGAGGTGACCATGATGGAGCCCCAGAATCGCAAAAAAGCTCCAGTATGGACCGAACGGGAGGTACAGGATCTGATCGCTGTATGGGGAGACAAATCTGCGCTATCAGAACTCCGTTCCAAAAGACGAAATGCCCAAACATTTGAAAAAATCTCCAAGGGCATGAAGGACAGAGGCTATAACAGGGACCCGCAGCAGTACCATGTGAAACTTTAGGAGCTCAGGCAAGCCTACCAAAAAACCAGAGAGGCAAATGGCTTCTATGATGAGCGGCATGCCATTCTAGGGGTGCAGCCACCACTACCCCACCCCTGTGCTTTGACTCCATCAGTGGATTGTCACACAACAGGGATGTGCATTTTGGGGATGAGGAAGATAGCGCACAGCAAGCAAGCAGAGAAACTGTTTTCCCCGAGAGCCAGGAACTGTTTCTCATCCTGGACCTGGAGCCAGTACCCCTCGAACCCACCCAAGGCTGCCTCCTGGACACACGAGGTGGAGAAGGGACCTCTGGTAAGTGTACCTTTGTAAATAAAATACATGGTTTAAAAGCAAGCGTGTTTAATGATTGATTTGCCCTGAAGACTTGGGATGCATTTGCGGCCAGTACAGCTACTGGAAAAGTCTGTTAACGTGTCTGGGGATGGAGCAGAAATCCTCCAGGGACATGTCCATAAAGCTCTCCTGGATGGTAGCTCCTCATGGTCACCTGGTTGAAATAGAGTAATTTTATTAAGGGGACATTCAGAAGTGGCCGTTCCTGCTGGTCTGTGTGCTTGTGGCTGAAAAGAAATATTCCCCGATGTTATCCACGTGGTGGGGGGAGGGGTGAAGCAATCATCCCAGAGAATTGGGTGTGTGTGTGGGGGTTTAGTTGGGTTTGTGCTACACGTTAACCCAAAAACCGCAGCCCCTCCTTTTAAATTGCAAACCCATTTTAAATGGCCAACCCAATGGCTGCTTGGTATGGGAAACCATTCTCACATGTTCTGAAGGTTAAAGAAGCTAAAAGACTGGCTTACCATGGTTGCCTGCAAGTCGAATTCTGTTGCCCGGCCCTGTGTGTGTGATCTCACACCAAACTGGCAGACCTTCAATATTAGAGGCAAAATGCGACCTTGTACCGAAAGCACATGTGCTATGTAATGTTAACAGCAAGGTTCACTGTGAAAGTCTACCCATTGTTCTCTAAAATGTGTCTTTTTAATGACTACTCTCCCTTTTTTCCCCTCCCACAGCTGCAAATGTTTCAACACTCACACTATCATCTCTGTCCCAGAGGCTAGTGAAGATTAGAAGGCGAAAAAAAGTACTCGCGATGAAATGCTCTCTGAGCTCATGCAGTCCTCCCACACTGAAAGATCCCAGCAAAATGCATGGAGACAAGCAATGTAAGAGTCCAGGAAAGCACAATATGAACGCGAGGACAGGTGGCGGGTTGAAGATGATAGGTGGTGTCAGCTTGCTGACAGAAGGCAGGAGGCAATGCTGAGGCTACTGGAGGATCAAATTGATATGCTCCGGCGTATGGTTGAGGTGCAGGAAAGGCAGGAGCACAGAGTGCCGTTACAGCCCCTGTGTAACCAACCGCCCTCCTCCCCAAGTTCCATAATCTCCTCACCAAGACACCCAAGAACGCGGTGGGGAGGGGGCCCTCCAGACACCCAAGCACTCCACCTCAGAGGACTGCCCAAGCAACAGAAAGTTGGCATTCAATAAGTTTTAAATTGCAGTGTGGCCTTGTCTTTCCCTCCTCCCCCATCCTTCCTGGACTACTTTGGCAGTTATCCCCCTATTTGTGTGATTAGTTAATAAAGAATGCATGAATTTGAAACAACAATGACTTTATTGCCTCTGCAAGTGGTGATCGAAGCAGGGAGGGGAGGGTGGTTGGCTTACAGGGAAGTAGAGTGAACCAAGGGGGTGGGTGTTCATCCAGGAGAAACAAATGGAACTTTCACACCGTAGCCTGGCCAGTCATGAAACTGGTTTTCAAAGCTTCTCTGATGTGCACTGTGCCCTCCTGTACTCTTCTAACTGCCCTGGTGTCTAGCTGCGTGTAATCAGCGGCCAGGCGCTTTGCCTCAACCTCCCACCCTGCCATAAATGTCTCCCCCTTACTCTCACAGATATTGTGGAGCACACAGCAAGCAGTAATAACAATGGGAATACTGTTTTCGCTGAGGTCTAACCGAGTCAGTAAACTGCACCAGCGTGCTTTTAAACATTCAAATGCACATTCTACCACCATTCTGCACTTGCTCAGCCTATAGTTGAACAGTTCCTGACTATTGTCCAGGCTGCCTGTGTATGGCTTCATGAGCCATGGGAGCAAGGGGTAGGCTGGGTCCCCAAGGACAACTATTGGCATTTCAACATCCCCAGTGGTTATTTTCTGCTCTGGGAAGAAAGTCCCTTGCTGCAGTTGTTGAAACAGACCAGAGTTCCTGAAGATGCAAGCGTCATGTACCTTTCCCGGCCATCCCACTTTGATGTTGGTGAAACGTCCCTTGTGATCCACCAGTGCTTGCAAAACCATTGAAAAGTATCCCTTTTGGTTTATCTACTCGCTGCCTTGGTGGTCCAGTGCCAAGATAGGGATATGGGTTCCGTCTATCACCCCACTACAGTTGTGGATGGCTTTGCTGCAATGGGATTCCCTTATGACCTGCACATTTCCCAGAGTCACTACCCTTGATAGCAGCATCTCAGTGATTGCGTTGGCCCCCACAGTAGATTTGCCCACTCCAAATTGATTCCCGACTGACCGGTAGCTGTCTGGCGTTGCAAGCTTCCACAGGGCTATTGCCACTCGCTTGTGAACTGTGAGGACTGCTCTCATCTTGGTATTTTTGCGCTTCAGGGCAGGGGAAAGCAAGTCACAAAGTTCCATGAAAGTGCCCTTACAGATGCGAAAGTTTCGCTGCCACTGGGAATCGTCCCAGACCTGAAACACTATGCGGTCCCACCAGTCTGTGCTTGTTTCCCGGGCCCAGAAACGGTGTTCCACAGCATGAATCTGCTCCATTACCACTATGATGTCCAAATTGCTGGGGCCCGGACTTTGAGAGAGTCTGGGTCCATGTCCTCATCACCGCGCTGCCATCGCCTCCTCGCCTGCTTTTGCAGGTTCTGGTTCTGGATATATTGCTGGATAACGTGTGTGGTGTTTACAACGCTCATAACTACTGCGGTGATCTGAGCGGGCTCCATGCTTGCTGTGGTATGGCGTCTGCAGGAGAGCAGAGTGGCAGCGGAAGCGGCGGGTGGATGATGATGCTGACAGCAATATGGCGCCTGCACGGAAAAAGGCGTGAAATCGTTGGCTGTTGCTTTCACGGAGGGAGGGAGGGAGGGGGGAGCAAGGGGTAGGCTGGCAGCAGACGGTTCAATACGACTGCTAGCTGTCGTCATCTCCTGGGTGCTCGCCAGCAGATGGTGCAGAACGACTGTAGCCATCATAGTTTCCAGGCAGACTGAATCTCCATAAGATGAAACTTAAGAAGAGAATGACCTAGAGTCACTCCCACTTATGTCCAGGCGCCCCTGACAGACCTCACCGAGGATGGCCAAGAGCACCCAGGAGACAACAATGACAACGGTGGTGGCGGTGGCTACCAGTCATACTGCACCATCTGCTGCCACAAGGCAATGAGCTGCTGCTGTGTAGCAATGTAGTCCCGCTTCTGCCAGCACCCAGGAGATGTACGGTGATGGTGAGCTGAGTGGGCTCCATACTTGCCGTGGGATGGCGTCTGCACAGGTCACCCAGGAAAAAAGACGCGAAATGATTGTCTACCGTTGCTTTCATGGAGGGCCTGATGACATGTACCCAGAGACACCCACGACAATGTTTTTGCCCCATCTGGCATTGGGAGCTTAACCCAGAATTCCAATGGGAGGCGGAGACTGCGGGAACTGTGGGAAAGCTATCCGCAGTGCAACGCTCCGGAAGTCGAAGCTAGCCTCAATACTGTGGACACACTCTGCCGACTTAATGGTCTTAAGTGGGGACACACACAATAGACTGTATAAAATCGATTTCTAAAAAATCTACTTCTATAAATTCAACCTAATTTCGTAGTGTAGACATACCCAGAAAAAGGCAGGAATGGGGATATGTAGCTCCACCGTTTAGGGAACAGAGAGGAGAGTTAATGCACTCTGAGCCATTATTCACTCTCCTTCAAGGGCCTCTTTGGGTAGATGTACACTACAGATTACTTCAATGGAGTCTCTCAATTAACTTGGCTTAAGGGGGCTCACAAAGCAGCCTTCAGAGATTTTTTACACTGCAGCTCCAATAAGGCTGCTGGCTAGGAAATCCCAGGAAAACATCACTGGGGGGAATCTTAATAGTTTCTTCCCTCTCCTAACTTCCTTCTGTGGGTATTTAAATAGGATGAGTCAGTCCAAATCTCCCAAGAGAAAGGAAAAGATTCTATGTTATATCTGGAAATGCCCAGAGTGAATACACATAACAGATGGGTTTTAACTATCTAAATACCACATAGGAAAGAAGAAAGTGGATTTTCCCAAACCCATTTACATTAACTGCTTGGGGATAGTGCCTGTGGCATAATAAATGCTTTACCAAGACAACGTATAATCTATTCACTGATATTTAAAGTAAACAAAAATGAAATATTAAAGAGGACCCTAACCCATAAAACTCGAATCATGACTCTTAGCCACTGGTTCTCAAACTGTGTTGTTGAACTGCCAGATTACATATTGTCAGCTCAACGCCGCCTCTCTCAATGCTAAACTGCATTAAGGCTATGTCTACACTACAGAGTTAAGTCAACTTAAGTTACATCGCTGATCGTAAACCGCTGTAATTACATCGCTTGTGCATGTTCACACAACACTCCTTGTGTTGACAGAGCGCATCCACAGTTGGTGCTCTAGCACCATCAGAGAGAGCAGTGCAACGTGGGTAGCTATCCCTCTGTGCAAATCATCAGCTTCTGCTGTTAGGAGTTCTGGGAATGAATTGCAGTCCATCATGGGGGTAGGATCACTGCCCCATGATGCAGTTTTCTCAGTCTCATAAGTCCAAGGGCTTGCGACTACGTTTTGCACCATTTTTCAATTGCCCCTGTAAACTGTAAACGTTGTGCCTGCCATCTCTGCCTGAAATCATGGCTCCTGCACTGTTCACCAGTCTTGTGATGAGGGTTATGAACACATTGCAGCTGAATCTGAACAGGAATCCGTGGTGCCTGCCCTGTTGTGTACCATGGAAAGAAAAAATTCAAGATTGATGTTGGCATTCACGGAGCAGCTTACACAGTAGACCGTCGCTATTGGGCTCGGGAAACAAGCACTGAGTGGCGGGATCACATTGTGATGCAGTTTTGGGATGAGGAGGAGTGGCTGCATAACTTTCATAGGCACAAAGTCATCTTCTTGAACTGTGTACAGTCCCCCCTCACAGTGCAAGGACACCAAAATGAGAGTTGCCTTCTGGGTGGAGAAGTGGCGATCACTGTGTGGAAGCTGGAGACTCCAGACTGCTACTGGCCAGTTGTGAATCAGTCTGGAGTTGGGAAGTCCAGCGTGGGGTTTGTGGTGATGCCAGTGTGCAAGGCCATTTATTGTTGCCTGCTACGAAGGACTGTGACTCTGGGCAATGTGCAGGAAATAGTGGATGTCTTTGTGGCAATGGGATTCCCTAACTGTGGGCAGGGGGAATAGATGGCACGCACATCCCCATTTTGACCCCAGACCATCTTGCAACCCAGTACGTCAACAGAAAGGGCTTCTTTGCTATAGTATTGCAGGTGCTAGTGAATCATCTGGGTCGTTTCACTGACATCAATGCAAGGCGGTCAGGGAATGTGCACGATGCACGTATTTTCAGGAACACTGGACTGTACAGCAAGCTGCACACTGGGACTTTCTTTCCAGAGAAGATGATTTCAACAGCGGATGTGGAAATGCCGATGTTGATCCTGGGGGACCCAGCCGACCCCTTACTCTCATGCCTCATGCATCCTGACACTAAAAACCTTGACAGCAGCAAGGAAAGCTTCAACAACAGGGTCAGCAGTAGTATAAGGGCCCTACCATAAATTAAACCCTAACCCTGCCGACCTGTCACCAGAAATCCCGCCCCATGGCGGGTATTACTTCCGGTCATGTGTCCGCCTTGATGCCGGAAGCAAGGTGTGTCATGTGACCTCTCTAAGAACTCTTCCCACTTCCCAACTCCCACTGGGTTTTGCCCCTGTAGGACCACCCCGAGAGGAGATTTGACCCATTAGGGGGAGTTCCAGGGCGGGGTGACCCATTCGGAAGTGGTTCCTGTGACCCCTCTAACAACTCCTCCCTCTACCAATCAGGATGGGTTTCAGTCACTGGGGACCACCCCGAGAGGAGATTTGACCAACTGGGGGAGGAGAGGAGTTCTGGGATGGGGTGACCCATCTGGAAGTGGTTTGTATGATCCCTCGAAGAACTCCCACTGCCCTGTACCAATCAGGAGGGGTTTCAGATGTTGGGGACCACCCCTGAGAGGAGATTTGATCAACTAGGAGCAATTCTGGGGTGGGGTGGACTGTCCGGAAGTGGTTCATGTGACCTCTCTAAGAACTGCTCCCACTGCCCTCTACCAATCACGATGGTTTTCAGCTGCCTAGGACTGCCCCGAGAAAAGATTTGACCAAAATAGGGCAGGTTCTCAGATGGCGTGAACCACCCAGAAGAGGGTCGTGTGACCCCTTTAAGAACTCCTCCCAGCACCCTCTGCCAATCAGAGTGCAGCACCATCACCCGAGAAGTCCCAGTGCCAGTCAGAAGAGGTCATCTTCTACCAAGAATGCGTGTTTTAGAAATCATGGAAACATGGACTCCTTCACTGCCCTGTGAGAACTTGGGACTTTGTTTTAGCCCAGAGGGTCTTCGACCATGTGCGGAAAAAGTGTTACATCAGCGACAGCTCAGAGGAGGAGGAGGGAGCAACCGAGGGGAGCCCTTTGGCCCAGCCGTTGATGGATACTCCAGAACCCGAACCCGAACTGTTTGTGAGACACCCAGATGAGCATGGTGGCCTCTTGTCCTCCACCCACCGGAGGAGGAAGGCGAATGCAGCTCGGGGGAGTCACCGGCAGACAAGGTGAACGGAAAAGATGTCGCTCAGGTAAATGAATGATTAAGAAGTGACAGACGATGATGGGGTATAATGTGGTTAGGAACCGGGGGTTGTGTAAATCTAAAAACAAGCAATGGAAACTTACACTTGTTTCTTGTCTGAAAATCTCTCAACAGCTTAACGATGCCTTGCTAGAGGACCCGGAGGTCCTGGACAGCGTTGCACCAAGCAGCGAAGATGAACCAGGCCCACCTTGTTTTTGCTCAACGCCGATACAAATTGTTGAAAATGACTCCAAGGATGATGGCTATGAGGAGTTTAGGAGGAGGCTTGGCATGGAACTAACTGAGCCAGTGCCACGTTGTGAGTGTAAAAAAGTCATGCGGACTATTGTACGCGTTGCTGTTTATGCTGTCCTTAATCACTGTGTGTGGGGGAGCTACCCTGCTCCTAAAATAAAAGGTGTTAAAAGCAGCCCTGGAGAGGGCTGTGGCTGGGGATGGCTGATTGGGGCGTGGCCCAGCTGCAGCTGCTTCCCCAATCAGGCCCCAGCTGGCCTGTATAAAAAGGCTGTGAGGCAGAGGCCCAAGGAGTGTCTCTCCAGGCTGGGAGAGAGCAGGGCCTGGCTGCCTGCCTGACAGGGTATTGAGGGTGGTGCAGTGCTGGGGAAGGAGCAGGCTGAATGGGGCGCTCCAGGCTGGCAACTCCCCAGGCTGTAAGGCCTTGTCCAAGGCCCTTAGAGGTACTGGGAGGCAGAGAAAGGCAAAAGGTCTGAACCCCCTTGCCTATGATGAGTGGCCTTTACACTGCAGTCTGCCCCAGGGAGCGGGGGCTTGGTGATGACTGGCAGTCGCCCAGACTGAGGCAAGGTGGGGATAGTAGGTTGGGGGTCCCCCAGGAAGGGGAGACCCCGAGGCAGAGTTTGGGGGTGCTGTCAGGGGGCAGAACCTAGAGAAAGGGGCACTGGGGTCTGCAAGGGACACGGGGGCCAGAGCTGTGCAGATCACCGGCATGCAGAGGGCACTCCAGGCTGGAAAAGAGCTAATTTCCAACGACCAGCAAGAGGCGCTACAGGGGTGAGTTCAAACTTTTACACACTGCCTTCTGGAAAAGCTTTTTGAAGATTGTGAGGGCTGTGTCATAGATGCGCCAGCCCAACGGCACTGTGACTTGGACTCCAGTGGATATAAACTGCAAGCTCCAGGGCCTGTGTGCTGAGCTGTGTTTGGAAAGCTTATTAAACACCTTTATTGCCATAGGTTATGCTATGCAGTGTCTGTGCCTAACCCCAGAACATTATTGCAAAGGGTGGCCTTGATAAATGCTGTGCAATTCAGTGGAGACCCTGACCATGTTTTAAAGAAAATGACCCAACCAGAAGATGCCCGCTTACAGCATTATATTGACCGTCTGGTCTGCACAAAAAGTTACAGTACTCTGCTTAAGAAAAAGACTATTTGTAAGAAATCTAAAAGGATTAAGTTAGAGAATTGTGAGGGGACAAATATGTGATATAAAACTTGGTAGCTGTAAATTTTTTTTAAAAAGCTATTGAAAACGGCTTTGTGACTATCTATGTTTCTGTTAGAAGGTCTCTGGCCCTAAAGTGAGCTAAAAGTTTTAAGAACAGGAGTACTTGTGGCAACTTAGAGACGAACAAATTTATTTGAGCATAAGCTTTCGTGGACTACAGCCCACTTCACTGGACGCATAGAGTGGAACATATAGTAAGATTATATATATACACACACACATAGAGAACATGAAAAGGTGGAAGTAGCCACACCAACTGTAAGAGGCTAATTAATTAAGATGAGCTATTATCAGCAGGAGAAAATAACTTCTGTAGTGATAATCAAGATGGCCCATTTAGACAGTTGACAAGAAGGTGTGAGGATACTTAACATGAGGAAATATGTGTAAAGAACATAGATTCAATATGTGTAAAGAACCAGGCACTCTCAGTCTCTATTCAAACCCAAGTTAATGGTATCTAGTTTGCATATTAATTCAAGCTCAGCAGTTTCTCATTGGAGTCTGTTTTTGAAGCTTTTCTGTTGCAAAATTGCCACCTTTAAGTCTGTTACTGAGTGGCCAGAGAGGATGAAGTGTTCTCCTACCGGTTTTTGAATGTTATGATTCCTGATGTCAGATTTGTGTCCATTTAGTCTTTTGTGTAGAGACCGTCCAGTTTGGACAATGTACATGGCAGAGGGGCATTGCTGGCACGATGATCTAGTTTGAAAGATCTAGTCCTGGACTATGGCACGGGCCTGCGAGAAAACACCTCAAAAAAGATAGAGGTGCAGTGGCAAATAGAGACAAAAACCCTTAAGAAAACAGAAAGAAAGTCATTTACAACAAGAGGATCCTAGGAGAAGGGTTTAAAACCCTGCCCTATGGCTTTTAAAAATGGATACAAGGTGGAAACACCACTTTCCTGCAATTCTCGCAGGGCCTAGCAACTGCAGAAAAAGTTGCTTTATAAAAAATATGTTGGATAATGCCAAACAAACATTGTCTGTTATGCCAGAGAATATTGAGTGATGTTACAGTTGTTGGCACCATCTATATAAGGAACTGCTCTGTAAATATCCCTTTATCAGTTTTGTGGAGGGGCTGCCTGATGCTTTTGACGATGACTGTTTGTTTCCTACCAATAAAGTAAATATGATTATCATAGACAATCTGATGAACTCTGCTTGTGAAAGCGAGGAAATTGAGAAAACCTTTACCAAGTATGTGCATCACAGAAACCTGAGCATTATGTATATATTTCAAAACACGTTTTGTCAGGGGAAAAAGTGTCACACAATTAACCTAAACACAAAGTATATGGTTCTGTTCAAAAACCCCAGGGATAAATAACAAATCACTAACTCGCTTGGGAAAGTACCCCGGCAAAGCTCAGTTCTTTCTAGAAGCTTTTGAGGATGTTACCAAAAGACCTTATAGCTACCTCGTGGTGGATTTAAATGCTTCCACACCAGAAGCTTATAGACTAAGAACTGGTCTTTTCTCTCCAGACTGGCCGGTGGTTTACAACAGCCTGGTATAAAAAGAGATGAATTATTGGCAGGCCCCTTTTTAACAGCTGGGGTTGCTGACCGATAACATGTCTAGGTGCGTGAAGAGAAACCTGCTCCTTTTAAAATTACTTAGCAAACTGTCCCCGCAGCAAAGGAGGTCTATACTGTGTTCAGCCTCTGATGATTTAGTAGCAGCCATCTCAGAAATAGCGCTCAATACCTTAAAAAGAAATGTACCTTTGACACAGAATCAACTGTGTGTGCTGAAAAAGAGACGCAGGCTTATAAAATCTTTGTGTAATAAAAGGGTTTCACTTAAAAGAAAGAAGCATCTGGTAAAGCAGTCTGTGGGGTTTATTGGACCTCTGTTAAGTTTTGCTATCCCTCTGATAACAGGGCTTTTGACTAATCAATAATGGAGTATGCAGAAAAAATGTACCTGGTGCCCAGCCACCAACTGGAGCAATTAAGAGCTCCCCCTCCAGCAGAGGAAAATATCAGAATGACCGCAACTCACTTATGGGATGCTGAAATGAAGTCTGTTCTTCAAAGAACTGACTTGGCGAAATACGAAAAGGCTAAACTTTACAGTGCCGTGCTTCAAAGGTACCTAACATATGTGAAGCAGAGCGATGCAGATAAAGGGAAAATAAGTCTGTTTCTACCGGAACAGGAACAGAGTGTGACTGACAAACCCCCAGAAACACCAAAGACCTCAGAGTCTTTTGCTCAGGAGGTGATGGATAACGTGAATAAGTGTTATAAGAAAAATGCATTAGTACTGCTAAATAAGCTGGGCCAGGATAAAAAAATCTCTTCATGGAACGATAAAGGGACTTTTGTATACAAAGGCTCTGTGGTTAACAGTTCTAACATGCTGGACTTAGTCAGGGCCGTCACCCAGACACGCTCTGTTCCTAGCAGACATGTACCTAAAGGATGGGATGTGTTTATGAATGCCATGGTGGAACTGAACGTACCATCTTCCGTCATGGGCAACGCAGCCAACAGAGATCTTTTGGAATGCCTGAAGGCCTCAACCGCGGACACTGGAGTAGATTGAGAAACCATGACCCCTTTTTTGCCATCTAAAAAATGAAAACTGGCTAAAAGATCCGAATGGCTCCATGTGTAATATTTTTCACATTCTAAAATTTTTAAAACTGGTAATGTTTTGCTTTAAATAAAATATTTCTATACTTTTTAAAAAAAAAAATAATAATCTGTGTACTTTTTCTGAATTGGTCATTGTTATTTTTTTTAACAAAAACCCACCAAACATCAGTTGTTATTAAACCCCTCACCTGGGGTGCTTTATTGGATAACATGGCTATGAAAATCATTGCAAGATGCACATGGCTGGGCTTGTTGAAACATGTTTTGAGCAAGGCTAGGCCTGCCCAAGAATTTAAATTTATTTTCTACAAAATTCATCACCATCTGGTCGTTTTGCACTAAGTCGTTAGAATACAATTTTAAAATCCGGTCAAAAGATAAACCCTAGCTACGATGATGTAAGAAAAACACGCAGTGATAGCTGCGGGCGACGGAGCGGGGGTCTTGTAATTGTCTATTGTGAAACACAATGTCTGTGGCATTTTTGTTTAAAAATTTCATAATGCTTTTAGGAAACAACACACTGTTCGGGGGGTGCCCATATGAGTCAAAAAACTCTCCACGGTTACGCTCCGCCAGATACAAAGTGAGCCAGTGTTCACCCGGTTGGTTGTGTGGATGCGTGTTGACCACCAAACTGAGGGGTCTCTGACAGAGCTTGCCACCAGGGAGCCAATCACAAGGGAACACATCTAAGAAATACTTTTTCGTGTAAGGGTCCGTTGATAAGACACGTGAGAGCTGTATGGTGTCCATGTTCACGTGTAGTCAAACCGAACATTTCTCCTCTGATTTATCTCTATGATGTTGTCAAAAACCCCATACGTGATCATATTGACGGTAACCGTTAAAGTCTTCCCAAAATGTATTTCTGCTCTCAGGTTCCCGGTTTTAATCAGGTCAAAGGCAAACAAGATGTAACCCTGAGCAAACTCCTCATGGTCGATGAACAGAGAATGATCTTTCATGTGTTTACCAGCCGTCTGTACCAGATTCATGTATTCTCTCACACAGCGTCCTGCCTCGAAGTCTGGTTGTAGAGGCTTGGTTGGTATCTGTTCACCATCCACATACAAGGCCACAAAATTAATATTGTAATGTTTAAAATGAAAGGGATTTTTAGGGTAACTTCTGCTAAAGGCATCATTATCCACAAACTCTAGGACAAGCAACAGGTTCTCCTGGTTATTGACCCTGCTGCCCACGGGGATGCTAAACACTTTCATTCCCACATGGTCCACGGGGTATTTAGCATTAGCGGTAAGCAGGGCCTCCGCATGCCCCAGACGGACACTTGGGAACACCCGTAACTTTCTTCACAAAAAGGGATGCTGATACAATGCGCAGTTTAAAGCCTTCGGCCGCACTGCCCATTAAACAGAAAACATCTTTACTGCGCATCAGTTTATTTTTCACATCCACTCCATTCAACAAAAGTTTTTCTTGAAAAAACAGGTCGCTGTGTAGATGATCCAGCAGCTCTACCGTCCTGCTCTGGGCCGTCAGCTTTGCCCGCCTCACAAACCCTAGATTCCCTCCATCCAACTCCGTTTCTTCGTGTTGTCCAGCAGTGTCTTTGTAGAACAGGCCAGCGGAAAATTGCGTGGTGAAGGTGTCACTGCTGTAATTGAGCACTGATTCTATAAAGGCCCTGTAAGGGTAACAGTTGTTGCTTTGGCTTATGAGGCGGTCTCCCAGCGTGACATCCAACTGACTGAAAATAGAGGCCACGGGGTAATTTGCCAGGCCCACCTTGGCATCCCTGGCGAGTTCAGTTCCATCTCCTTTTACAATCTTGCAACACAGGTACAGCAGCGTGTTGTTTAAATCCTTATAATCTATGCCATTCCCTGCTATAAAAAAGTCAATGGTGGCAGACTCCATAACAGCTGATAGAGGCTAGCACCTCAATGTAGATGCTTTTCTCGATGCTGGTCTGAGTAGCGGCTATTTGGAACAAGTCTAGTTCTGATTTGGTGCACTCTTCAGACCTGCAGTGAACAAAAGCCATGTTAATGAAAATATCTCTCTTTTACCAGGCAGAGCATCTCCTCTTTTGCCCAGGCTTCCTCTTGGACTTTCGCTTATGGCTGGCCGTGCGTGTCAAAGCCCTTCTTTTAAAGGGTTTCGGGGGACCTGTGCGTCGTGGGTATGACTCATTTCTCTTTCTCTTCCTCCTTTTAATGTACATCAGCCCTGATCCTTCCTGTGAAGCTGTATTCCCCACCTTCTCCAGAACAGCGCGGGAGACATGACCTACCCCGTCTTTAGCTATGTTTTGAGCGGCAGTTTTTACGTGGGGTTTAATAATCTCTAGCCCCCTCCTCAAAAACCTTTTGAAAGAGGTTACGAAATATTTCACCCACACCAGTCCCGTACATCACGGGGCCCCATGATATCCAGGAAGGGTGTATCCAGCCTGGGCTTTGTAATAGTTCCTGTAGATAGTGGGGTCACTGTAATTTTTTAGGATTGCCATAATAGTGTTTTGCTTTTTAGAAAGCTCGCTCTCTCCACGGATGCAGGTGCAGCTTGACAATCACCTTGCCAAAGCCAAACGAGACGCGTCTGTTCTGATCTTTCTTTATTTCAATGGTGATGGTGTTGATGTGGTGTTTACTGACAGGGATGTAATGAGGTTTATTGTAGGTGATGGTGACAAACTTGTTGTTTTAGATTCATAGATATTAAGGTCAGAAGGGACCATTATGATCATCTAGTCCGATCTCCTGCACAATGCAGGCCACAGAATCTCACCCACCCACTCCTGCAATAAACCTCTCACCTATGTCTGAGCTACTGAAGTCCTCAAATCATGGTTTAAAGACTTCAAGGAGCAGACAATCCTCCAGCAAGTGACCCGTGCCTCATACAACAGAGGAACAGGATGCAGCGTAACAGGAGAACAGAAAAGTCCCCCACAAACTGGTGTTCTACGATATCCATGTACAGATACAGGGAGTTGAAACTCCCTGTGATGTCTGCCAAGAAGGGAAATTTTTGGACACCGCACTTGGGGCCCAAACCCAGAATGTTAGCTAGCTCCACGCCAGTAGAAAACATATATGTAAAATCGTCAGATTTAAGTCTAACTTTTCTACCCACAGGGTCATAGTTCATGACCACCTCAGGCGGTCCGGGATGATGAGCCATGGTGCTGTTCAAATGATCCAGTAATTTGGGTATGGTCGAGTAATAACCTTATCGTAGGATGAAATTCCATGTCATATCTCCAAAGGTGATTTCGAAAGAGGTGTCTTCACTGATAGTGTTCCAGCTGTGTGGGTATTGTATTTCCACTAACCCCACCTCCCAGGCACCTGGGGATCCAAGGGCTTAATTAGCCATATTGTAAAGTTGGAGCTGGTGTTTTGGGGAAAAACTGCAGAGTTGGCATTGCTGGGCAAAGTAATGTAAAACCCGCCATCGCTTATTTCTTTCTCTCTCTCTCTCTGTCTTTGCAGGAGGAATCTTTTTTTTTTTTTTTCGTATCTAAATGTCTCAGAGTTGAAAAGCTTCCACTCAGCTGTTAAACTTATCAGGCCACCCCAACCATTTCACCAGTAGCTGCTTTTTTCTCCCTTTTCCTTTCTCCGCTAGAATTTTTTCAATCCTGTAAATCCTGTCTCATTTAGGGTTTACTTTTTGTAATTCTTCAGGGTAAAAACATCCAGTAACTGTCTCACTCTTGTAATCTTCTAATTGGTTTACAGGTCTCTGGCCCCCTGGTTAAGGCTTCATCCACTATGAATATCTCATCGGTAAACATCTGTTCATAACCTTTTCCAAAAGCTCCTTTGGTTTTAGATACTCACGTGGTCGCCTTTTCTAAAAGGGGCAACAACCAGTTTTATTTTAAAACCATCTCTGTAAACAGTTTTCTATACCTTCAAAGAATTTGAAGGGTTAACATCAGCGGGTCTGGTACGTACAGTTCTGTGAAAGCTCTGGTTGTAACTCTTTATGAAGTCAGGTAACACGTTGATGTAGCGAAAGGTGTTATGGGCTGTAAAATATTTCCGCACCCTAGTTTTTAAAGTTCTGTTAAATAGCTCCACAACCCCTGCTTTGACTTCATTATTAGTAACAAAATGGTGGACTCCATGCCAATTTAACAATCTGCTTAAAGGTTTGTTTAAAAATTCTTTCCCCAGATCGGTTTGTAATTTTTGAGGCATGCGACCTTCGCAGAAAATAGCTTTAAAGGCCTTGGATACCTCACCACTTGTCTTGTCTTTTAAGCCTAAGGCCCAGGCACGTTTGGATAGAATGTCTATCACTGTTAAGATGTATTTAAAACCTCTGTTGTGTTTGGAGAACTGATGCCTATCCACCAAATCTGCCTGCCATTGCGTATCCACATCTGAAACAACGGTCTTGTTTCTTTTAAAACGTATTTGAGCTGGTTTGTGTAAAGTGTAAGCATCCTGGTCTGAAAGCCAGGCTGTTACCTGTTTTCTATTTAAAGTTTTACTATGCTTTTTGGCCATTTGAAAAAGAGGGTTCACCCCACTGAAGCTCCCAACTTCCCTGGGGGTGTAATATATTTTCTTTAACAGAGCCGTCTGTATAGAAATGACTATTATTGGTACCATCTTTTACTAACACGAATATGGAGGGGGACACATTCATATTGACACATTTAAATAAGTTTTATTAATTGCCTGGTTTAACACAACCTTTTACAGCCACCTGTAAAAATGGATGCCATGACCCCCTACCTTAAGGAAGTCTGAGCTGGTTCATTCTTCCATTTTGTCCTTTTCCAGATTTTCTTCTTGAGATCTGTGTCTCAGACATGAGCAAAAATAGCTGATGCAAGATATATTTACTCCTACAGGGCTACCGATGTGTAAGTTCTCAAAAGCCTCTAGAAAGGCATAGTCAAGCTGTTGAAAGATTTTCAGAAAAGAAACAGTATAAGCACCCCAATGCTTGTTTTTAGATTTACGCAATCCGAGGTCGGTTCCTAACCCCATTACATCCCATCCTCAACCATCACTTCTTAATCATTCATTTACCTGAGTCTTTTCTGTTTTACCTTGTCCGCCGGTGACTCTTCCAAGCCATGATTGCCTTCCACCTCTAGGGGGGTGGACAATGAGAGGGCGTCACACTCATCAGGGTGTCTCACAAGGGTTTGGGTTTCGGGGTCGGGTTCCTGTGTATCCATCAATGGTTGAGTCAAAAGGCCCTCGTCAGAACTGTCACTGATGTAGCACTTTCTCCACACAAATCCAAAGGTGCTCGGGGCTAAAAGAAAGTCTGAAGTTCTCATGGGGGTGGTGAAGGAGTTCATGTTTCCATGATTTCTAAAACACGCATTCTTGGTAAAAGATGGCCTCTTCTGCCTGGTACTGGGACTTATGGGGTAATGATGCTGTGCTATGATTGGCAGAGGGTGCTGGGAGGAGTTCTTAGAGGGGTCACATGACCCTTTTCTGGGCGGTTCACACCATCCCACAACTTGCCCAATTTTGGTCAAATCTGCTCTCAGGGCGGTCCTATGCGGCCGAAACCCATCACGATTGCTAGAGGGTGGTGGGAGGAGTTCTTGGAGGGGTCACATGAACCACTTCTGGACCTGTCACCCTGCCCCAGAATTCCTCCTCTCCGGGGTGGTCCCCAACAGCTGAAACCCCTCCTGATTGGTAGAGGGCAGTGGGAGGAGTTTTAGAGGGGTCCCATAAACCGCTTAAGGATGGGTCACCCCACCCTGGAACTCCCCCTAATGGGTCAAATCTCCTCTCGGGGTGGGCCTATGGGGGGAAAAAACATCCTGATTGGTAGAGGATAGTGGGAGGAGTTCTTAGAGGGGGTCACATGACACACCTTGTTTCCGGTCATGTGTCCGCCTTGACCCTGGAAGTAATACCCCCATGGGGCGGGACTTCTGGTGACAGGTTGGCAGCGTTTAAGGGGTCAAGGGGCAGGGTTAGGGTTTGATTGACCATAGGGCCCTTATACTACTATCAGCAGGTGCAGAATGACCATAGAATATGCAGTTGGCAGATTATAGGGTTGCTGGCACTGCCTTTTTGGAAGGTTAGACCTCAGTGAGGAAAATATTTCCATGGTCATAGCAGCCTGCTGTACTCTGCATAACATTTGTGAAGCCAAGGAGGAAAAGTTTCCCCAGAGGTGGAGTGTTGAGGTGAATCGCCTGGTGGCTGATTTTGAGCAGCCAGACACTAGGGTTATTAGAGGGGCTCAACAGGGGGCTATTTGAATCAGGAAGGTTTTGAAGCAGCATTGTAGTAATCTCTTTCTGTAATGCATTCAGCCAGGCACTGTTTACTTGCCACCTTGAATGACCCTTGTAATGATTCCTGCCTGAGTGTTAATTGTAGTCTGCAAATGTGCTGATTACCACTCTGTATGAATTTCTGCTGCAACCACCATGTGTAGGTCACAAATAAAGAATCATTGTCTTTGTAAGACTACATTTTTATTAAACAGCAATACACAGATAAACATTTCTTACAAGAGACATGACACTGAGTAGCACTCTGAAATGAGGATCTCACAGCTGTGTGTAAGTCCAGCTGTCGTTATGGAAAATGTCCGCCGGCATAGAGTGCAAAGGGTACTGCGGTGGGCTGGGACCATGCGAAGAATGTTTGGGGGGAGTTTGGGGAGGACATGGAACACACCTCTGTATGGGCTGCAGGGGGAGTCAAGCACACGTGTTCCAACTGGGACCTGAGCATCTCTGGTCCACCATGAGCTTTATCATCCGTTCCTGCCCTTCTATTATCTGCTCCTGCCCCCATCTGCTCTCCTGGATATCCAATCTAGTTTTTCATTTACTGTCTCTCTCTATGTTCTGTGCTCGCTATAAGCCTGCTCAGACAATTGCAGCATGTCTTGAAACATGTCCTCTGCCAGTGTGTAGGAGCTGGCCCCCAAGGGCACATTTGAATCAGCAGAAGAAACAATACACAGAATCAGTATTGTGTGTGCGCTCAGTCTTGAATCATAGAAGTTGCATACACCTCTTTCTCACTTGCCCTTGGGAAGCACACAGCCTGGCCAGAGCACTAAACATGGTGAGTTTGGCTGGGAGTGGGGTGGGGAGGTGCAAGATGGGACAAAGGGTCTGGGTGGTTTCAGAGGGGATTAGTGCAAGCGCCCAGGGACACTGAATACTGGCAGTTTTCCACAGATGAGGGGTGATCGAAGCTGAAATCACACTACTGAGGGTAACCGAAGAGGCAAGGATGCATTTCCTGCATGCGGGCGGCTTCAGACAGGGTCCGTATGCTGCTCACCTGTGTGCTGCTTTGGTTCCTGCAGAAGTAATTGCTAACTAGCATGGAAAAGTTTCCTAAAAGAGGGGAAAAAACAGAGCAGCTCTGCCAAGGAACCTTCGGCAGAGGATTGCAGAGTATCTGCAGGAAATTTTCCTAGATGCCTTTATGGAGAATTCCCAGGAGATCTCGATGCGCATTAGCAAACTTTTCTGCAAGACCCCCACTGCATAGCTGCACAGGGGTATGTGAAGCAAATGCAAACAGTACCCAGTATTGTTAATTTCAATCCCTTCTCCCAAGTGCACCATGTAACAAAATAAAGGACACCTATACCTCATACTCATGTAACCATGCAGTATCAAAGCAAAATAAATACTTAACGGAGCTTTCCTCTCTGACTTCAGGTGCACCTGAGCCAGACTGCTGGGACTGGCTATAACCCTCTGGAGTCAAAAAGAGGTTCTGGCTCACCAAGCCACTGGACAAGCCTCTCCCACCCCTTCCTCCAGCTTGACTTCCTCGTCCACACCTTCTTCCTCAGGATTAAGTCTACTGGCTGCTGCCTCCAGTCCCCCAGAAGTATCCAAGGGTCTCTGGGTAGTGGCGGTGGGGTTGCCAGAGAGCATGGCATGCAACTCCTTGTAAAAGCGGCATGTTTTCAGTGCCACACCAGAGTGACAGTTGGCTTCCCTTGCTTTCTGGTACACCTGCCTCAGCTCCTTTATCTTAGCATGGCACTGCTGCATATCCCTTTCATGCTCTTTCTCATCCATGCCATGAGCAGTCTGCTCATAGGTGTCAAAGTTCTTACGGCTGCATCAGAGCTGCAACTGCACAGCCTCCTCTCCCAACAAATCCAGCAACTCCAGTGTACTCCAGGCAGGAGCACATAAAGGACACCTCTACCTCATGTATGGCTGACTCGAGAATACTTAAGGCCACGTTTTATGGTCAGTTAAATCAAGGTACCCATTCTCATGGGGGCCAGTGCAAACAATATAGACACACTGAAGTCATACTTGAAAGCATGTCTGGTTGACCCCAGCAACTGGGAAGCAATAATCCATGACAGAGAAAGATAGTGGCAGATTTGTCATGTTGCTATTAACTGCTTTGAAGCAAGGGGCATTAACATTTTATGTGAAAAACATGAACAGTCCAAAGCAAAGATACAACAGCATGCAATGGTCATGGACAATCTTCTCTGTCCCACATTTTACCCTGCCAGCAGTTCTCCCATTGGTCTGATCTCACAGATATGTGTTCACCGACAGCATTTGCGGAATCCTTGTATGTCCACAGCAATGTGAGACTCCATTCTATGTAAGCAAATGTTGTACTTGCCACATGTAGTTTACTCCAAATAGGAGAGGAAAATGTACACAAGACAGGTTCTATTAAGATGTGATCTGCATACTGAAGAAGTTTGAGAAAACTCTGGTGCAAACTTTGAATATGTTTTCTGTTCCCATATGTAAATACAGTTTAAAACAAAACTTGGATATTGATTAAGATTGAGACCAAAGCCCTCAGGTAAGTGGGGAAATGGGATACTGGGAGGAAGCAGGAGTGCGCGAGAGGGCAGGGCTCCTGCCTCATACTGAGAAAGAGGGACGATCAGCGAGTTATCTCAAGTGCCTATACACAAATGCAAGAAGCCTGGGAAACGAGCAGGGAGAACTGGAAGTCCTGGCACAGTCAAGGAATTATAATGTGATTGGAATAACAGAGACTTGGTGGGATAACTCACATGACTGGAGTACTGTTATGGATGGATATAAACTGTTCAGGAGGAACAGGCAGGGCAGAAAAGGTCGGGGAGTTGCACTGTATGTAAGGGAGCAGTATGACTGCTCAGAGCTCAAGTATGAAACTGCAGAAAAACCTGAGTGTCTCTGGATTAAGTTTAGAAGTGTAAGCAACAAGGGTGATGTCGTGGTGGGAGTCTGCTATAGACCACCGGACCAGGGGGATGAAGTGGACGAGGCTTTCTTCTGGCAACTCACAGAAGTTACTAGATTGCAGGCCCTGGTTCTCATGGGAGACTTCAATCACCCTGATATCTGCTGGGAGAGCAATACAGCAGTGTACAGACAATCCAAGAAGTTTTTGGAAAGTGTAGGGGACAATTTCCTGGTGCACGTGCTGGAGGAACCAACTAGGGGCAGAGCTCTTCTTGACCTGCTCCTCACAACCCGGGAAGAACTAGTAGGGGAAGCAAAAGTGGATGGGAACCTGGGAGGCAGTGACCATGAGATGGACGAGTTCAGGATCCTGACACGGGGAAGAAAGGAGAGCAGCAGAATACGGACCCTGGACTTCAGAAAAGCAGACTTTGACTCCCTAAGAGAACTGATGGGCAGGATCCCCTGGGAGAATAACATGAGGGAGAAAGGAGTCCAGGAGAGCTGGCTGTATTTTAAAGAATCTTTATTGAGGTTACAGACACAAACCATCCCGATGTGTAGAAAGAATAGTAAATATGGCAGGCGACCAGCTTGGCTTAACAATGAAATCCTTGCTGATCTTAAACACAAAAAAGAAGCTTACAAGAAGTGGAAGATTGGACAAATGACCAGGGAAGAGTATAAAAATATTGTTTGGGGATGCAGGAGTGAAATCAGGAAGGCCAAATCACACCTGGAGTTGCAGCTAGCAAGAGATGTTAAGAGTAACAAGAAAGGCTTCTTCAGGTATGTTAGCAACAAGAAGAAAGTCAAGGAAAGTGTGGACCCCTTACTGAATGAGGGAGGCAACCTAGTGACAGAGGATGTGGAAAATGCTAATGTACTCAATGCTTTTTTTGCATTCTGTCTTCACAAACAAGGTCAGCTCCCAGACTATTGCACTGGGCAGCACAGCATGGGGAGGAGGGGACCAGCCCTCTGTGGAGAAAGAAGTGGCTCAGGACTATTTAGAAAAGCTGGACGAGCACAAGTACACGGGGCTGGATGCGCTGCACCTGAGAGTGCTAAAGGAGTTGGTGGATGTGATTGCAGAGCCATTGGCCATTATCTTTGAAAACTCATGGCGATCTGGGAAAGTCCCGGACGAATGGAAAAAGGCTAATGTAGTGCCCATCTTTAAAAACGGGAAGGAGGAGGATCCTGGGAACTACAGGCCAGTCAGCCTCACCTCAGTCCCTGGAAAAATCATGGAGCAGGTCCTCAAGGAATCAATTCTGAAGCACTTAGAGGAGAGGAAAGTGATCAGGAACAGTCAGCATGGATTCACCAAGGGCAAGTCATGCCTGACTAATTTAATTGTCTTCTATGACGAGATAACTGGCTCTGTGGATGAGGGGAAAGCGGTGGACGTGTTGTTCCTTGACTTTAGCAAAGCTTTTGACACGGTCTCCCCCAGTATTCTTGCCAGCAAGTTAAAGAAGTATGGGCTGGATGAATGGACTATAGGGTGGATAGAAAGTTGGCTAGATTGTCGGGCTCAACGGGTAGTGATCAATGGCTCCATGTCTAGTTGGCAGCTGGTAACAAGTGGAGTGCCCCAAGGGTCAGTCCTCAGGCAGGTTTTGTTCAATATCTTCATAAATGATCTAGAGGATGGTGTGGATTGCACCCTCAGCAAGTTTTGCAGATGACACTAAACTGGGAGGAGAGGTAGATAAGCTGGAGGGTAGGGATAGGATACAGAGGGACCTAGACAAATTAGAGGATTCGGACAAAAGAAATCTGATGAGGTTCAACAAGGACAAGTGCAGATTCCTCACTTAGGACGGAAGAACCCCATGCACCGCTACAGACTAGGGACTGAATGGCTTGGCAGCAGTTCTGCAGAAAAGGACCTAGGGGTTACAGTGGACGAGAAGCTGGATATGAGTCAACAGTGTGCCCTTGTTGCCAAGAAGGCCAATGGCATTTTGGGATGTATAAGTAGAGGCACTGCCAGCAGATCGAAGGACATGATCTTTCCCCTCTATTCAACATTGGTGAGGCCTCATCGGGAGTACTGTGTCCAGTTTTGGGCCCCACACTACAAGAAGGATGTGGAAAAATTGGAAAGCATCCAGCGGAGGGCAACAAAAATTATTAGGGGACTGGAATACATGACTTATGAGGAGAGGCTGAGAGAACTGGGATTGTTTAGTCTGCGGAAGAGAAGAATGAGGGGTGATTTGATAGCTGCTTTCAACTACCTGAAAGGGGGTTCCAAAGAGGATAGATCTAGACTGTTCTCAGTGGTAGCTGATGACAGAACAAGGAGTAATGGTCTCAAGTTGCAGTGGGGGAGGTTTAGGTTGGATATTAGGAAAAACTTTTTACTAGGAGGGTGGTGAAACATTGGAATGCTTTACCTAAGGAGGTGGTGGAATCTCCTTCCTTAGATATTTTTAAGGCCAGGCTTGACAAAGCCCTGGCTGGGATGATTTAGTTGGGGATTGGTCCTGCTTTGAGCAGGGGTTGGACTACATGACCTCCTGAGGTCCCTTCCAACCCTTCTATGATTCCATGATTAGATTTACTGCTTTGTTACCAAAGATGATTACAAGATGGAAAAAATAAAGTTGCTCATGCAGATTCAGTTATAGCATGAATGTTTAATGCTATAATATTACTTTACTAATACTAACAGACAATCACATTCAGAGTAGTTTTGCGAACCTTCCAGATTAAGCATCAACGTGGTTGAAGGGATTTTTTACATATTATAATGTGAGCCAGTAGGTGGCATGAGAAAGCTGTTTCAGTCCTGCCCACAGTTTATCTCCATGCATGATAGGATGAACCACCACCCTTCTGAACAAAATCTGACCTAGAGAGTTACGCACAAAGTCTATGAGTTCCATTTAGTATTTGCCTGGAAGGATGGTGTGGTTTCTATAGCTTTTTTTGACATGAGTATATAGTATTTGCTCAAGAAAAATATGCCTTGATGAATGTTAAACAAATTCTGAAATGAGAAATGAAATGTTTTGATCTGAATAGAAATCTAAAGTTAATTCACACACAAAAACATGCAGAGCCAGTGTGAGTGTAGCAGAGGCTCCCTTTAAATATATTTTATGAGGAACTCATTAAAGGGGCCTGCAGACTCAGAAGATTGGAAATGGGACACCGAGTTTTTCACATCTGGGTTGCCAATTGAAATCCAGCAAAGGTTATTACTGACAGTTAGTTGTTACCCAAGGATGGCTACTTTGCAGTCTTTGGGAAAGGAGATTGTGGGCTCAATTTGATTCCTATTGACAGGTTGCAACTTCATAATCAGCACTGAAGTGTCAGACTATGCAATGAGTGGACCTAGATCAGGGGTAGGCAAACTATAGCCCACGGACCGCATCCGGCCCACCAGCCCTTTTAATCCGGCTCTCAAGCTCCCACTGAGGAGCAGGTTCTGGGGCTTACGCTGCTGTAGCGCTCCAGCTGGGGAGCAGGGTTGGGGGCTGTTTCACTCGGCTCCCAGAAGCAGCAGCATGTCCCCCATCTAGCTCCTATAAATAGGGGCAGCCAGGAGGCTCCACTCCACATGCTTCCTCTTCCCCAAGCGCTGCCACCACAGCTCCCATTGGCCAGGAACCAGCACTCAGCAGAGCTGCCTGGCTGCGCCTCTGTGTAAGAGCTGGAGGATGCTTCCAGGAGCTACTTGAGGTAAGCAAGCAGCAGAGCTGCCTGGCCGCGCCTCCGCATAGGAGCTGCCGATGCTTCCGGGAGCTGCTTGAGATAAGCGCTGACTGGAGCCTGTGCCCCTGAGCCACTCCAAACCCGTCATATCCCAGTTCCCCTGCAGAGCCTGCATCCCCAGCCAGAGCCCTCACCTCCCCAAAACCCACCCTCCCTACCTCAGCCCGGAGCCCTCTCCCACACTGTGAAGTCCTCATTTCTGGCCCCACTCTGGAGCCCGCACTCCAACCCCAATTTCCTGAGCATTCATGGCCTGCCATACAATTTCTATATCCGGATGTGGCCCTTGGGCCAAAAAGGGTGCCCAACCATCACCTCGATCCTAAACTATTTTCACTCCCCTTGAGGCTCCCAGATCAGAGTCAGTGTGGGAAACCAGAAAGAACTTCAGTCTCTAAGGCTGTCAGGGTTCCTCTCCCACTCTGAACTCTGGGGTACAGATGTGGGGACAAACATGAAAGACCCCCTAAGCTTATTCTTACCAGCTTAGGTTAAAACTTCCTCAAGGCACAGACTCCCTTCTTGTCTTGGGATTGCTGCCACCACCAAGTGATTTAACAAACAATGAGGGAAAGGACCACATGGAGTCCTATTCCCCCCAAATATTCCCACAAGCCTTTCCTGGGGAGGCTTGAGAATAATATCCTAACCAATTGGTTACAAAATGATCAAAGACCCAAGCTCCTGGGTCTTGGAACAATGGAAAAATCAGTCAGGTTCTTAAAAAGAAGGATTTTATTTAAAGAGAAAAAGGTAGAAGAATCACCTCTGTAAACTTAGGCTGGTAGTTAACCTTACAGAGTAGCAGAAAATTCAAAGAGCACAGAGGAACCCCCTCTAGCCTTAGTTTCAAAGTTACAACAAAACAGGGATAAGCCTCCCTCTAGCAAAGGGAAAATTCACAAGTTGAGAAAACAAAGGTAAACTAATACGCCTTGCCTGGCTATTACTTACAAGTTTGAAATATGAGAGACTTGTTCAGGAAGATTTGGAGAACATGGATTGATGTCCAGTCCCTTTTAGTCCCAAGAGCGAACGGCCACAGAAAACAAAGAACCCAAAACAAAACCTCTCCCCCCCACACCAGATTTGAAAGTATCTTTTGTCCCCATTGGTTCCTTTGGTCAGGTGCCAACCAGGTTACTTGATCTTCTTAACCCCTTACAGGTAAGGAGGAATTTAGGCTACCCCTATGGTTATGACAAAGGCTGACCAGCTAGCCCTTTACATCAGCACTGAATCTGGCTGAAGTATTAAAAAAACATTATTAATCCTATCACCCCAACACCTTACTTTATCAGCACAGCATGTTATGGTCACTGTGTAAACTAGAGGGCTTTTGTAGGCTTTTGTAAACTCTGTTGCTTTTGTAGGCCAAGCACATTTCATGTCCCAGGGGCACCTTCCTCCTCTATTTCCCTCTCAAACTCCCTATGTGCCACCCTTCCATCTCCTCTATTTCAGGGACCCCCAGCAACCTCCTCACCCCTCCCTTATGCCAGGGATTCTCTGTGTCCTTCATTTTCCCCCTATGCCAGGGGCACTGTGTAACCCATTCTACCCTCTGCCACGTGGCAGGAGCTGTGTGTGCCCCCCAAGCTATTGTCCTTCATTGTCCTTCTCATTCTCTGTCCTTTCCCCCAGGTTGCGATTCTTGCTCATACCAGGGTCTCCTATTTCCCCGCACATCCCGCCAGAGATTCCCATGTGCTCCCTCTACCAGAGGCTCTGTGCACTATCCGACTTTCCCCCATATCAGGGGCTCCATGTGCCCCATTCTACTCCACCATTCTTATTGCTCTTCTTTCTGATAAGTCAATGAGGGTGTCAAAATCAAAATGGTTTTGGCCACTGAAGCCTAGAACATTACCTGAAATTTTGGAATTGATCAGATGCAGCATTCAAAAGTTATCGTGTTACAGACAAACAGGCAAAAAGAGAAATGCCATTGAGCTGAGTGTAAGATCTCACTTTGCTCAGGAAACAAACTGCTGCAGCACTCCTGTCCTGACACAACTTTTCAATCACACACACATGCCCACCCATCAGCTTCTTGCCAGCTGCCAGTCTCCCCAGCAACTCCTCTCTGCCCCTCAGAAATCTTCCCGTTGCTCTTCAGTTCTTCCTTCACCATTTGTTTTCCAGCTTTTCTTCCCAAGCTGCCTCCCTGGCTTCTGCTGCCCCCTCCTTTCCAATATAATGCTTCTCTCACCCCTCCCCATTTACTTTCTTCTTTCTAGCTACAGCTTCTCTCTGCCTTTCTCCGCTTAGCTGGTCTTTCCATCTCTCCCCTGCTTCAATGGCTCCAGCCAAGCACTGCTTCCCTGATGCAGTTGCTCTCCAGATGCCTCTTTCTCAATGGCCTTTCTAGTCCCACACCCAGCCTCACCCCGTTTAAATACCTCCTTCCCCACCTCTCCATTACTAATCCTGCTGCTTCCCGCCTACTTCTTCGCTACTCACTCCTCCAACTCTTCCTCATTGCAAAAGTTCTCCAGCCACCTCCTACCACTACAGCTTCTTTCCTCAGCTTGTCTTTCTAGCACTTCAGTGGCTTCCACACGTACACACTTCTCTGTTTCTGCTCCTGCTCTACTTGTCTCTTCCTCCTCCTGTCCCTCTCCCACTACTTTTTTCCACCTACTTATCCCCCCCGCTCAGAAACACACATCCCTGATGAACTCAAAGGTTGCAATCCAATCTTTCCTCATAAGAAATGAGTCTACTTTCCCAGCCTTTCCCTTATCCACATTTCACTCCCCACATGACATCCCAGTTACCCTCCTTGCTCACTTCATTTCCCCTCCATCACTTCTAATCCATTTTGGTTCTTGTAACATCCTCGTCAGTATAGTGGCTGAACACTTATTAGTATAGTATAGTGGCTGAACACTAATATCATTCTGTCCCTACTTCATCCATCCATTGCCTACAGCCCAATTATTCTGTCTTTAGGAACCATCCCCTTCTCCTGTTTGCCTCTACCCAGCTGCAGCGGCACAGAAGCCAGCAAACAGAGCTGTAAACAGGGGAGTTTGTAAGGGGAGTTTGGGGGGGAAGGATAAGAATCAGGCAAAGGAACAGACAGGCTAGTGAAGGGAGTGTGTGGTGGTCTGGTTGTGTTTTGGTGCTCGTTGGGGGGTTTGTTTTGCTGAGGGTGGTGGTGTTTTGGTTTGGTTTGTGTTTCCCAGACTAACAGGACATAGGTGAGAAGGCTATGACAGACACAGAGGCAGCAGTGGTAGTAACCCAAGTACTGGAAGACATAATGAAGATGACTGGATGTAGAAGCTGTGGCATGTACATGATCCTGGAAGGGGTACCTGAAAAGAATTTTGTCTGCATGAAGTGCCGCCTGTTAGAGCTGATGGAAGAAAAGATCCTAGGACTGGAGATGCAGGTGGAGACTCTGGTTGAGTTTAGAAGGGGGTTCGAGTGGATGATGGAGCAAAGACATGAGGAGGCTGAAGGGAAAAGCTCAGACTTGCAGATGGAAGCAGGACCAAAGAACTCTGAGGGGATACTGCTGGGTGAGGAAAGTGAACTAAGAGAACCAGCCACAGAAAAAGATGGGCCAGTGAAGGAGAAACAGAGCTCAGGAACAGGTTTGTGGAGTTGGAAAATGAAGAAGGGGCACAGCAGGTGGTCACTGAAGGTGCGAGGGCAAGGAAGAAGAGAAGAGCAGATAGTCCTATAGGAAGAAGGCAAGAGTCAATGGAGATAACACCAAATATGAGCCCCAGGAGGATACGGGATGGCTTGCAGAGGATTGCAAGGGACAATAGGAATCGAGAGGACTTGCAGCCAGATGGAACAGGGGATGGACTGGAGAATTGCACCACTGCCAGGAAAAGGCAGGTCTACGTGATTGGAGACTCATTATTGAGAAGAATAGACAGGCCTGTAACAAGAGCTGATCCAGAGAACAGAAGGGTGTGCTGTCTGCCGGGTGCTAAGATACGGGATGTGGACCTGAGGCTGAAGAGGATCCTAACGGGAGCAAGAAAGAATCCATTGATTATCCTTCATGTGGGAACAAATGATATGGCTAGATTCCCACTGGAACGTATGAAGGGAGACTACGCCAGGCTGGGGAAGACGCTTAAGGAAATCGAGGCTCAGGTGATCTTCGGTGGGATTCTGCCTGTTCCCAGAGAAGGGCAACAAAGGTGTGACAAGATTATGATGCTCAACAGATGGCTCAGGCAGTGGTGCTATAAGGAGGCTTTAGGATATATGGCCACCGGGAAGCATTCATGGACAGAGGACTATTCTCTCGGGATGGACTTCATCTGAGTAAGGAGGGAAATAGACTTCTAGGATGGAGGATGGTACAACTGATCAAGAGAGCTTTAAACTAAGAATTTGGGGGAGATGGTTGGGAGATGTCCAGGTAATCTCCATGGCAGATTTTCTCTTTGAGAGGGAAGAAAATGAAGTAAGAAAGGATACAGTAGTGGGTAGGAGAATGGACATAAGGCGGAAGAGCAGTGTACATACCAATCTAATAGGTAATATTGGCAATAGAATGTCAGCCCAATCAGGTAAAGAATGTGAGCGAAGCCAAACAGCAAGAATTAAGATGTTTGTACGCTAATGTGAGGAGCCTAGGTAACAAAATGGAGGAACTAGAGCTACTGGTGCAGGAAGTGAAACCAGATATTATAGGGATAACAGAAACATAGTGGAATAGTAGTCATGACTGGAGTACGGGTAATGAAGGGTATGTGCTGTTCGGGAAAGACAGAAATAAAGGCAAAGGTGGTGGAGTAGCACTGTATATCAATGATGAGGTAGACTGTAAAGAAATAAGAAGTGATGGAATGGTTAAGACAGAGTCCATCTGGGCAAAAATCACATTGGGGAAGAAAGCTTACTAGAGCCTCCCCTGGGATAGTGCTTGGGGTGTGCTATAGACTGCCGGGATCCGATTTGGATATGGATAGAGACCTCTTTTTAATGTTTTTAAAGAAGTAAATACTAATGGGAATTGATCATGGGAGACTTTAACTTCCCAGATATAGACTGGAAGACAAGTGATAGTAATAATAATAGGGCTCAGATTTTCCTGGATACGAAAGGGGATGGATTCCTTTACCAAGTAGTTGCTGAACTGACAAGAGGGGATGCCATTTTAGATTTGGTTTTGGTGAGTAGTGAGGACCTCATAGAAGAAATGGTTGTAGGGGACACCCTTGGTTCGGGCGATCATGAGCTAATTCAGTTCAAACTAAATGGAAGGATAAACAAAAATAGATCTGTGACTAGGGTTTTAGATTTCAAAAAGGCTAACTTTAAAAAATTAAGGAAATTAGTTAGGGAAGTGGATTGGACTGAAAAACTTGTGGATCTAAAGGCAGAGGAAGCCTGGAATTACTTCAAGTCAAAGTTGCAGAAACAATCAGAAGCCTGCATCCCAAGAAAGGGGAAAAAATTCATAGGCAGGAGTTGTAGACCAAGCTGGATGAGCAAGCATCTCAGAGAGGTGATTAAGAAAAAGGAGAAAGCCTACAAGGAGTGGAAGATGGGAGGGATTAGCAAGGAAAGCTACCTTACTGAGGTCAGAACATGTAGGGATAAAGTGAGAAAGGCCAAAAGCCATGTAGAGTTGGACCTTGCAAAGGGAATTAAAAGCAATAGTAAAAGGTTCTATAGCCATATAAATAAGAAGAAAACAAAAAAAGAAGTGGGACTGCTTAACACTGAGGATGGAGTGGAGGTTAAGGATAATGTAGGCATGGCCCAATATCTAAACAAATACTTTGCCTCAGTCTTTAATGAGGCTAATGAGGAGCTTAGGGATAATGGTAGGATGACAAATGGGAATGAGGATATGGAGGCAGATATTACCACATCCGAGGTAGAAGCCAAACTCAAACAGCTTAATGGGACTAAATTGAAGGGCCAGCATAATCTTCATCCAAGAATATTAAAGGAACTGGCACATGAAATTGAAAGCCCATTAGCTAGAATTTTTACTCAATCTGCAAACTCAGGGATTGTACCATATGACTGGAGAATTGCTAACGTAGTTCCTATTTTTAAGAAAGGTAAAAAAAACGATCCGGTAATTACAGGCCTATTAGTTTGACGTCTGTAGTATGCAAGATCTTGGAAAAAAATTTGAAGGAGAAAGTAGTTAAGGACATTGAGATCAATGGTAATTGGGACAAAATACAACATGGCTTTACAAAAGGTAGATTGTATCAAACCAACCTGATCTCCTTCTTTGAGAAGGTAACAGATTATTTAGACAAAGGGAACGCAGTGGATCAATTTTACCTCGATTTCAGTAAGGCATTTGATATGGTTCCACATGGAGAATTATTAGCTAAATTGGAAAAGATGGGGATCAATATGAAAATTGAAAGGTGGATAAGGAACTGGTTAAAGGGGAGACTACAGCGGGTCACACTGAAAGGTGAACTGTCAGGCTGGAAGGAGGTTTAGTGGAGTTCCTCAAGGATCGGTTTTGGGACCAATCTTAATCTTTTTATTACTGACCTTGGCACAAAAAGCGGGAATGTGCTAATAAAGTTTGCGGATGACACAGAGCTGGGAGGTATTGCCAATACAGAGAAGGACCGGGATATCACACAGGAAGATCTAGATGACCTTGTAAACTGGAGTAATAGTAATAGGATGAAATTTAATAGTGAAAAATGCAAGGTCATGCATTTAGGGATTAATAAGAAGAATTTCTGTTATAAACTGGGGACGCATCATTTGGAAGTAACAGAGGAGGAGAAGGACCTCGGAGTATTGGTTGATCACAGGATGACTATGAAACATCAATGTGATATCGCCATGAAAAAAACTAATGCGGTCTTGGGATGCATCAGGCGAGGTATTTCCAGTAGAGATAAGGAGGTGTTAGTACTGTTATACAAGGCACTGGTGAGACTTCATCTGAAATATTGTATGCAGTTCTGGTCGCCCATGTGTAAGAAGGATGAATTCAAACTGGAACAGGTACGGAGAAGGGCTACTAGGATGATCCGAGGAATGGAAAACCTGTCTTATGAAAGGAGACTCAAGGAGCTTGGCTTGTTTAGCCTAACCAAAAGAAGGCTGAGAGGAGATATGATTGCTATCTATCAATATATCAGAGAGATAAATACCATGGAGGGAGAAGAATTATTTAAGCTCATTACCAATGTGGACACAAGAACAAATGGATATAAATTGGCCATCAGGAAGTTTAGACTTGAAATTAGACAAAGTATTCTAACCATCAGAGGAGTGAAGTTCTGGAACAGCCTTCCAAGGGAAGCAATGGGGGCAAAAGACACATCTGCCTTCAAGACTAAGCTTGATAAGTTTATGGAGGAGATGATACGATGGGATAGCCTAATTTTGTTATTAATTCATCTTCGACTACTAGCGGTAGATATGCCCAATGGCCTGTGATGGGATGTTAGATGGGGTGGGATCTGAGTTACTACAGAGAATTCTTTCCTGGGTGCCTGGCTGGTGAGTCTTGTCCACATGCTCAGGGTTTAGCTGATCACCATATTTGGGGTCGGGAAGGAATTTTCCTCCAGGGCAGATTGGCAGAGGCCATGGAGGTTTTTCGCCTTCCTCTGCAGCGTGGGGCATGAGTCACTTGCTGGAGGATCCTCTGCACCTTGAAGTCTTTAAACCACGATTTGAGGACTTCAGTGGCTCAGACATAAGTTAGGGGTTTGTTATAGGAGTTGGTGGGTGAGATTCTGTGGCCTGCACTGTGCAGGAGGTCAGACTAGACTATCATAATGGTCCCTTCTGACCTTAAAATCTATGATTCTATGATCATATTCTTTTCTTTTGTTTTCTTTCCCATCAAGACATTTTCTGGGCAGATGCTCACTCTTTCCTAATTAGTCTCCTTCCACCTCTCCATGAATTTCAAACAACAAGAAGAATTAGAGATTTAAAACACTTAGGCCTTGTCTATGTAGGAAAATTGACTAGCATAGTGATAGCAGAATAAACTAGTTCAGAGTGAGGTATTCTGAAATAGCTCCCTGTGTGGACACTCTGTTGTGGAATAAAAGTCACTTTTATTCTGGAACAGTGTGTCCACATGGAGAGCTATTCCAGAGTAGCTATTGCAGATTAGTTTATTCCACAATAGCTATACCAATTTCCCTTTTTAGACACACTCTTAGCTCTGGTCTACACTACGGGATTAGGTCGAATTTAGCCGCGTTAGGTCGATTTAAAAATGACTGTCCACACAACCAAACCTGTTCCGTCGACCTAAACGGCTCTTAAAATTGACTTCTGTACTCCTCCTCGATAAGGTTGACCCTTGCTAGGTCGAATTTGGGGTAGTGTGGATGCAAATTGACGGTATTGGCCTCTGGGAGCTATCTCAGAGTGCTCCATTGTGACCACTCTGGACAGCATTTTCAACTCCGATGCACTAGCCAGGTACACAGGAAAAGCCCCAGGAACTTTTGAATTTCATTTCCTGTTTGGTCAGCGTGGCGAACTCAGCAGCACAGGTGACCATGCAATCCCCCCAGAATCGCAAACGAGCTCCAGCATGGACTGAAAGGGGGAAACTGGATCTGATTGATGTATGGGGAAAAGCATCTGTGCAGGCCGAACTCCGATCAAAAAGAAGAAATGCAAATATATATGCCAAAATCTCACAGGGCATGTTGGAGGGAGGCTACAACAGGGACACACAGCTGTGACACGTGAAAGTTAAGGAGCTCAGGCAAGCCTACCAAAAGATGAAGGAGGCAAACAGTCGCTCCGGGTCACAGCCCCATACATGCTGCTTCTATGATCATCTGGATGGCATTCTAGGGGAGAACCCTACCACTACCCCACCACTGTCTGTGAACACCTGCAAGGGGGGATTCTCATGCAACAGGGAGGAGGATTTTGTGGATGAGGAGGAGGAGGAGAACGTGCAGCAGGCAAGCGGTGAATCCGTTCTCCCCGGCAGCCAGGACCTTTTCATCACCCTAGAGCCAATACCCTCCCAAAGTGGGATCCCCATCCCTGAAGCTGGAGAAGGCACCTCTGGTGAGTGCACATTTGTAACTACAGTACAGGGTTTAAAAGCAATAGCGTTTAATGTTTGATTTGCCCTGAAGAATGGGATGCATTCGTGGCCAGTACAGCTATTGGAAAAATCTGTTCACATGTCTGGGGATGGAGCGGGAATCCTCCAGGGACATCTCCATGAAGCTCTCCTGGATGTACCCTGAAAGCCTTTGCAGAAGGTTTCTGGGGGAGGGCTGCCTTATTTCGTCCTCCACGGTAGGACACTTTACCACACCAAGCCAGTAGAAAGTATTCTGGAATCATTGCAGCACAAAGCATGGCAGCGAATGGTCCTAGGTTTTGGTCACATGCATTCAACATTCGGTCTTTATCTTTCTGTGTCAGCCTCAGTAGAGTGATATCATTCATCGTCACCTGGTTGAAACAGTGGAATTTTTGTAAGGGAACAGTAAAAGGACCCCGTTCATACTGGGCTGTTTGCGCTTGGCTAAAAGGGATCATCCCAGAGAATAGCCATATGGCAGAGGGGAGGGGTGAAGGGATCATCCTGGAGAATAGCCACACGGATGGGTGGGGAGAGGTGTGTGCTGCACATCCACCCTAAAACCGCAGCCACTCCTTTTAAATGTGAAACCCAACCCATTGCTTACTCTGGAACAGGAGGGCGCTGCAGTTTGAAAACATTCCCACATGTTATGAAGGCATAAGAAGCCAACCCCATGTACCCTTTGGTTTACCATGGCTGCCTGGAAACCGAATTCTGTTGCCCAGCCGTATGTGTGTGATGTGACACCATACTGGCAGGCGCTCAATATAAAAGGGAAAATACGACCTTGTACCTAAACCACATGTGCTGTCTGCTGTGAATTGCTTGATTCACTGTGAAAGAGTCGCCCTTTTGTTCTCAGAAATGTATCATCTTCAGTTTTAGTCTCCCATTTTATCTCCCCCCAGGTGCAAATGTTTCTACGCTCCCCCTATCATCTCCGTCCCTGAGGTTATTGCAGATTAGAAGGTGAAAAAACGCACTCGCGATGACACATTTGCCGAGCTCATGCAGTCCTCCCGCACTGATAGGGCAGAGCTTAATGCATGAAGGCATTCAGTGGCAGAGGCCAGGAAAGAATTAAGTGAGCGCGAAGAGCAGAGGCAGGATGCGATGCTGAGGCTAATGGGGGAGCAAACAGACATGAAGAAGCATCTGTTGGAGCTGCAGGAAAGCCAACAAGAGCACAGACCCCCCCACTGCATCCACTGTATAACCGCGTGCCCTCCCACCCAAGTTCCATATGCGCCTCACCCAGATGCCCAAGAAGGGGGGGAGACTCTGAGAACCCAACCACTCCACTCCTGAGTATGGCCCAAGCAACAGAAGGCTGTCATTCAAACAGTTTGATTGTTAGTGTGACTACAATAAACAATGTGGCCTTGTCCTTCCCTCCTCCCCCACCCCACCCGGGCTACCTTGTTGTTGGTTATCTCATTTTTTTTTTAATTATTAAAGAAAGAATGCATGGTTTCAAAACAATAGTTACTTTATTTCGAAGGGAGGCGGGTGATTGGCTTACAGGGAATTAAAATCAACAAAGGGGGCGGGTTTGCAGCAAGGAGAAACACACACAACTGTCACGTTGTAGCCTGGCCAGTCATGAAACTGGTTTTCAAAGCCTCTCTGATGTGCAGTGCACCTAGCTGTGCTCTTCTAATTGCCCTGGTGTCTGGCTGCTAAAAATCGGACATCAGGCAATTTGCCTCAACTTCCCACCCTGCCATAAATGTCTCCCCCTTACTCTCACAGATATTATGGAGCACATAGCAACCAGCAATAACAATGGGAATGTTGGTTGCGCTGAGGTCTGACGTAGTCAGCAAACAGCACCAGTGAGCTTTTAAACATACAAAGGCACATTCTACCACCATTCTGCACTTGCTCAGCCTATAGCTGAACTGCTCCTGACTACTGTCCAGGCTGCCTGTGTAAGACTTCATGAGCCATGGGAACAAGTGGTAGGCTGGGTTGCCAAGGATAACTATAGGCATTTCAAAATCCCCAACAGTAATTTTCTGGTCTGGGAAGTAAGTCCCTTCTTGCAGCTGCTTGAACAGCCCGGAGTTCCTAAATACGTGAGCGTCATGCACTTTTCCCGGCCATCCCACGTTGATGTCGGTGAAATGTCCCTTGTGATCCACCAGTGGTTGCAGCACCATTGAGAAGTACCCCTTGCGGTTTATGTACTGGTTGGTAAGGTGGTCAGGTGCCAAGATGGGGATATGCGTTCCGTAGATCGCTGCACCACAGTTAGAGAACCCCATTGCAGCAAAGCCATCCAGTATGACCTGCACATTTCCCACAGTCACTACCCTTGATAGCAGCAGCTCAGTGATCGCGTTGGCTACTTGCATCACAGCAGCCCCCACAGTAGATTTGCCCACTCCAAATTGATTCCCGACTGACCGGTAGCTGTCTGGCATTGCAAGCTTCCAGAGGGCTATCTCCACTTGCTTGTGAACTGTGAGGGCTGCTCTCATCTTGGTATTCCTGTGCTTCCGGGTGGAGGAAAGCAACTCACAGAGTTCCAGGAAAGTGGCCTTACGCATGCGAAAGTTTCGCAGCCACTGTGAATCATCCCATACCTGCAACAATGTGCGGTCCCACCAGTCTGGGCTTGTTTGCCTGGCCCAGAATCAGTGTTCCACTGTATCAACCAGCCCCACTGCCGCCATGATGTCCCAATTGCCACAGCCCGTGCTTTCAAGAACATGCGTGTCCATGTCCTCATCAAAATCCTCCTCGTGCTGGCATCTCTTAGCCCGGTTCTGCATATAGTCCACAATAATGCACGAGGTGTTTACAATGCTCACAACAGCAGCGGTGATGGTGAGCAGAGCGGGCTCCATGCTTGCCATGGTATGGCGTCTGCACAGGTAACTCAGGAAAAAAGGCGCGAAACAATTGTCTGCCGTTGCTTTCACAGAGGGAGGGAGGGCCTGATGATATGTACCCAGAACCACCCACAACAACGTTTTTTGCCCCATCAGGCATTGGGCGCTTAACCCAGAATTCCAATGGGCCGCGGAGACGTGGGAACTGTGGGATAGCTACCTACAGTGCACCGCTCTATAAGTCGATGCTAGCCATGGTAGTGAGGACACACTCCGCTGACTTAATGCGCTTAGTGGGGACATATGCAATCGATTCCTAAAAATCGACTTCTATAAATTTGACCTAATTTTGTAGTGTAGACATACCTTAGTATGTCATCCAGTCCATTCCACTGCCTATGCAGTTTTGTTTCTTTCCCTATATTTTCTAGTACTTTGTCTAGTCTGATTTAAATGACTCATGATGGAACTTCCACCAGATCCTTTGGAAGAACATTCCTCATTTTCATTTACAATGTCTTTGATGTCTAAAAGTAATCAACTGATGTTTACAATCCAGTGTTTTCATGAAGAGAGCTATCTATGATGTCACAAATTCTGAATTGTGGCATCACTGAATACATTAAGCAGGAAAAGGCTGGTTATAAAAGAGAGAATTTCTATTTATATTAAACGCTTAGGTAATCAATCAACAATGATAGTCAAGGAAGTATTGCACAGGAAAACAAAACACCTAATTTTGCCACCTTTGCTCATGTCGATGGGACTACTTGTGTCATAAGTAAAACTGCTTGAAGCGCTTTAAGGAAAGGTTTTTAAATAAAAAAAAGCCTTGTTTCAAAAATTATTTTTTGGTTAATTGTTGATATTGTTATTTATGTTTTGCAAGAAGAATTCATGCCCCTTTTTCAAAAACTTTATCAAAACGACTATCAAAATAGTTACTGTCATTTAAACAAAACATTCATTAACATTTTTGGTAATGTCAATAAATTTGGGGGAAAAATACCAAAAAACAAAAAAACAAAAACAAAAACAAAAAAAACCCACAAAAAGATCAGTTTTACTTTTTTAAATTTTACTTGAAAACAGGTTTTAGTTTTTTGACCAGCTCTATAAGTAAGGGCCTACTGTGTGTGCGGGGAGGGAAGTGCAGGATTTATGTCTTTAATGAGGTTTTCATAGAATTTTTAAAGGTCTGCCAAAATTTGGCTTCAAGTTAGTGTCAAAAGAGTAAAAGCAAATATATCTACAGTTTCTGGTGAAATAGATCACAGGAGGAACAATAGGGAAGTAATTAAGATAATTTCCCGTTATGCCTATACATAGCTGTAGAACAAATGGTACATCTGAACACTAATTGTGAATTTTCTCAGGTTTGCAGCTCTGAAATTTACATTCTTTTCAAGTAACTTTCTGTGCTAGAATTCCTTGCTCTTTTTAATACCCATTCACAGCAAAATTGATCCATGTTTAAATAAACTAATTTGGTAGGCTTTGATTTTTCTCTCAAAACAGGTATGTAATTATAGTATCTTATGAAAAACAGATCACAAATAAGTAATATTTAAGGCACCTAAATGTTTTAAATATCCTCCATATTTGTTTCTTTAATTATAATTATAGTCATATAGATTTTGCTCCAGTTTCTCCCAAAACAGTTTACGACTAAATTTTCACTCTGTAAGCAAATTTTTACAGTAAAATTACACATCTTTCAAAATATGATGTATAATGAAAAATGCTAACAACTTTAACTTCAGACATTTATTATTTTTGTGAAATTATGTTTTACTGTATATATTTTTAAACCTCTCTCTTCCCTTGATCGTTGTTTGACTTCTTAGGTCCTGAGTCTGCTATCAGCTCAATGCAAGTGAACACCTGCCTCTCCCATAAACCCCCCACAGAAATATCATGGCCTTTTGTTGATTGCTTATGGGGGCAAGGACTGTGATTTCTTTTGTGTTTGGTTTGGACACTGTCAGCTAATTACTAAATTCCTAAGATATTTTATCATCTCTCGTTACAGGTCTGTTCCTTTATTGTTCACTCTATTAATGCGTGTAGATGCTTGAAATATTGTTCCTCAGAAAAAAAAGAAAAACAAATAAAATATCCAAATCAACTGCAGGCTCACATAAAACATTTTAAAACCATGCATGCAGCACCTCCCAAGGCCAAGCATGTTAATCTGCACCGTCTTTTTGAGGAGACCTGTAAACCATAACTCTGATTGTTTTGGGACAAGGCACTGTTATTGTCACACATTTGGCAATGCATTCCATAATGTTCCATACTGCATGGCCTGGAGGACTGCAATGTGCATGCAGAGCTACCATTTGCCTGCAGAGAGCACTAGTGAAGTCACTCGGGCTCTGCCAAAGTGTAGCAGGATCAGGGCCTAAGCTATTTTAGTGGTTCTATATTGGTCCTGGGGAGTATCAAAATAAATGGAAAGATTTATAGAGCTGTTGATGTAAAAGAGCCCTAAAGGTATCTGAGTTTCTGTTAACTAGTACACACAAGACACAAATTGACAGAGAGCCAGTAAGTGTTGGTTTTGGTTTCTGAATATTCAGATCTAGAGAGTTTTACATACTTTCTTGTTTGGAGACATAAGATGGCAGGAGTTGGAATGTCGTTTTGTGTCATATATTGGGTCTATTAAACCAGTAAGTTTTACTTATGACACAAGTAGTCCCATCGACATTGCCTGATGGGGCAAAAAACATTGTTGTGGGTGGTTCGGGGTACATGTCATCAGGCTCGCCCTCCCTCCCTCTGTGAAAGCAACGGCAGACAATTGTTTCGCGCCTTTTTTCCTGAGTTACCTATGCAGACGCCATACCATGGCAAGCATGGAGCCCGCTCAACTCACATCACTGCTGCTGTTGTGAGCATTGTAAACACCTCATGCATTATCTTGGACTATATGCAGAACCAGGCTAAGAGATGCCAGCATGAGGAGGATTTTGATGAAGACATGGACATACATGTTCCTGAAAGCACGGGCTGTGGCAATTGGGACATCAGTTGGGACTCACAACATGTGGGCAGCCTCAGCATGTCTTATCAGAATCACAGGTGGTAAGCATAGCTAAGAACAAAGAGTGAGAAAAATACTATGTTAAATAGCAGGGAATATGAGATTTTTCACACTAAAATAATCTTTTCAAAAAAGTAACCTAGCTCAAGTGATAACAGAACAGAATTTACACTTTGATAGATAAACTGTAAAATGGAGATTAAGAGGGAATTTGAAGAACAAACAGCTACAAGTTAAAGACAAATATGAAACTCTTTGAGTATCTGAAAAGTAGGAAGCCTGCTGGTGAGACAGAATGCGTGGCCAGAGGGCAATCAGAAAGAATGATCCACAGTTACTTTTCAAGGCCCCGAAACTACACAATAAACCCCTGCACCTTGGCAGAGTCCCGCTGATGTCAGTGTGCAAGGGGCAATATTCAAGTTCTATGGATAAGGCCTCAAGTTCTGAAATTCTTCTGACTTATGTTGCAGCCATCAGAAAGGTATCTGAGTAAAAGAACAGAGAGACAGAAAAGAGGGGTATGAATGAGCATTTGGGAAACATGTCCCACAAGGTTAAGGTCTTGTGTAATAGCTGGGTGAGGCAGGGTGAGGGGTTTGAAGTACAGGGGAAGGTAAGTACCACCATGAGGAATGGGAGTGGGTGAAAATCAGCAAGAGGAGCCTGAGAAAGAGAAGAGGCAACAGGGTAGCAGTGTGAGGGTAGGGGGAGGATTTGAGCTGAGGTGTGGAGGCAGCAGCATGGATGGGTGAGGCAATACCGGGATTTTGTGAGGGGATGAGGTGCAGTGTGGGGGTATTTTACAGAGGGTGGGGATAGTAGCAAGGGAAAGGATGGGAAAGAGGAACTGAGGCAGTTGTTTGGGATTTCATGGACAAGGACTGAAGGAGGGAGTATTTCACTAGGTAGGTTGGTGAGATTTCATCAAGGGGTGGTGGTCTGAGGCAAGGTTGTCACCAGATATGGCTTGAGATGAGACAGTGAGGGTGATTTACTGGCAATAGGGGAGTGCTGAGACAGTGGACATGTAAGTGATGGTGGTTTGAACTAATGGACTTGAAGAGTATTCAAAAGGGGAAGTAGGAAGGTAGATTTAATGGGATGGGTTTGAGGCACTGGAAGTGATTTCTCTGATAATTCTTACTTGGGGTGGTGAGGCAACAAGCTGTACTGGCTGTACCAGGGGAGGAACACCAGGAATTTTCGTAGGAGGATTTTCAAGGGAGAGGAGGCAGCAGGGGAGGAAGATAGTAGGGTAATTTCATTGGGGGAGGTAGGGGATGGTGGGAGGAGTGGCAGGGAGATGGCCCTAGGGAGAGTGGGTATTTCATAGGGGGGTTAGGTAAAGTGGGTGGGATGGAACTAAAGTGGAGGAGTGGTGTGTGGGGCCAGGGGGTGGGGGGGGGAGGGGTGAGAGAGGGTGGTGATGGTGGAGTTCACCAGAAGGGGGAGATTTTTCTAAAGGTGGTGAGGTGGGGGAAGGGTAAATTTCAGTGGGGAAAGGATTTTCACTGGGTTTGGGAAGTTGTGTGTAGCAGACAAACCGAGAAATGCCATGAAGTTGAGTTCAGGGCCTTGCTTTATTAGGACAATTAATGTAAATTTCTTTAACATTTTACTATCCTGCCCTTGTCAACTGCCTCTTTCCATAAGTCTATGTTAAAATCTATGTGTGCGTGGAATTTTGGGGGGTTGAGTAATTTGGTTGCACTGCTAGAAGGAGACAGAAACATTAGACAATTTGCAACCTTTTAAAAAGGAACCAATTTTAAGGTGCTTAGTCTCACAAAATACATACTGAATTTCCCCACGTTTTTAAGAATGCACAGGTTTAACCATATACATTTGAAACATGAGGTTTTATTGTTTTTTCATTTACAAAGGAGGTCAAAATTAGCCTTCCAAATCCTAGTTGCAACCTTACCTAAGGAGAAGAGACTCTCACTCCATAATAAAAGCTATGTAAAATTCACTATTTTAGGCTTATGATCTTCTGTCTGCATGCTGTTTAATACTTAACTTATAAAAATAAAAGTGCATTTCTAGGCCTTGAAAATATCATGTGCTTAAGATTTTTAGAAGGAAAAAGGCTGTTCTGAAAATGTTTTCCAACTTAGTAAGTTTCTCCCAATTGCGGCTGAGGAAAACATGCAGTGTGATACTAAAACTATTTGGGACTTTATCCCTGAAAGCTCACCAGCACAGCCACCCTTATTAAGATGCAAACATCTGACAGTCAGCATTTTTGAATTGGGCACTTAAACCAACCTCACCACAACATAACTTCTGTTAATAAATAACAGACTGTGAGGGTCACAGAGCCTTTTTTGGCATTAAAAAACAACATTTTTTGAGAAGCAAAAACATCTAACAGTGACTGATGCAGCTACATCAGAAGGGGTAGAAACTCATGTACACGATATATTACACTTTCTCCACATCAGGTCCGTTTTTAACAACTCTGGGGAGTGTGTGCAGTGGAGAAGAATTGGTATTGTGTTGGATGCATCTCTCTGAAGAGAATGCCCTTTTGCATACTGTCAGGGAGAGTGCTACAGAGTGGAAGAAATATCTGCCACATAAATTCAGAACTCATCTGAAGGATATTTAATTTTACTGTTTTTACATTTCAATAATTTTAAAAATTGACAGCTCTATGGCCTGTGGAATAACCAAACCAAACAAAAAAAAAAACAACCACAACCAAATCTGAGAACTTTCATCAACTTTTTTTTGAGAGGGTTTAGACAAAATTATTATTTTTTAACAAAAATGTCATTGATAAATGGAAATTAGAAAAATGACAGCCAGCTGTAGTATGTACATATTATTGATTGAATACTGTGGTAAATAATGTTAGTACTAGTGCAGAATTAACTTTTCTGAAGTTACTATCCTTCTTATTGAAAGTTTTCCAAAATATCCCAAAGGATTAAATTGTATGATGGACTATTCCCTTGCCTTGAAAAATACAAGAGGAATCATTCTCGACTGACAAGTCTCAAGTGTGAACTTTTTTCCTCACAGGTGCCCCTCAAAAATACTGTCACAGAGAGTGAAAATTAGAAGTGAATTAAATGATCACCAGAGAGGCATTGAATGTTGGCCAGGTGACAGAGTGCTAACATTGGAGAGGAGACCAGGAAGGAGAGGTACATGAGGTCAAAGTAGAACCACGGACTAAGTCTATTATTTATATTGTAGGAATGCCTGGAGGCCCCAGTCAGGGTCTAGGGCACCATTGTGCTAAAGACACAATGAACTTCCCCCATCCCCCCAAGAGTTTACATTTTAAAATCCATTAAGAGTTTTATTAACCAGATGGCCAAATTTGCAATGGAACCTGAATGAGATAGGAAAGAGATAGATGACAATGAGATATGCTCCAAAGTCCACAGTCCCAGGTATCTAGATTTCCTTTGTTTGTGACACAAACTTCTATATCATGCTACCATATCTCCCGCCTACTGTCCCAAGATGCCTGAATCTACTGAAATAAACAAATCATTCAATTTAGTAAATATACCCCTTGTAAACCAGGATTAAGTGGATCACGAAGTTCCACAACATTAAAACCACTAATGTCCGAAAATTCAGTTACATTTCAGGGTATCTATCATGATATTCTGGGAACTAAACCTTGGTTGATCATGCTTCCTATGCAAACTTCTGCCAGTTGATCTACTAAGTGAGCTGTAGCTCACGAAAGCTTATGTTCAAATAAATTTGTTAGTCTCTAAGGTGCCACAAGTACTCCTTTTCTTTTGCGAATGCAAACACAGCTGCTACTCTGAAACCAGAAATTTAGGGTGTCCTTGAATACTGTACACTTTAACCAAACCATTGGTTGTACTTGATAGTGAGACCTACGCAGCTACAGTCTCAAGGACAGGATAGCCCCAATATTATTTAGAATGGGAAGATGCCTCAATGTTTGTCAGAGAGAGAGAATGCCTTGTCTTGACTATAGCCATCTTTCATTTTCAGAAGCAAATGAATTCTTAGGGAATTAATGTAAATAACAAATCTCAGTTTGTTGATTACCAGATCTGTGGACAGCAAAAGGAAGTTAGTATGGCATACACAGTAACTCATATGAGTTGTGATCAGCTAGAGAGGCTACAAAGCATCACTCAGCCTACTGTATATACAAGGCTGTTACACAAGAAAAGATTTTAATAGGAGGAATAAAATAACAGTGACACATACTATTAAACCAATTGTTTCTTACATGTATTGTAGGTAGGATCTGACAATGGCTCTGTTGAATAAGAACACCCTTTCTCAGATCTTTGGATTCAAACTTATGAGGTTGTGAAGTGTTCAGATAAGTTTATATATCTCCTTTTCTGGCTCTAACCACAAGCACAAGGCAGGAAAGGATGTTCTCATGGTATTTCTGGTCAGACTAGGGCCAGATACCTCCCCACAGACCCATTATCATTACCATTTATGTATATTGTGGTAGCACTTGGAAGACCAAGATCACATTGTGCAAGGTGCTGTACAAACACACTGTCATTGTGCCAGACACCTTACAATCTACCGTTTCCAGCCCGCTTTGCAGACGGGGGCAGCTTTGGGAATAACCTCTGAGGTGTGGGAATGGTTAAGCAAACCCCCGAGTGGGTGGCACTTGGCTGTTTCTGGAAACACAGGCAGTCTCTGGCTAGGTGAGAACTGTCCATCTCAGCAGCGGACCGGTTTTCGGCAAGGCAGAGCTGCTCGCGGGAGCAGGCTCTCCACACAGAGGGACGTAGCGGCCGGACCGGCGGGTTCGCACCGCTCGGCGCTTACGGACTCGAGCTGCCCCCCAAGGACCCTTCCCGAGCCTCGCAGAGAATCCGGGTCCCCGAGCCCGACGCCTCACTAGGCTCGCCACGTCCGGGCAGGTGTCCCCGCGGGGCTCGCGTCGCCCGGGGGCGGGCGCTGCGGGCAGGACGCCGCGCTCCCGGGCACTGGCAGGGCGGGTCCCCCCCGCCCCTCCTCCCCCGCACCCCATTGTTAAAGCCCTCTCGGCCGCTTCCGCCCGCGCTTCGGCTCGGCTCGCCGCCGCCCGGCCCGGGGCGCTTGGGAAACCTCGGAGCCGCTCAGCTCCTTCCGGGAGTGGGGCAGTGCGAGCAGCCACCCGCGACTCACCTGGAGCCGGGACCGCAGCGCCGCGGCCCCTTTCCCCGCAGTGGCGAGGTAGGTGAGCAGCCCCGTCCGGGAGCGGGGCAGCGGCTGTGGGGGAGTCGCGCTGGGCGCTGCTGCAGGCGGGGTGGTGCGGGGACGGGGCTGCGCGGCGGAGCCTCCCCGGGCAGGGTGGCCCCCTGCAGCGGGTAACGCAGAGCCGCAGCCGGAGGGCCTGGGACTAGCCCGGTAGTTACTCCCTTCCTCACTCCCCCGTCCCCCGGGGCCCGCTGGGGGGCGCTCGCTGCTCCGGCCCCGCCAGGGGAGGGGGCGCGGGAGCAGCTGGAGCGTGGTGACCTGGGGGGGGGGGGGCGCGTTCCCTGGGGGGTAGGATGGGGATTGTTGGCGGGGTGGAGAGGCGCCCTCATGGGGGGGTGGTTAAGCAGTGATTTCCCGGGGGAGGGGGAGCCGAATGGGGCTATCCTGGGGAAGGGGGGTGGAATTGTTGCGAGGTGGGTTTGATACGGGCCTCCTGGAGGTGGGGGGGGGTTTAGCGAGGCCCCCCCCCTTGGGGTCGGGGTGGTTGGGGGGGGGGTTAGCGAGGGCCCCCCCTCCTTGGGGTCGGGGTGGTTGGGGGGGGGGGTTAGCGAGGGCCCCCCCTCCTTGGGGTCGGGGTGGTTGGGGGGGGGGGTTAGCGAGGGCCCCCCCTCCTTGGGGTCGGGGTGGTTGGGGGGGGGGGTTAGCGAGGGCCCCCCCTCCTTGGGGTCGGGGTGGTTGGGGGGGGGGTTAGCGAGGGCCCCCCCTCCTTGGGGTCGGGGTGGTTGGGGGGGGGGTTAGCGAGGGGCCCCCCTCCTTGGGGTCGGGGTGGTTGGGGGGGGTTGAGCGGCGCTTGCCTGGGGCGGCCGGGGCCCCCTGGGGGCGGGGCTGTCTCACGCGCGCCCCTGTGCTCTCCGCAGGCTGTGGTGCCTGGGCCCGTAGCCGCCCCTCCCCCCGGAGCATCGCCCATCTGCCCCGCTGGGAACATGGCGTCCGGCGGCTACCGGAGCAGCGGGGGCAGCACCACGGACTTTCTGGAGGAGTGGAAAGCCAAGCGGGAGAAGATGCGGGCGAAGCAGGCGCCGCCTGCGCCGGGGTCGGCGGCCGGCACTGACGGCAAAGCCCCCGGGAGCGTCTCCTCGGCTGCCGAGCTCAACAGCACCCTGCACCCCGCCGGCCCGGCCGCCCCGCCGCACCCCCCGGAGCGGGGCGCCCCGCCCCCCAGCGGGGGCACGAACTGTGTCCCCCTCTCCGCCAGAGCCGGCTCCAAGGAGCCCCCGCCCCCAGCCGGGGGCAGAGTGGCCGAGCCTGCGGGGAAGCCCTCCGCCGCGCCCGGCTCCCCGGAGGAGGAGAAGGCGGCGGCGGCGGCGAAGGGGAAAAGCTCCGGTCCCAGCGCCAGGAAGGGGAAGGGGCAGATCGAGAAGAGGAAGCTGCGGGAGAAGAGGCGATCGACAGGTGTGGTGAACATCCCCGCCGCTGAGGTGAGCCCCGCGCCCCTGCCCGGGGTGTGGGGGGGTGCCTGGGGTGCGTTCAGGGGCTCGGTGAGCTCGCTGCGTGTGCGAAGGGCGGCTGCTGCGATGCTGCACCTGAGCAGCCAGCGCCCAGCTGTGAGCTCCGCTGCCTGCCGATCCCAACTCAGCCCTGGAGCTGCTCAGGCGGCGGGATTGCGTCCAGTTTCTTGTGGCGAAGGAGGCTTGTTCTCTCCTGCTCAGAATGAGGTGTGGGGAAGCTGCCTCACCCGTGAGTTGTGCTGTATCGCAGGGTGCGCGCTTGACGCGGGCTGAGCATCCTCCGTCCTGTCTGCAACCCTCTGGGGACCAATAATAGGCCTCTCAGTGGCAAAGCTAAAGGTTTTGGTTTGGGAATCGTTTGGTGATGTGCTGGACCAGGGTTGTAACGTCATCCCCCCTCTTTCTCCCCACCCCCTTAAACTGTGAGTTTAAAAACAAGACTAGACAGAGTCCTGGGGTCCAAACGTGTTGGGCTGGGTCTGAGCCCAAAGTCCTGATGCTTGCATAGTTGCAGGCTTGGGCTCCTAGCGAGGAAGGATTAGTGAACGTTGTTAGGAAGAGCATCATCAATATATCCTTGAGCACTTTTTAAAATAAGTACAAGTATAGCACTTTTTAGTGTGTCTTGGTTGAAACTAGGATGTGAAATAGTGTGTGTGCCTTAGAAGAATTGCAAAGTATTCATCAATATGAAACACCCTTCTAATTATAGTCTGGTTATCTCACCACTTAAGACTTGGTGTGGTGATCTTTTGTCTAAGGTTAATCTTTAATGATTATCTTCTGCTTTTGTCATGTATTACTTTAATCTGAAGGTAAGTTTTTAATCTTCATAAATATGTAAAATTAAAAAGTACATGTCAGTTACTTTACTGATCTAAACAATGAAGAGAAGAAGTCATGGTATCAAGCTCTGGATAAATATTCAGGTGTAAATGTACTTAATCTAAAACAATTTCCTGCACTGGAAAAAATGCAGTGGCTTGAAGTGTATTTTTTTTGAAGCAGGGAAGAATATTTGTATCAGCCAACACAACTGTTCTTTGTGGTTTGCTACTAGCATGAAAATCTGGCATTCATGTAAAATACTCTTATAGGAATTCAGAAGCATGATAACCAGATCATTTGCTTTTTACAGCTAAAGGCTAGAGGAGACTGAAAACAAAGCTGAATTGCATTCTTCAATTTTATATTGATGATAAAGAACAACACTATTTTAGAAAACATGTATATCATTCTTTCTCCTCATCAACTAGGGACTGCTGCATGAAAAACAATCTTTTGTGTCTTATGCAGCTGGAGAAGGTAAAATCCTATTTTCCTCACCTGAAGTCACTAATCCTTTCTTTGTGATGACATAATCACTTTCACAGCAACCACTTGTAATACCAGAAGCATTGTCAGGTGAGGAATAAGCAGCAGGAGCAAGTGAAGTCTTAAAAATTCTGTTTTAGGGCTCGGTCCCATAACTTTCACTCAAGTGATTAGCCTCATTACTTGCACAGTCTTCACTTTGAAGTGAAAGGTTGCAGGACTGGATCCTAAGTACTCACTAGGAGTTTGAAAACTTCCTTGATACCTACATGCCTGAAGACTCATCCCCAAATAAATAGTTTTAATCAGTTCCATGTGTCCAGTTATTGCTGCTCCTGCACATTAAACCAATTAGTATCTTCCCTTCTTATTGTTGTTCCCACCCCTACTGCCCTTCTCTTGAATCTGGGACCTCTGCTTTTTGCTTCCACTCCCTTACTATTAGAAGAGCAGTGGCTTAGGGCCTGCTCTACCTTTTTTTTTTTTTTTTTTGGGTGGGGGGGGGGCGGTTTCTCTTTCCCTTCAGTAACAAGTAGCCTGAATGGATCTGCTCCCTTATTTCCCTCTTATGTTACTAAAGGAATGGATTTGTTGGGGCCACTGTGCTTCTTCTCTACTCCAGAGACTGCCAACTTCTTTTTTCTCATTTGGTCCCAAATATCTGCTTGCCTTGGGTGACCAGTTTTTTTCTGTCTCTTTAAGAATAACTTTGCAAAATCTTTCACCATGTGTCAACATTACTTGGAATAACTTAATGAAGTTTTTTCCATGGTATATGTTTTGTCTTAAAACTTTGAATAACTTCATAGCCAGTAACAATAAACAAAGGGTTCTTTCACACCTTTAAGTGTCTGTCTTTTTAAAATAAGGTACACTTGGACCGAGAAACTCTGATTTTCTTTTTGTCAACTTTTGTTATAACATTTATATTTATGATGGTAGCTAAATAAAATTACTTAACCTGCGGATCTGAGGGAGTGCTTAAGGTGCTTAGTGCATTTTTTTTAAGTTGGTCTGGCTTGTGGGTAGAATTCATTGGTGATGAACATTGCCTCTTGACAGGCAAATATTTACATGAAACTGACTTTTTGAGATAAGGCCAACTTCTTGAAAGTCTAAGACTAACATTTTTAAGTAGGAGTATATGTAACAGGATTTATAGTTCAAGGTCAGAAGGAACCCTCAGATCATTGTCTGGTCTACATATCACAAGCCATTACATTTCATCCAGCTATCCCTATGTTAAGCCTAATGATGTTTGACCCAGGCATTTCAGTTCTCAAAAGACTTAGGACATGTCTACACTGCCTCTGGGAATGAGCGTTCCAGCCTGGGTCTACAAACTTGTGCTAGCATGTCTTGTGCCACCTTGCTAAAAATAGCTGTGTAGATGTTGTGGCTTGGGCAGGGGGATCAGGCTCTGGAACCTGGGGTCTGTGAACTTGACAACCCAAGCCACAACATTAAACAACATATGCAGAGCTATTTTTGGAGTGCTAGCATGAGTCTGTGGACCTGTCAGGGAGGCTTGCTCCCAGATGCACAGTAGGCATGGCCTAAATTGTATTCCATGGACAGAGAATAGGCCACTGCAATGGGAGGGAATTGATTAGGTCAGATGCGTAAATGATCCACTCCCTGTGCTGCAGATAGTGGTCAATCTGACAGTAAGGAAAAATGTCTCCTGGACCCCAAATCTGGTGGTCAGTTTGACCTGAGCAAGACACTTCAGCCAGGCATCTAAGAGAGAAGATTCTCTGTACCACCTCTGAGCACTGATCCATCCCATCCTGTGTTATGTTTCCTGCTCTGGCCAATCAGAGATGCTTCAGAGGAAGGCAGAAAACCTGAGAGTACACTTGGCCAGTTGTGCATGGGGAGAGGAAATATTCCTTCCTGACCCCTGCATGTGACTAGCTGAAACCCTGAGATTTGATTATAGTTATTGTATTAATGAATTCTGTGTTTTGTGACTTTTCTGTATCTGAACTTCAAGAAAATATTCTAGTATAAGTACTTGATAAACCAAATTAATTATGTAATTAGTATTCTGAATATTAGCTACACGTACTTTCATATGTTCAGCATATAGTTTAAAATGCATATTTTCATCTCAAAGTAACGTGCACATAAAGACATCTTTCCCCTTTACATGACTTTAAAACCAAACAAAAAGCCTTTAAGTTTGCTGGACAGATGATGACCTCTGTACTTGGGTTGAAAATGTTAGAATGAGGAACACAGAAATAGTGGTACCTGTTGATGCCTTCCTCTTTCAGATAGCTAGACAGATTTTTCTAATGCTACACATAGTGACTTAGCTGTTCTGTATATTAACTTTGATGGGACAGAAGCATTTTTAGTCCCATCAGCACTTTTAAAATTTACCCTAGTATGTTCTAGGGATGTAAAATATTAAATGATTAAACAGCTAACCGATAAGTACTAGTCTTACCTTTAATATATTACAATTAACGTTTAAAACAGATTAGGTATTATAATGTCACAATTATTTTACCAATGTGCACATTTAAAAACTCTGCAGATTGGGGTGGGGGCATTTGAGCCTGCAGTTCCAACTCGAGGCACCACTGGAGCAGCCCGTGCCTGGTGGGGAGGACACCCCCCGCTCGGCAGCCCCCTTCCTTGTGGCTGGCTGCAGCAGCGGGTCTGCCCTGGCACTGCTGCTTTCCTGGCAGTGATCCACCAAACTAGCAGCATTAGGCAGCACCTACTAACCGGGAGAGTGAGGGGTAGGATCAGAGCAAGGCGCATGGTGCCCAGCCATGCACACACAAATGATCCCCCAGCCCACTGTACTCCACTTCCAAGGAGAGACAGTAGGGTGGGTGCTCCCCCCAAGCCTGGGGTAGATTGTGAAGTTAATCATTAAACGGTTAACCGATATAATTTTAACAATTTAAATGGGTACTTTTAAAAAAATATTTACATCCCTAGTATGTTGGGACTCAAGTGGGTTTTACTGTGTGTGTTCCTTTTCTCTGCGAGTCTCATGTTCTCTAAGTTCGCCACTGAGATGCCCTAATGTATCAGTATTGAGAACTTTTCAATATGCATAGCGGCAAAAAAAATCCTTAATTACTCATAATGCTACTGTCCCTCCACCTCTGTTGCCAACCAGCAGGATGGCATTGGTGAAAATGAGAATTCCTTAGTGGGTCTGATATGGTTTATCTTTATTTTTTGTGTGTGATGGTAATAGTAAAAGGGAATAATATGCTAGCTGCAAATTTGCATTGTAACTGTTATATAGTGCATCATAATGTTCTATACCTATGACAGGAATAATAATAATAAAAGTCTCTGCTCCAGGAACTTACACTTTTATTTTAAATGTAATGCAAAAAAAAAAAAAATAGACAAATAAGTAGTGGAATAGGGCAGGAGAAGGGTTACCTGTTTCTGTCCTACTGCCCTATCTTTATGATTTCAATAGGTTATTTTTTTAATGGTCAAGTTTCTCATTCCTTGTAAGCAACAAGAAAATAAGTTTTAGGGCTCCATCTTAAACACTTCTATGAGTAAAGTTAAGCATGTTCTTGCGTAATTACGTTGATTTCAATAGGGCCACTTTTTGCATAAGTGTCTGTAGGAGTGGGATTTTAAGCGGGACTTGGAAAACTACTAGCAGGAAGAACTATTACTATGCCTTTTTGTTAATGGTAGAAGCATTAATCTTAGACCTGATACTTTTTTAGTTCTACAGTAGTGCTCCCGCCCAGGAATTTTGAGACACTTGTCTGCTTGCTGGCAGTGTTAGCCATAAATCTACAAAGTATATGTCATATAGTGTAAGCTGGTATGGTTTCTCAGGTATGCCAGCAGGTGTTTTATTTTCACATAGTACTTTGTAAATGTTCACTTAAGCTGCAAAAAAACAGTTGCTATATTATGGACTACATTTTTCCACATTATAATTAATTATATTTTAAAAGGTATAATGAATCTCAATTTTACTGTTCAGATGATAGATGCATGCATATTTCTGATATATGCTGATGTAGGACAGCAAGCTAGACAGTTGGTTTTGATTTAATACGCGCTCTGACAGCATTTATGTTTTTGCACTAGGAAATGAAGTCATCTAAACTCAGAGGTGTTCTTTTGTTGTTGACAGGGTGATGAATGATTTTAAGAGGGTGCAACCAACTCTGATTTGTATATCTTGTACTTGTGGCTACTATATTCTAGACATGGCAATCTCCTGACCTCGTTCTAAAGAATATTAGAGAAACTATTAGTGAGTAAGAGCTAAAGGAGAGAGAACCCTGGGGCTGAATCTGTTTTGTAGGGGTATTGACAGAAGTGGTGGTCTACCTCTGTGTAATGGCTACAAGGATCCATCTTTCTGAAGTCTACCTTCTCTTGGCTCATTTCCAAACACAGTATTCAATAAATAATAATGTATACCTAATCGTTTTAGAGCATACTGTATCTGTGGTGCTTAATACTTCCAGAACTTACAGAAATGAAAGTTCTAAATGGGGCAGAGAAATAAACACTCTAAAAGTAAAATTCCTGTTACCACAGCATTCCAGTATGTTCTCTTGTGTGGAACAAGAGAGAGTAACTTAGTTTTCATTAGACAAATTTAGTGAGCAAATGCCCCAAGCATAGTCCGTGTAAGCTAACAGTGGTCTTAGAGTGAACGTCCACACGGATTTCACACTTGGCACAGCTGTACCCCATACTGAGAGCATGGATTCTTGTGGCTAGCAGTATCCTTTTGGACCAAGTCTGTGCCCTCCTGCCTCAAGGCATAAAGGGCAGAGCAGGCCCAACTGTCCCTCAGTTCCTTGTTACATGAGACAGAACCCCTACAGTGTCCACTTTCTCTGTATTGTGTAGTATTCCTTAGGCTTGTATATACTATTTAGATAGTGTAGTTTCTGTTATACCCCCTGGCAAAACATATATATTTTTTTAAAAACCTTCAATCAGTGTTGGTGAGGCTAACCCCTTCTTTCCTCTCCCATCCTGTCCCCCCACGCCCTCAATTAAGTGCAATTAGTATTATGGCAGAAGTCAAGTCACCAGGATTTAAGACCTGTGTGATGTTTCAGTACCTATTAATGACAGACACTAACAGTGATTGTTCTGTCTTGGAAGCCAAATCCTGGTATGATGTTCCATCTGTTGCTCTTTCTCCGAGCACCCTGAAGTGAGTGAAACCCTGAAGCTGTTCTTCCTAGAGAAGTTGATACATGCTCCCTTGGGCACAGAGAGAGAGAGAGAGAGAGGCTACAACCAAACCTCAACCATTGAGGCATTCTCTCTTTGTGACCTGATGAGCCATGATTTCATCACAAGCTCCCAGGCCACATCCACTCTGAGACTCCGTTTGTCTGCCATTGCATCAGTGTGGCTATCTGATGGGCAGAAATGAACACTGTTCCAAAGATGATCCAAGGCACAAGTTGCTGTCCCCGGCACAGGCAGTCTGAGATAAAAGGGTCATCAGATGGATAACCTGTCTTGGATTCATTTGACTGAAGGCCATCAATCTGAGAAGGCCCTTTTGACTCCTGGTACCAACTTCCATGTTGGCATATGTGGTACCCTCTTAACCGGCTGACTGCATTGCCTTTAGTAGTGACCCTTTGGTATTGACCCTGGCACTGAGTGCCTTGGTATCCAGATCCTCAGCACTGAGTGCCTAGGTGACCATAGCCCCAGTACCTTCCACTTTGATACCAGCTACCTCTATGGTACCTACTACCTCAGCACTATCTTGGCATCTAGGTCTTTCAGCACATGTATGACTTATATGTGTATCAGTCACCATTTCTTGAGATACTGAGGGTAATTTCAGTTTGAGCTGTCAGTATGCCAGATTAGAGATACCAAACTCCTAATCCAAGACAGGGCACAACTGACAGAGTGGCCCCTTTCAGAGGAGTTTTCCTCCTTTTCCTCTTCTTGCTGAGCAAAGCAGAGACTCACCTTGATCACCTTTCCCTCCCTGGCTTTTGCATTGGGAGCCAGGGAAGGATGCTAGGGAGGAGCCCATGATGGGAAGTAGAAAGAGGCCAGGGGTTTGTAGGGATTATCCTACTTCAGTATTTCTAGCTTTACCAAGAGTGATCTTCTTGCACACCCTTGGGTGGGCAGCCATATTCCAGGAATCTGATTTAATTAACTGTCTCCAGGGCTAGGGCACCCTTTCCAAAGAGACAAATTAAGCTGCTTCATGCAAGCCAGTTGATACATGAGAGGCAGAAGGAGGTGACTGAGGAAGAACATTAGCTAACAGGGGAAGAACTGCTGCAATCTCTCCATACTCCCTAGATGAGGCAGTGAATTCACCCATGTGTGCCTCAGTTGATTAATTCAAAGTATTTTGGAACCTGATTGAAGTGCATGGCAGAAACTTTGAATAGCCCCTTCAAAGTGGTTCAAGAGAAGCAACACGTGTCTCTCATGGTGGAGGACTGACTGCATGTCACTACAGGCAGTGCTAGACATGTCTGACACTACAGCATGCATGATGGCCCCTGCAATAACCATGAGGAGGTCAGCATGGCTTCAATCTTCAGGGATCCACAGCGTGGTCCAAGTAAGAAATGAAGACTTCCTATTCAAGGGTAATGAACTTTTAAACAATTAAATGGATGAGACCCTTCTCCTCTTCCTTAAACTCTTCAAAGTCACAGCCCTATTTGGGCCTCTCCATCTCCACCTCACGGTGGAAACAGTCATGCCAATGGCCTGCCTTCAGACAGTGCTTCCCAGCTCAATATTACAATGAGTCAAGAGGACCTCAGAACTTCAGAGGAGGAGACAGACTCCATCATAAACAACTTTCTGTCTTCTGTGTTGCCCCACAGTTTGGGGCTTCCACCAGGCAGCAGACATGATGACCTTGTCAAGATCCTGGTAGAATGACCTGTGGCTCTATGTGCTTAACACTCCCACCCCTTCTTTGACAACTACCTATTTTTATTTTCAGAAAGGTTGGCATTACCTTGGACTGGTGGATGTTGGAGATCATAAGCAAAGAGCATCGTATCCAGTTCCAATCCCTTCCCTGTCCCTTTTCAGGAATGCTTCTCCTAAGAGACAGTTCAGATAAGTAGACGACTCCCTTCTACAATTGGGAGTGGTGGAGAAGTGCCCTTGGGGCATAAGGGCAGGGGTTTTATTCCCTTTACTCTTATCCCAAAGTGGAAAGGGGGTTAGTGACCATCCTGGATCTTCAGTATGTCAACGTCTTCATTTGCTGTTACAGGTTCCTACTTTTCAATGTATTGGATTCTCAGGACTAGAGTGCAGCTATTGATCTCCAAGATGCCTATTCCATATATCAATCCACGCAGCTCACAGGGAGTACCTCAAATTCCTGTTAGGAACATCTCACTACCAGTTCAGGGTCCTGTCCTTTGGTCTTTCTGCAGCACCAAGGATGTTCCACAAGTGCTTCAGAGTTGTGGCCGCTGATATAAAGAGACAAGGGACCCAGGTCTATCCTTACCTCAGTGACTGGCTGATTCCAGGAAGATAATCAAAACAAATGACAACTCGATTCAAGTACTTCTGAAGTTCCTTGCCTTTGTAGGCTTCAAGTCATCAGACAAAAGTCCCCATGAACTCTGACTCCGAGCATAGAGTTCATAGGAGCGCTGACAGACTCCAGATCAGAGAGAGATTCTAAACAATGTCTTTTCAACCAGCTTCAGACACCCAAGAACATCAGTGAGAAGATTTTTAAGACTTCCAGGACAGATGGTATCATGTACTTATCACACAGCATGCCATACTTCACCTACACTCCATATTTGGTGGTGGTTGCAATCAGTGGATCTACCTAGCAGACGCCTCATGGATGTGATGGTCATGTTTCCCATAAGAAGTCCTCTCTGCATTGAACTGTTGGAAGAACCTTCTTCATACATGTAGTGAGCCTTTCTCTGCACCTCTGCTTCCCAAGATTTGGGTCACAGATGCCTCTATTCAGGGATTGGCATGGGAGAGGGGAAGGAGGCTCATCTAGATAACCTTGAGATTCAGGTCCTAAAAAGTCCTAGCACTCAGCTGTTTGCCTGGCATGTAAAAAGCATTCCTGTCTCTACTTCAGGGATCCATAATACAAGTGCTGACAGCACCAAGCTATGTATGATGTCAAGTGGCAAAGGGGCACAAGATTGTACTCCCTCTGTCAGGAGGAGGCAGTGCCATACGACTTTGGAATGGGTGCATTTTGAACCAGATCCTACTGGTGGCTCTGCACCTTTCTGGCCTTCAGAACATCCTGACGGATCAACTTGGTAGGCAATTCTCTGACAGCCGTGAATGGTCCATAAAAGAACTAGTTTCACAGATTTTTCTAAAGGGGGTTCCCAAGAATTAGATGTTATGGCAAAAATAAGTATCAGACATTGTTTCAGACTGCGTTCAAGCCAAGGCTCCCTGACAGATGACTTTCTCATCCTCTGGATGCCAGGACTGATGTATGCCTTTCTACCTCTTCTCATGATACCAAGAGCACTGAGGTAGAACGTAGGACTGATTAGGATAGCTGCAGCATGGGCCAGGCATTTCTGGTACTTGGATCTAATGGACTTATTGCTGCAGCCCCCATGGCTGAAGGGCTTTGGCTGGCACTCTCCTACGGCTCAATGGGCCAATCTAACCATGTGGAATCCTGGCTGGCTGATGTCCACTTAAAAAAGCTGTTCAACTGAAGATCAGAACTTTTATTCTCCAAAGCAGGAAACCTTCAACCAGACTTACTTGTGTAGCTAGATGGACAAGGTTTTCTGTTTGAACAGTTTATCACCAGCTGTATACCTTAACACCTGTTTTAGTAATACTAAACTATTTACTATTCCTTAAAGGCTTCCAATCAGATACCCGTTTTGATAGGACTGTCCTGCAGTCATTATCTAATGCCCATCTCCAAGCAATTAGTCACAGAATGGAATCTGCTGTGTGGACAGGCAATTGAAGATAGATTATTTTCTCTACAGTAATGGTAGCTCTTTCTAATTCATTACATTGCCTAAACAGATTATGTCAGATTATGTATGGGTCATTACACAAAGTAAAACTATTTCCCCATGTTTATCCCCCACCCCCCACTGTTCCTCAGACTTTCTTGTCAACTGCTGGAAATGGCCCACCTTGATTATCACTACAAAAGGTTGTCCCCCCGTCCCCCCCTCCCCCCGCTGGTAATAGCTCACCTTAAGTGATCACTCTGGTTACAGTGTGTATGATAACACCCATTGTTTCATGTTCTCTATGTATATAAATCTCCCTACTGTATTTTCCACTGAATGCATCCGATGAAGTGAGCTGTAGCTCACAAAAGCTTATGCTCAAATTTTGTTAGTCTCTAAGGTGCCACAAGTACTCCTTTTCTTTAAGCAGATTATGTGCATGCTGTCACAAAGCAATGGAACCCATTTCAAGCACCTGGTAAAGCTAGAATGCTGAAACAGAGGAGCATGCAATAGAGTTGCCAGGTGTCCAGTTTTTGACCGGAACGCCTGGTGGTTCTGGTCAGCACTGCCGACCGGACTGTTAAAAGTCCGGTTGGCAGTGCTGCAGGTCTAAGGCAGGCTAGTCCTTACCTGTCCTGGCATCACTCTGCGCCCCGGAAGCGGCTAGCCGGTCTGGCTCCTAGGCAGGGGGGCCATGGGGCTGTGTGTGCTTCCCCCGCCCCAAGCACTTGCTCCGCGCTCCCATTGGCCGGGAACCGTGGCCAGTGGGAGCTGGGGTGGTGGTGCCTGCAGATGAGAGCAGCGCGCGGAGCCTTCTGGACCCCCTCCTAGGAGCTGGACCTGCTGGCTGCTGCTTGGGCGCAGAGCAGAGCCAGGGCAGGCAGGGAGCCTGACTTTGCGCCACTGACTGGGAGCTGCCCAAGGTAAGCCCATGCCCCAACCCCGAGCCCCCTCCTGTACTCCAAAACCCTCATCCTCCATCCCAGAACCTGCACCTCTATCTGGAGCCCTCACCCCCCTGCACCCTAGCCCCGATTCCCCCTCCCGCCCTCTGGAACACCCTCCTGCACCCCAAATCCCTCACCTCCAGCCTGCACTTCCAGCCAGAGCCTGCACTGCAACCTCTTGCCTCAACTTGGAGCCCCTCCCCACACACTGAACCCCTCATATATGGCCCTACCCTGGAACTCACAACCCCAGCCCAAAGCCCGTATCCTTTCCCAACACACTGCCTCAGCCCGGAGCCCCCTCCCACACTCTGAACTCCTCATTTCTGGCCCCACTCTGGAGCCTGCTCCCCGTCCTGTACCCCAACCCCTTGAGCCAGCCCAGTGAAAGTGAGTGAGGGTGGGGAGAGTGAGTAATGGGGGGGGGGGGAGCAAGGGTGTTTTGTTTTGTCCAAGTAGAAAGTTGGCAACCGTAGCATGCAAACACTCCCCAAGAGCTACCTGCTTTTGAAATGGATGCTGTCATTCTGTCACAGAACAAATGCTCCATGGTAGGATCTGTGGGGGCAATACATTTAGAGACAAACGCACTCTTCCAGATTTATAGCAAAATGCTTGTCTAACAGGAAGTCAAGCTTTAAAATACAAATTTGAGACCATTTATGAAGTTTGACACCACTATTTGAAAGGAGAGCTTTATAAAAGACAAATCAGAATTGGGACCCACACTTAAATCAAGCCAGTAGGTCACTCCTAGCCAGGTGTTCTGTCCTCTTTGCCATCAATACATGCTATGTTTGATTTTGAGGAAAGTGGAGTAGAAGCTTGCATTTCTAGTCTTGTGGTGCTCCTTACTTCCTTTCTTCTCTGAGGGCAGAACTCATGGGATGTTTGTGAATGCTTCTTTGCTACACCACTGGCTGTATGTGATTTGTAAAGGAACACAAATGTGAAATCTAATTAACAGTATTACCAACCCCAAACATCCAAAAAGTGAGTCAGGGTCCCCAAAATAAGATCTTGAAAAAATAATAATAATTTTGGTGTTTTTTTTTTTTAAATTTTCCATGTGTGCACACCTTCAGGATTCATGTTTTCAAACTCTTCTCTGCAAGCATAAGGTCTATAACCTTTCTCAGAAAACGATTTCCCCATGTTTATCCCCACCCCCCACTGTTCCTCAGACGTTCTTGTCAACTGCTGGAAATGGCCACCTTGATTATCACTACAAAAGGTCCCATCCCCCCTGCCCCCCGCTCTCCTACTGGTAATAGCCCACCTTAATGACAGGTTTCAGAGTAACAGCCGTGTTAGTCTGTATTCGCAAAAAGAAAAGGAGTACTTGTGGCACCTTAGAGACTAACCAATTTATTTGAGCATGAGCTTTCGTGAGCTACAGCTCACTTCCTCAGATACATACCGTGGAAACTGCAGCAGACTTTATATATACACAGCGAATATGAAACAATACCTCCTCCCACCCCACTGTCCTGCTGGTGATAGCTTATCTAAAGTAATCGTCAGGTTAGGCCATTTCCAGCACAAATCCAGGTTTTCTCACCCTCCACCCCCCCACACAAATTCACTCTCCTGCTGGTGATAGCCCATCCAAAGTGACAACTCTTTACACAATGACAGGTTTCTTCTTTACACAATGTGCATGATAATGAAGTTAGGTCATTTCCTGCACAAATCCAGGTTCTCTCACTCCTTCACCCCCCTCCAAAAACCCACCCCCATACACACACAGAATCACTCTCCTGCTGGTAATAGCTCGTCCAAACTGACCACTCTCCAAGATCACTCTGGTTACAACCGCATTTGCTCCAACCCCTCAGACAGAGACAAACACCTACAAGATCTCTATCAAGCATTCTTACAACTACAATACCCACCTGCTGAAGTGAAGAAACAGATTGACAGAGCCAGAAGAGTACACAGAAGTCACCTACTACAGGACAGGCCCAACAAAGAAAATAACAGAACGCCACTAGCCGTCACCTTCAGCCCCCAACTAAAACCTCTCCAATGCATCAAGGATCTACAACCTATCCTGAAGGACGACCCATCACACTCTCACAAATCTTGGGAGACAGGCCAGTCCTTGCCTACAGACAGCCTCCCAACCTGAAGCAAATACTCACCAGCAACCCCACACCACAGAACCACTAACCCAGGAACCTATCCTTGCAACAAAGCCCGTTGCCAACTGTGTCCACATATCTATTCAGGGGACATCATCATAGGGCCTAATCACATCAGCCACACTATCAGAAGCTCGTTCACCTGCACATCTACCAATGTGATATGTGCCAGCAATGCCCCTCTGCCATGTACATTGGTCAAACTGGACAGTCTCGATGTAAAAGAATAAATGGACACATCAGATATCAAGAATTATAACATTCATAAACCAGTTGGGGAACACTTCAGTCTCCCTAGTCACTCAATCTCTGACCTAAAAGTCACAATATTACAACAAAAAGACTTCAATGAGAGACTGCTGAATTGGAATTAATTTAGGCCTAATTAGAGACTGGGAGTGGATGAGTCATTACACAAAGTAAAACTATTTCCCCTTGTTTATTCCCCCCCCCCCCCCCCCCACGTTCTTGTTAACTGCTGGAAATGGCCCACCTTGATTATCACTACAAAAGGTCGTGTGTCCCGTCCCCCCCCCGCGCTCTCCTGCTGCTAATAGCTCATCTTAAGTGATCACTCCTCTCCTTACAGTGTGTATGATAACACCCATTTTTTCATGTTTTGTGTGTATATAAATCTCCTGACTGTATTTTCCACTGAATGCATCCAATGAAGTGAGCTGTAGCTCACGAAAGCTTATACTCAAATTTTAGTCTCTAAGGTGCCACAAGTACTCCTTTTCATTTTTTAAGAGTTTCTCATATAATCATGAGACTCCAGAAGGGAGGCTTAAGGAATAACTTTTTTTTAATGATTCAGTATTGCCAGCTATCTTGATTTTTATCATGTTTCACAATCTTTGGTGTTAAAGTACTTTCAGTGACATCTGCTTCTTGAGTTATCCTTCTAACTTTTATTTTCCTAAAATGTATTTTTCCTCAATTGTATGAGACGTCCACAAAACAGACACAGTGCATATATAAATTGTTCAATATTCAAAGTAAGCAAGCTGGAAAAAAGCAGAAACTTCTTTCCTTTGATCTTCTTCTAATTTACAGTAGGTAAAAAATCTTAGGTATGATTTCCTCCTTCCTGCCCACAAATGGATGTCTGTTTAATTTGAAAAATGAGACTAGGTGAGGGGATTTTCACGGGTTGTTGGGAATATATTTAGTGCCAGTTCTCTTTTAGAGAGCTGTATGTAATGTTATAGGGAAAACTTAATTGCAGCAGAACTAATATCAGTAGGTAACACAAGGTTGACATGAACTATGTTTAACAGCAATAAAAACACTCCTAAAGTAAAAGTATATATTTCAAAATATTTTTCTTACAAAATTGTGAACTGTTTTTATATTAGCCCCTTTGACTATAAATCCAGCTTTCAAATAATGTCTCTTGCCAAATTACAGTAATTACATTTTTGTCTAATGTTAGGGGGTTTGTTTGGTTTTTTTGGTTTTTTTTTTTTTAAACTTGCTCATGCTGGGAAGATAAGATGATAAAGTCCCCAAAAAGAAATTCCCTTCTTAAAACTTTAACTCAAAGATTGAGTATGCAACTGTGGTTTTAAAGTTCAAACTTTGGTTTGACAAAATTAACACAGTAAATGTTTTGGTGACATGAATGGTTGTCAAAATGTTGGTATTGTGAGGGGGGAAGATACTAAAGCAGGGCTGACAGAACATTTCAGTTGGAGGGAAAATGAGTTCTCAAAGCTTGTGAACTCTAGTTGGAAACAACGTAAGTGCCTAATCCTGTGAGGAGTACCCTCTGCTCCCAGGTTTTGTCTATATACCAAAAACTGTTAATACTAACTCATGACAAGTTGTAGCGACAGTAGACGGTATAGTGTAGATAGATAGTATGGTGTCCAGCATTTATTTATTTTACCATTATGGAGTTCAGGCTACAGTACTGCTTCTACTACTGTTACTGCTGGTGGAGTTGCACTGATAATGCATTGCAGCTGTAAAGTTTGCCAGTGTAAACGGAACAAATTTGTTCCCACTGGGAACATAGCTACAGTTTCCACATCTCATTGCCTAGTTTGGAACTTATTTTAAAAATAATGCAGCCCTCGCCCCTTTCTGTTTTTGACCTCACCACCTCCTCCTCCTCTCCTGTGTTTTTGTAGATGTTCCTCTCTTTTTGGTGTCTTTCATATATTTTTAAAATGTAGAGCTCCTGAAACTGCAGGATTGGTGGCACTGGAAACAGAAGTCCTCTTCATGTAGATAAAATAGGATAGTGCAACCTTCTGCATGCTACAGTGCTCATGCACTATACTCCAGTTGCGGAATGATCACTTTAAGAGATGAGGTCAATCTTTTTAATCTTTGTTCTCTGGTGAGACTTTCATCAAAGGTAGATTGTGATGGTGATTGTTGTGTTGTGAATATCTGCAGTTGACCAGAGACTAGTAACTCTTCTGTGCCACTGAATGCTGCTGACATGAGATGGACAGTGGTGAAAAGTAGCAGAAGTCCTTATCAATCCCCTCAGCTTCTTTTGACTTCAGCATTTTTTTTTTTTCTTTTGAGTGCAGTCTCTGGAATAATGGTATTCCTTGACTAGCTTTAGTAATTAAGTATAGCTATTCTGGGCACTCTTTCACTTTATTTTAGACTGCTTTATTCTCTCCATTGTGTATTTCAAGTTTACTTGTAAGTATGGATTGACAAAAATTCCAGTGGGAGAAAATAGGTTCAATGTAAGCAAAATGAAAACAAGTGTTCATGTCTGTATAAATTTAAGGGACTACACACAAGGATATTTCCTTCTGTCCTCTCACTTCATATTCTAATCAGTGGTTGAAAGTTTCCTTCAAATCTGTAGCTTTGGTCTCTGCCCAATAACCTTTTTCTCTTGCCTCTTTACCAGGGCTGTCCACTCTTCAATCCTACAGCAAACCTACTTATAAGCTAAACCTTTTTACGTTCTCTCTTGACTGAAGAGAGATGATCGATCTACCCCTATGATCTTTATAGAAAATCTGTGCCATGGCACTTCAGATTAAACCAATAGGTGTCTGTCCTTTCAGTACTCTTATTCCACAAGAATGGAGTGCATTTCATAATGCCCCCTAACAAGTCAGTGAATTTGTGTATAACTTGTCAATCCGTGGTGGTCATTTTCAAAGCACTTGCTAATTACTTGTGGTGGCTTGTAAAGTGTTTTAATCTTACCCTCAAGCTGGATGAAGGATAAATGCCTTATTTAATTACTAGGTTAATGGTCTCCTGCAGTGGAGAAGACATTGCTTTTGCGTTAGTTAGCTTCTGTTGTTTCACAGGTGTAAATGCCATCCCAAATTATTAGTTACTTTCCAAGAGATTGTATTTCAAATCTAAATAGAACCTTTCTTATTTCCCTGCTCTTTGTTCTGTAGAAACTACCTGGCGTTTACAGTAGCTGCTGGAATTCGGGCAGTATTGACTTTTGTCATAAGACAAGGGTATTAACCTTCATCAGCCTGACCTAGGTCATGTGATTGAGGCCAGGAATTAAAGTCCATTCCTTTCCAACATTCCTGTGTGACAAACCCTTATTACTCATGGCATAGTTTAGTATAACAGACTATAGGCCCTGTCTCTATTTTAGGGAAACTTTTTAACTTTCCACCAGTGCTGGTAACGTAGGGAGCCCTAGCATAGACAAGCTGCTGGCTTCTACTGGCATTTTTAACATTCTCACCTATTCCTGGTTCAGAGCAAATCTGATTGACATATTGTTAAATTCCGTTTTGCTAATGCTGTGGTGGAATTGAACTGGATTTGGCAATGGCAGGGAAACTTTTAGAAAATTTTCCTACTACAGAGAGGAAAATGTTTATTTAAATGAATATTGATAAGGTGGTAATTGTAATAATCATGTTTCTTTTACAACTAAACACTCTAGAGTTGGGTTTTTTGTTTAACTCATCACTTTTGAATGGTTTTACCTTTTCTTCAGTGAGCTTGGACAAACTACTCATTTTCACTTTTTCTTGCACACAACATGCTAGGACAAGTCAAAGATACAAATTTAAACATAGTGGGAATTCAGCACCTCTCCTTTCTCAGTTGTAACCCATGTTTTGTTAAATTTTCGAACACATGAACCTATTAAGTCTGAAAAGGCTATTCAAGTGGATTTTCAATGGAAATACGCTAGCTATTTTTCTTCCTCCCTTCAAACCCCCCCCACCCCCGAAAAAAAAAGAGTACTGTATAAATGAAGATTATTTTATAGAAAATGTATTCTGTAATGGAAAATTGCCCAGATGTTTTTGGCTTTACTTCCAAGGCCATGTTGCTACCTCTCAGGATGGTAGTTGTCTGTCTTAATGCTCTAGCTAGTTCCAGAGTTGGGCGTCTTACATGAGAATCTCAGATGTTAAATATTTTTAACTAAGTTCTAGCCTTTGTGGTTGTAGAAAAAAGTCTGAGATGTGGTAACTCTAAAAGCACAAAAACTAGAAAAAAAATTAAAGAAAAAAATCCAAATTTATCATTTAAAAAATCTCATGGTTTTCTCTTGTCTCATGATTTCTGAATGCTTGGGCTTAGCAATACTGAGAGTGCCTCTGTTTGGACTGACATCAGAAAAGATTTGCATAGCGTAAATAGCAAAATACAGAATGGTTAGTTTAAAACTGTTCCCTTTTTTGTCACTTTTTGTATTTTTCCCCCTCTTCTCCTCTCCTCTTTGACCTCTTCCTCCCCCCAATACTGGAGGGTGCATGCTGGTCTGGGTGCAACTCATGGATTACAACCACACATTCCATTGCAATTAAACTTTTTTCTTCCCCTTCTGATTTTGTTACAGCACTGTAGTAACCCCAGGAGATGACTTCCAAATTAAAATAGTTTTCTATTAATATATTCTAGGGCTGTCAAGCAATTAAAAACGCAAACCGCGTGATTAAACAATAATAGAATACTGTTTATTTAAATATTTTTCAATGTTTTCTACATTTTCAAATATATTGATTTCAATTACAACACACAAAAAAGGAATACCTGTGGCACCTTAGAGACTAACAAATTTATTTGAGCATAAGCTTTCGTGGGCTAAAACTCACTTCATTGGATGCATGCAGTGGAAAATACAGTAGGAAGAGATATATATAAAAAATTATCTTCCTACTGTATTTTCCACTACATGCATCCGATGAAGTGGGTTTTAGCCTACGAAAGCTAATGCTCATATAAATTTGTTAATCTCTAAGGTGCCACAAGTACTCTTGTTCTTTTTGCTGATACAGACTAACATAGCTACCACTCTGAAACCAATTACAACACAGAATACAAAGTGTACAGTGCTCACTTTATATTTTTGATTGCAAATATATGCACTGTAAAAATCAAAGTAAATAGTATTTTTCAGTTCACCTACTAAAGTACTGTAGTCCAAACCCTTTATCATGAAAGTTGAACTTACAAATGTAGACTTATGTACAAAAAAACCACTGCACTCAAAAACAGAACAGTGTAAAACTTTAGAGCCTACAAGTCCACTCAGTCCTACTTCTTGTTCAGCCAATCGCTAAGAGAAACAAATTTGTTTACATTTATGGGAGATAATGCTGCCGACTTCTTAATTACAATTCACTGTTGTAGCTGGTGTCTCAAGATATTTGAGCCAGATGCACTAAAAATTCATATGCTTCATCATGCTTTAGCCATCGTTCCAGAGGATATGTTTCCATGCTGACAACGCTCGTTAAAAAAAATAATGCGTTTATTAAATTTGTGACTGAGCTCCTTGGGGCTGGGGGGAATTGTATGTCTGTCTTACTCGCATTCTGCCATATTTCATGTTACGGTAGTCTTGGATGATGACCCAGCATGTTCTTTTTTTAAGAACACTTTCACTGCATATTTGACAAAATGCAAAGAAGATATTAATGTGAAATTTCTAAAGATAGCTACAGCACTTGACCCAAGATTTAAGAATCTGAAGTGCCGCCCAAAATCTGAGAGGGATGAGGTGTGGAGCATGCCTTCAGAAGTCTTAAAAGAGCAACACACATTTGGTGGTTTGGGTTCTGCAGTTGCCGCATCATAGAAACTCAACCTTCTGCTCTGACTCAGATGATGAAAATGAACATGCACTGTCAGTACTCCTTTGGATAATTATCAAGCAGAACCCGTCATCAGCATGGACATGTCCTCTGGGATGGTGGTTGAAGCATCAAGGGACACATGAACCTTTAGCGCGCTTGGCATGTGACTATCCTGCGGCGCCAGCTACAACAGTACCATGCGAATGCCTGTTCTCACTTTCAGGTGCATTGTAATTAAGAAGTGGGCAGCATTTTCTCCCATAAATATAAGTGAACTTGTTTCTTAGCAACTGGCTGAACAAGAAGTAGGACTGATTGGACTTGTAGGCTCTAAAGTTTTACATTGTTTTTGAGTGCAGTTATGTAACTAAAACTACATTTTTTAAGTTGCACTTTCATGATAGAGATTGCACTAGAGTACTTGTGAGGCTAATTGAAAAATATAGTTTCTTTTGTTTACAAATATTTGCATTCTTATCATTTTTACAGTGCAAAGTGAGCACTGTATACTTTGTATTCTGTGTTGTAATTGAAACTGATTATATTTGATTTTCTACATTTTTCCTACTGCTCCTGGGAAGGCAGTGAACTCACACCGCCTCTCTGCTCCTCTAGCGTTGTGACTCTAGAAGGGGGCAGGGCCAACCCATCCTGGCGGTCTCAGGGGAGGGGCTGCTTTTTCCCCCACCCTTCCAGTCACTGGCCCGAAGGCTGTGGCTGCAAGAAAAGCCCCTGGTAGCCACATTTGAGAGAAACTGTACTATACCAAGGGTTCAAATGAAAGCAGAGGACAACAAATGAGAAAACGGGAATGGGCATGAGGGTCATAGGTTCAAAATTAGAGATCCAGGAGGGGACACAGAGGATAGAACCTCCAGACAATACCCACTGCTCCTCAAATATGTCAAAGGAGCCAGCGGATGCGGCCCAGAGGAACTCTGCCCACATGTGAGCCAAGGGAGTAGCAGAAATAGCCCCCACAGTCACAGAGCACATCCATGTCCAGCATCCTTCTCCTCCTGGTGTCATAAATGGACGCTTTGGCCAGCTCCAGAGGAGGTTGCTGAGGAGGTCTTGTGACTTCATGGGGCAATGGACAGGGTGTACATAGAAGAAAAAGGGGTGTGTGGAGGGTTGGGGGGGAAGTGCAGCCAGAACCTCAAAAGGAGGTTCTGGAGTAGCTGGAAAAGGGGCTGCAACTTGGTGCACTGCAGGTATACGTGTGCCAGGGTCTCCCATATGGCGTTAAAAGGACAGGAGTCAGGGATGGAAATGAACTGCTCCAGGTACACACCCATGCTCCCAGCTCCATCAAGGAGCTGCCAGCTGATACTCCTGGTGGAATACAGGCTGTTCCACCGGGGTTCCTCATCCTCCACAGGTGATAAAAGGTCCCACCACTTGGTGTCAGGGCAGGACATGAGAGAGAAAATGAAACGTGTGGAGCATGAGCATGTACAGATGTGTCCTTGGCATGGTTCAGAAGTGAACCAGCTACAAGTTGCATAGCCACCTCGGGTATGCAGAGGGGGCGGCTGTGGGAGGCTCGCAGGGTAGGGGCATGATGAAAAGGTCCGGAGGGCCTGTGGTGAGGGGTGGTCGGGGAGAACCTTCCTGCAGGACCTGCTCAAGGAAGGTTTGAGAGGCAGGTGTTAAGTTTGCAGGTGAGCCGGCACTCTGATCATGAGGCATCAGTCAGCCCCCCTGCCAGGAAAGGCTGATTGCCTGGTGAGCCAGTTAGTCCAACAGCTGTTGGGTATAAGGAGGACACAGGAAAGGGAGTAACCAAGGCTAGCTGAGCCCAGTGTTTGCAGAGATCTCAGTTCTTCCTCAGCCCTGCTGAAAAGATAAAGATACACTATGTGTATGCTCAAATAAACTGGTTAGTCTCTAAGGTGCCACAAGTACTCCTTTTCTTTTTGCGAATACAGACTAACACGGCTGTTACTCTGAAACATATGTGTAACGTTGTTGCATGGGACTCTGTTGTTGGGGATGGAAGTGTAAATAAATAACATGAAGTTGCCACTCAGTGGACAGTCTGACAGGTTCCTGGGGTGTCTTAAGATGGGGATGGAGCACATCCTGTTATTCCATCTTTATGAATGGAAAAACTTAAATACCCCACCCTCCAAAAGGAGGTGAAAAGACACAGAAATTCTCAAATTTTGAAATATTTTAAATCCTAAGATATGGAAATATGACCTGCAGATAAGCAGAACAGGAGATGATCTCCTGACACATGATAGTCCTACAGCTAGTTTGAATGATAATTCCAGATTTTCAGTGTTCCATAGTTGTAAATATTATCCAGTAGTTCGTAAATATTTGAGATATGACAAACAAAATGGTTGTTTTGCAAAATGGCTGTTCTTTCTATTTCTTGTACTACTAATTGTACCTCGGTTTTTTGAAAGTATAACATTTCTTTCAACCAAGACTTGGTAGTTCATATATTGATAAAGTCACAATCTTAAACAAGTAAATTGTCCTGAATTTTTAAAATTTGATTTACAAAACAGTTCTGGGAGGTACAAATAATCCTGTTAACTGTTATATAATCGGGGGATTTCCCCTTTTGCTAATTACTAAAAGTATACTTTAATATCTATAGTACATCTAGTATGAGCAAGTTAATAGTGCAAAAGTTAAGGTTCTCATAGAAACATGTGCTTAATGCAGCATTAATGTTCTAGGTCTAACTTACTAAATCTATTTTTAGCCATAATTGAGGATCATGTACAAAGCAAGTCGGAACTTGCTTAATCAATGCAGTTTTACATGCTGTATTCTAAAAACACTTTCTTCACTACATTTGATTTCCATTTGGAAAGGGCAAAGATTTCATCAACAGGAAGTGTTTGGGGGAGGGGTAGTGTCCCACATCTTAGGCTTAGCAATATCTCTAAAACTTTAGTTATATAATTAAAAAATCCTTCCATAACTCAGAGTACACAGATGTGTAAAGAAGCCTTGTAATTATTCGATTTGGTAAGCATTGCTTAAGAATCAGTTGTGAAGTTTGTGGCATACAGTATCCTTGAATCCTTACCCACTCTCATTAATAATGTTTGCACTTTTGTTCTTTACTGTGTGTCTTTTTTTGCCTCTGGATGGTACTACTTTTTTTTAAGTTAAAAGATGTTTTCTTTTCAAATGGAAAAGTGTAGGTGGATAACTTTTGTTTCCCATGACCTTGTGAAGCATGGGAAATAACGTAAAACAACATCTCGAAACCATGTTTTATTCCATGTTTTTTTAATGTGCTTGATCTGCAGCTATTACTGTTGTATGGGATAGTGTCATTTTGAGTTAATGAAAACTATTGTGGTAGCTGCAAATATAGCTGTATAAAATGGCTAATATGTATTGTTCTGGACATAGTGCAGTATGCAGTGTTCACCAGCTCCTTCGTCTGGCATGAACTTCAGTGGGTCAAAGGGGCTATACATAGCTGCAAAGTTCAGGGTGGCTCCAGGCAGGCGAGAGAATAACTTCTGTCCTCATCCCACCTATCACCCTGAATAGTAGGGGAAAGCCTCCTGAAACACATACTGAAGGGGTTGCCCTCTGTGTACATGTTTGGAGACCTCCTGTCTAAGGAGGAATGGGGGTAGGAGTTGCTGAGGTTGGCAGCATGTTGGACGGAGAAGGGGTTCTGCTGGAGGCTGGTTTGGAGGAGACTGGTGAGGCATTTGGGGCATTGGGAGATGAGGGTGCCTGCAGCAATCTGAGTTAAGCTGGAGTGAGTGGTGCCTTGGGTAATGTGTCTGAGCAGCGGTGGGTGTGCGCCTGCATGCCTACAGATGGCTTGGGAAGGTTGGGAGGAGAGTGTGGTAGGGCCAGTGCTCCTCCCCACCTTTTTATTAGTTGTTGACCTGCCCTTGCTACTGCCATGGCTGCCTCAGTCAGCAGCAGGGCTTTGTGAAAGGTGAGGGAGGGGGGGTGTCTGGCAGCTGCAGACCAGGCACCGCCACAGCTCACAGTGATGTTGAGGAGTGCTGCAGAACAGGATTAGTAGCCCTGCGTATGCATGACATCTGAGTAAGGGCTGTGGGGAGGCATGACAGGGCTGGCAAATGCATGAGTGTTGTGAGAGAGAGATGGCAGCCCTGGCTATCTCTTATAGTTTGGTTGGATGTTCATATTCAGAAGTATCTGTATGCATTCTTTCCTATATGGTGCATAAAAGCAGAAAGGTGTTGAGTGCTATATAAAAGATACGTTGCATAGATATAGGTAGGTATATGTACAACAAGGCTTTAGCGCTTAGCTTTTTGCCTAAAGAAATTTGTTACAAGTTTAAATGCTAAACAATCTGCTCAAGTTTTTATTTGATATTTTTTCTTTATATAGCTATTATCTTTAAAACCTTTTTCAAAACAGATCACTTGTAGATTATGTAAAGTCTTTAATTTTTGTAGTGATGCTTGGGTATTTTTAGTACAAAATATACACAGGTGTGGGGCATGTCGAAACGCCAATGTAAATTGGGCCCACATTGTTTAAAAATACCTAACATATATATACATTTTCCACTGGTACAAATAATAATTTACAGTAAAAACACTTCCACTTCAAACTTGACTGGGTCATTGACTTAAAAAATAGTTTAATAGTTAGCAGGGGAGTTTTTTGCCTTGTTATAGTACTTATTGACACCCTGTCTCCCACCAGGCAATAGTAAAGGAAAAGGACGCTATGTATATAGTTAAGGCGCTGTAACGGCACTGCTATAGCACTTCAGTGCAGGCACTCATTACAGTCATGGGAGGGATTCTCCCCTCACTGTGGTTAATCCACCTTCAAGAGCTCTGTAGCTAGGTCAGTGGAGAAGTCTTCTGTTGACCTAGCACTGTCTACGCTGGGGGATAGGTCACCTTAACTACATCGCTCAGGGTTTTTCCACACCCCTGAATGTCAGTGGTGTGGCTGGTAGTAAATCAGAAACTGGACATTTGTAGTTATCACCTTCAGCCTCCCGTTCTTCATAAATGTTATGTATTTGCATGTTCAATTGGATAAACTAACAGACAACTCTTAGAAATTGAACTTACATATTTTGATAAAACTGCTTCTTTCTATTTTTATTAGGAAGTAGCATTCCTTCTTCACAGGAACTCATTCAGGGAAGTTCTGTCTGTATTACACAGGAGGTCAGACTAGATGATCACAAAGGTCCCTTCTGGTCTTATCTATTAATCTACTGATTCAGATGAATGGAACTCCTCAAAGAGTGCTGATGTGGGGTTGGGTAGCTTTCTGTTGAGAGTTGAAAAATATCAAAATATATTCTTCAATGCCTTTTAAATATTTTTTTTTTAAATTTTGAAATAGAGCAGGAGTTAAGTGACTTTATTTCTATTACACCTTGCACTGAGTTCTTTAGTTCTTACAGTTGGGACTAAAAGTGAAGTTCTTCTATCTTCAGTCCCTTCTAAAGAATACTTAAAGCAGATTACTTAGTCTGGCTACATATTCCACAAAATGCAATTAGAATGATATTTTTCAACTGTTTTAGTCAACTACATGAAATATAGCTTCCAACTCTTTGCACAAAAGTCTTGTCCTTTCTGTTTGGAGACTGGATTAGGAGTTGATTGAATGGATTTGGCTATATAAATAACTAATACTTAGCTAGGTTATAACTCTGTTGGGTGCACATCTTATTTTTGAAATGTTCTGTTTAAACAGATTCTTCATTCTAACTTTATATTGTTGAATATAAACAGACTTATTGCTACAGTACTGATTACAGTTCAGAGGCAGATGTCAGGGTCTGTAAGCTCTTCCTTGCAACCATATAGTCTGAACAGTAACAACTCATATCTGTTTGCATCTGTTCAGCAAGCTCTAAAGCTGCTAGGCACAGCAAAGGAGAATCAGTGGCAGTCATAGAGCTAGAACAATATCTAGCGGTATGTCTACACTACGAAATTAGGCCGAATTTATAGAAGTCAGTTTTTTAGAAATTGTTTATATATTCGAGTGTGTGTGTCCCCACAGAAAATGCTCTAAGTGCATTAACTCGGAGGAGTGCTTCCACAGTACCGAGGCAAGCGTCGACTTCCGGAGCGTTGCACTGTGGGTAGCTATCCCACAGTTCCCGCAGTTTCTGCTGCCCATTGGAATTCTGGGTTGAGATCCCAATGCCTGATGGGGCTAACACATTGTTGCGGGTGGTTCTGGGTACATATCGTCAGACCCCCGTTCCCTTTGCTGATGAGCTCTGCATGGTCACCTGCAGCTTGCCATGCTGGTCAAACAGGAAATGAGATTCAAAAGTTCGCGGTTCTTTTCCTGTCTACCTGGCCAGTGCATCTGAGTTGAGAGTGCTGTCCAGAGCGGTCACAATGGAGCACTCTGGGATTGCTCCCGGAGGCCAGTACCGTTGAATTGTGTCCACAGTACCCCAAATTCGACCCGGCAAGGCTGATTTAAGCACTAATCCCCTCGTCGGGGTGGAGTAAGGAAATCGATTTTAAGAGCCCTTTAAGTCAAAAAAAAGGGCTTCATCGTGTGGATGGATGCAGGTTTACATAGATTTAACGCTGCTAAATTCGACCTAAAGTCTTAGTGTAGACCAGGGCTAAGAATGTTACTATCGTACTCTGGGATAACTGATCCACCAACCCTTGCCATGTTCCTACCTATTCTGTGAATACAGGGCCATGGTTTGGGAAGACATGAGCTGAAGGTATAGAGGGGAGCAGTCTTGTATGGAAGATGCTGCCTCTCCTCCTCCTCCCCTGTCCCTTCCTGATTCCATTAAAAATCACTCTTACAGTAGAGGCATTAGAAATTAAGTGGCTAAGGATAGTGTCACAAGTCCAAAGATATGCCTTGTTTATACTTTCTGCTGTCTATTCAGGGTCACTATAAATGGATCCTTAACCTTCTTAAATCAACCATGATATGCTTTATCTCTCAAGTATTTGTTCTAGAGGTACAATCACCTTTTGAACTCAACTGAGTATTGCAGAGCTCCTCCTCCATGTAAGTAGTGTGACAAAGTTCTTCTTCTACCTTGGTGGGTCTTGCACTTATTGGCAGATTTGCTTGCCTTGGAGCTTCACAGCAGCCCTCAGTTTGGCCGTTTTCATGAACCCACAGTCCAGATCAACTCCTCTTGTGTCTGACCAGGAATTGGGAGGTTTGGGGGGAATCTGGGCCCGCACTCTACTCCGGGTTCCAGCCCAGGGCCCTGTGGAATGCAACTGTTTAGAGTGCCTCCTGGAACAGCTGTGCAACAGCAACAACTCCCTGGGCTACTTCCCCATGGCCTCCTCCCAACACCTTCTTTATCCTCACCATAGGACCTTCCTCCTGGTATCTGATGATTGTACTCCTCAGACCTCCAACCGTATGTGTTCTCACTCTCAGCTCCTAGCACCTCTTGCTCCCAGCTCCTCACACGCACACCACAAACTGAAGTGAGCTCCTTTTAAAACCCAGGTGCCCTGATTAGCCTGCCTTAATTGATTCTAGCAGCTTCTTGATTGGCTGCAGGTGTTCTAATCCGCCTGTCTGTGTTAATTGTCTCCAGAAGGTTCCTGATTGTTCTGGAACCTTTCCTGTTACCTTACCCAGGGAAAAGGGACCTACTTAACCTGGGGCTAATATATCTGCCTTCTATTACTCTCCTCTAGCCATTTGGCCCGACCCTGTCACAGTAGTAATAAAAACTTATTGCATTCAATTTTCTCTGAAGTCAACTTTGATTAACAATTTATGTATTTTGGAAGGTGTACAGTCTAGTAGCTAGAACATGGTACAGATTCAGGAGTTCTGGGTTCTGTTTCTGACTCTGTCCTTGACTTGTCCTTGATTCTGGACAAGTTATTTAATCTCACCTCTTATCAATTTGTAAAATACAAAAGCAATGTCTCAGTTATGTTCAGAATTTTTTCCCATAAAGCACTTTGAGATTCCCCACAATAAAATATCCTATATAAATTATAATGCTTTATGTTCAAGAGCAGAAGTTTTATTGCATGTTGCCATATACTTGGATGGATGAAGGTGTGGCTTATGTATACAGTAATTGCTGTACCTATCTTTTTGTAAAGAACCAAGATGTTCTCTCTACAGCACAAACATTTTAAAATGCAATTACATGTAATGAATATAAAAAAGGATTATATAATTCAAAAGCCAAATGATCTGGTGTCAAAAATGAATTTGAAAAAGCTGCTCCAAGTGTCCAACACCTACCAAAAGAGACTTTCTTTGGAAAAACCTTTAAATGTTTTTTACCTAAGGGAGATGAACTGAAGCAGACATTTAGACCAAGTGAGCTCTGCACCCTAGAAACTGTTTTGTATGTAAAATATGATTTTGAAGTGCCGCATGGAAATCCTAAAAATCGGTTGGTATTAGGTCACCAATATCAATCAGAATGAAATACTGCAGAAATCTACAGGATTTATAAGTCCTTGAGGCTGTCTAGAAGTAGGGAATTTGGCAGTGACAGAAGGAAATAGCAGCTCATGAGGTAATTGCCACGGTTCAGGGCAACTGCACCTGTATTCCCACTCTATAGTTCAGCAAGGGCACTTGTACTCAGGCTTCTGGCTCCTCTGGCTGTCACTTCTCTTGGGTGGAGACGTATCTCATTCCCTCCTGACCAGGGTATTTCCAGGGTGATAAGTTTGCTGCTCTGTTGTTCCCAACAAAAATCAGGCTGCCCTCAGCAAGCTTCTCTGGCCTTCTCTTTGGAGACTAAAAACAGAGTGATTTTTCCCCACCATTATAAGGTACCACATAACAGGCTTCCATAGGAAGTGATGTATTCTTAAGGTAAAAGCACCACAGAGAAAACATATTAAATAATAAAAGAACCTACACACATACTAAAGCTTTCCAGAGATCACCCCAACCCTAACATGGGCTCTGGCAGGAGCAGACCACTCAAGGAGTTTCCTTATGGTTTCAAGTTCATCACAGCTTCAGCTCAGAACAAGCTCACAGTCTTATGGGGCTTCAGTAGGACCAGTCCTTTCAACCGTTTCCTAAGGGTGGGGCCTTCCATCCATGAATGAGAGGCCCTGTCCATTTGCTGGATCAGAAAGAAGGCCCAGATCTAATTTAAAAAAAACCCAAAAAACAGGCTGTTTATCCAAAAATCCTTTCTTTGTCTGTTTGTCCCTGGAGAATCCAGTTTGAACAGTATATCTGGGGGGGGGGGGGGGGTGTTTTTCTCTGAAGATGTTAGTGTGGGTGAATTTGCTCCCTGCTGTTCTCCTATCTACCCTTCCCATGGAAACACACAGAAACAGACAGTTGCTTTTTTTTAATGCAATGGACTCTGAAGGTATTACGCTTCAGTTATGTTAATCTTAATTTCATAAGGTTTGTCTAATATTGTCTGTCACAGTAATGGACTAACAACCTGAAATATTCTTGATTGTAACTTTAGCTGAGTTTATGACTATCCTTATGGAAATTTCAGAATTCTCTGGATTTCCCCCACCCCCCCGCCCCAAAAAAAAATCTCTCCCCAAAAGCCACCAGTATAAGTCACATTTCTCTTCACCATCCATTAGTACCTCACACATTTTTTTTTTTTAAATATCTTTTTTAGTGGACAGCAGTTTTTCTATTAAGTAATAGGTGTATTTTGGCTATTTAAGGATGCACAAGTTTGTAGGTTTATTTATGCTAGTGTAATAAACCCTGTGTCTCTAAAATATTTAGATGCATCCTCCTTGGTGTAAATTAGTGAAAAGTACTGTATCATTTATTTCAGAGTAACAGCCGTGTTAGTCTGTATTCGCAAAAAGAAAAGGAGTACTTGTGGCACCTTAGAGACTAACCAATTTATTTGAGCATGAGCTTTCATGAGCTTATCACTTATGTTGGTCATGGGCAAGAAAGCTTGGTCATTCTGTATTCTGAAGAAATCCTGAGAAATGTAGATACTGTTAGGATTCTGCCCTCCCTCCACCCAAAAAAATTAATATGGGCAGGTGTATGTATGTGAGAGAGTAAAATAAACTGTACTATACATATACTTGGGAAAACATTAATTAGAGGCTTTTTTATAGCTAAGCTCTCAGTGGTTGTAGCATTTGCATTCTCTAGCAATAGTGTTTTTTGTTTTTTTTTTTTAATGCAGGTAAAAGGCTAGCTGCTCTGAACTGAGCTGCTCTTTATCTGATACCTTTTTTTAGCTTTGGTTTCAGCTTCTGGCTCAAATAACCCTAGTCTTCCAAGTAACAAAGTATACTGTGATAAGTTTAGGTTTTACATGACATTTTTGTAAGCATTTCTTACACACTAAGAATGGACAATATTAGGAGAGAATTTAAACTTATTTCTGCTTTTCTTATCTCTTTACCCCCTAGGATGGTCTCCTTTCTGAAGCTGCCTGCTGAAGTGTGAAACAGCTCATGCTAAAGTTTTCTCAGTCAGGAATCTCAAGTCAAGCAGCTAAATAATTGGGTTGACTTGGAGGTACTGAGCACTGAAAAGTCCAAGAAGTATGTTGGAACTATGGGTTCTCAGCCTCTCTAAAAATTAAACCACTTATTTAGGTGGCTAAGTATGGCTTAGCTGTCTAAATTTAGGCCACTAAATTTCAGAGTTGTTAGTCCTAATCTTCTCTATTAGGCATCTTGAATGGAAAGCTATTTTTCTACTTCTTGGCTTTTGTTTCTAAGCTAGAGGAATGCGAAACTCTGAGACAGATATAATTACTTGGTAGATAAAGTTCCCACCCCCCGCCTTACATGGATTCCCAGTGCTAGCAAGACATGGAAGTTTTAGTATTACCAAATATATTAGGATTCTTTTAAAAAGCAGCTGGGCCATAAACTGTCTCAAAAAATTACCAGGCAAGAAAACTTATTGTCTAAGTGTTCGTAAAGACTTTTTGCATTCTGATGAGACTAATATATGTGTATCTGTTTTGTATGAAGTAAGAAGACTCAAGTGGATGCTTCTTACAAGTAAATGCAGGAATTATCATTGTGTTTAACACAGTCATTTTTAGGAAGATGCTGAGAAGGAAAGCTACAGGACACTTTCCCACATCTGAATGCATCCGATGAAGTGAGCTGTAGCTCACGAAAGCTTATGCTCAAGTTCGTTAGTCTCTAAGGTGCCACAAGTACTCCTTTTCTTTTTGCGAATACAGACTAACACGGCTACTCTGAAACTTTTCCCACATCTGTCATTTTTCAGCCACTGCATAGTATCAAACTAAAATAGGCATCATCATATAGGCCTGTGGTGCATGTTTGTGTTTTTCTTTTTTCTTCTTCTTTAAAAGAGCAAATTTAAACTTGGAACCTACAGATGTCAGTTCAGTTTTTTGTCAACTTTACCTTAAAGTAATTTGAGCATAGGTGCTACTGCATGTTGACTGAGCAGCTCAGTGTCAGGTATCACTTCTTCTGGAATGCTGAATCTCTTATTTTATGGGCTCAGGCAGGAGCAGACTTTCAAAACCACACCCAACGAGTTTCTTTGTGGTTTCAGTTCATCACAACTTCAGCTCAGAACAAGCACACAATCTTATGGGGCTTTGGTAGGCCCAGTCATTCCAACCCTTCCCTAAGGGTGGGGCCCTGTATCCACTTGCTGCTCAACTTGGTCTAGAGTCAAAAATTAGGATGTTGGAGCCAGTCAGTTGTGGGTGTGTGCATGCTTGTGTGCACTCCCCCCCTCCTCCCTCCTTCATTTGTCTCTTGTCTATGTAGATTTTGAGCGCTCTGGAGTGGGAATTTTGTCTCTACATTGTCACAAGTTTAGTAGTTAATACTGTACAAATGATTAAGATTAAACTAAAATTAGATAGCTGAACTACTATAGTATATTATTGGCCACAGTAAATGCAATATGATAGAAAATATCTTCATTTTACATTTTATTTTAGATGCACATTTGAAGTAATATAGGCTTATTCATTTTTTTATCAGTTTAGAGTTAATATATTTACAAGAGCATGAAAACAAAAATGAAAAATGGTTGTCTAGGGAGAGCCACTAGAATGCATTCTAGTTTCTTAAAATAAGAATTAATAGCCAAGAAGGCAGCTCAGTCTCATCAATCTATTGCCCTTTCTGCTTTACTTAGCAAGGAGTGCTTAAACTTTTGTTTTGTTGGCTCTAGTAAAATAAATCACAGTTCACTGTCACATCCTGAATATTGTACATAAAGCAGACAAGCTAAGGCAGTGCCCCCAAACTTTGTCACGCCCTTACCTGCAAAGGAAAATGTCTGTGACCCCTGCGAGGGGCGGGACCCAGAGGCCAAGGCCAGAGCTGGGTCTGAGGGGCACTTCCTCCCCACCCCTTGTGGGGGCAGACTGGGTCCTGCTGTGCCCCCTGAATGTTCCTCCATGCACTACCGGGGGGCACGCCCCACAGTTTGGGCACCAGTTGGTGAAGGATTAACTAGGTTGAGTACCTTTTTGATTTCTAGAAAAGAATTAGTCCAAAATCTGAAAGAAGTGGGTTGGGGAAGATGCGAGGAAGTTTGATCTCTCCTTGCTTTAACTCAGTACTTAATGACATTCTTTCACTTCCAATTTAATATCCTTTTCTTTTCCCCCCTTTGTCTATTGTTTTTCTTAATTTTCTTCTTCTCTTCCTTGCCCTCTTCTCACATTTACATATATGATTGTTAATAATAGTGATTGCTTAATCGTAGCCTCTTCTTGAAATCACTAGAAAATATATTAGAAGATGATAAAAGACACTAAACTCTGCTGCAGGAGATATTAACACAGTTTTAAATATCAGTGAAGCTTAGATGACTGGGTTCTCATCTTGTTTTAGTAAATGCTTCTAAAATGAGTGTGTATGAGGCAAAGCAGACCGTTTTAAACAGTCATGTTGACAAAGCCCAGAAAAAAAGATTTGGAAAAGAAAGAAGATGGGGAATGGAAGAAGTTCATGCCAAAGAGGTGCAATTTATGCTTTTAATTATCCATAAGGAAATGTATATATTTGTAAGCATGTCCTAATCTCAAATGCTAGTATTATAGCACATATAACTAAAGCAAGAAATTAAGTTATTTTTCTATGTTGAGACAAGTAAAACTACTGTATTTACATAATAGGAAGCTTAATACATTGAATGTTTACTCAAATTTGGGTCAAAGACCTTTCTTTGGGTTTCTTCACGGTAGCGAAGGCACTAAATTCTGCGTGGAAGTACCTACCTTAGGTAGGCAGAACAAGAGACTGAATGCGGGGAACTAGAAAGGGAAAGTAAGGGCTTCTCACAGAAGCTCTAAATGCTCTGTGGTCAAGGGCTGTCTCTGCACCTGCATATATCTGTGTGTTCTGCTGATAGTGCCTAATGAAAGAGTGCAGGGTACCTGAAATCACAGCTTTGTGAAGCTTGTCCACCTGTGCCTCCTTTCTCCAAGCTAGGGGTGGCCGTGAAGTGGGCTCTCAGTCTCACTGGACAGGAACTTCTGTAGCTTTGTAAGCTTCCTGAATAGTAAACCTACATCCATTTGACCATGACAAAGATTCCCTTGGACCATGCAAGAGAAATGGAAAACAGATTCCCCTGAAGCTTTCTAATAAGCCTAAGTATGTTTGAAAGGCCCTTCTTAGGCCAAAGCTGCTTGGAAAGTTTTTCCACTTGGTTAGAATTAGACATACTCTAAAATGAGATCCTTTTGATGCATGAAGGGGCAGGGTGTCTGGTGAAAAATCTGGGACAGGTGCAAAAGGCTGCCTGGTTGTTATGCAAGACTAAGTACAGAGGCTTATACAAGACTAAGTACAGCATAGCAAGCTCTCTTGTTCTGGGTGAGTGTTGTGACTGTTTTATGGTACCAGGAATTTAGTTTTAGGACCAGGAACTGCAAATCTACAAAACAGAGTTTTAAAAGAGCTTTGTAACCTGAGGAAGGCTAGGTTTAGAGTTCAAGAAGCACAGCGGCAGTATATAAACTAGAGGCGCAGAGACAGGCTCCCACCTGTAGGAAAGATGACATCTCAGGGGATCTCATTCTCTCTCTCTCTCTCCTTTTTACCAGTCCTCTTAATGTGCTTTAACACAGAAGCTAGCTCTTTGATCAAAAGCTTCTGTAAGAAATCTGAGATAGCTGGGATTCTGGCTTTCTGGCCAGACAGACTCCTGTGCTGCATCAAGAAGAAAACAGCTTTCTCTCCAGATTGAGTCCTACCATGTGCAGAAAATTTACCTCTTCTTCAGTTGCCTCTGGCCACTACTTATATTGTGACCAGAGAAATGCAGATACAATCTACCTCAAGTGTTTCTCTTGCAGTAGCCTTTCTTATGGGATCCTCAAGTGTCATTCTACAATCCTCTTGCTTTCACTGACTGAAACCTCTGTTACCTCATTGGCTGAACTCACTCCTGGAGTTATGACAGATCAAAACCGCAACAATCAACCTGTATCCCACCTCCCATTGTTAGAGAAGTTATTGAAAAGGTTGTGGTGGGGTAACTTAAGCAGTTTCTTGATGCCTCAAATTTTTTTTGACCTTGGTCAATCATCTAACTATAGACCTGGATATGGAGCGGGAACCGCAGTGGTTGCATTACCTCATCTCAAATGGTGGATGACGATAGTCTTTGCTGATTCTTCTAGATCTGTTCATATCCTTTAATTCTGCTGACCATGAGCCTTTGTGGAGTTGGTGAAGACTAACTGGTGTATGGATCTGCTCTTGAGTAGCTCTAGCTCCTTCTTTGAGAGAGCACATAGAGTAACTGAGGGCAATTGTTAATTTGTTCTGAGGGTTCTCTTGCAAAATACCATAGGAATATAGATTGTCACTTCTCTTGCTCAACGTGTATGAGACTGTGAAGAGAGTTAATGATGAGATATGAGGTGGCAGCGCTTTCCCTTTGCTGAAAACACTCAGCTCTGTTTGGATGAGAGCTAGTTGGCTGCGACTTAATCCAGATAAGACTGAAAACCAGTGTTGGTCTCCTGGGGGAAGTAGCTGGAACAGAACTTTATATTGACCCTCTTCACTGAGGGAGTGCAATCACTGTTAACAAAAGAGGTGTGTAACTTGGGATTCCCCTGTATTCATGAGTAATGGCTGTGGCAAAAATGGCTTTTTACTATCTTCACCACCTGTCAAGATAAATGTATCCTTTTCTCTTTGATACTCTCTCCCGTTGAAGGAAGATTGCTATAATGCACTCTCTGTAGGCCTATAGAGCATAAAGAAGCTGAAGCTAGTACAAAACATTGAGGCCTATTTAAGTGCAACTGTATGTTGGGAACACATTAGACCAGGCTTCATGATCCATACTGGCTTCCATTAAACTGCTAAATGGTATTCCAGGTGTTGGCTTTATAGGATAAAGTGCTGAATGGTACAGGACTGTGTTATCTGAGAGGTCTGTTGCATGCTGGATTTATGCTGATTCTGATGCTTGTACATTGTTTGGCTGAAGAAATGGTTTGCACAGAGGGAGTGTGTGCCTTAAAGAGACTAGAGGCAATATTTTGTCATTGTTACCATCCTCTCTCCCCTCTTTCTGTTAACTGGGGTATAAACTCCTAGAACTGTGCTCATATATATGCAAGGCAGAATTTAAAATATTTTTTAAGTAGCCTCTTCTGATTCCAGGGATGATTAGGAGATGGAATTGGAGTGGGGAGGAGTGGGAAAGGTGTGCTTGAGGGGCCAATGGACTGGCAGATTATGAACTGGGGAGGGGGTACCTGACTACATGGTATAGAGCTGTTTCCAGGCACTTGTTTACTCCAAAACTGGAACCAAAATAACTTGATTGTAATTCACACCATAAGTTTTATATATGAGTGCTCTTATTATGAAATGTCTGTCTGCACAGACTTGCACCAAAGTTAGGGCTGGTCTACACTATGGGGGGGCGGAGATCGTCAAGTTACGCAACTTCAGCAACATGAATAATGCAGCTGAAGTCTACATACTTAGATCTACTTACCGTGGTGTCTTCACTGCAGTGTATTGACGGGAGAAGCTCTTCCGTCAATTCCCCTTGCGCTTCTTGTACCAGAATTTGGGGGGAGGGATAGCTCAGTGGTTTGAGCATTGGCCTGCTAACCCAGGGTTGTGAGTTCAATCCTTGGGGGGGCTATTTAGGGATCTGGGGCAAAAATTGGGGATTAGTCCTGCTTTGAGCAGGGGGTTGGACTAGATGACCTGCTGAGGTCCCTTCCAACCCTGATATTCTATGATTCTAATTGATGCTGGAGTGATTGTCGGTCGATTTATCGTGTCTATATTAGACAGGATAGATCAACCACCGCTGGATCGATTGCTGCCCATCAATCTTGCTGGTAGTGTAGACAAGTCCTAACAGTGTGAATTACAGTTTATTTAGTTATTTCTTTTGCAGGTTCCATGAAGGCAGGCCCCTGGTCTTTGGAATGCAGGAGATGGGATGAAATAAGAACTAAGAGAATGACAGACCTTGGAGGGGAAGGATAATGGGGAGGAAAAGTGCAGTGGTCCAGTGTTGGTGATCTAAAGGAGGATGGAAGGAATTGACAGGGAGAGGGAGCATGCAGAGGGATAGAGAAAGGCAAGAGACTTAAAATACTTCATTTTCTAGAAATAAAAATTAATTTTTGTCGATTTAAACCCTCCCTCTCAAAAGCTTTGTCTTCACTGCAAAAAGTGTGTGTGTGTGTGTTTTTTAAACATTTGAATAGCTGTCTTAATGTAAAATTCTAATGGAGGAAAGGCTCAGATAAAATTGCTAACAAATTTATCTGGGCATAAGCTTTCGTGAGCTACAGCTCACTTCACTGGATGCATTCAGTCTGCATCCAGTGAAGTGAGCTGTAGCTCACAAAAGCTTATGCTCAGATAAATTTGTTAGTCTCTAAGGTTCCACAAGTCCTCCTTTTCTTTTTGCGGATAAAGACTAACATGGCTGCTACTATGAAACCTGTCAGATAAAATTGTAATTGGTCATGGTCAGCCCTACATCCTCACCTGGGGCTGACCTCAACCAGCTACATTGAGGTACAATTTTCCTTGTTCCTTGTCTCTACCACGATTTTACATCCTTGATGGAGAGATGAGGGTTTTTTTAACCCCTCCAGTGAGGACACAGATACGTCCATCTCTCTCTCCACCTTGCTCCTTCCATAAATTTGCCAAAGTGTGCAGGAGGAGACCCCAGTTTTTGTGGCCCTTATCAGATTTGCCAGAGCTGAACTCCTGTCCTTCAGATCTTGTATACCAATCACACTTTTGCAGCTCCTCCAGAAAATTATTTCATTGTCTAGTCTATCTGGAACCCATAACCAATATTAATGACAGGTTTCAGAGTAGCAGCCGTGTTAGTCTGTATCAGCAAAAAGAACAGGAACACTTTGGGGCACCTTGGAGACTAACACATTTATTTGAGCATAAGCTTCCATGGGCTACCGCCCACTTCACGCTCAAATAAATGTGTTAGTCTCTAAGGTGCCACAACTACTCCTGTTCTTTTAACCAATATTAAGTTGTTCCAGAAAAATTCTACACCTTTTTTAAATACTTGGAAATAAGTGGTTGGGAGCGACATTAAGTTAAAAAATACTTTCTAGTAGATCATATAACCCCATTTCCTAGTCAAGGGATTGCCAATAATTTCTTAGCAACTTGTGTTGCTTCTTGCACATACTATTGCAATTGTTAGGGGACAAGTTTAAGGTTGGTTGGTGTAAATTGGTGGGGGAGGAGCACTGGGATGCCTGCTGGATTCCTTAACTGCTTTTTTCCGGATGTCTACAAACTTCTACCCTTTTTTTTTTATACAAAAGGTTTAAAAGAATGTAATATTGTTGTGGGGTGGTAACTAGCTTCCAATGAAGGTTTTCAGCTGTTTGTCAAGTAAGCTTTTGTTTGGAAATGAAGGAGCAGTAAGGGCGCAAACACTTTTTTGTGGTGTACTTCACTTTTAGCTATGTAAGCCTGGTCAGAATAGTAATTGTAACTGTGTGCTTAGAGTTACAAATCTACAAGCTAGTTTTTTCATAACTAGTTAATGGCTGTAGGTGGTGGAGATAAGTTTAAAAATAAGTGCCACTGTGAGTAGAAATTAAAATGTATTAACAATGAAGCCAGGTCTTCTCCTTATTAAATGTGGCCTCGCTTCTACCTTACCCTCAAGCATTTTCTGCCCATGACTATTTTACATAGACTGAGACAAAAAAATGAACTCCCTTAATAACTTGTAGCTGCAGACTTAAGTCAAAGAATTTCCTCAACATTGCAAGTTCAGTCATGTCCTAATTACATGAGAAATAAAATGCCTGAGGCCAATACCAGTGAGGGCAGATGTGAACTCTCTCTATCAGAAGCACAAGGGTTTATAAGACCATTAAACAATCATGTTTGTCTCTTATCTTCCCAACCACCACTTTCCTTTCTTCCTCAAAATTCTGGCAGTGCCAAGATACTAGCAGGACTGTGTGTGCTAGTAATTAAGGGGCGAAAGGACCAAAAGTCTAAATGTTCTAACAAGTTCATTTGAGGTAATAATGCATGATATCGGTAGTTAAAATTCCCATTGACAGACGAGGGATTTAATTAATAATAAATGTTTCTGAAGTGAAACAAAGAAACACCTATCCATGAAAGAAATCATCCTACAGGAATTTCAGCTGACAAACCATCTGAATATAATTGCACATTTTTACTTTTTTTTTAAACAAAGTAAGATGGAGAATTTTTGGGGGTGTGGTTGATATTTTGAAGGATTGGAGAAGGAATTCAGTTAAAGTCGTTTTAACTCTAAACTTCTATAGAGCTATATTTTTTGCCTCTCTTCAGATGGGTGTAAAAGACTTACAGTGCAACAGCAACCCAGTTGTTTTATTAAAGGGGAAAAAAATGGATCGTTGACATTTAGTCCCCTTCCTACCTACAGGAATCTTCTCTCAGCGTTATCCTCTCCTGACTGTAGGGGAAGGCCCCAGCCATGTAGAATCCTACTTATATGCACAGAGGTAAGACGAAATGGGGCAGCAATGACTGAAGAGATTGGGGGAGGAGGGGAAAACTTCTGTTGCTTCAGACCCATAATCTTAAGAAGCACAGGGGGCTAGAGTTCTCCCTATCTTAAGATTCTGTTGTAACTGAGGGGAGGGGAGAGGAGATGTAGAAGGGACTTCTTTCCAGAGTAGATGGTAGGGTGTTCAGTTACCCTTTGATCTGCTGCTTCTGAGAGGGAAAGGAGATGGGGATGTCACCTCCATACCTCTGTGGTTTTTCTCTGAACTCAGGGAGATTTCTGGAGCTTGGGGGGGGGGGGGGGGTTCCAAAATTAGCAAAGGTGAAACACAACCTCATCCTACTGCAGCAGTTTAAAGGGTGGCTATAAGGGGAGCACAGATGGTGTGCCTGTGATCCTGGAGGTGGTAGGAGGGAGTAAGAAGCTCAGGGCCAGCTTGAATAACCAGCTTGAGCTCCTTGTAGCAATATCTCCCTGCTATCTTTCTGAGAGGGAGGGGAAAAATTCTTTCCATGCATCACTTTTTTTTGTGTGTAAATGAGTGTGGTGCACAGACATGTTTTCCTCTTGTTGGGAAGAAGGAGAAAAGGGTGGCAATATGGGCTGCTAGAGTCTTGGGAGAGATGAGCACAGGTGCTTTCTCCCCACTGCCTCTGCCATCTCTGGGGACAGGTGGCCCTTCTGAACTACCACAGATTTTAGAGAGGAAAAGGAGGAAAAAGAAATGGGGGGTGGGGGGGGGGGGAGAAGAGGAGCAGATAATGCTTCTTAAAACATTCCTTCCCTGTTGGTGCTTCCTGATTTGGGAATAGGTTCCCACTTTGCTCATACCCACAACTGACACAAACTTGTTGAAGGGACAAGTGCTCTTCCTTTCTGGATCTGCCCTGACTGTTGGTCAGGGCAGCAGGAGTCTATTTTCTTTAGGCATCTGCTGCTGCTGTTGCTCCCCAGTTGGTCTTACCCTCTGCAATGATGCAGGAGTATACTTAAGCAGGGGTTCCACAAATTTGTTACATTATGCCTTTTTTTAGAAGACTGGCTAGTTACTTAACTTGTGTGGTTTTTTTCTTTTGAAAAAGTTACATTATTTGGCTAGAACAATGCTTTAAGAACATAATGAAAGAACAAATAGTGAATAAATTGGCCATTTGTGTTAAGATTTGAAATTTATCCTCAAGTGTTAACCTCACTTAAGGTATGGAAGCCTTTGTACTCCTAAGAATAAATCTCCATCAATTTTGGAGGGTACCAGGAATTTGTGTATGACTACATCAAATTAACTGGTTTATGGAGTGAACAAGCTTACATGTGGAGCCTCTTTATCTTGAAATCTTAAATTCAACACTAATATTCTGAGCAAATCTGGATGGATTAACATACACTAAAACAGAAGCACAGTGAGTGCAACTTTCTCATATTTACTCAATTCTGTACCAAACTGAATGTGTGGTAGCTAGCTAATTGTTTTGCTGTATAGCTGAGCATTATTTACTTAGCTTGATCGATTAAACCAGTCAGATACCATTTAGCTTATATGTATGTTAGTTAATTGTAATTAAAATATATTACTGATCTGTTCTGATGCACACAAATCACTATTTCTAAAGCTATATGAATGACTATTTAAGAATAAGATGGAAAAATTGTAAGTAGTAATTTTATTGGTATACACTTCCATATTCTGTCACCATGGTGTTGAAGGTCTTGTCTTGATGGGCAGCAAGGGAAGGAGTGTCTTTTCAGTTTAAGCCTCTATTGAGTAATCTCAACATGACTGAAAAGCCTCGTTAAGATGAAAGCTAACAATATTATCACTATTCAATCAGGCATGAGTTTCCTCTCAGTATCTCCTACACAGGCTCTCCCCAGCCCCTCTGAGCTGTGTAGTGGTGGGATGCATCCCTCTAACTTTAAAAGAGAGCTGCACGGCAATAGAGAGCCCTGGGTTCTGGATCCATCTCCTGGGCTATATGTTTGACAACCTGTGCATTTACTTTTTTTTGCATGTGTGCGCTCGTAAGTGTAATGAAAAGTCAAAGGGTCTTACTATGAAAGTGGTCATTTTTGGGTCTTGCATAGTGGAATTCTGTAATTGCCATTGAGCTTCTAAGAGCTCTGTCCTCTGCTCTCATAATCTTCATTTTAGTTGTGTACACCTCTGTTATCCTTCATCATAGCTGTTGTGGTGGATCTTGATGTCTCCATGAGAAGCACTTTCTGAAGTAGCCTGGGCCCAAGTCTGTTGAGGGCTTTGAAGAACAAGACCAGGACCTTGAGTTCGAGCTGGTATTCAGCTGGGAGCCAGTAGAATGTTCAGATCACTGGGGGTGATATGTTAACTGTAGGTTTGTATTTTTGCAGACAAGAAGCTGCATTCTTCACCAGCTTGTGCTTTTGCAGTGACCCTGTTGACATTCCCCACTTCAGCGTATTCAGTTATAGATAGTAAAGGTGACAAAAGCATGCATTATCATTTCAGTGATCTCTCAGGGAGGTCTAGCTTCTTGGCCATTGTAGATGGAAGGAGTTATTAGAAGCTGAGGCTTCTGGGTCTTCAGTAGTAGTACTAGTAAAGAGTCGGCGGGGTGTGTGTGTGTGGGAGGGGGGACTCCTAGATTGTGTACTGTCCTAGTGATTAGAGATTTAACAGAAAGGTAAAAATGGTGTTACCTTGAAATGTTTTCCTCTTCCATGTTACCTAGATCAGTTTCAACCAGTATCTTTCTTTCTGTTCATGGTCTGATCTCCATACCAGAACAGTTGGGTGACTGTATTTCCTTTACCACAGTACAGACAGTACCGAGCTGGATGTTGTCTGTGTTGCTGCCCTTTGAGGTCCTGTTGTCTCATGGTCTCTTGCAGAAACTTTCCTTGCATGTTAAAAAGCAGAGGACCCTGGGTGGAGCCTTCTGTAATTCCATAGATGAAACAGCTTGATGCACAGGTGCAGCTGCCCATCATGACCCTTTTGACATCCTTTCTAGAAGGAGGGTTGGAGACAACTTAGTGTTGGAGTATTAACAGTGAAGAAGTTTAAGTGCTTCTGAAAGATCCAGAATGAAAATAAGTATCATCTTGGACAATGTTGTCTTGTAGTAAGATTCTCAGTGAAAACAAAATTAGGTTTCTGATTACTGTAAACACAAAAATACTGCTAACAACCCATAAAACGAAACCTTGTGCCATTGCAAATCTTGAAGCCCCATGTCCGCTTGCATCACTCCTCAACTCAAATGATTCCTCTAATCCAGTGGTTCCCAAACTTGTTCCGCCGCTTTTGCAGGGAAAGCTCCTGGCGGGCCAGGCTGGTTTGTTCACCTGCCGTGTCTGCAGGTTCAGCCGATCACGGCTTCCAGAGGCTGCAGTTTGCTGCTCCAGGCCCATGGGAGCCGCTGGAAACGGTGGCTAGTACGTCCCTTGGCCCGCGCCGCTTCCAGCATCTCCCATTGGCTTGTAGCAGCAAACCACGGCCACTGGGAGCTGCGATCAGCCAAACCTGCGGACGTGGCAGGTAAACAAACCGGCCCGGCCCGCCGGGGCTTTCCGCACAGAAGCAGCGGAACAAGTTTTGGAACCACTACTCAAATCAATTGCTTTTTTTAAAGACCTATACTTAGTCAGTTACTCAGTTCTTAACCTCACACCTAGTTATTTATCCTATGTATGCCTTCAAGGTTACGTTGCAGGAAATCCCGAGACAAGCTGTAAAGAATTATTAAAGCCTTACGAGGGAAGGTGATACTTTTTGTTTTTATGTGATAGAAATCTGCCATATTAGTTGCTATGCACGTTTGTCATTGCCAAGTAAGTTCTGCTTAAAAGGAATGCTTGTAACTTATTGAGTAGATGGAGGAAAACCTTCCTGGTCACTTTGTGAACTAGTTAAAAAGACATAAATCTGATTATAGAACTCCTAATCATTACAGAGAGAGATTAGTTGCAGCTACACTTCTGTATAAATTAACTAGGTTTAACATAGCTATGAAAAAGTATATTTACCAAGGGTAAGACTTATGAACAAGTGAAGTGTGTTTTTTGTGCTTTTCCGGAATTATCAGTTACTTTGGTAAAGAGTGGGCATAAATTTTCTACTTGGACTGATAAATTTTCATGACAATTTGTTAAATTAGTCCTGTAGATCTAGCTAGTTTGTTCAAAACAAACTTAAAAGGGCTCGGGATCATAGTGGACAAACAATTGAACGTGAACTCTCGGTGCAATGCTGTCGCAAAAAGGGCTAATGCAATTCTGGGATATATAAACAGGGAAGTAGTTAATAGGAATAACTGTTCTGTTGCTTTTTACCTTAGTGTAGAGCAACAGAACAGTACTGGAATATTGTATCCAGATGGAAAAATAGCATAGGGCTCAGAAAAGAGCCACAGAAATTATTTGGGGCCTTGACAAAATGCCTTTCAGTTACTTAAAGCTCAATCAGTTTAGTTTATCAAAAAAGGATATTGAGAGGCAACTTGATTATGGTGTTATAGGTACATTCACGGGGAGAAGACACCAACTACTAAAGGGTTCTTTAATGTAGCAGTAAAAGGCATAGCAAGAATCAATGGCTGGAGGTTAAAGCTGGACAAATTAGGAATAGGACACAAATTTTTAACAGTGAGTGTGACTGACCATTGGAACAAACTCCCAATGGATGTGGTGGATTGTCCATCTCTTGATATAATTAAATCAAGACTGGTGCCTTTCTGAGGGACATGCTTGAGTCTGGTAGCTTGTATTGGGCTAAATACAGGGATAACTGTGAGAAATTCTGTGGCCTGTGTTAGACAGGAAGTGAGATTAGATGATCTAATGGTCCCTTCTGGCCTTAACATTTATGAACAACTTTCCATTACAGACCCTGAAGTGTGACTAGCCTGTATGCAGCTTTTCCGTTTTTGACTGATTCTGAAATATACTGTAAGCTAAGCAAGGTTGAGCCTGATCAATAACTGAATAGAAAAACTAAGAAAAATATGGAGTATTGCATAAAATGGTGTTGGTAAATCAGATGGTATGTCTAGGTTGTGTGGTTTTTTTTATTCTTTTTAAATATATTGCACCATTGCTCTGGAATGGTTTTGGTGTTTGCTATTGAAGATGCTGTCTTTTGGATTCATTGTGAAGATGAGGTTTGACCAGGGATAGTCAGGTTTTTTTGTCAAGGTCCAGACTCCAGAGAAGAAAATGTAAAAAAATAATAATAAGAGTGAGTAAATTCTGGGGTCTGTTCAAAAGCATCTAGTGGTCTGGATTTGGCCTGCAGTCCACCTGTTGACTACCCCGGGTTAGACAAACTCCTGTCAGGAATGATCGAGGTATACTTGGTCCTGCCTCAGCACAGGAAAATGGACTAGGTGAACTCCTGAGTTCCTTTTCAAGACCTATACATCTCTGATGCTATGAGGTCTTGACCATTTATATTACAGATCCAGAGATGCTTCATGGTGATAGCAGTGTTGAAGCCACAGTCTTGACCAAATTCTGTCTAACTTCACAGTTTCAGTAGAATATGGTAACCTTTTCTTCCTGCCCAAACTGTTGTGTAGCATTACTATGCAGTAATGTTTTTGCTCACCTCTTCAATGCTGTCGAAAGTGAATAGTGTAGATTTACGGTTTGTAAAATACTTTGGAATCTATTGGAGGGAAAATGATTTACAAATAGAAGAACAAGCTTTTGTACAACATAAATTAATGGGCATAATGCCCTAGATTGCCTTTCGTTAGTAAACTACCTCCCAAATGTTTGGATTAACAAATTAAAATATAGCCAAGAATATAGTAATTTAGTTTTTTCATAAAAATGCAAGATGTTTTTCAAAGTTTGTATTAACCCATGATCTATCTTTGGGATATTTCAACCAGAAGTTGATAGGAATCTCTAAATCAGATAAATTATAAATGGAAAAACTCATGTGGCCTGACAACCAAACATATTTATTTAACATGTAGTGGTAGCGGTTTACTCATAATGTGTGGATAACAGGTAATTATTTCCTGGGGTATTTAACAGCCCCTTTAAAGTTTCCTAGTTCTTTCTGTATTTTATGTCTGCTGTTGTAATTATCATTGCATGTTAATTTTTTTTGTATAATTAAACAAATAAATTCCAAACATATTTACTCTCTTGACACCCTTTTGCCTTCTGGTTGTGCAGCATTGGTCATAAAAAGTGGAGAGTAACTGGCTTTTGTGGTAGTACCACTGAAAAGGATCTGGGGGTTATAGTGGATCACATGTTGAATGAGTAAAAAATGTGATTAAGTTGAGAAAAAGCTAATATCGTTCTGATTGTATTAACAGGAGTGTTGTATGTAAGACCTGGGAGATAAGTGTCCTGCTCTACTTGACACTAGGAAGGCCTCTGCTAGAATACTGTGTTCTGGGTGCCACACTTCAGGAAAGATATGAACAAGCTGGAGAGAGTCCAGAGGAGAGCCAGAAAAACTGGCCTATGAGGAAAGGTTTAAAAAGCTGGGATTTTCCTTAAAAAAAACAAAACAAAAAAAACCTTCAGATTTGTTAAGGGCTGTTGCAAAGAACACTGTGATTAGTTGTTGTACACTGAAGGTAGGGTATGGAGAAGAAGTAATTGGCTTAATCTGCAGCATTTAGATTAGATTATTATGAAGAACCTTCTTACTGTAAGGATAGTTAAGTCCTGGAATAAGGTTCTGAAGGAGGTCATGGATACTTCATCAGAGGTTTTTAAGAACAGGTTACACCAGCAGTTCTCAAACTGTTGGTTGGGACACCAAAGTGGGTTGGGATCCCGTTTTAATGCGGTCGCCAGGGCTGGGGTTAGACTGGGGCTTGGGGCCAGGGACCAAAGCCTGAGCTCCACCACCCAGGCTGAAGCCGAAGCCTGAGCCCCGCTACCAAGAACCAAAGCTGAAGCCCGAAGGCTTCAGCCCTGCGTGGCAGGGCTCAGGTTATAGGCCTCTTGCCTGGGGCTGAAGCCCCTGGGCTTTGGTTTTGCCTTAGCCCCCACCCAGGGCTGCAGGGCTTGGGCTTTGGCTCCCCCACTCAGGCAGGCTCAGGCTTCAGTCCCCCTTCCTGGGGTTATGTAGTAATTTTTGTTGTCTGAAGGGGGTTGCGGTGCAATGAAGTTTGAGAACCCCAGGGTTAGACAAACACCTGTCAGGGATGGTCTAGGTACACTCAATCTTACCTCAGCCCAGGGGCTGGGGCCTGGACTTGACTTCTCAAGGTCCCTTCCAGCCCTAGATTTCTATGAATTTATATTGTTTATGATCTCGTACTCAATCTGACTTTTTGCATTCTGCAAAATATTGATTTGATCTTGTTTACTGAAATGTGCAGTTTAGAAAGGTCTATTTTTGACTCAATGATTTTTTATAATTCCCCTTTTAATTTTTTTAGTAATAAAAATTATAGTGTGGCGTCTCTATATGGCCATATCTGATAGCACAGTATTAATCTTCATAACTCCCCTTTTGGAGGATCAGTCATATGCCCAGTTTATAGATGGTGAAAACCAGGCTGAGAGGTAAAGTCACACATGAGCTACACTTTTTAGGTGACAAATCTGAGGAAAGGTCCAAGATTGAAGTCTCATAGAGGAAGTTTTGGAGCAAATGAATGAATTAAACACCAGTAAGTTACCAGGACCAGATGGTATTCACCCAAGGATTCTGAAGGAACTCAGATATGAAATTGCAGAACTAACAACTCTGGTATATATCCCTTCACTTAAATAGCCTCTGTACCAGATGACTGGAGGATAGCTAATGTGTAACAGATTTTTTTATATATATATTATAAAGACACATGTTCTAGAGGTGCTCCTGGTAATTCTAGGCCAGTAAGCTTATTGTCAGTACCAGGCAAAGTAGTTGAAACTATAGTAACAATAGAATTATAAGAGACACAGATGAACACAGTATTTTGGGAAAAAGCCATCATGGCTTTTGTAAAGGGAAATAGTGCCTCACCAATATAGTGGAATTCTTTGAGGGAGTCTACTGGTGTGTGGACAAGTGTGATCCAGTGGATATAGTATACTTAGGCTTTCAGAAAGCCTTTGACAAGGTCGCCTCACCAAAGGCTCTTAAGCAAAGTAAGCAGTCATGGGATAGTCCCAACTATACATACAAAATGATGGTGTCTAAATTGCTTTTACCACTCAAGAAAGACATCTTGGAGTAGTCATGGGTTATTCTCTGAAAACATCTGCTCACTGTGCAGTGGCAGTCAAAATAGCTCACAGAATGCTAGGAACCATTAGGAAAGAGTGAGATAGTAAGACAGAAAATATGCCACTATTTACATTCCTGGTACACCCATAACTTCAGTGCTGCATGCAGTCCTGGCCGCCCCTCTCAAAGAAGATGTACTAGAATTGGAAAAGTACAGGGAAGGGCAACAAAAATGATTAGGAGTTTGGAACAGCTTCCATCTGAAGAGAGATTAAATAGACTGGAACTGTTCATTTTAGAAAAGAGCTGACTAACGGGGGGATATGATAGAGGTCCATGAAATCATGAGAGTGTTGAGAAAATGAATAGGGAACTGTTTACTTTTCACATAATGCGAGAACCAGGGGTCACCCAATGAAATTAATAGGTAGCAGATTTAAAACAAACCTAAGGAAGTACTTCTTCACATAATGCATAGTCAACTTGTAGAACTTGTTGCCAGGGGATATTGTGGAGGCCAAAAGTATAACTGGGTTTTAAAAAAAAAAGTAGATAAATTAATGGAGGATAGGTCCCTCAATAGCTATTAGCCAAGATGGTCGGGGCAAAACCCCATGCTCTGGATGTGCCTAGACCTCTCATTTCCAGAAGCTGGGACTGGACAACAGGGGATGGCTCATTTGATAATTGCCTTGTTCTATTCATTCCCTCAGAAGAATCCAGCACCAGCCACTATCCGAAGACAGGCTATTGGGCTAGATGGGCCACTGATCTGACCTACTATGGCCATTCTTATGCTCAAATCAAGAGGAGCAGGGGGAAGGTATATAAATAAAATGGTCAATGTCAACTTGAGTGTTTTGAACTTGACCAATAAAGAGAAATTCTGGGAAAAAATGATAAAAGGTTTTGAAAAGAGATTCTGTGATGTATAATTGTGATTTTTTTTTAAACCATTTAGATATGATGATAAAGCAAAAAATAAATACCCACCTCTTCCTAGCAGTTTGCGTTATTCAAAATAACCACTGTGATTGTTGCAAATGCTGTTCCCAGTATGAACTTGTAAGTGTCATGTTGATACAGCTCTTCCTGGAGATATGTTGCATGAATTCATTTAGCAATACGGAAGTTAATTGATAAATATGCATGGAGCTGATACCATGTAAGAATCAGCAAAAACAAATATATACCAGTGTAGGCATTTTTTTCTTTATTTCCACAAAGAAAAACTAATATTCTCTGGCTATAAGAAATACTTTTTTCTATCAGCTTTGGATCAAAGATGATGAAGTGGTCATTGTTTTGAGTATCTAATATCTTTTGGCAGAAAGAGTGTGATTTTGATCCCATGTAGCTGGATTTCATAAATATTCGACATGGAAAAGATTTTTCTAGGTCATCTTCTCCACCTCTTCTACTGAAGAATTGTTTCCTATTGGATACTCTCCTATACACTGACAGGTTTCAGAGTAGCAGCCGTGTTAGTCTGTATTCGCAAAAAGAAAAGGAGTACTTGTGGCACCTTAGAGACTAACAAATTTATTTGAGCATGAAGTGAGCTGTAGTTCACAAAAGCTTACACTCAAATAAATTTGTTAGCCTCTAAGGTGCCACAAGTACTCCTTTTCTTTTTTTTCTCCTATACACTGTCAGTTTCTGTTTTAAAGGTCCCAAATGGTGGAGCTTTGATTTGCAGGAGACAGGCTTATAGGGTTCACCATTAGGAAACCTGTCCTGATTTTTCTCCTGTTTCCTGCCAAATTACACTCAAGGGCTCAAAGTGAACCACCATGGGGACAGTAAAGGGGAGCAGCAGCCACCTTGGAAAGCAGGGCAGCAGCATAAGGAGATAAGGCTGGTAACTGGGACATAGCTTTTGGAAAGGTATTTTAGAGATTTCTAGAAGTATTGTACGCTACGTTTGTTCCCTCCCCTGTCCTATAGAGTTGGAGTTATGGTGTGGGGGCAGGTGGAACGGGGGGACTAGAGATAAAACATTTAAATTTAAAACTCATCATTTTTATTACCACTATTTTATGTTCTGTAAAACATATACACCTCTACCCCAATATAACGCGACCCCGATGTAACACAAATTCAGATTGAAAGCGGTGAAGCAGCGCTCCAGTGGATCTAATCAAGTTAGATACAACACAATTTCACCTATAACGTGGTAAGATTTTGTTTTTGGCTCCCAAGGACAGCGTTCTGTCGGGGTAGAGGTGTACCATAGATTACGGGGTGGTATGTCATGAAGGTTTCGTTGATATTAATTTGAGATGACCTGTCAGCTCATGTAGGACCATTGGTCCATCTAGTCCAGTATCCTGTGTTTCAGAAGATGTCCCATATCAATGTTTCAGAAGAAAGTTCAAGAAATCATGTTAGTCATGGAATAATATGCTCTTAGAGGAAGACTTCTTCCTAATATCTCATCAGTTAGTTAAATTATGTACTGAAGCATGAATGTTTATATCCATTCTAAAAACAAAACAAAAATATACATCAAACAAAAAATATTGTATCCTCTCTGCTGTAGCTTTAAATGTTCCTTTTATCCATATAATTGTATTAACCCTTTTTTGAATCCTCAGCATTGTCATGTTAGTGAAGTCTCCTTGTTCTTGTATTTCAGAAGAAGATAAATAGGAGCCCTCCACTCACCTTGTGTACACCATTGTTTTTTATAGCTCTGTCATATTCTTTCTCTATATAGTCCCAGTTTTTTTCCAATGTCTCTGCCTACAAAAGTCTCTCTATGCCCTTAGTTTTCATTCCTTTTCTTTCTAAATTGTTTTTGGGATAGAGTAACCAGAGTGAATACAGAATTCCATATTAGGGTATTCCACGGATTTATGTGATATGGTAGTTTCCTAATGTCAGGGATTTTGATCCCAGTTTTGTATATTTTCTTTGCTTTTTTTAGTGTATACGTTGAACAGAGATTTTCATTAAACTGTCCACAATGACACCCAGAATCTTTTCCTGAATGACTGTTAATAAAAAAACAAGCAGTATGTAGGGTAGCTCAAATTTATTCCTTTCAGTGTGCACCTGGCATTTGTGAATATTGGCTTTCATCTGTAACTGTGCTGCCAGCTCACCTGGCTTTGTTAGGTCTTTAAAATTCCTTAGTCTGACTATTTTATGTAATTTTGCGTCGTCTGCAAATTTTATCACTCTGCTGTTTATCCATTTTTTTTTTTTTCCAGATCACGAATCAATATAATGAGCAGAACTGATCCTAATGTAGACCCTTGGGGCACCCCCCAAGATGTTATCTTTTGTTATGTTATGTTTAATATGTCAAGATGTTATCTTCGTCTTCTAAGCAGTTTTAAAATTCATGCCAGTACTTTCTCTGTCCCATGACTACTTTTCTCAATAACCTTTGTCAACTATGAAACTTATACGTTGTTTACCTCTGTCATCTAGTGTAGTAGTTGATTTTTAAGGAGATTTTTATATGTTCATAAGCAGTTTAGTCAATAATTGCTAACAACCTGAGGAACTCATGGATGTTCTAGTGACTTGTTGCTCTTCAATTTATCAGCTTCACTAGTTGCATGAATTTGTGATGGTCATAATAAATTTTGCACATATACACACAGTTCCCTTTTGGATTTGTAAATGATTTACTATTTAAAGCTTGAGTGCCAAAAACCTAATGAAACAAAAAACCCTGTTCATTCAGATTATGAATGCATATTGCATGTACTAGACCGTCTATTTCTTTTCCAAGTGCAGATGAGGCAGAGCACACGTCAACTTTTAACCAGCTCCTCAAGTTACTTTAGTAGACTAAGAAGATGTGAATGTCAGGAATTTGCAGCCTTGAATTTAGTGAGGCCAGTAGCATCAAGCTCTGTGTTGAAAATGTGCGGGGATGGAGATCACAACAGTGATCTAAATAAATTCCCCAAAAAGCAGGCGGTGTGGAATTAAGGTGGACTAGAGATTATTTTTTACTAGAGTTAGCTAGAAAATGTTTTGGTTTTTTGTTTAAACAGTGTGAGCATTTGGTTCTTTTTGCCTTTTGCTTTACAGTTGGCACTCAGTACTGTTGAAGGCTATAAAGTTAATACAAACAAGTTTCATTCTGATAAAATGTCTGTCTGTCTATCTCAACATTTCTTATTGGAAAACCTTTGAAGAATTTGTCCTTTGTGTATGTGATACTAGCTTCTTAAATGCAAACACTTACTGATTTTTAGTTTTAATTTTAATAAAGCATATAGATTGACCACCACAATTTAAAAAAATCTTTTTTTTCATTTCTGATAGGTTTATGAAATGAATCTAACTGATGAATCCCTAGAAGTCTCCTTTTCCATTGTTGAAAACACAATTCTGTGCTCCGATACCTGAGCTTTTATTCTTTGAGGGAGCTGTAAATTGCAGTTGCTCTGTATCATCTCTTCTCCATTTTAGGAAATATTGGAGTTGAAGATAGCAGTAAGGTAGTTATCTTTCAGCCCAATCAGTCTGAACTTGTACTGCTTTTGTCAACAAGACACTTTCTGCAGCACCAGACGTAACTGGTCGGCATCTCTGTACAAATAGTAGTACTATTTTTAAACTTTCTGCTCCTCCGTCAGAATGTCTTTGTGGGTGTTTTTGGGAAATGCTTGACAAAAGGTTAGTGGAGGAACAACTGATCAGAATGTCCTGTTCGTTCTAGTATTTGGTACGATTAAATCTAAATGGAAAATATAAAACTTTTATAACAAGTTAAAGGTAAACAGAATTCAACTTTGTCATTCATTTGTCATGTTGTATGTTAACATTAAATAGAAGTCCAAAAAATAAGGCAGAAGGAATCTGATTAGATGTTTCATCCTATTTGGATAATGAATATTTGATAATAAATTTTTCATAACTGCTAGTGCACCTTCGTTGCCACCTGCTAGCAGAACACCTAAATTATATTCATTCTCTGCCCCCCGCCCCCGGAGGATTCTGGGGAAAGTCAAGAGATAGTGGCATGGTATTTGAAACTCTTTAAATGCAGTTCATTTTGAGAACCAAGAAAGATCTAAAAATAAAACTAGGGGGCAGTTAAAAAAACTTCCTTTGCATTTAACCTGGAAACTGTCATGATTCAGGAGAGAAGCTGTATCAGCTTTCTATAGTGTGTCATTATGACTTAAATGAATACAACATGATTGATTTTTGTCTTTACGTCCTGATTTTAGTGAGGTAATTAAGCAGGTACCTTACTTTAAACTCTTGAAGTATTCCCTTTGAATAAGTAAGACATCTGCTTAAATTAGACATTAGGCTTAAGTGCCTCATTGAATTGGAACCTTACTGTAGCTGCCGATTATAGGTTTTAGTTAGGAACTGTGAATGTTTTAGGGCACTTTTGGACAATTTCATGGCCAGGGGAATTTAAAATTAGTCAATTTCACGTTTTCAGATTTTATATCTGAAATTTCACAGTATTGTAAACATGGGGATCAAAAGGTGGTCAGGGAGTGAGGGTCGCAAGGCTGTTGTACGGGGTCATGGGATTGCCACCCTTACTTTTGCTGTGCTGCTGCCAGGGGTGCTGCCTTCAGAGCTGGCCAACCAGAGAGGAAAGTTGCTGGCCAGGCACCCAGCTCTAAAGCTGGCGTTGCCACCAGCAGCAGCGCAGAAGTGAGGGTGGGTTACCGTATGTAGTTTTCCTGGCAGCTTCCCGCCTGGGTTTAGGGGCTGACAGCTGGAGGTGCAGCCTCTCCAGGCAGGGAGGTTGACAGTTGTGGAGCTTTCTGCAGCTGGGGGAGGTTCCTGGAGGTGAGTCTGACCCGCCCCAGGAGCAGCCCCTGCAGGGGAAGAGGAAGTCTTGTCCCTCCCTATCCCTGGCTAGGACTAGCAGCTGGAGCCTGCGTGGGTTAGGAGCCCCCGGCTGGCACCAGATTTCATGCGGGAGATCAGATTTCACAGCCCATAGGGTAGGGCTTGAAATAGATGCTTGAAAAGGGTGTAGTAAAAAAAAAAATTCTTCCAGTACCATGTGAAAGCTAATGGCAGTGGAAAAAGACCAGCAGGCTCCTAATTTAGATGGTTCATGCTCCAAGTGGTGCTCTGGAGTACGTATTCTTGAAAGCACATAGTTACTCTGTTATCCTTGTCAGAAATCTAATTCCTCTTTACATCAGTGGGGGGAAGAAGGGTTGGCCAGGTTTTTTTGGGGTTTTTTTTTCTGTTTTTTGCGGGGAGGAGTATACATTAAATTAACCTAATTTTAGTATATAGGTTTATTGAGGGATTTGGTATGTCTATGTGAAATATTGAGTCATTCCCCTAAACAAAGGTCAGACTGAATGGGAGCAGTCCAATAAACTGCCAATTTTGTGAAATTTTACAAACTTGATAAGATAAGTCTTCTATAGTCAGTTTTGGATATGGTAGTTCCCTTCTGCTTTATACATGGCTACTTTTATATAAAGCAGACCTATAACTAGATAAAGGATGTTTATCTTTTATGTGAAACAGTGACATTTCCTCAGTTCCAATCAGGGATAAATATCAACTTTCTTTAAGCCATGATTTGTTTGGTGTATGATCCTTTTTAAATGAGCAGCTTTTTTGCTGCACAGTTAGGAAATGTTTCTTGCAGCATCCTTCATGGCAAATGGTGCTTCTGATTGTTTCTTCCAGGTTTGTTGATTCCTTTGTTCTCAGAAGACATGTCTGGATTTATGCCCAACAAATTAGGCAAAACCCTCTCTACTTCAAAGTTCTGTGCAAGAAAGCTCCTTAGGAAATACTAAGCTAGGCTTTTGCTTATAATGTAGAAAAGTTAATAACTAAATAAACCAGAAAATAATGAAGAGTTCATTTTGGGCCTATCAACAGAATAAGCTTTGAATAATTAGAGCCATTTCTGCAATGTCCATATCTTGAAAAAAGCCAGCCAGAGGGAACAGGAACAATAAAACTCATTCCCAAATCTGTAATGGATCCCTTTGCAGAACTGTTATCAGATATCTAGGAAAGAGCCAACATTATATTGCCTCTCAGGGAAGCTTACTCCATAGAGTTCAATTTTTTTTCCTCTCAGATTTGTCCTATTCTAGATCTCCTGGGGTACTTTAAGAATCTATAAATCATTTTAGTTTCCTGGGATTTTGAAGTTCAGAAGTGACCATTGTGATTATCTGTCTGGCCACTTGCAGTAAGGTTATAGACTTGCACCCAGTAAATTTTTCATCAAGTTCAGTAACTTGTGGTTGAACTAGGTCATATATTTTTAGATTGTTCATTTTGAGATTGGGGTGTTTGAACCTGAAATTTTCTTGAGTATTCAAGATGACCAGTAGTTTTGATTAGATATATGCCAATAAATGCTCAGAATTTGGGATAGAAGGACTTCTGTTATGCCATGGAACTCTGTCTCCAGGAGACCTACTTCTCACCTCAGTTGATCACAGAATATATGCACAGACATATTCATCAAACTCAGACACCCGAGGTTTCAATCCAAACTACATAGTTTGGCATTAGTGCTTAGTCTATTTGACCTTAATTACTTTTTTTGTCTGGAACTTTCCCAAGGGACACCAGTCATTCTGATAGCACTGTTATTGATGAAAGGCATTTGCCTTTACTTTGACCTGGGCAGCATCCTCATTCAAGTTCTCGGAAGCCATCAATACCTCCTTTGCTTTGACAGCTTTTCAGGAACAACTCTTTGTCCTCAACTGTGGAAAGAGTATTCTTGTTGCTTGTAAAAATATTTCATTTTGGAGATAATACAGAAAGATTGTTTTAGATAGTCCCTATAAGAGGGCAAGTTTGAGGGGGTGGGGGAGTGTGGAAACCAGATTTCAGCTATAACACTACCATTCATAAAGAGCCAATCTGCCCAACTTGATTATCATACACATTGTAAGGAGAGTGATCACTTTAGATAAGCTATTACCAGCAGGAGAGTGTGGTGGGAGGAGGTATTTTTTCCATGCTTTGTGTGTATATAAAAAGATCTTCTACACTTTCCACAGTATGCATCCGATGAAGTGATATGATTGCTCTCTATAAATATATCAGAGGGATAAATACCAGAGAGGGAGAGGAATTATTTAAACTCAGTACCAATGTGGACACAAGAACAAATGGATATAAACTGGCCACTAGGAAATTTAGATTAGAAATTAGACGAAGGTTTCTAACCATCAGAGGAGTGAAGTTTTGGAATAGCCTTCCGAGGGAAGTAGTGGGGGCAAAAGATCTATCTTGCTTTAAGATTAAACTCGATAAGTTTATGGAGGAGATGGTATGATGGGATAACATGGTTTTGGTAATTAAATATTCACGGTAAATAGGCCCAATGGCCTGTGATGGGTTTTAGATGGGGTAAGATCCAAGTTACCTGGGAAAGAATTTTCTGTAGTATCTGGCTGATGAATCTTGCCCATATGCTCAGGGTTTAGCTGATCGCCATATTTGGGGTCGGGAAGGAATTTTCCTCCAGGGCAGATTGGAAGAGGCCCTGGAGGTTTTTCGCCTTCCTCTGTAGCATGGGGCACGGGTCACTTGCTGGAGGATTCTCTGCTCCTTGAGGTCTTTAAACTACAATTTGAGGACTTCAATAGCACAGATATAGGTGTGAGGTTTTTTTTTGTAGGAGTGGTGGGTGAAATTCTGTGGCCTGCGTTGTGCAGGAGGTCAGACTAGATGATCATAATGGTCCCTTCTGACCTAAATATCTATGAATCTATGAATAAGTGAGCTGTAGCTCACGAAAGCTTTTGCTCAAATAAATTGGTTAGTCTCTAAGGTGCCACAAGTACTCCTTTTCTTTTTAAGAGTACTTCAGTTTGTCTATTCTTCAAGGAGCCAAACTCCATATGAAGGGCCTACAAATATATAAAATACAAAGAATAATTATTTTATAGCCTCCTTCAAGAGGTGAAGTGAATGCCTAGGTGCAAGTACTCTGAGAAGTGAAGTTCTTCTTGGAGTGCTTGCTCATGTCGATTCTATTCTAGGTGTGCAGCCATTGAAGAATTTTGCCTTAGTGGTATCCGTAAGGCTTATTGTGGTGCCTCGTGGAGTGCCACGCTTATGCCACTGTATATCAGGCACTGCCGTCCCTGTGCCCTCTCAGTTCTTTCTTACCACCTGAGGTGATCAGTCGGAGTACCTCTGTCCCTTGCTTCACAAGCGCCAGCAGTTTCTTGCCTTCTTCAGCCTTGTGCTTCCAGCTGTAAATAATTCTATTATTTGTTAGTAGTTAAGTAGCTGTTAAGTGTTTAGTTAATTAGGGTCCCCTCCCAGGTGGGGCATGACCCCTTCTCTGGTTTTTAAGCCCTGCTCCATGTGTAAGAGGTGCCTGTTAGTGACCTGCACAATAGTTGTCTGCAGTGCCTCAGGAAGTCCCACATGAAGGAGTGTTGTCACATCTGCAAGAACTTTTGTCCTCTGATGCAGAGGGAATGTGACATACATCTTAGGGCCCTCCTGATGCAGGCAGGCCTGTGCCCAGCTTCAGAGCTGGCTCAGTACGAAACTACACCCAGATCTTTGGCCTCGGTGTGCAGTGCACCTCTGGCACCGGACTCCACTTGCACTGTTGCTGGTACCAAGAAAAGCCGAAGAAGACGGCCCCGCGCAAGCCTGATAAAGGCGCGCTGGGCAAAGGACCCTGTTTGGGCCTTACACCCACTCCTGGACCCACACAAGGGCTCCGCCTTGGGGAGTGCCTCCCCCCCAGAAAGACCAGAAAGACTCAGGTCAACGGTACAGAATCCAAGCCAGTGGTGTAGTCGACACTCGCTCAGCTCTCAGCGTCTGCAGAGCCAAAGGGGCTCCCGCTGCAGCCGGCACTGCATTCGGCAATGGAACTGGCTAATGCTCCCCATGAAGGCAAGCCTGCTGGTAAGGCCTCGCACAGGACGAGCAAGCGCCACTGATCTCCAGAGCCAAGACAGAGCCCTAGGTCACCATGCTCTTGGTCTCTGCAGTCCAGGTCTCCTGCCCGTCATTACCAGTCATTGGTACTGTATTCCTAGTCCCCATCTTCATGCTGACGCTCTCCCAGGCGTAGATGATCTCTCTCCCCCTCCCTGCTGCACCGGTTCGCGTCACGTCGCCGGTCGCTGACACCAAGACCTCAAGGCTGCTCACCAACATGGTGACGTTCTCCCTGCTTCCGGCACCGGTCAGAACGCTCCTGGCAGCAGTCACCGGTGGCAATGGTTAGCTGCCAGACTCAGGCCTCGACGGCCCCGCAGTGGTCACCAGAGGGCAATGTCTTCTCCAGATCGGAGGTGCAGTTCAGCCCCTCACCCAAGCAGCAACGGACTGGGCCCCAGGGGGTCAATGGCCTACCCAATGGCCTTTTTGGAATGCCTGGGGGGGTTCCTGTAATGCCACTGCCCCACTCTCGCCAACCCTCAGTCGCTGCATTGGATAGGCCAAAGTCGGCACCTGGGTCACCGCCGGCACCAGGTTGGGTGCAGTACACTCTCATGACCGTCATGGGTGAGGAGCCAGTGCCCACCCCAAGGGCACCTTCCAGCGGGCCTCCCCCAGTGGTCTAATCATCCTCCTCTTCCTCCCCGGCAAGGTGGTGGCGGGTCCCTCCACAGCTAGCCCACTGGATAATTTCAAGGAGCATCAGCTGCTGCTCTGTAGGGTGGCTTTGAAAATGAGCCTCAAAACAGAGGAGATGGAGGAGGAGACGGACATATTGTTCAATGTGCTCTCAGTGGCCACCCCAGCCCGGGCCTCACTCCTGGTGCATGAAGGGGTCTTGAACATTGCCAAGTCCATCTGGCAAACCCTGACCTCTCTTCTGCCCATGTCTAAAGGAGTTTCTCTCAGAGCATTCTAGGAAAAGCCAACAAAGCCATCCTGTAATCCTAAAACCTGTTAACATTATCTCTGCTACCAATGAATTATTTATTTTATCAATAAAGCATACATTAAATGGATTAAGAATTGGCCAACTGACAGATTTCAGTGTGGAATAGTTATCCAATGGCAATGTTTCTAGTGGGGTTCTGGAGGGAGTGTTACTAGCCTGGACATTATTGAATACTTCTATTGATTTGTCAGGTAGTAAATACCAAACTACTGCTGATAAAAATGTGTAGATGACTCAGATTGGTGGCGAGGTAAATAATTGGAGAGGGTGCAAAAAAGAGGCATAAAAATTATTTCTAGGCTGGAGAAAACTTCCTTACAATGAGAGACTTAAGGAGATCAATCTGGTTAGCTTCTCAAGAAGATTGAGAGGTGCTTACACTGTTTGCACAGTATACCTTCATGGGGAAAGAGGTACTGAAGGTACTAAAGAGCTCTTTAATTTGGTGGAGAAAAGTATAACAAGGCGAAATGCCTGGAAAGCATAGCCAGACAAATTCAAGTTAGAAACAAGGCCCAATTTTTAACAGGGTGATTAACCGTTGGAACAAACTAACAGGGGAAGTGGTAGACTCTCTGTCTTTTGGTATCTTCAGATCATGACTGACTGACTTTCTGAAAGATGTGCATTAGCCATGGACAAGTTATTGGGTTCAATATTGGGTAACAGCTGTTTTACACAATGAAGTAAAATGTCTTTTTCTTTGGGCAGGGTATTATTTTGCTCCGAAGATGTCCTTCATTGATATGAAATAATTTAATTAAAAATACAAGTGTCATGTTTTGTTACCTGACCAGTTTTATTAAAAAATAATTGTATTCATAGAATCATAGAATATCAGGGTTGGAAGGGACCTCAGGAGGTCATCTAGTCCAACCCCCTGCTCCGTGCAGGAGCAATCCCCAATTAAATCATCCAAGTCAGGGCTTTGTCATTAGTGCGCGCACAAATTTTCCCTTCATATTTTCTTAACTATTACAATAAACAAAATTTTTATGATCACACTAACATTTGCTAATATGAAAAGTAAAACATTTTCTAAAGGAATGAGGTGAGGAGATAGTTCTAAAGCAAAGCATGTCAAGGATTTAATAAAAGTTTTGGAAGTTGCATCTTGTGTGATAAATGTTATGACTTGTAGGCCACTTAATCTGTGAACCTTTTTGTGGTAGTATATTGTAAATAGGTTAGAACGTCTTTTTTTTAAAAAACAGTGAATCGCCAGCTGTCTTTGGGTGTAAGGTATGGAGTTTGAGTCCATAATTGAATGGCAGCTTTTCTTGTCATAACAGTAAAAGTAACTTCTCCCCTCCCCCGCCCCATCCTTTGACTTAAATTCATCCTAATTGCCTGAACACTTTTTCTGCAAAATTGCCGGCCAAATGCCATGGCATTTGGCATATATATAAAAATAATCACACTGTTAAACAACTCTAGAATATCAACTGAAATTTATTATAAATATTTTCGGATGTTTTTCTACATTTTCAAATATATTGATTTCAATTACAGAATACAAAGTATACAATGCTCACTTTATATTTTTTTATTACAAATATATTTTGTTGCCAAGGTAGCTCCAAGCAAAGCGGATATTTGGTTTCTTTGTTACTTTAATTGCCTATTAATTTCTTTAAGTAGCCTGTTGCTTCTTTTGGGGCTTTCTGGGGTGGGGATGGGCTGGGAGGTTTTCTGCTTTAGTAAGCCTATATTGGCTTCTTTGTGTATGTAATTGCCCGTTTATTTAAATTAAATAGCCTGTTGCTTTTCTTTCAGGAGCTTTGTCATTGAAGTGTGCATCTTGTTTTTGGCTTGGTGATTGGCAGTTGGAGGTGCCTCTGAAATGGGATTGGCTTGGTTTGGGCTTGCTGTGAAAAGGCAGTGCAGCTTTTTTTTATCTTGGAGACCTGGGAGCAAGAGTATTTTCAGTTCACTTCATACTAGTACAGTAGTGCTATCTCTTCGTGAAAGTGAAACTTCCAAATGCAGACTCTTTTTTTTTTTTTTTTTGGTTTTGTTGCAAGGTATTTATGTGCCAGATAGGCTATCCATTTGTATACCCCTTATCTGGCACGTTACTATCTTGCAACATCTGCTACAACAGGGTCATACCAATGCCTGTTCTCGCTTCCAGGTGACATTGTAAATAAGAAGTGGGCAGCATTATCTCCTGTAAATGTAAACAAACTTGTTTGTCTTAGAGATTGGCTGAACAAGAACTAGGACTGAGTGGACTTGTGGGCGCTAAAGTTTTACATTGTTTTGTTTTTTGAGTGCAGTTATGTAACACACAAATCTGCAAAAATTGCACTTTCATCATAAAGGGCTTGCACTACAATACTTGTATGAGGTGAACTGAGAAATACTAATTTGTTTTTTACAGTGCAAATGTTTATAATAACAAAGTGAGCACTGTACACTTGGTATTCTGTGGTGTCACTGAAATCAGTGTATTTCAAAATATAGAAAACATCCAAAATATTTAAATTAATAGTATTCTAGTATTGTTTAACAGTGCAATTAAAACTGCAATTTTTTTCTCATGTTTAATCGCAATTTTTAAATTATTTGGCGGTCTATATAGATCTCTGTATATAAAATGAGGCTATTAGATACAAGGTGGATGAGGTAATGCTTTTTTTAATTGGACTAACTTCTGAAAGACAAGCTTCCAGGCTTATACAGGGCTCTTCAGGTTCACCTAACATTTAGCTCAAATATCTGACTTTACCTCCATGTGTCTTTATGTATGCGTATGGCAAATATACCTATGCTGTGTAGTATATTTTGATGTCATGGTGTACTTCCCCACAAAAGCTAAATAAAAGCACTTCCTCTTCCTCATCTTGCAATTGAAAAGCTATATATGTAAAATACTTTAATTTTTACTAAACTGAAGGTTGGGTGAATGTCAGTAGGAATGAACTATTGTGCGATTATTTTTCTAGAATATAACTCATGTAACATTTTGGCTCTGTAGAGATAGTTAGATTAACATGAACCATGTAAGGATAACTTAATGCATGAGCTGTGCATTACCCATGACCTTACAAGTCATGCATTTGAAATCTCATCACTTTTATTCTTTAGACTTATGATTTGAACTATTAATGGGAGTTCTGGTTCTCTGGCCTCTTTTTTGCACTATTAATGGAGGTCTCTTTATTCTCAAATTCCATTAGATTTAAAATCCTACTTCTCTTTTTTACTCAACCTTTTGCCAACTACTGTGAAATGTGTGGTATTTAAAACAAAACAAACCCTACAGCTTACATCAGTCACAGGAATAAAACACTAAATACTCAGTCTTCATTTACTAATCTCAAATGTTTCACAGTTATGATAGCTGGGTCTGTCTTTTTCTGGGAGTTAATATCCATGTTAAGGTCCTCTTCTCATTGCTTTTGCCTTGGGCCCTCCACTCCTCCATGCTGATTACTGCCACCCAATCCCCTCTCTCTAGCAAATATTGTTTTTAAAGAGTATTTGGATAGGAAGACTTCAGTATAGTACTTGCAGATGGACTAAATAGAGACAGTAACTGATGTCATAATGTTTAAATGAAAAGTGTCTATAGAATTAAAAATACCTACTTTACTACTTTGTTGCAATCTGTTTTCTATTGTGAAATTGTGTTAATTTTGTTGTTTCATACCTCTTAGTATTGGAATAGTTCTTTCTTAGCTGCTCAAAAAAGGCTAAAATTATTGGGAAACTGTCCGTAGCTGTCCTTATCTCTTTTTAGCTTTATGCCAGTTTTCATTCTTCCCATGAATATCGGTACTGAGTCAGTTTTCCCCATTGACTTGGATTATGAGGCAGTCGGTGGGTTGGACCACACATCCAGGTGGTGCAGCAGGGCCCAACTACCAATGGGTTCTCGCCTTAAAAAGTGGTTCCCATTGGTTAATGCTGGTGCAGCATTTGGCTGCTAAGTGCCACAGCAGCAACTAAAAAAGGCACTCCACTGTCAAAAATATCCCTCATATCCTCCCTCCCCTCCACCCCCACCTTTGGTGGTACAATTTTATGTATTGCCTACAGACCATTCTAAAATACTTGTTTTTATGGTAAGTAATTATGGCCTTGTTTACCACGGATGACAAGAAGAGAGACTGAAAGCTGAATATTTGAGAAGGGAGGGGATTTAGTAAGACTATTTTGAAATTCTTTGATTTTTTTTTTTTTTTAATAACATATTTTATTCTCATGACTGATTTATAGTTGCAGGGAGAAGGGAAATCCAGGTTTGGTATAAGCAAGCAGGAAAAACCTTTTAAACAAATCCCAGCAACAACAAAACCAAAAACCTTTTAGGACTTCCACTGGAAGAAGAATCCTGGGGTACAACCCCTAATTTTTAATATAAAAATTTACAGGTAACTATTCAAATTAGTACTTTTCAAAGATTCAGTTGAAATCAACAACCTATTCTGGAATCCAAACTTACTAAAAGTATAAAATATTTAAGATTAAGTACACTTTAAAAATACAGCATACTAATCCTGCATATTTTTTTTTTTCAATCTCATACACTATGCAAAGTCAGTTGTAACAGATTTGTTGTCCTCATCTGGCAATGATCAGCAGAACTGGTAGAATATTTCAGGAGTTGAAAAAGTCACATTTTTTAGGTTTAAATCCAAACCATTCCCCAAAGCGCAGGTTTTGCTGTTCCTCAAACAAGTTTAAATCCTCCTAAAAAGAAAAGGAGTACTTGTGGCACCTTAGAGACTAACAAATACTACTTTTCTTTTTACAGACACAGACTAACAGGGCTGCTACTCTAAATCCTCCTAGGAATGCAAGCTATCTGTGCTAGGGGTTTTCACATAGTGATTGAAAAGACTTGCTTCAGAAGGTGCATTCTTTGCAAATACATTTTGGTATTTAGTTTAGAGCCTAATCCTGTACGTATTTATGCACCCATAGGTTAAGAGCCAACTCCCCCCCCACCCCCCCGGCCCAGTGTAAACTAGCCACTATTGTAACTATTCTGATGCAGTGGGGCACATTGTACTCTTCCTCCTGAAGTGGGGGATTATGAATTAAACAATCAGGAAATACTTTAAAAATCAAAGGTATGGCTTGGCTATATCTTTAAAAGAAATCTTGGGTAAGATTTCTCTGAGGTCCCAATTTGGATCTCATCATTAGTAAAAATAAAAAGTAGTGATACTGAAGTCATGGAGTTAGTCTAACATTAGAATTGGGCCATAAGTGGCTTAGTTAGTGGTTTTCAGCTCTTTATCATGAAGGGGGAGATCATGAGTAATATTCAAAGCTTGCACTCTTGGGAAAACTGAATATTAGGGACACAGATGCACTCAGTGAATTCAATGCCGATTACATGCCTCTAACAAAGGGGTCCTCAAGGAGGTGTCTTAAATCAAGGCATGCTACTCCCCTCTCCCTTCCGTATCACCCAAGTTCTTAATTTAGTTCTTAAGTTCGAGGTGTTTGCCATGAATGAGGAGGTGGAAGTGTTCAATAAATGTTTTTGTTCTGTATTTGGAAAAAAGCGGTGCACTTTCATCACTAGAGAATGATGAAATACTTTCCATTTCATTAGTAACCAAGGAAGCTGTTAAACATCATCTACAAGGGATAAGCATTTTTAAATCAGTTGGCCTGGATAACTTGTATGTAGGAGTCCTAAAGGAGTTGGCTGAGAAGATTGGAGTGGCTGACTTTCTAAATAGGTTGGAATGTTGGAAAAATTTCAGAATACTGAGTGCGTGCAAATGTTATGCCAAAATTCAAAAAGGCCAAATGGGCAAAAAGGATGACCTGGGTAAATATAGACAGGTTAGCCAGACATCAGTTCTGGCAAAATAATGGAAAAGCCAATATGAGAGTCATTTAATAAAGAATTAAAGGATAGTAATATAAGTGCCAATCAACATGGCTTTATATGAAGTAGGTCTTGTCAAACAAACCTGATTTCTTTCTTTGGGGAGATTACAGATTTGGTTGATAAGGGTAAAAATGTAGATGCAACTTGGACTTTCCTAAGCTGTTCGACAGTGCCTCACAACATTCTGATTTAAAAATTAGCACTGTACAATATCAGTGAAGCACATGTTAAATGGATTAAAAAATGGCTGACATCTCAAAGTACTTGCCAATGGGGAATAATCATTGAATTGAGGATGTTTGTAGTGGGGATTCTGTGGGTCCCAAAGGTATTGGTCGTTGATCTCAAAGTATATAAATCTGCTGATTTAAAATCTGGGGGTGACCCAAACGATTGGCATGGTAAATGATGAGGACGGCAGTCACGCAAAGTGATTTGGATCACTTGGTGAGCTGTATCCAGGCAAACACAATGGATTTTAATACAGCCAAATGCCAAGATTTATGTCTAGGAACAAGGAATTAAACATGAGCTCCCAGTGTGATGCTGTGGGAAAAGAGCTAATGTTTATTCATCCAAGGACCACAAGGGAGTAGTGAGTAGAAGCAGGGAGGTGATTTTTACCTCTGTATATGGTATTGGTGAGACTGATACTGGAATACTATGTACAGTTCTCGTGTCCACATTTTTAAAAAAGATGCTGACAAATTGGAGAGAATGCAGAAAAAAGCCATAAAAATTATTTGAGGGTTGGAGATAATGCCTTATGGTGAGAGATTTAAAGAGCTCAATCTGTTAAGCTTTTCAAAAAGAATAATGAAAGGTGAACTACCTTCAGAGGGAGAAAACTCCATGCTTTTTGTAAAGCAATCTGGAAACATTTTTTCCTTACCATAAATCTGTGCCATAGTTTTGGTGCTCAGACCCTTCAAGCCAGAACAGTATTTAAAAAGGTGAGTTGGCATCAAGTTGTAGTTGAGCCCCTCAACAATATATGGGTTGGCAACCTTTGCAGAACGAGCAGAGTTCTGTTTGTAATTATGGTTTATGGGCAAGATCTAAACACAGTACACTGCTCCTCTCAGTGCACGGTGCAGCTCCCACTGATGCCCATGGGAAGTATGCACAATGATCAAAAGTAAGTAAAATGTGTCCTTTTAATATAGTAATTAAAGTGTTACCTGAACTTATTTGTTCAATGTATTATTGTTGCATTCATCATAGCATAGCAAGGGAGAAAAATATATTTATTCTTCAGCACTCCTCTAAATTGCTGGGGAGCGGGACTGGGGTAATTACATTGTTAGACCCAAAGGCCTCAACTGAAAAGGGGGCCCATTTGTGCTAGGCACTGTGATGTGTAGTAAGAAACAGTTCCTGCCCCCAAAGAGTTGACAATCCAAACAGAGAAGACAAAGGATAGGAGGGGAAATGGGCACAAAGAGGTGAGATGACTTGGCCCACAGTCATACAGCAGGTCAGTAGTCTAGCCAGGAAAAGAACCCAGGTCTCCTGGCTCTCAGTCCAGTGCTCAATCCACTGAGCCATTATGTCTCTCGTGTCCTTTGTGCCATGCCTGCACTTTGTCTCTCTTCCTTCCCATTCCTCCTTTTTCTATTTCTCAGCTCTTTCCGTACTTTGTAGCTCCTCATTTCTTCCATCTGTATTTCCTATCAGCAACTGTCAATTCCTACCCCTCCCCTATTCAGTAAACAATAATGATCAACAAATAGTGAATGATGACACTTAGGGTATGTCTACACTAACCGCTGGATTGGTGGGCAGCGATCGATCCAGCGGGGGTCAATTTATCGCATCTAGGCTAGACACAATAAATCGACACCCTCCCCCCCCCCCACCACCCCTCCGAGCACTCTCCAGTCAACTCCTGTACTCCACCGCGGCAAGAGGCACAGGCGGAGTTGACAGGGGAGCGACAGCAGTCAACTCACTGCGGTGAAGACACCACAGTAAGTCAATCTAAGTACGTTGACTTCAGCTATGTTATTCACCTAGCTGAAGTTGCATAAGTTAGATCGATTTCCCCCCCACCCCCCCATGTAGACCAGGGCTTAAGTGTCTTCATAAGACCAAAATTAAATAACTTGCAAGTTCAGTCGAATCATAGGACTGGAAGGGACCTTCAGAGGTCAGCTAGTCCAGCCCTCTGCACTCATGGCAGGACTAAGTATTATCTAGACCAGGGGTGGGCAAACTTTTTGGCCCCAGGGCCACATCGGTGTGCGAAACTCTATGGAGGGTGGGGTAGGGAAGGCTGTGGCTCACCTGGCTCTTGCCCCCCTCAAAACCCCCAACCCCCCTTGCTCCTTGTCCCCTGACCGCCCCCTCCTGGGACCCCACCCCCTACCCAATTTCATCCCTGCTCCCCATCCCCTGACTGCCACCACCAAACCTCCGCCCCAGTCAATGGCCCCCTGCCCCTTATCCAACCCCCCCACCATGCCGCTCAGAGCAGCATGTCTGACAGCCGCGCCACCTGGCTGGAGCCAGACATGCTGCTGCACTGCCCTGCATGAGCACGCAGCCCCGCCCCCCAGAGCACTGCCCGCGCAGCAGTGTGGCTGCGGGAGAGGGGGGACAGCGGGGAAGGGACTGGGGGCTAGCTTCCAGGGCCAGGGGCTCAGGGGCCGGGTAGGACGATCCCGCAGGCCGTAGTTTGCCCACCTCTGATCTAGACCATTCCTGATAGGTGTGTGTCTAATCTGCTCTTAAAAATATCCAGTGATGGAGATTCCACAGTCTCCCTAGGCAATTTATTCCAGTGCTTAACCATCCTGACAGGAAGTTTTTCCTAATGTCTCACCTAAACCTCCCTTGCTGCAATTTAAACCCACTGCTTCTTGTCCTATCCTCAGACGTTAAGAAAAACAGTTTTTCTCCCTTGTCCTTGTAACAACCTTTTATATACTCAAAAACTGTTATGTCCCCTCAGTCTTCTCTTTTCCAGACTAAACAAACCCAGTTTTTTTCAATCTTCCCACATAGGTCATGTTTTCTAGACCTTTAATCATTTTTGTTGCTCTTCTCTGGACTTTAGTCCACATATCTCCTCAAATGTGATGCCCAGAACTGGATACAATACTCCAGTTGAGGCCTAATCAGCGCGGAGTAGAGTGGAAGAATTACTTCTCGCGTCTTGTTTACAACACCCCTGCTAATACATCCCAGAATGCTGTTTGCTTTTTTTTTCTTTAAAAGTGTTACACTGTTGACTCATATTTAGCTTGTGATCCACTATAACCCCCAGATCCCTTTCTGCAGAACTCCTTCCTAGGCAGTCACTTCCCATTTTGTATGTGAGCAACTGATTGTTCCTTCTTAAACGAAGTACTTTGCATTTGTCCTTATTGAATTTAATCTTATTTGCTTCAGACCATTTCTCCAGTTTGTCCAGATCAGTTTGAATTTTAATCCTGTCCTCGAAAGCACTTGCAACCCCAGCCAGCTTGGTATCGTCCGCAAACATAAGTGTACTCGGTGCCATTATCTAAATCATTGATGAAGATACTGAACACAACTGGATGCAGAACTGATCCTTGCTGGACCCCACTTGTTATGCCCTTCCAGCCTGACTGAACCACTGATAACTTACTCTCTGGGAATGGTTTTCCAACCAGTTTTGCACCCACCTTGTAGTCGTTTGGTCTAGGCTGCATTTCATACCTCAGTGTATGTCCACACTGCAAATTTAGCAAGCACGAGTAACACATCTAAGTATAGACTTGGTAGCATAGGCTAGCAAATGGAGTACAAGTCCACTGGGGCCAAGGGAATGTAGTCTGAGCTGTCCTGTCTACACTAACAGTGTTACTCTTGCTAGGTAGCTTTAATCTAGTGCAGGTATGCCTACCTGTGCTACACTCACACCTTCACTTGCAGTGTAGGCACACCCTCAGTCACTGCTGCAGGTTTTCTACAGGCTCTGGAAGACATTGCTGCACTGGTTTACACTGGTAGGTGGTTTTTTTTTTTTTTTTGCTAGCACAAGAGAAACTTTTAAAATGAAAGCTGAAGTTCTGCAGAATCAGAATATGATTTGAGGGCTACATAAATGCATCAAGAAGGCTGTATCCCATTAACAAAGTGGGATTTTGTCGACACTGACCCAATAAGGTTGGTTAATCTGTGTGTGCATTTGTGCACCTGTGGCAGAAATCCTCCGCTCAGCTTTCATATAAAAGAGATATGAATGTAAGCACTTACATGGACTATTTCAAATGCTAATGCTAAGCACATACATTTTCTCCTTTCTGTAAACTCTTTCAATTTGTAATATTTTTTTTAAAAAATAGACTTTTTTTTTTAACAACTCGGAGAAGCAAAACAAAAAAATTAAGGTACTCCTTGAAAGTGGAGCACATACCATGCATGTGTCTGCAGCCCAAACACTTTTAAACTGTATGTTTGCACACACTTCTAACTCTGTTGTTCCTAGAGAGGGTTCTAGCCCATTTTGGACAAACTATTAGAACCCAGTACGGCTACAGTAGTTTATACCTTATTTAGCCATGTTTTGTTTCTTTTAGCTCTGTAATAAAGCTAGTGTAGACAGGGCTCTAGGCCTGGTCTACACCTAAAAATTGGCTTGTGAAAAAATTCATACCTGTGCAAAGTAGTTAAATCAACCTAATCTCCACTGTAGATACAGGTAGGCTGATAGAATAATTCTTGTTGTCCTAGCTACTGCCTCTGAGAGATGGATTACCTGCATAAACCAAAAAACTATTATTGTCAATTGTAGGACTTTTCAGCTTGGAAAAGAGGAGACTAAGGGGGGATATGATAGAGGTATATAAAATCATGAGTGGTTGGAGAAAGTGAATAAGGGAAAGATATTTACTTGTTCCAATAGTATAAGAACTAGGGGCCACCAAATGAAATTAATGGGCAGCAGGTTTAAAACAAATAAAAGGAAGTTGTTCTTCACACAGCGCACAGTCAACCTGTGGAACTCCTTGCCTGAAGAGGTTGTGAAGGTTAAGATTATAAGAGGGTTTAAAAGAGAACTAGATGCATTTATGGAGGTTAAGTCCATTAATGGCTATTAGCCAGGATGGGTAAGGAATGGTGTCCCTAGCCTCTATTTGTCAGAGAGTGGAGATGGATGGCAGCAGAGAGATCACTTGATCATTACCTGTTAGGTTTGCTCCCTCTGGGGGCACCTGGCATTGGCCACTGTTGGCAGACAGATTACTGGGCTGGATGGACCTTTGGTCTGACCCAGTATGGCCATTCTTATGTTCTTATCTACAATACAGTGGCACAGCTGCAGCACCGTAGCTGTGCCACTATAGTATAGGCATGTCCAAAGCCTTCAGATAATAATTAAATATGCTCTTAACAATGTGCTGGAAGTCTAGATAGAGCATAACTGTGTTAAGGAAAACAAGTGGTTTTGTAAACCTAATGCCACAGAAAATTTACCTAAAACAGGAATAAAAGAAGCCTAAAACCCTAGAATGTTAGGTGGAATGTAACTGCTATGTTGAAGTCTCTGTGGTCATGTCTATACCATATTTTTCTTCCTAAAAATTTCCCACCTTCATTACCAGGAGGTCAGCTCCACTAGAAGTAGCAGTGTTTGATAATGGTTGAGTGTACAAGGTGATAATGCTTTAATTACCAAGATGTGTGTCTGCCTTCTCTGAGCGGTGTTAGACAAAGTGATAGCAAAAAATTCTAGCAGCTGCAGAATCTCTGTCCTAAACTAGTGTTCTTACCATTGCTAACACCAGTGGAGAAGAACCAGTGGAAATGGGAAACTGCTACCATGGGAATTTTTAGGGAAAAAGTCCTACTGTGTACACACCCTGAAGGTTTGAGGTGATGACCTCATCTTTAATCCAGAAGCACAGCATTTGTCCTTTGTAAGCATGTACAGTTAATGTGGGTTGACAGTCAGGTTTAGAAATGTTCTGTTCAGAGGCATACAATAAAGTAGAATCAGTTCACATACACATCCAGACTTTGGGGTGTTTGAGTCCTATTTTGAACTATCAGTCTATTATATTTGTAAAACTGGACTGGAAATCTGGGTGGGAAGCTGAAGAGAGCACTGTGGTGTTTCTCAGACGGAATAAGGAATTGCAGAGGTGCGTGAATTTTTTTTTCACCTTTTTTTAAGAGCAATTATAATTTAAATCCGCAAATGAAACTTGGCCACAATTTCGGATGAAGGTTCAGTTCTGATTTTATCTGAACTAGTTCTCCCATCCTTAAATTGTCTAAGGCCTTATAAGATCTGTCCTAGTTGAGCAATTTCTGTTGTTATAATGGTTACATTTGTATATAACACTTCTGGTTCCTTTTTCTCTTCCAAAGCTGTGCAAAAGCCAAACATAAAATGGGAGGAAAATGAAGCATTTCTAAAGTATTGTAAAATGAAACACACTTTAAAGGCAATGTATGTGTTCAAGTATCCTACTGCTTGTATGGGTTTTAGTGCAGGTGCTACAAAGGTTAATAGCTAGCCTGTCACTTCTGTTGTAGCAAAAGATTCTTTTAGCTAAGTCAGTGCTAGTTTCCATTTAAGGAAGAATGTCTGCTAGAGCCAGTGGTATTTACTAACTGCGCCTGTGAAAACATTCCTTTTTACCCTCATGCTCACTCAGCCTTCTGTTTTCCAAGTGACATTATTACAGGCTTTAGCCTGTAGTCGGAGAAATTAAAAGCACATTTTAATAACATGAGTAGCAGACTCCTCATCCAGACTCCTCCCCACCTCCTCCAAATGGATTTATTATAGTGCAGTTGTAGCAATAACTCTAAATGTTTTTACCTGAACCGTAAACTTTCTGGAAGTAACCTTCTTGGTCTGTCACTGGATGCTGAGAGAGTTTACCACAGAATAAAAGTAGTGGTAATAGCATTTTTATTTGCACCACCTGGGATTTGGAGTTTAATTCATCTCATGGATGAACATCTTGTATTCATTTCCTCACCCACCCACCAATCTGAGTGAATGGCTTAAACTCAGAACCCCCTTACACACAGTAGAAAAGCAGATAAAGATGACCCTTATCCTTACTTCTCTTTGCCTTAGCAGTTGAGCCCCGGCAAATAAAATACAGAATAACCCCCAATAGGATGCATGCATATAAAGACCATAATTTCAGTAGATAATACCTAGCTCTTAAGTTGTGCTTTTCATAAATAGATCTCAAAGCACTTTACAAAGGAAACTAGTATCATTATTCTCATTTTACAGATAGGAAACTACATGTAGTTGACTTTTTGCTTCATTATTAAATAAAATGTCTTATTACTAACAGTCACTAGGACCAAGCTGATATCTTGCTAAGTATGTGACCTGAAAGTACACAAACCGTAAAGAATCTGTTGTCCTAAAACAGCAGCCACCCACAGGAATCTGAAATCTTGACCACTGAATATTGGACAGAGGACTTCCAATATTTTACAATTAAAGCATGGAATAGCCTGATGTTAAATCCCTAAACAACAAAAACAGCATCACTCCTTCAACAAACTGAAAAATACCTTGTTAGGCCTTGTCTACATGGGAAAGCTTTTTTTGCTATAACTAGTTTGTGTCCACATACAAGTTCTCTTTTTCTTTTATCTATTTATATCTGCCTGTCGACTTATCCCCCATTTAATTCACTTTGTATGCAACACTGTTCTATGCTAAAATGAATAATATTGGTAAAAGTTTTGTGTGGATGCATCCATATTTCAAATTAACTATACCACTTCAGGCAGTCCTCCCACTGCTATCCCACTCTGCAATGCTTCATATCAGGATCATCATCTCTATTTACCTGTGTGCCCTCCATTGCTCTGGGGTCATCTTGATTGGATGCCACCTCCCTGTTTAAAACTCTCAGGTGCACCCTTTGGGGCAAGTTCATATACCCAGAATGTGTTATAGGGCATGGCTGCTATGTTTCTGTATCATTCTATCTGGGAGTCCTGATTTCCTTTCTCTCTGGAGGAGGAGCATGTCCAGGCTATCTGAATAGGAGTCCAATGCAAAGATCTACAAACAGCTATCGGAACATATGAGGTTGAAGGGGCACTCCTGGGACAACACCTACAGCTGTGCCAAAGCTCTGATAGAATTATAAAAAACTCCCTTATGGCTCTTCCCTCTCATACTACAAGTATGCTTTAGTCTTTCCCATCTTTAAAAACAACGACAACAACAAAAATGACTACTAACTACTGCCCCATCTCACTTCTTTCTTTGCTTTCTAAGGTCAATGAATGTGATGTTTATAATCACTGTCTGGAGTTCCTCTCCTTCACTTCTATCCTAGACCTTTTGCAATCCAGTTTCCGCCTCTTGCTCTCCACTGAAACTGCTCTTGCCATAGTCTCTAATGACTTATTCATAGCTAAAGTGCAGAACCACTACTCCATCCTCATCCTCCTTGACATGTCAACTGCCTTTGACACAATAGTTCGTATTTTTCTTCTTGAAATCTTGTCCTCTCTTAGCTTCCTTCACTCTCTAATTTTGTTCTTCCTCCTATCCATTCAGTATTCTGCTGCAAAGATTTTCCCTACCTTGTCTCTTTGACCCTGTCATTCCTCTTTGCATCCTTCCACTGGCGCCTCCTTCTCTATTGCATCAAATATAAACTGCTTGTCTTCACTTTCAAGAGACTTCACAGTTTATCCCCATCCTACCCATCATCTCTTATTTGCTGTTCAGATGTTGCCTTCTGCCTCTCTTTGGCCCATGATGCTAGTCTCCATCACTCTCTGCTTAAATTTTCAAATAAGCACCAAAAGAAGATAATTCCACCTCTATGTAAGCAGTGTCCCTAACAGCTCAGAAACTTCTAATAATTCTGAAGAGACTGAGCAGACCAGAGTGCACGTGCTTTCTGGGACTGTGTGGTGTATAAGTGCAGATAGAAAACTTGGATCCATCTACGAGAAACCTCCAGCATACATTTAGTGAAAAATCTGACTATAGTAGAACCTTGATGGTGGTGGTGGGTTTTAGGAAACACCAATTTGTATAAATGACCGGTAATATGAAGCCAGTGGCACCCTTAATGCAAGTGTTGAAGAACAAATCAACATCTCTTCATATTCCAGTGCCTTCAGTGGTGCTTTGTGATTGCTTTGTGGTGATGTGAAGGATAAGGAGAAAGCGATGCAGTGCACCACACTGCAGCTTATGCACTGTACCTACTGTAATTTTGAAATTTTATGAACTCTTCAATCCCATTAGTATTGGTCTCACATATAAGGTATTGGTTATTGCCTGTTGAGCGTCACTGCTTGTCAGTGTTCATGTCTGGCTTAAACAGTGTGACATGACCTGACTCCAACCCTTCAAGTGTGATAATGATTGCTGTAAACATTGAATGAGGTTCAGGTGGATAGCACCAGAAAACAGAGTATTAGCTCACTAAACCAGGGAATAGAAAATATGAAAGACTCATACCAACTTTTAACAAATATTTTCAATGCAACTTGAGATCAAGGTTGTATTGCAAATTGATTAAATTATTAGTTTACAAATGTAATAAAATATGCATTTCAAAACACACAGAATTGATAAACTCATTTGCTCAAACACTTCCCCCAACCATCCATCCCACCCACCCCATAACTCTTTAAGATGCCAATCTCTAGTGTAATGGAAGGAAATAGAGTGCAATAAAAATCTACAAGTCTGCTTGTTTTAGAAGGTGCCCGAAAATATTGTAGCAACTATTCTAGTCAGTCTGTTTTTTTTCCAGTATGCATCTTTTTCAGAGTTCTCTTCTGGCACCTAAGGCAACGGTACATCATCTGTTTGGGCAGTGGTCCCCAATGTGGTGCCTGCGGGTGCCATGGCGCTGGCCGGGGCATTTATGTGTGCCCACCGTCAGGGCTGCCACTGAAATGCCGCCGATGAGCACTTCTGGCAGAGAAGCGTTGCCGCTGCCCTTGGATTTGCTCTTGGCCACGGAAAGGTTGGGGATCACTGCGTTTTGGGCTTATCTACATTAGGATTTTTTTTTCCAAATTTCCCACTGTTGCTTCCACCCAGCAGTTGCTTCAGCAGTGATACACACAAGGGTAGCACAAGTAAGAGCATTATTTTCACAGTAGTCCTCTAACTTTCTCTGAGCAGGGTGAGACTACATGTTGGTAACATTGCACACAATCTTGAACTGTTTACATTTACTCCACCAAGCTGAACAGGAGGGAATTTTAGAAAAAATTGGTAGTATAGATACACTTGTCATAATGCTCTTCCCAAGAATACCATAAAAACATAAAACTATGGTCATTTTTGTGAATCTAATGGGTGCTTTCTTCCCAGTTCTTTTAACATGAAACCTGTTGTCTAGTGTAATGTTTCTTAACCTATATTGGGTTTGGGGGTCATCGAAAGTTTAAGCTGCCTGTTGGAACACATTGCTGAAAAACAAAAATCAGCAAAAACCTGTGAATGGGAGACCCCATACTTTCCTTCCCTTCTCTTCCTGCTGCTGCTACTGGTTTAATCCCTTTCTGCCACTCACCCACCCATTCGCTATCCATACAAGGCTCCTCCCTAGTAGAAGCAGTGCTTCACTTCAAGATCACATGGAACTGTGTAACACCAAGAATGGCAGCTTTGGGAATTGACTCCATGTCAAAATGTAATATTAGAGGTGTTCTTAACCCAAACTATCTATATCTGGGAATATTCCCATAGCACATGAATAAAACTGCAGCGTGGTCCATCTGCCCTCTCTTGCCTGGCTGCTTCTAAGCCTTGCTGGCTGTCAGGTGGGCAGGAGATACTAGCAGGGTGCTCCCTTAAATACTGTGCCCTGGGTGGCAGCCCAGCCCATCAACCCCTAAGGTCAGCCCTGTTGATGGTAAAGGAGCCCCCACCAGTGAGTCCAAGTACAACATTTTGGTAAAGAGACTGATGTTCCCAGTTGTGGGAAGGAGTACGGTGCTCGGGATTTCTACAGTGTGATATCTTGGGGCAGTTCCAGCTTAAGTATCAGCCTTTAGCATGTACATATCTACTAAACTGAAGCGCCAATCCCTCTATTTGCTGGAGGGAGGCAGAGCTTTGTCTCTTATTGCTGAAGCCTCCTGGCTGATGTGAGAAAAGGGAGCTTTGGCCACTATTCTTCCGATCTTTCCCTTTTTTTGTAGGGGGTGGCAGGGATGTTTTTCTTTGGATAACAGTGCCTGCAGCTACTCATTTTGTAGCTTCTCCAAGCAGCAGCATGTAACTTACATAATTATTTAATTTTATTTTTACACATGATGCTCTGAAGAGCAGCAGTGAAACTGATTGCAAAACTTGTATTACTGTGACAATCAGTTTGAAAAGATTCATGTAAAATGTGGCTTATAACCACCAGAAGCTTGAGGTTCCCCACAGGGAGTCCTGCTCTTATTTCCACCCCAAGGGACATGTGTCATTTTTTTTTTTTTTTTGAACCCTTGTATTTCTTTCCAAATGAGGCATCACAGTCAACCCCAAAGCATCCCACCATGCAGTATGTAACCAACTGTGGGCCACCTGCTTTTCACGACCCAGTGCTGCATTCAGATGTTCTTTGATACCAAAGATTTCTGCCTTTAATCTGTCTCTTGAAAATCCATGCTTATGATCATGACCAATATAGATGCTGAAATGCTCTACTTGGATGTGGTTACCTTCTGCACTTCTGAAAGTTCCTTCCTTGAGTTCAGATGTTTGAAGCCTCTGCTTGGGACACTCTCATGTTTATTTTATGTGGGCAGTAAAAAGCTTTTTTTTATGCTAGACAAGCGGCTAATCCTAATGTCACTGTTTCCCTTTTCAATAAAATAATTTCTAGATTATAGACTGAAAGACTAAGTGAATTGAGTGTATAATACCTGTCCTTTTGTCCAGCATAGTCACTGCTTGCTAGTATTTAACCTATTACATGGAAAGCACTTAGATATGTGGCGTACAAAAAGCCCTGTATAAGATCCATAAATTTCACACCACTCATAGGTTATTAAAACCTGTTAAGCAGGTTCCTGGGAAGAGTGTTGAAGCCATTAAAGAGTCTTGTAAAGCTCCTAAATAGGCAGAATTTGAACATTTGATTCTTGCTTGAACACGGTTTGCTTACCTTGTAGTCACCATTCTTTGGCCTAAACAATTCTATAATGCTGATGTTCTGTTAAACATCTGGAACATTCCACACGTGAGATGGTTGTGTCTGTGTCTGTAGACTAGCTAATTCTGCAAAGCTGTTAGGTTCTTTCCATACGAAGAATTCTGTAAAAATGCAAAGAAATTGCTACAAGTTCATCTAAATCAGCGTTTCCTAAACTGTGTTCCGCGCAACACTGGTGTTCTGCACGATGTGAATAGGGTGTTCCGTGAAAGAATCTAGCATTTAATTTTGACTCTTGCACTTGATTTTTGTACTACTTTATATGCGCTTTCCAGTTAGAAATTGTTAGTTCAAGTTATTTTAAATTTGTATTTTGCTTTGTTTTATAAAATGAAATATATCTGAGCATAAATAACACAATTTTTTATTTGAAAACCAGACTACAAAATAATAAGTGTTCCATGGCCAAAAAAGTCTGGGAAACGCTGATCTAAATATTTCAGGAATTGCCAAAAAGATATGAACTATATATGTGGTGGCTCCACCTCCTTTGAAGGTTTTTGGGGAAAGGTACTATATCCCCAAATGGTATTTGAATTTTTTTCTCTAACCAATTTCTGTACAATCATATCTGTCTTGCCTCCTAAATGGTAAAGTTATCTTTGTTATAACATATAGTATTCATGACTGGGAAGCGAAAAGCAGTTTCAAAATAAGCAGTGTTGCTTAATTTCTGCAATTTCATTATTTGCTCATGTGTGTTCAAATGTGATGTTCAGTGTAAACTGATCTAGTTAGAGACTTTTCTTCCATTAGAAGAACACCATTTTCAGTTACAGGAAAAAACATAATCTCTAATTGTTTTTTAGTCACTTCCACTAAAGTTTGTGTACAGCTGTGATTCATTTAAAATGTTTTCTTTCTATTAAGTCAAATTCAGCTGCAAACTGGCAGTGGGCTGGGAGTGCAGGACTATATTCATGGCTGTTTTCAAGTGAATTAGAATGATGAGGAAAACATCCTGCTTTTATTTTCCACAGTAGAGGTTTATAGAAAAACTGTTTATCCTACAGCATCAAATATTTATTGAAATGCTAGAAAACCTTAGGAATTTTTGTGGATTGTTTGTATTAAGATCAGATGTGCAAATGTCACACTGAATATCTGCTGTGCCAGAACACAAGTGATTTGAATGGAAAATACTTTTTTTTTGTTAAGAGATTTGAAATCCCTTGCATCAAGCAACAAAATTAAAAAAACAAGAAAAGTATGATGTCAGCATCACACCTCTGTGGTTCAGTACAGTACTCTGATACTGCTGACAGAGACATGAATTCTTGTATTTGTTGTGCTTAATGATGTGAAACCATTTTATAAAGCAAAGCAAACTATTTCAGAGAAGAATGGAATGCAAGGCAGAACAACACTCCGATTGACTGAAATGTCCTAATGGTCTAGATAATTGCAGCAGTAAGATAATAATATGGTTATTAAAACAGCCTCAGACTGTGATAAGATTTTGTATATTTCTAACTTTTAAGTAATACCTTCTTAATTAAATCTACCACTTAAAGTCAAGAAAAGTCTCAAGTTTTATCACATATGATATTTTACTTCCAAAACTTAGAACCATGGCCACTAGAACTGAAAGCTAAGACTAGCTCTTCATAAATATTTTTGAAAATTTTAGGGTAAACATCTTGTGTTTAGTATAGTTCTAAATATTAAATCTATGTTAGCACGTCAGTATGTTTTCAGCTAGTGTATTTTTTTCTTGAGAATGGGCCAGACTGTGGCAGGTTGTCCATTTCAGAGAGAGATTAACAATCCTTGTCAAGGCTTCATTAGTTGTAAGGAACCATGAGGAGCAGATGATCCGTTTCACAGGTGGATCTCAGCAAACTTCTCTTAGTGCATCTATAATCAGTCATAAGGCACCACAGCATTTTGTGGCTCTACACCGCTCACAGTTGCCTTAGCATGAGCTGGTCTGTGGGTTCTGCACCATGTTTTTGTTGGGTAGGGAGGCAATCCATCCTCCCCACCCTCTTTCCCCTCCCCCCCCTTGCTGTTCCAGTTTCAGGCTTTACATAGCTGCTCTCTTGTCAGGGAGTGAGCCTGACACTACACAGTTCAGTTGCAATCTCATTTGGAGTATTTGTGTGTAATGCAGTTTGACAATATTGATTTATTGTCACTATTGTGTGTCCTTTGAGCTCATGGGAATGGTGATGGGGGTGGAGGAGATGCACTGCTCAGTGTGCTGCTAACTTAATATTTTTTTTCTAAAACATTGAGGGTGAGAAACCCATACCAATCTCAATGTTAATGTCCAAAACTGCTAAGGGTATTTTCAATACAATTGTTAGTAACAAGTAGATAATACTTGCACTGAAGAGCTAATGATATTTGATGGGGGGGGAAATGTTTCATCTCACTACGATTGCTACAAAATCTGAATTGGGTGTATTTGAGATGAAGTTGAAGCAGAGGAGGAAGAGGTTTTTTTCTGATTAAAATAGCAATTTGACAGTTTTTGTTTTCTATGTACATTTTGTGTAAATTTAGATAACCTTTTAAAAATTTAAAGAATTTATTTGAAATTATTATTGCTTTGTTTGTTTTTTATAACTTTAAGGTTTATTACGATAGCTTTCCTCACTCTAATCTCAAACTATCTCAAAGTTGAAAACTTCTTTCCTTTGAGGTTTTCCAGGGTTTTCACTTTATTAATTGAATATTTTGAAACGTGGGGGCAGAATCTGCACTGAGTTTTAGTCTTTGTTTTTATTTTTTCCAGTAAAGTATCATACATCCACTGTGTGACACTAATCTTCATTTCATTTGAGAAATCCTATATCAGGTCAATAGTTATTTTTGTAGAAGTCTGGCTTTATAAGAACTAAAGATGAATTCCTTTCTCTTTTTGCTTTCAATTGTTTGGGTTTGTTTTGTTTTATTTAAAGTCTTGTGTTCCATCAGAATGAATTATTAGGAAAATGGCTGGTCTTCAGCTTCTAGTGCTATAGCCTATAGTATTTGCCATGTTATAAATGCTAGTGTATTCTGTCTTTAAGAGGAGAACCTCTCATTACTAAGGCTATGTTTTAGTCATGGGTATTTTTAGTAAAAGTCATGGGCAGTAAACAAAAATTCACAGCCTGTGACCTGTCCATGACTTTTACTCCTAACTAAAACTTGGGTGGGGGGACTGTGGCTGCTGGAGGAGGGTGGCCCGGGACCCCTGCTGGGGCGGGAGGCAGGAGTTGGTGGGGCTGGCAGGCTCCCTACCTGGGACCGATAGGCATGTCCCTGAAGCTCCTAGGGGGAAGGGTGGCCAGGGGAGCTCCGCGTGCTGCTCCTGCCACAAGCTCCAGTTCCGGCAGCTCTCACTGGCTGGGAAGCGTAGCCAGTGAGAAATCAGGAGCTGCAGGGACATGCTGGTGAAAGCAAGGAAGCTGCCCAAGTAAGTGCCACTCAGCACCCAAACCCTGAGCCCCCTTCCACACATCCAAACTGCTGCTGCTGGCTCAGGGGCTGCCTGGCTCGGGCAGCTCCTGAACCAGCACTGACAGCTGCAGAAGTCATGACGGTGACGGAAAGTCACAGAATCCGTGACTTCTGTGACACAGCAGCCTTACTCATTAGTACTAATTAGACAAGATGAGTGAGGTAATCTTTTATTCTATGAGTGAAAAAGACAAGCTTTCGAGCTACACAAACTACTGCAAACAGAATCAGACTACTAGATTTGTTTAATGTTAAGAGTGCAACTGAAATGACAAAAGCATGGAAACGTAGAATTAAGGCAGAACATTCAGATTGACATTCCAGTCTTAACAAATGCTGCTGTGCCAAAAAGAAGGTCCAGTGGTATGTGTTGAAGTGTCAGTCTGGTTTTTCTATTTAAACTCTACATTTCCTCTCATTTCCTTTGTTGGGCTTATACAGGCCTACAAATGTTGCTGAAGACAATTGGGAGTTTTTTGGGGGGGAACTGACTTTTTCTTAACTACAGTAACTCCGCACTTAGTCATCCCAGTTAACGTTATGTTGCTGATCAGTTAGGGAACATGCTCATTTAAAGTTGTGCAATGCTCCCTTATAATGTTTGGCAGCTGCCTGCTTTGTCCACTGCTTGCAGGAAGAGCAGACCATTGCAGCTAGCTGGTGGGGGCTTGGAAGCAGGGTGGAACGGTAGCCCCCCATCAGCTCCCTTAAGTTCCCTGTGCAGCAGCTGCTCAGCAGGTTATCAATTGCTGGCAGTTCAGCTGTCCCTCCCCCACTGCCATGTGCTGCTCCTGCTCTCTTCCTTGGAGCTGGTAGCAGGAACCTCCTGCTTGCTGTTTGGGGGAGTGGGGAAGAGGGGGAGCTAATGTCAGGGTGTCTCCCTCTCCCTACTCCTTGCCCCCCCCCCCCCCCCGCTTACCCCTTCTCCATATAGAGCAGGGGGAGACACAACAGGGCTCAGGATCGAGAGAGCTGGCCGCAGCTGCTGTCTCAGCTTCCTGATCTTTTTAAAGGCAATGTACTTAGAATGGTGTCCGCATACTTAAAGGGGCAATGGGCATCTCTCTCTCCCCCACACACAGGGTGTGTCTCTGTCTGCCATGCTGTCTCCTCTCCATCCATTCATGCTGCCTTGTAGAATGTGAGGCTACATTAACAACAAGGTGTTAACCCTTGAGGGCTCAGCTGAGTTCTAGTTCATCATTTAGCAGTAAGGCATTCTTTGGGAAATATCCCACCCTCTAACTTCATCACCTCAACCAAGCTTCACAGTGATCATTGCTGTGTCTAGAAATAAATTTTGTTTAAAACTTAAATAATATAGTGTGTTTGTCTGGTGGAAAAAAATGTCCATGGAACCTAACCCCTCCCATTTACATTGATTCTTATGAGGAAATCGGATTTGCTTAATGTTGTTTCGCTTAAAGTCACATTTTTCAGGAACATAACTACAATGTTAAGCGAGGGGTTACTGTACTATTTAAGAAAAAAAAAATCTTAGTTTCCCAGACTTGATCCCTATATTTAAACTATTATAGCTTGACCAATATAGAATCAAAATGCCATGTTAATTTAAACAAAATACATAAATCTTGAACTAATCTTTGAAAATATTAATACTAATATATAAACTTCATAGATATCCAAAATGTAATATAGCTTTTTTTACAGTTGACTGTGTTGTTTTTAGAGTCTAGATGAATATGATGATGATGAAACAGGACAGAAGGAACGAAAGAGGGAAGATGCTATCACACAGCAGAATACAATGCAGAATGAATCTGCCAGTGCAGACCCAGGTGGCTCATACCTAATACAGGTGAGAACTTAAAATTTTGTTCCGTTTAAAATGTAATTCAGTTGCTAATTCCAGACTTAAATTTGGTTAATCTCATGTTTCTGACTCCTGTTTCAACGCCAACCAAGGCAGTAAACTATTTTGTAAGCGGGAACAAGTTATCAAAACTAGTAGTCCATTGTATTACTTAAAATGTACATTGATTTAGTCATCCTTCATTTTTATCACATTTAAAATGCTCATTAATTGTATTTGTCTTGTTACATTGTTGCCTGATTTTCTTTTGTAAGAAAAGGTATATAAGTAGGGCCCTACCAAATTCACGGTCCATTTTAGTCAATTCCACGGTCATAGGATTTTAAAAATAATAAATTTCATTATTTCAGCTATTTAAATATGAAATTTCATGGTGTTGTAATTGTAAGGGTCCCGACCCAAAAAGGAATTATGTGTGGGGGAGGGATTGCAGTACTGCTACCCTTACTTCTGCGCTGCTGCTGGTGGGGTGCTGCCTTTAGAGCTGGGCTTCCAGCTAGTAGCTGCTGCTTTCTGGCTGCCCAGCTGTGAAGTCAGCGCAGAAATAAGGGTGGTAATACCATGACCCCCCCCCTAAAATAACCTTTAAACCCTCCCCCCCACCCTCACCCCCCGCAACTTCCTTTTGGGTCACAACTCCCAATCTTGGAAATGGTGGTCTTCCCCCATCAAATCTGTATCGTATAGGGTAAAAGCACACAAAAGACGAGCTCTGCACCCACCGGCAGCTTCCCGGCCAACCCTCCCACCCCAGCTCAGCTGCGTCTCTGCTCCATCTCCTTCCCTGAACGCGCTGCGTCTCCGCTTTTCCCCTGGCTCCCAGCACTTGCACCGTGAAACAGCTACGGGGGAGGAGGGGGAATGCGGTGTGCTCGGGGGAGGAGGCAGGGCCGGGGCGGGGATTTGGGGAGAGGTCCAATGGGGGCGGAGTTGGGGCGAGGACTTTAAGGAAGGGGTTGGAATGGGGGTAGGGCTGGGGGGCAGGGGCTGTGCTAGCACCCACCGGCACCAGGGAAAGTTGGCACCTATGGCTTGTCTAGCATCACATAGGAGCTCTCTGTGGCAGATGCAGGGATAGAATTCAGTTCTCCAGGGTATCATTCAACTGCCTTAACCATGAGCTCATCTTTTCGCTTCCTTCAATCCCTTGCCTCTTTCACTGCCTTCCAACTTGTGCAACAAATGAGGCAAGGGCTCTACAGATGAGTCCGCTTCACTACATAATCCTTATTTATCCCCCGAGCAAGTCCATTCCGTGTACTGAATGAGGCAGCGATCCAATTTTCTTGTCCCTTTCTGTTCTCCTCCCAGGTGCATTGTCCTAGTTTCTTGTCCAGCCAGTCACAGTTTTATGGAATAGGTCTTGTCGAACAAACCTGATTTCATTTTTAAGGAGGTTAGAGGTTTGGTTGATAAAGGTAACTGCATAGATGTACTCGTCCTAGACTCCTGTAGGGAGCTTAGTGTGGTTAGTATGGTGCAACATGAATTATTCACTGTGAGGGTAGGCCTACATTAAGGATCAGTGTTAAACCCATTACTGTTTGTGATTTGGAATGGACACCTTTATGCAGGAAATTAGGGGGGAGACTTTGTGAAGCAAGCTTTTTTGTCAATGACATTATTGTCGATTACGCCACAAAGATAAATACAAACTGGAAATGGACCTAGTACTATGGAAGGGGTGTATTAGATGATTTGTAAGCCATTTTTTTCTGACAAGACCGAATACATACTACTTTGAGAGGGACAATGAGAAGCCAATTAAACTAGATGGTATAGAGTTAGTCTGTGTGACGTTGCACTCTATATGATTTTATGAAAATATGCTAATGAGTATGAATATAATGTAACTGGAATATGCTTCATGCAAAAGGTTTCTTGTAAGGGAACATTATAAATCTTTTATAATCTACTGAGTGTGCTCATCCAATTTGTATAAATGTATCATTCTTGTATCTGAAACTAGAAAGATGAAATATAACTCTGAGGTCCTATTGTAATTATGCGAAGTGTGGGCCATTAATAGTGTCTTAGAATCTTGATGGCTCCCATTAACCAGGGCAATTGGTTGCAAATGGTTCTGTTTACTTGTAAGTCTTCATGTATACATGTGTGCTGGCAAGTGGGTAATGAAGTCTTACAGTGACATTTGATCATGTCACCTGAACTGGAATCCATCTTTAACCTGGTGCTTTTCCATTTAGAAGGAGGGGTGGGAACCCAGGGAGGGACAAAGGATTCCCGCCTTGTGCAAAGATATATAAGGGGGTGGAACAGAACAAAGAGGGCTGCAGTCATGAGAAATCCCCTACCTACCACCTGAGCTGGAACAAGGACTGTACTAGGGGAAAGGATTGGGCCCAGACTAGAAAGGAGTCTAGTCTGTGAAAGAAGCTTATTGGAACATCTCTGAGGGTGAGATTTACCTGCATTCAGTTTCTTAAATGTATTGGGCTCAGACTTGTGTGTTTTTGTTTATTTTGCTTGGCAATTTACTTCTGTCTGTTATTACTTGGAATCACTTCAATTTCTACTTTTTATATTTAATAAAATCACTTTTGTTTATTAATTAACCCAGAGTAAGCGATTAATACCTGGGGAAACAAATAGCTGTGCATATCTCTCTATCAGTGTAATAGAGGGCGGACAATATGAGTTTACCTTGTATAAGCTTTATACAGAGTAAAATTGATTTATTTGGGGTTTGGATCCCATTGGGAGCTGGGTATCTGGGTGCTAGAGACAGGAGCACCTTCTAAGCCATTTTCAGTTAAGTCTGCAGCTTTTGGGGGACGTGGTTCAGACCTGGGTCTGTTTTTTTTTTCAGCAGGCTAGCTTGTCTGGCTCAAGACAGGGTACTGAAGTCCCAAGCTAACAGGGAAAACTGGCTCAGAGGTAGTCCCAGCACATCAGATGGCAGTCCCAAGAGGGTTTCTGTGACCCAATCCGTCACACTATGCAACAATTTAAATTCATTAGTTCAGTGTTGAGCCATGATGGGAATATGAATGCAGATGTTAGGAGCTTCATGAAGAGTGATTGGTGTAAGTCCAGGGAGTTAATGGGAATTGTCTGTGATAAGAATATGCCAGGTAGACTACCAAGCAAAGCATATTAAGAATGCTGTTAGTCCAGACATGGCATGAGAGTCTGAATGTTGGCCAATGAGGAGGAGAAAATTACTACTTCACACTGCCAAAATGAGAATGCCAGGTGCTTGCTGGGTTAGACTAGAGGTGGTGGTCTACACAGTGAAATCATATGAGCCTTGCAACAGGTAGCCTCCATCGCCGAAAAGCTGAGGGAGTATTGGCTGAGATTAATATGTGATGACAAGATGTGGGATATGTTCATCAGGAAGTACAAGAGAGTAATAATCACAGGATGATGACCACAAGGAAGTCCTAGAAAAAAAGTGGGTCGAGATGCTGAAGGAAAACCTGAGGAAGGTTGCTGTCAGCTTGGAAGAAACACTTGACAAGAATGGTTGGAGGCGGAGAACAAGAGCCACTGACCCAGACTGATGGGGTAAGGTGAAGAAGCAGCACTATACTACATTCAGATTGCTTTAAAAGAAAAAAGCCCAAAACGATATCCGTGAAATACATATTAAATAGATGAAGAACTAGCTAACCCGCAGACCTCGAAAAAGTAGTTGTTGATAGGGAGTCATCGAGTGGGGGTATTCCCAGTGGGGTTCTTCAAGGATTAGTACTGATCCCAATACTATTCAGTGTCTTCAATGATTTGGAAGCAAATATAAAATCACCGGTGAATAAATTTGCAGATGACACACAAATTGGCAGAGTAATTTAATAATAAGTTATACAAAGCAATCCGGATTGTTTGGTAATATGGACCTGCCCATTTGAACAAAATGAGTTTTTAATACTGCCAAATGCAAACTTTCATACATCTAGGAACAAGAATTGAAACCCCGACCTGCAGAATGTCGGACTGTATCTTGGAAAGCAGTGATTCTGAAAAAGATTTTGAGGGTCCTAGTGAACAAACAACTGAACATGAACTTCCAGTGTGACACTGTGACTGAAATAGCTAATGTGATCCATGGATGTGTAGACAGGGAAGTAGTCGGTAGGAATAAGGAGGAGGAGATGATGATCTCTGTATACAGCACTGGTGAGGCTGATACTGGAATACTGCATTTGGGCGTGGTGGTAACATTTTAAAAATGTTGCAAATTTGGAGATGGGCCAGAAAAGCACCACTAAGCTAATTTGAGAGCTGGAAAAATGCCTTATAGTGAAAGACTTGGAGCTCAGTCTGTTTTAATTTATAAAAAAGAAGATTGAGAAATGAGTTGATTGGGTGTATAAGTGCATTCATAGAATCATAGAATATCAGGGTTGGAAGGAACCTCAGGAGGTCATCTAGTCCAACCCCCTGCTCAAAAGCAGGACCCATCCCCAATTAAATCATCCCAGCCAGGGCTTTGTCAAGCCTGACCTTAAAAACTTCTAAGGAAGGAGATTTCACCACCTCCCTAGGCAACGCATTCCAGTGTTTCACCACCCTCCTAGTGAAAAAGTTTTTCCTAATATCCAACCTAAACCTCCCCCATTGCAACTTGAGACCATTACTCCTTGTCCTGTCCTCTTCCACCACTGAGAATAGTCTAGAACCATCCTCTCTGGAACCACCTCTCAGGTAGTTGAAAGCAGCTATCAAATCCCCCCTCATTCTTCTCTTCTGCAGACTAAACAATCCCAGTTCCCTCAGCCTCTCCTCGTAAGTCATGTGTTCCAGACCCCTAATAATTTTTGTTGCCCTTCGCTGGACTCTCTCCAATTTATCCACATCCTTCTTGTAGTGTGGGGCCCAAAACTGGACACAGTACTCCAGATGAGGCTTCACCAATGTCGAATAGAGGGGGACGATCACATCCCTCGATCTGCTCGCTATGCCCCTACTTGTACATCTCAAAATGCCATTGGCCTTCTTGGCAACAAGGGCACACTGCTGACTCATATCCAGCTTCTCGTCCACTGTCACCCCTAGGTCCTTTTCTGCAGAACTGCTGCCTAGCCATTCGGTCCCTAGTCTGTAGCTGTGCATTGGGTTCTTCCGTCCTAAGTGCAGGACCCTGCACTTATCCTTATTGAACCTCATCAGATTTCTTTTGGCCCAATCCTCCAATTTGTCTAGGTCCCTCTGTATCCTATCCCTGCCCTCCAGCATATCTACCACTCCTCCCAGTTTAGTATCATCCGCAAATTTGCTGAGAGTGCAATCCACACCATCCTCCAGATCATTTATGAAGATATTGAACAAAACCGGCCCCAGGACCGACCCCTAGGGCACTCCACTTGACACCGGCTGCCAACTAGACATGGAGCCATTGGTCACTACCCGTTGAGCCCGACAATCTAGCCAACTTTCTACCCACCTTATAGTGCATTCATCCAGCCCATACTTCTTTAACTTGCTGACAAAAATACTGTGGGAGACAGTGTCAAAAGCTTTGCTAAAGTCAAGAAACAATACATCCACTGCTTTCCCTTCATCCACAGAACCAGTAATCTCATCACAGAAGGCAATTAGATTAGTTAGGCATGACCTTCCCTTGGTGAATCCATGCTGACTGTTCCTGATCACTTTCCTCTCATGTAAGTGCTTCAGGATTGATTCTTTGAGGACCTGCTCCATGATTTTTCCCGGGACTGAAGTGAGCTCACTGGCCTGTAGTTCCCAGGATCTTCCTTCTTCCCTTTTTTAAAGATTGGCACTACATTAGCCTTTTTCCAGTCATCCGGGACTTCCCCCGTTCGCCATGAGTTTTCAAAGATAATGGCCAATGGCTCTGCAATCACAGCTGCCAATTCCTTTAGCACTCTTGGATGCAACTCGTCCGGCCCCATGGACTTGTGCACGTCCAGATTTTCTAAATAGTCCCTAACCACCTCTTTCTCCACAGAGGGCTGGCCATCTATTCCCCATGTTGTGATGCCCAGCGCAGCAGTCTGGGAGCTGACCTTGTTCGTGAAGACAGAGGCAAAAAAAGTATTGAGTACATTAGCTTTTTCCACATTCTCTGTCACTAGGTTGCCTCCCTCATTCATTAAGGGGCCCACACTTTCCTTGGCTTTCTTCTTGTTGCCAACATACCTGAAGAAACCCTTCTTGTTACTCTTAACATCTCTCGCTAGCTGCAGCTCCAGGTGCGATTTGGCCCTCCTAATTCAAAATACTAGAAATTTAAAGTGCTCTTTAATCTAGTGGAAAAATCATAACGGCTGAAGTCATAGCCAGACAACTTGAAATTGGAAATAAGGCACACTTTTAACAGTGATGTTTGTTTGTTAATTACTGGAACAAGCTACCAACGAAAGTGGTTGACTCTGCAGCTCTTGGGTATCTTAAATTCAAGACTGAATGCCTTTCTGAAAAACATGCTTTAGTCAAACACAAGTTATTGAGCTAAATACAGGGGTAATTGTGTAAAATTTAATGGTCTGCGATGTACAGGAGGCTATACTAAATGATCTTGGGTTTCCTTCTAGCCTTAAAGTTTGATTATTTATTTGTATTGCAGAAGTGGCTAGGAACCCCAGTCATGAACTGTACAAGATTTGTACAAGACTTACGCTCCAAAGATCTTGCAATCGAAATATAAGGTGAAACAGGTGGATACAGAGAGACGGGGGCACCAAGATACAGCAGGACACTTGCAGCCTGACTCTCTTTTCTGGCAGTCAGGGACCGAAATGTACACCAGACTTCTACTGCAGTACTTAAAAGTCGTTTTTCCAGAAGCTGCCAAAGGTGTGCCTATGGCCATTAAAAGGAGGAAGCATTGAGCCAGTTGGAGACTAGGCATCAGACTTTACAAAAGAAATCCATTAAATTCAAGTGAAAGCTAATGGGTTTACAAAATTAGAATATTTTATTAAATGACCATGTTGAAAACAGAAATGCCTATCAAACATGCAAATAGCAAAAGCTGCCAATTTATCAAAACTGGGGAACCGTAGATTGCATCTGTCTTAGATGCCATTAACTTACGTTGGAATCTGCTACTGAGAGTCAAGTTGAAACAATTCCGAGTAACGCAATCAGCCTGTGTATTCCTGACCATATCTGCAGATGTTCAGGAGGGCCAGTACTTCTCAATGCAACTGGATAAAACTACAGATGTGGAGTCTTCTGCTCAACTTCTAACATTTGTGCAATCTGAGTTGGAAGAATCCATACATAAATTTTGCTGTCCACTGACCGACCTGCTGCCCAAAACGGGGAGAGAGCGGGATATCTTTTAATCTTTCCAACAGCTAACTCTCTTGTAGCTTGGTTGGATTTGCGTCACTGAACAGGTGTCTGCACAGATGATGCCCAGGCTATGATAGGGAAAGCAAAGGGGCCATCCATTCTATTGAACAGCTTTAGCAGTAGAGATGACAATGGAAGTGCAAAAGATACTTAATGAGACTGTAAAATTTGTGAAATGTATTAAACGTAAGCCCACAAACTCATGTCTCCTCTCTCTTTTCTGCAAAGAAATGGGCTGTCAGCATTGGAAACTTCTTTTCCACATAGAAGTTTATTGGCCCTTGTGTAACAAAGTTTTGAATCTCTTGTTCAAGCTCAGATTAGATGCGAGGATTTTCTGTGCTGAATGTGGTTCTGCCCTTGCTGAATATCTCACAGTTCAGCTTGGGCTTGCTCTGAATGCTTCTCTCCGGGGGCAAAACATGACATGCATTCTCTTCCTCGGCATTGAGGCACAGGAGGTCATAGCTGTTGTCAGGGAGTCTCAGCCATTTTGCCCTTCCCATATTGCTAAATGAGGAGAAGGAAGGGGTGAGAGCTTACGGCATTCATGGTATTCAAAAGATTAAGAAACAGGGTATGTCTTCACTACCTGCTGGATCAGCGGGTAGTGATCGATCTATCGGGGATTGTTTTATCGCGTCTCATCTAGACACGATAAATCGATCCCCAAATAGATGCCTGTATTCAGCAGGAGGAGTAAGTGGAGTCTACGGGGGAGCTGCCACAGTTGACTTGCCACCGTGAGCATGGCCAGGTAAGTTGAACTAAGATACTTTGACTTCAGCTATGTGAATAGCATAGCTGAAGTTGCGTATCTTAGTTTGAAAACACCCCCCCCTCCACCCCCCCCCCCCAGTGTAAGCCCAGGCCTAAAAGGAGCTCCAATAGATCCCTGCTCTTGAGTTGTGCTTCTAGCACAAACCAGGGGGAGGGGAGGGAGTCTTCCATATCTTAATAGCTCTAAAGCTAGAGGATCTATGAGAAGACGTGGCTCACTTTCCTTTTATTGCAGTCGTGCTTATTGTCTTTTCAGTAAGTGTTTGTGTGGTGTATAATATGTGGCCCTTAGGCACAACTGTAATTAGAAACAGTAAGCAACAATCTAGTGCCTCAACTATCAGTTAATTTCTTCTTCTGAACATGGAGGGGCTTCTTGGGGGTTCCTGCATGGATCTCAGATGTTGCTGCAACAATGATGGAATCTCCAAGAAAATTATACCTTGTTCATCATACCCTTTTTCCAATGTCTCTATAGTTATCCTCTTCTGGAGGGAAGCTTATAACCTATAAAATTCTCCTGCAATTACACACACCTTGAATGTCTCATGCATTATTTCACTTGGTAAGCTTCAAAGGAAGAAGACCAATTGAGGCAGTTAAACGTCCTACCTTTTGGTTGATGGTGTCAGTGCTGCTTACATCAGTATAAGTTTAATGTGCTAGGCTCCAAAGTTTCCTGCCTTCTCAGCATCCAGATGTGTGATACCCTGGTGCTATGGTGAAGCATTGACTCACTCAGTGTACTGCCTTGGAATAGACTTGAAGTATATACTTAATCTCCCCAGAAGTACATAGCTCTGCACAGAAAGGAGCCCTCTGAAGTCTTGAGACACTTTCCCATTTACTCACGGCGTCTGGAAGCTAAACTGCCACTGACTGCAGCCTCCATAGTGTCCGTGCCAGTTATCCTTGAGGAGGACATACAGGATACCTTGCTATCCTGTTTCCATAGCTTGGTGTTATCTGCTTCAAAGATGTGTGTACTTCATCGCAATACCAAAGCTTGGTTCCAGAATTCCCTTGGAGATCTTAGCATCCAGGGTGAAGAATTTAAACTTTTTTTCTGTCCGTGTACAATGTACTGTCATGTATATGATTACATTGGTGTATCTGGGTTGATGCCTGCTGTCAGAGTATCACTTCAACTTCTAGAATCAACACAACATTCCACATAGCCATTACCTGGTCATCCTGCTCACAAAAGTCATTCCATTTAATGTTGAAACCATTTGACACTCTGAAAGGAATTCTCTTAACGACCTTGGAGGTGTCAGGAGTAAGGCCCTACAGCTGCGCCTGCTCAGTCTCCAATAGCCTAACAAGTCAGCTAGGCTGCCTGATGGACTGTGCTGTCTGACTAGCTAAGGAAGCTAGCAGGCCGGTTAAGCCCAGCAGTAGCTTGTTGGCTGCTCAGCGCCCACAGCCGCAGATCCTCTGCCTCCCTTTGCTCGCCTCTCTCCAAGCCCTGCTTCTGCCTTATAGATGCTGGAACTAGGGGTGCAGCGAGTGCTGCCGCACCCCCTGACTTGAAGCAGTAATAACGACCCAAATACATGGCTTCCACCTTTAGCAACATCACTATAAAAATTGCTTCAGCACCACTGTTCTGTCTTGCCTCCAGCCTTAGATCCTACTCTGCACCTTGCCTTACTCCAGCCTAGACGTTGCCCTGCATCAGACCTTATACCGGTCCTGTTCCAGTCTTGCTCCAGTCTTGCTCCTGCCTTCCCTGAGTCCAGGTAATCCCATTTCTGACCCTCTGCCTTGTTCCTGAATGCTGGCATTCTGACTCCTGCTCTGCACCTGAGGCCAGGCTGCCCGTGACCCAGTTCCCTGACAAGATGTCTCCTATTGAGTATAGGATGAAAGTGCTTGTTTGACTAATCCTGTGCCAACTGGTGACCTAACATCTAGCATTATTTCTGAAGTCCCCAACAGGGCAGTTAGAAAGCACTTAGTGCCTAAGGATTCTGCTGGATTTTGTTCCTCATGGTTTGTGAACTTCTGTATAATGTTGTGTTGAACCCATTTGATGGGGGAAAAAAAATGCACCTAAGAACAAGAGAACGATTGTTTGAGAGCCTTAACTCTGACTTTTTTCTGACTGGTTCTAAATTGGAACATTCCATTATTATAGTTTGAGGTACTTCTACAAAAGAGCAGCAGCGCATTGCCATTCTAATTGTTTAAATATCTTGACGTGAATAAAGTGTGATCCAATGTGTACAAATTATTTGAAAGTAGCTATGTATCACTAATGCTACAAAGCTATAAATGTTTAATAGAGGTACCATAAGAGCCATATGGAAAGCAGTAAATAAAACTAATTTTTAGTGTCTAGTCACTTGTAACCGTGCCTCAGTGGGCCACAACTGAGCGTGCCAAATTCAGGACAAACTGCTGAGAAATAGGGCAGATACACCTAAAGACTGGTGGCTAATCCCCTCATAGGATATACCAAACCAGCAACAAAAGTAAACTTCTGCTTTACCACACTGGCTAACAAGTCATCAAAGCAGTTTCTTTAGGCATTCCAGACCTTGTGTTACCACTGAAAACACCACTACACTTAGGTAATTGGTTCTTTAAAACCAGTCTCTTCAAATAAAAGGTTCTTCTTATCCCAAAGGACCAGCCACACACCCAGGTCAATATATAACTTAGATCTTACCCAAAAATCATGCTGATGCCAATCCTTTAGTATCTAAAATGTAAAGGTTTATTCATAAAAAGAAAGATGAGAGTTAAAGTTGGTTAAAGGAATCAAATACATACAGTAATTGCAAAGTTCTTGGTTCAGGCTTGTAGCAGTGATGGAATAAACTGCTGTCTTAAGTCAAGTCTCTGGTAGCTTCCAAATCATTGGAAGGACCTCAGTCCCTTGGTTAGAATGCTCCCACTAGTATAAGTCCGTAGTCCAGAGGTTTGAGCAGGAAAGAGGAAAAATGGATGGGTTTCCAGGGCCCTTTATATCTTCTGCCATGTGGTGGGAAACCCATTGTTTCAAACAAAGCCCTCAGCACAGCTAGTGGAAAATGGGAGTTTGGAGTCATGTGGGTAAGGCACCCATGCATGCCTGATTTCGCTTAGTCATAGTAGGAAGTCATTACCTATACTTCAGGTGGAATGGCCACAGAAAAGTCCATTCTGTGTAGATGGGCGTCTCCCATGGTCCGTTATGAGTTAAGTGTCCCTTGATGAGCCACTTAATTAGAATAGTCCCTTCAAGATGTGCTGGCTAACTACCTTGTGGGTGTTACCCCAGGAGTAAACATTTGAGATACAGGTATAGAGCCAATACTCATAACTTCAAATGCAAAAATGATACATGCATACAGATAGCATAATAATAACCAGCAGATCATAACCTTTTTATAGACACCTTACATACCACATTTTTTACCAGATTTGTTGCAAATATAGAACAGTGGTTGCAACAATGATCTATATGGTCATATTTTAATCAGATAATGTGACATCACTTTAATTGTATGAAAAAACTGTTATGTATTACATGAGTTCCCACTAGTAAATAGAGCTGAAAACTTGCCTGATGTCGGAGTGTTGTGAGAGTTCTGTTGCCAAAGAATATGCTGCCAGGTAAGCTGTATGACACTGTACTGTTGTAAAAAAGTGTTGGTAAACACTACATAGGCAGACAGACAGTACACTGTTGTTTATACAATGTATTTTGAAAGCGGCCCTATTACCTTAAAATAAATAATGGTGAAATTCATATCTACTTGACCATTCCAGTTTAAGGACCAAATTTTGCTCTTAGATATGTGTTCGGTTTCCACTAAAGTAAATGGGAGCCCTGCGTATGTGTTCAGGTGTGCATTAATACTTTATAACAATATTTTCCTAATGCAGAAATGAAAACTTGCCTATCCAAAAAAAAAAAAAGTGTAGTAGTACTACATAGTTTGTCTAAATGTAATCAAAACAATTGTATCTCATGATCAGAGACTTCTCTAAGGACCCAAATTATAAGGAGAGACATTATACAATGTGCAAAAGGTAATATGCAAGTGATATGGGATTTGTACCCAAACACCGTGAGCAAATAGAATGTGCATAGAGTGTTGATGACTTAAATACAGATGGACAGCTTTCTACAGGGAAGAGAAAGTGAAGTAATTCATAAGTGAGCCTGAAGAGAAACTTTGAGGCTTTCACACAGACTAGTCATGGTATTTATTACAATTAAACTCTCTGCAGCACCCCAGAGTAACTTAAAAACAAACCAAAACCAAAAAAAAACCCCTATGTCAGGACTAACATCCTTTCAGTACGCTATTTACTTTAAGGATACTTTTGCTAAAGGAAGTATTAGTGGCAAAAGAAGGTCAAGAACAAATTCAGATTTTGAGATTTCATGGTGTGTGTATTTTATAAATTTTGTATTTTGTGAATAGTAACAGGTAGACCTACTGTAACATGTTTGGACATAATCTTAAGACTGGTAGTATTTATAAAAAGCTCCATTTATTAAATAGGGAGGCAGTACTGGAAAGAACAGGAAATTACTTTTGGTTTTGGAAGATCTATCACTCTGCTTCCAAAAGTAGTCAGTTGTGAATTTGTACGTTGGAACTTTTAAGTAGAATTTAGACATAGATCGATTGTGCAGTAATGCAAATTTTCTCTCAAAATGACAGAGATGATTACCTGGGTGGCTCAAGGTATTGGAGATGAGATGCACAAGGATTTTCAGTTCTGTATTCACAGTTTGAATTTAGCACGTGATGGAAGTGACAGAAAATTTTCTGATCTTTCAGTGTTCTGCATGAAATAAACTACTAGGTTGTCAACTTTCTAATGACCAGGAATTCACATCACTATATCACTACCACTTCTGCTTCTGTCACCACAATTGGCATCTCGTGCCAGACTGGCAGTACCAGAATGGCAATATTTATCTGAAACACCCTATCCTGTAAAGCAGGTTCTGTTCCTCATGGGGAAGTTTAGGTGAAACATAGTGTGGAGGGAATGTTGGCATGCTGCTGCCCAGGCTATACTTGTTCTGCATATATACCGGTGGTGGTAGTGGGATGTGGATGCATCCATTAGAAACATGACAGACCACTAACTTATAGGTCTGGTATCCCCACTTATAGGAAAGTGTGAGGCAACTTTAATAAGACCCTCTTACCAGTTGCTTATAACTTTGTCAATCTTTAATGGTTTGGGCTCTAATTCTACGTGTTGATGTCTGACTTAGAGTGGGTTATTTTTGGAAAATCTCTTGTCAAAACAGTTCAGTCATTTTCAATCATAAGACTAGGGCCAAAAATACATTGTTTTGCCCATGTTAAAAAATTAATTTGGCATCTCTTTTCTTTCAAAAGTTCTAGTGCACTGATGTCTTTGAGCAGGGACTTAAATTTGGCAGGGGAATAGCCTTTGTGACAGGAATGTGCCTTTTTCCATCTCTTTGAAAATCCTCCCAAACTTGATAAGTTTTTCTAAATCTTTAAAAAATGATAATTTGCACATGCTCAGATTTAATTGCTTTTTATTAGCTAAATTCCCCCAAATTCTGTCCGTACTGAGCATTGCTCAGGAAAGGACTGAGCAGGACTTTTCCTGCAATTGCTGCTGTGTCGGGGCACCTGAACTGACAGCAGGGAACCTGTTGGCCCTGTTCATTTAATGGCACCTTCTGGGCCCAAGCAGCATGTAAGAAGAAGCTGCCTGATTTGTATGCAGAGGGAGAAGAGCTAGGCTGCTGGGAGAGGAGATTAGGACTGGAGACTGGCAAAGAGTGTGGGAGGCGAAATACTGGTCTGGCTGGGCAAGGAGACTGGGAGCCAGTAAATGCAGGATGGGGGGCTGAGATCAGATAAGGAGTCAGGGTGCTGGGAGAAAGCTAGAACTTGCTGAGCAAAAGAGCCTGGGACAAGAAGCATGGGGAGAGGAGTGGGTGTCAGATTGGAGGGGGAGCCCATGGCAGGCAGAAGAGGGGCTGAGACCATGGAACATGGGTAAAGGAGGGAAAGAGAGGTGGATCAGATGAGATTGCTGGGCAAGGCAATTGAGACTGGGAACTAGTGAGGCAGCGGAAAGGAGGTGTGGTAGAGGGAAGATAGATCTGGTGAGGAGCTGGGATGGTGGGGAATTTGATCTCTGGCTGGGCAAGGAATATGATGAGGAGAAGATGGGGATGAAGGCTAACTGGAAGTAGCTTGTCAAGGAGACTGAAATGAGGGATGAGAAGCCTGAGAAGTGGACAAGGAGAATGGCTAGGTGAGACTCAGACAAGGAACCAGCACTGGGGAAGAGACTGGGTTAGGATAGAAGGAGTCAAGCTGGTGGGGAAACGGACAGAAGGGTCTGTGACCACTAGAACATATTCCCCCTAGGGCCTGGAACTGAGCCCAGATTTCTCGGGTCTGACCATTTCTCTTCTGCGAGCAAATATCTGTGAAATCCACTGGCTAAGTGTCCCTCTCCCTTTAATACTGGTCCGCATAATTAATGGATGACAGCCCACTCTATCAGATACTCCATTAGCGCAAGTGTCAGAGGTCTGTGCACTTGGTGTCACGTATACTTTTCGTATTTAAATGTGACTGATAGTTCAAGAGAAATCACATAGACCTCTATTTTGGCAGAAGAAAACTTATATATAATTATAGCCAGTTGTATATGTAACCATTGAGAGAGTTTAATCTCTGCTGGAAAGTTTGATGTGAACTCAGTATTTTAACATTTGTTAGAATAGATTGAACTACTCATGATAGACAAATTTTCATTTTCTTTTTTTTAAGTAACATATTTTCATCATCTGTGTTCAATAAAATGTACTTTTAGTACATCAGTGGTTTAAATTTAGATAGCTTTTGTTCCACAAATGCATTTCAATGCTACTAACAAAACATTAAACTTACCCATGAAGTCTTTTATAATTGATTACGAGTTCTTGTATAAATATAATCATAGGAACTACATAAAAATAACAATGGACCAACTTAAACTTCCAAGGACTGGGCATGTCATAGTAGAGGCTTCTTACTTAATCTCTAAGGCTTTTGTGCCCTTTAATTCTAGGGGTCTTAGTGCAGCGTGTGCTTTCATGTACCTTGAATAATTGTAAAGACAGAATGAGATGCAATAAGTCTGGATTTCTTGTCTTTAGCTTCTCAATTCAATTAAAATGTATTCATTAAGAAACTTTTGTTCAGTTTTTTGTGGTTTTCCCATTTACAGATGGATGCAGCTGAGATGAATATCTATTTACAGGGTCATGCATGCAAGTGCTAAATGTCATACTTCCTAACTCTGCATTAGTAGCCTGAACTATTACTTTTTCTTTCACCCTCAGGTTCATGAAGTTGTTTTCCTGTCTTGTTTTCCTCTTTAGCCCATGCTGTACCAGCTGGAACTTTTGTACTGGCACGAGTAATAGAAAGCACCATAACTCAAGCCATTTTTTTTTAATGTGGTAGGCAGATGCCCTCAATTGAAGAAGCAGATGTCTTTGCCAGTTCCTCCATGTGCATTCCTCTGCTGACCAGCATCACTTTTTGTCTCCTCTGGAATGAACATAAGACTGCTGGTTTGCAGCCAGGTCTTTTTCTCTCAAGCAACTAGGGAGAACAAGAAAGAAAATTTTGTTAATCTGTTTAAAAAAAAAAAAAAAAAGGTGCAGTGCTGAATGCTGTTGCAGCTCTTTACAATCTTCCCTTATGGTTTCAGATAAACATTGAGCAGGAGTGGTGATGGGATAGAGTGCTGTGACATTACTCAGCTGAGACATCTCTGGGAAGGGAGAATCATAGAATATCAGGGTTGGAAGGGACCTCAGGAGGTCATCTAGTCCAACCCCCTGCTCAAAGCAGGACCAATCCCCAATTTTTGCCCCAGATCCCTAAATGGCCCCCTCAAGGACTGAACTCACAACCCTGGGTTTAGCAGGCCAATGCTCAAACCACTGAGCTATCCCTCCCCCCACAAACTGCGGCCTTGCACTATAAATTGTAAAGGTTTTGAAAGGAACAAGTGAAGCCCCTTTAAACTGGCAGGTCCACTCCTCCCAGGTCCTCTGATGTAGTAAGTAGCATCATATGACTGATGTCAAAGGCTGCTGATACTAGTAGCATGGATGTCTGGCATCTGTCCGCTACCCCTAAACTAGAGAGCACTCTAGTTAATGCTGTTTTCATGCCAGAACCAAGTTTGAAAGTTTGGCTTACAAGGCTCCAAGAAAATCGGAGGGTGTCATTACTGGATATGGCTTTCTCAGTCACCTCCATTGTTTCTTTGTAGTACTGGCAAGGTGATTGTTTTTCAGCATTGGGTTTTTGAACAAGGTCTGAACCACAGAACATTTAAGATCTCCTGAGAGCTTGCTTTTCCTGAGAAAGGTATTTCATTATATCACTCAATCTTCACTGGCTTTACTTATCCAAGAGAGCAGATCCATGTAACTGGTAGTCAAACAAAGTTCATTCCATCTGGAATCTCCAAGAACTGTTTTCATGCAAATTGTGACATGAGCTTCAAGGCAGGTTACATTGCAATGTTGTGGGCCATGTGAGTATCTAGATGGAGGTGGTAGACCTGAACAAGGCTTGGCATGTGGTGGACTCCTGTCAAATATTTTCACACACGTCTAATTGAGTAAAATAGATTACTTTTCTATCTTGCAGAAAACATAGGCAAAAAAATATTTTGCTATAGAAACAGGTTTCTATACCAGATTCCCAAACCTTTTCATAGTGTGTATCATAATATTGTCCTTCCTACTTACAGTTGCATAACATCATGGTGGCAAAAACAGCAATTACTTACTTGAAAAATGTTGATATATTTTTATTGCCACGTGTCTGCTCTTGGGGAGAAAAAAGCAAATTACACTTCATTTTCCTGCTGCTCTTTATTTAGTCTCCTTCCATCTTTTCTGTTCCTTGCTCTCTTCTATACAAGCTTCTCTGTTTCCTGATTGTCACCTCCTGCCCTATTGCTTGGCTGCCTTCTCTACTGGATGTGGTGGCCAGCTATTTGGTCCTTTTTTTATTCCTGTTCTCTTGGACGTACTCCTCACCTATCCCCTGGTAGCACCATTTTCAGGGAAGCTCACACAGGACTATCTGGCAGTGGGAGCTTAACCTGACATCAGGCTGCTGTGTTTTGGGTCACACTCAGTGAACCAGTAGCTTCCCTTACACTGGGCAGGCTGTGGCACACACTCTCCACATTGGCTTCCAGGAACGCTTTCTGGGAATGAGCTCCCTGTCTGGTACCCCTTCATGAAAATGGGACCACACAGATCAGGTTGCTGACTCCTCAGTAGCTTAGCACACCCTCTCCCTCAGTTCCACCTTGTGGGTACTTTGAGTTTACCGTTTAACTCTTCAGGGGCATGTGATGGGTGACGGAAACAGACAAGGTAAGCTTTGCAAAGCGTTCTAAACACAAATTACTCTTCACTTGTATAAGGGAAAAATATACACTCTTGTCCCTGCCTTAGTTTCCTCATTACTTTGGATAGTTGTCTGGGCTTATGTCAGATTCCTCTGCAGAGTCCAGGATTCTCCTTCGAATGCTGGTCCCTATGGGTGTCCCACTGTGCATTAGTGTCTACCATCTCCTGCTCTAAACCAAGGACATAATGGGTAGTGCAGACCAGCCATCTCTCCTTCTCAGTTCCTTCTTACCACCAGATGGTCTGAGACAGAACTTCTCTAGTGTCACTGAAGCTTATTCAGCCAGCATTCCTGTAAATATCATACGTTTTTATCACTTTTAGAACAACGTAGTGTCATTTTTAATGTGTGTTAGCTTGTTAAGGCTTGGGTGGGGGGAGGATATTCCCCATGGTGGTATGTCCAAAATCCCAGGCTTCAAAAGCGATCTCTCCAGTTCCCACTCCTTTTATGAGCCAAACAAAACAGTCACAGGAGAACAGACTTAGAAAGCACCTTGTGGAGCGTGCAGTGAGGTTACAGTCTGACAGAGGCCAAGCAGACCCCCCTGACCCCCGACCCCCAGTATAGCGGCCAAAAGGAGTGCGTTGTCCAGTTGAACATTAGATGTAGGGTAGGCAGGAGCAGACAGACTCCTCCTCCAGTACTCTGCACAAGAGCAGAAAGCCTTTTTGTATGCCTTCTGAGAGAATCCCATTGAAATTGTCTTCCAAGAGGACCTCTTCCCTGATGCCTTCCAAGTTGGGAGAAGCACTTAAATCCTCAGAAAATTGCAAAGAGCCTGCAGTGGATCCACCGGCTCAGAAGAGAAAGACTATACCAACAGTATGGATGGGGTCAGGATCATTACGAGCACCAACTAAACATAAGCATCTCCTGCAGTTGATTGACACCAGCAAAAGACAAACATCCAATGGCTCTTCTGTGGGTCAGCAAGGAAGTAGAGCCCCCTGCTACATTGGTCTGAAGGGTGCATACAAACATTCCACATGTAAGGACAGCTTTACAAGTCTAGAGGACTATATTATCTTTCCTGACCCAGAGTCTTCTCCTGCTTTACACCTCATCTTCATGAGAGAGATTTTGACTTCATTGGTACCAGGATGGAGCAACCAGAGGAGCCACTCTCCAATCCCTCCTACTAGCTGCAAAACGTCCTTGTTCATGGTTCCAGTGGTCTCACCATGATAAATGGATCCCATGTTCTCATCCTCAGAGTTAGATGCTGAGGAAGAACTATATCCTTCCCTTCTCAAAGACGAGAATAACCCAGGTAGGGGGTCTGGAACCTCTGGGCCCACTGCTCAATTGCCTAGGCAGGTTTACCCTATCCAGGACTGGTGGTACACCATGCCTTGGGGACTTCCCTTTACCGAAGTACAAACCATCACACTGACCTTACTGGAGACTGTGTGGGACACATGCGCACAGTACCCTGAGCTAGTTCAATCACACCTCAGTTGATGCCAACCATCTCCACCAGGAGAAGAAACCATTTTCTCTTCTCTGCCAACAGAAGAAAAGGAATTGGAATCGGATCCACTGATACTGCTAGTCCAGACAGCAGCAGCAGCATTGTGGCCAGGCGAGGCTGTGGCACCATCTTCTCCACCTGATGTTTTGAGCAGTTTCCAGACTTACTGGAAAGAGTAGTTGACGCTCTGCAAGTACCATTAGAGTAGGTACAAGAAATTCATGAACGCTGTGACATCCTGCGAAGCACAGAGCCAAGAAAGGTTGTGCTCCCAGTCAACAAAGCCACTGTGGAGCCAACGAAGCCCATTTGGCACATTTTGGTCACCTGAGCCCCCTACTTCCAAAAGACTCAAGAAAAAGTATTGTGTGCAAGGTAAGGGAGCAGAATTTCTATTAACGCACCCAACCCCAAAATCCTTAGTCTTCAGACTGCGAGTAAAAGGAGCAGACAACACAAGGCAAGATGGAGGAGGGAAAGCTGATAGCCAGATCATCCCTGCAGTCTTCTGTAGATGCAGCCAACACAGCTTCACAAGCCATGGCTACAGCTATAAGGATTATACACAGTGCATTGTGGCTTCACTCTTTGGGGTTCCCTTGAAGTACAATCAACAGTGGTATATTTGTCCTTCAAAGGTAGGAATCTTTTCAGTGACAAAAGAGACAAATCCTTGCTCTTGAACTCAAGGACAGTGCTCTGCTCCCTGGGGATCTGCACTCTGGCACCAAAGTGGAAGCACCGCAAAACTCTATCCTGTAGACCTCATACAGTACCCTAATGTTTTTACCACCAAAGGGCATCTGAACCTCCCTGAAAGAGACAAAAGCTGCAGCATGCTAAACAGAATACTCTTCCTTCATCTTTCTGTTCTTAACCATCAGTCAAGAAATAATTTTGATGGGAGCTTCCAGAATTGTGAACAAACCCAGATGCTACTTCCATCAAACAAGTCTCCACTGATCTCAGTTTGGAGATTGCCTAGCTTTTCAGGCCATGACAGAAGACAGATGGGTCCTCTATATAGTACAATCAGGTTATACCATCAAGTTCTCATTCCTTTTCTAGGAGAGGATGCTTGCTCAAGAGGTAGACTTCCTCCTTCAAGGAGCTATAGAGCTAGTTCTTCAACGCCTGAGAGAAACGGTTGTACTCAGAATGCTCCCTCATACCAAAGAAGAGAGGGGGATGGATGCCCATCTTAGACCTCAGGCAACTCAATATCTTCATCTGCAAATTGAGATTCAGAATGGTTACTTTGGCATCAGCTATCCCCTAATTGATCAGAGGGGTCTGGTTCACAGCTCTCAATATGAAGGATACCTACTTCCATATAGCCATTCACTTCTCTCTCAGAAGTTTACTATCGAAAATGACCACTTCCAGTACAAAGTGCTTCCTTTAGCAACTGCCAAAGGTATTGACCAAAGTTTTATCAGTTCTGGCAGCTCATTTCTGAAGCCTAGGGTTATCAGTTTCCCCCCAGCTAGACCACTTACTACTGATGGGAGAATCCTACCAAGAAACATTAACCACCACAGACTTGACCAGCCTCCTGCAGTCACTAGGATAAACACAAAGTCCACGTTGATGCAAACTCTGCCTGTGGCAGGGATTGAATCCATGGTCCTCCCTAAAGTGTATCTCCCACAGGATAGGTTATAGACCATAAAAGAACTTACTGCGCAACTGAGGCTGGGGTTCACTCCTGTCTCATCCACATGGATCACATGGCATCCTGCAGTTGCATAACCCTTTTATTGAGACTGACTTTGTTGCCTGCTGGCCTGGCTTCACTCAGTTTAGTCAACCAGCAGAGACAGTAGGAGCAAGTTAGGCTCCCTCCCAAATTGTGAGCCTCCCTGGTCTGTGGAAGAACAAGGACCAGATGTGTATGGGAGTCCCATTTGGTCCATCCTTACCACATAAAACCTTGATTATAGAAGCCTCAATGTTTGGCTAGGGTGCCCATCTGGAAAATCATATAGCACAGGGCTCATGGTTGACATGGGAATACAGAAAGCACATGAACCATCAGGAACTGAGCAGGCTGATGCACCAGGTGATGTCAGACAACGTGTCTGAGGTATTCTGTATCAACTAACAAGAGCGCGATCCACCTCTCTCTGTATAGAAGCTGTAAAACTGTGAACCTGGTGTATCTGACATTAGATAAGTCAGGTACACTGCTGACAACCAGGGTTGTACACACTTCGGTGGACAGCAAATGCTTCTCCCAGTACTGTGAGTGGGAGCTGCGGGAGAAGAGTCTGTAGGTGGTGGCAGCGCGCAGAGCCTCCCTGACTGCCCCTCGGCCTAGGAACCAGAGGGACACATTGCCGCTTCCGGGAGCCGCCTGAGGTAGGCACTGCCTGGAGGCCTCACCCAAACTTCCTCCCGGACCCCCCTCCTGCACCCATCATTTCCAGCCCCACCCTAGAATCTGCACCCCCAGCCCAATGCCCGCAGCCCCAGCCCGGAGCCCCCTCCTGCACCCGGAGCCCCCTCCTGCACCCTGAGCCCCCCAGCCACACACCAGAGCCCTCACCACCTTCCACACCTCAACCCCTTGCCCCAATCCAATGAAAATGAGCGAGTGAGCCAGGGTGGGGGAGAGCGAGTGGCAGAGCAAGGGTGGGATGGAGTGAGGCCTCAGGAAAGTGGCAGAGGCGGGGCAAGAGTGTTCGGTTTTTTCTGTGATTAGAAAGTTGGCAACCCTGATATCTGCCACAATGCCTCAAAGCAGTTGGCCAAATATCCAGAGCTTGGGAGTAGTGGGCATATTACTTTTGCCATTTGCAGATTTATTAAGGTAGGGGTGTGTGTGTGTATATATATAAAACTTGTATGTATTTGTTTGTATCTTCCCCTGACCCCATCCTCCAAAAATCTCATAACTCTTGTCTTAGAATGTATACTCTCCATGTCTTCATGTGTTTTGTGCGTGTCAAGTACAGTGGAGTCTTGATCCTAATAGGGACTTCTGGGGTCTACAATATGTAAATATTAACAATTGAGTGTTAATCCTAGGAATAAAAGTGTGTGTGTGTGTGTGTGGTCTAATCTTTGCCAATCCTGTTAGCCATGTTAACCAAAAAAAGTATACATTACATAATGCTCTTTTAAATTGTCTTGGTTCCAGCCTTGACAGTGTGCAAATCAAAGGAAGATCAAAACTTGAAAAATTTTTGTCGAGCTATTCAATTACAATCGGTCAGCTTTTATTTTTATTTGATTTTAGCAGATTCCTTTTAAAATTTATTTTAGTTGATTAATAAGAATGTATGAGGTAATCACCATCTAACAGTTCCAAAAAATAAAACTTACTTTTTTTTAGGATGGCTACTTATAAGAGGGATATTACTTGATGAATAAAGATTCTTGAAATTTTGAAATCTCTAGAAAATCCTTAACAGAAAAAATATTTAATAGAGTAATTTTGGAAATCTGAATATAAAATCTTATGGGGAGTTTATTACTGAGGGTGGGATTCCTCTGTCTGCAGAAGGGTTTGGAAATTTTACAGTTACATTGGCATAGATGGAGCAATGGGAATGTGATGAAAACAGCGTAAATACCACTACTCAGTTTCACGGGATCATGGTGTGAACAGGAGGAGGCAGGATGGAAGCCGCAAGTATAGCTTGCAACTTGTGAAAGCTTTACTGTGTAAAACAACTTCAGGGTTTTTTGTGTGAAAATTCCCTCCAGAAATCTTCACATGGTTGGGATGGGGGCTGGAATCAACTGTAGGTGGGATTTCTATGACACTGTAACTAAGAGAACAGTTCCCTTAAGGTAGGGGAAGTAGAGGGGGTACTTCTTTGGCCTCCTCACTACTCCCATAGCTATTTGTTCTAGGGTTCTGGAGCATATACTCTCTCTGCATCATCTTTCTCTGCAATTCCCTAAGGTTAAATAAACCTTTGGTAGATATTTGTATTTTGCCATGCTTAAGTTCTGCAGATCCCATGGACTTCATCACAAAATTTAAATCCAGCATACTGCAAGCTACATAGTGCCTTTGCTAGGAACAGAGGGCCACAGCCAAGACAGCATGCTTATGAGCAATCTGAGTTGAAAATACAGTGTTCAGAGAAATAGCCTCAAAGGATTCATACGTTACATCAGTTTTTCATAAATAAAGAAAATCCCAGTTAGCACAACTATGACAGAGAACACAGTGTTCCCAGGCTTGCTCTAGAGCCAGGAAAGACCCTGCATCTCTGATAAATAACTCCCAACTATATTGGAGTCAAGATTTTGTTTTTATATACACTTTCCTTCTAAATAAGTCTGCTTCAAAGAGTGATAAGATTGGATATAACCTTTCATAGTAGTTTATTTTCTATTTGAGCACATCAGTTTTGGGATTTGAACCTCCCTACCCTCGCATCAGAATCTCCAGCTCAGATACGGTTTCTTCGGGGTCTAATCATAGAGTTGGGATGAGTGTGTCTCATAAACTTTGTCAGAAGGGACCATCGTGATCATCTAGTCTGACCACCTGTACGTTACACGTCACAGAACCTCACCCACCCCTGAAATAGACCACTAACCTCTGGCTTTGTTACTGAAGTCTTCAAATCATGGTTTAAAGACTTGAAGTTACAGAGAATTCATCATATACACTAGTTTAAACCTGCAAGTGGCCTTGCCCCATGCTGCAGAGGAAGGCAAAACAAACCAACAAAAAACCACCCACCCATGTTCTCAGCCAATCTGACCAAGGAGAAAATTGCTTCCTGACTCCAAATATGTTGATCAGTGAGACCCTTCAAGGTCTTCCTTAGCTTGGTGATCTGGAATGTTGTGGCAATTTTCTGACTGGCTGTCTATTCACCATTCATATAATCCTTTTTAATAGATATTTTGATATAAAATCATACAAGACAGTGGTAGACATAGTCAAGGTACAAGTTTTGGGGTATAGACCTCCTCTAGCTACACAGATGTTTAAATCTACCAGTGCCATGTCTCTACCAGCACTGTCTAGATGTAAAAAACCACACATTGTCTTTACTGGGGGGGGGGAAAAAAAGCTTAGACTATTCCAGAGAATTTAAGCAGGATTTACTTGGACAATTGTTAGTCTTCAACAAAGAAAGCCTATGTCTTAAAATGGAAAACATTTTCATTGAGTTTTCAACAAGTATGGTAGTCTTAATCAAAATTGCAGGCAATTATGTAAATATTACTGATTATTTAGTTTAGTTCGGGTTACAGTTATTCTTGCAGTTACTTGTATATTGTCCTGCAGTCTTGGGGGTCTTCAGTCTCTTACATCCTATCATCCTGAAATTCTTGAAAGGGTTGGGATCTATTTTCCCACTTTTTCATGTGTCCTCCCTCCTGCATCTTGGAACTTTAAATTTGTGTTTAAGAAGCTGATGGAGCTGTAGTTTGAGCCTGTTAGGGGATAGACACTGAGGGTATATCTCAGGGATCGGCAACCTTTGGCACATGGCCTGCTAGGGTAAGCCCCCTGGAGGGCCGGGCAGGTTTGTTTACCTGCCACGTCCACAGGTTCGGCCGATCACGGCTCCCACTGGCTGCAGTTGGCTGTTCCAGGCCAATGGGGCTGCGGGAAGCGGCATGGGCCGAGGGATTGCTGGCCGCTGCTTCCCACAGCCCCCATTGGCCTGGAGCAGCGAACCACGGCAGCTGGGAGCTGCGATTGGCCGAACCTGTGGATGCGGCAGGTATACAAACCAGTCTGGCCCACCAGGGGCTTACCGTAGCAGACCACGTGCCAAAGGTTGCTGATTCCTGGTATATCTATGCTGCAATGAAAAACCCACGGTTGGCCCATGCCAGGTGACTTGGGCTCAGTGGCGGTTTATTTGCGGGGTAGACGTTCAGGCTCGGGCTAGAGCCTTTGCTCTAAGATTCTGCGATGTCGAAGGGTCCCAGAGTTTGGGCTATGGTCTGAGCCTGAAAGTCTACACTGCCATTAAACTGCCCCCTAGCCCAAGCCTAAGTCACTGACATGGGTCAGCTGTGAGTTTTTAATTGTAATGTAGACATACCCACAGGTTACTAGTGCATGTCAATAGTATGGTTGTATGCAGGCAATACAGTCTACTTTAATAGCAGTGGCTTGTAACAAATTTTTTAAAAATTGGAATAGTGCTTGAAGATGAACATTCTAATGTACAAACACAGGAATCAACTAAACTAAGAAAATCATGTTTTTAAAAAGTTTTAAGTAATGCATTTTAACTAACATGGTTTTTGAATACTAGTATGTCTGAGGTTTAACAGATCTTTTGTAAGCTAGTTGTGGCTAACACCAAACAACTCTGTTAGTTCAAACCTGTTGGCTAACATGTTGTTGAGAACATCCAGATTTTTTGTAAACTACATGTGGCCCAAGTGAAATAACCAGTAGCCGGAAGGAAAGTTAATCTGAATTGTTTAGATGGGGAAAGAGAGGAAACAGTCTTAAATTACATGAATTGTTAACCGTAACATTTATGGTTGAAAGCTGTCGCAATAAAGTGCAAGAGGTGAAAGGCATGCCTTTGAAGTTACTTTTAAACATTTTTGCACCAATACTGTACTTAACTACAACCTCACTTCTTAAATACAGAATCTATCTCTGAAAATATTTTCCCACTATAAAAGAAATCAGTGTTCGTATTACTAATGACTTCATACATTCATCTCTTCTCTCTGCCAGCTTCTGTGCCGTCCATTTATTTGTTTGTTTATTGCTTGTATGCTTGCACTCAAACTTTCTCTGACACTCAAATTATTTCCAGTCCAGCTTTCTGCAGGGAGGTCTTCCTGAGACTCTTAAATGAGTTATTTTGTCTTTGCAGCTCTTGAAACAGAATGCATTATTTTACCAATTCACTCAGTGTTTTAAATATTCATATAATCAAAACAAAGTTCAAAACTTCCAGGAGGATGTCACACTAAAAAGGCTATAAACCAGAGGTACATTATGCTATTCTTATCTATTAAGCATGGGTACTATGTACTTTGAAGACAAGACACAGATGAAGTCACTGTTCTTCCCCAAAGATTTTGCCGTCTAAAAGGAGTTTGCAGTTTTTCACAATCATTTGTATTTCATTTCCCTTCCCTTTCTTTTTAATTTCCTCAGGCAAGAAACAAATGTTTTGCTTAAACTAATGTGTCTTGGAAAAGTTGTGAAAGACCCATTTTGTCTTAGCAGATACATAATGCAGTTTATTATAAAAGTGCATGTATTTGTATCTTCCAAATGTCTTTTGGATAACTAATGCATAGTCTAATAATCTTTCAAAATAGAATGACAGCACAAAAACACAGCTTTTGGCATCACAGTTCTGTTCTGCTGCTTGCACTGAGACCCAAAAGAATATTTTAAACTGTGTGTTTGTTATAAAAATGCCAAAGTAACATAAGCCAAACTTTACCAAGTCTGCAAGGCAATTTTGCTGATCGGAATACTAGTTCATGGGGTTTTTTGTATTTATCCGTTTATAAACTCGATCTCTGTGTTTGATAGCTTGTTTAAAAAACAACCACTGCAGAGGCATTGGTTACACAGCACGCTGGTTGATTAATGCTCTGTTAATTGCTTTTCCAGTGTTGAAATACTTGCCATTTGTAGAAAAAATATACCTAGCTTGACGTTCTTGTGCTCCTGATTATTTCTCCTTTTCTATCTTTGCCTTCCTCCAAAACTGGTTATCTTAATACCACTGCCAAATTTTCTAACCACTATACACAGCTCCGAATATGATGAACAGCTCTGCAGATGGACTTTAGAAAAACTGAGGAACCACTTACTGTACCTCATCTGACAGGACATCACAGAGCAGACAAAACCGTGCTCTTGATCGTTACATTGATTGATTGCGTCAGGGGAAAAAAATAACTGTGAAATCCTTAACAAAGATCACATCTACCACAGTCTGTCCACTGCTGAGGGGACAGCTATACAGTCCCTGACATCTAATCACCAGATAGTGATCAAACCTGCAGACAAAAGGGGCACCATCCTCAACTATGATGACTATGTTAAGGGGTTCAACTGACAACTCTCTGACACCACCTACTATAAAGAACTCAAAGAAGACCTCTTATGATAGTTTATCCTAAATTTCTGGGTATAATCAAATCCTTTCTCAGACAACTCCAAGAGAAACTTTATAAACTCATGCCCCATGAACCTACTCCAGGGCCCTTCTACATGCTTCCAAAGATGTACAAACAAGGGAACCTAGGCAGACCCATCATATCTGGCCATGGCGCTCTTACCGAAGTAATATCGGGACTCGTAGAAACCATCCTCAAAGAGAAGACCACACAAAGGACCAGCTTCCTCCAGGACACAACCCACTTGCCCCACAAACTCCATGACATTTACAACCTCCCGCAGAACACCATCTTTGCCACCAGGGTTTTCATTTCTGTCTACACCAACATCCCTCACAATGACAGCATAGCTGCCTGCCTCAAATATTTATAAGACAATGGATAACCCTCAGATAGCCACCCCAAATACATCACCAAACTCATCCATTTCTTCCTCATCATAAGTTTTACATTTAACAACAAATACTTTGTCCAAACCATGAGAACAGCCATTGGTACTAGAATGGCTCCTCAATATACCAACTTTGAAGAAGAATTTCTGGACAAATGCACCAGGAAATCAGTGAAATACCTGCAATACATGGATGATATTTTCATCTTATAGACAGATGACTTAAACTCCCTCATAGATTTCCATTACAACTTAAACAACCATCACCTGTCCTTTAAACTCCCTGGATCACTCCTATACTAACATCAACTTTCTGGAAACCACAATCAGTTTCAACAATGGAAGCCTATGAATAACTATATACAAGAAGCCCACAAATCAGCACACCTACCTTCATAGATCCAGTAACCACCCCAAACACACCAAGAAATCTATCTGCAACCGGGTACTTAGATACTATAGAATATGTTCTGAGGAGAAAGTCAGGGATGTACACCTTAGCACACTCAAAACTTCCTTCACCAAACAAGGGCACTCCACCAGAGAAGTAGATTGCATCATGGAATGGGCCAAATACCCAGAGACAACCTGCTTCAATACAGAAATAAAACCCCCTCCGACTGCACACCCCTAGTTGTCACCTATCATAGAAGATTAGGGTTGGAAGAGACCTTAGGAGGTCATCTAGTCCAACCCACTGCTCAAAGCAGGACCAACCCCAACTAAATCATCCCAGCAAGGGCTTTGACAAACTGAACCGTAAAAACCTCCAAGGATTGAGATTCCACCACCTTCCTAGGTAACCCATTCCAGTGCTTTACCACCCTCCTAGTGAAAAAGTTTTTCCTAATATCCAACCTAGCTCAGCTTGAGACCATTGCTGCTTCTTCTGTCATTTGCCGCCATTGAGAACAGCCTAGCTCCATCCTCTTTGGAACCCCCCTTCAAGTAGTTGAAGGCTGCTATCAAATCCCCCCTCACTCTTCTCTTCTTCTGCGGACTAAATAAGCTTTGTTCCCTCCGCCTCTCCTCATAAGTCTCTCCTCATAGACTCTCTCCAATTTGTCCACAACTTTTCTATAGTGGGGGGCCCAAAACTGGATGCAATACTCCAGATGTGGCCTCACCAGTGGCGATATAGGGGAATAATCACTGGCAATGCTCCTACTAATGCAGCCCAATATGCCGTTAGTCAACAGCGTGCCCTTGTTACTAAGAAGGCTCATATCCAGCTTCTCGTCCACTGTAATCCCCAGGTCTTTCTACAGAACTGTCCCCAGCCTTTAGCAGTGCATGGGATTCTTCCATCCTAAGTGCAGGACTCTGCACACGTCCTTGTTGAACCTCATCAGATTTCTTTTGGCCCAATTCTCCAATTTGTCTAGGTCACTCTGGACCCTATCGATCTCCTCCAGCATATCTACCTCTTGTAGAAGCGAGAGAATAACTGCTCGTATGTACTGATTCGGTTCTTTGCCTCTTTTGAGACTGTTATAGGATACTAGTTAGTGTCAATCATGGTGCTGGGTTTTTTTAATAACATGGACTGATGTTCTGGGGAGTTAGACTGAGATCACCAAATTCCTTTCACATAAGGTAACAAACAGCCATCTCTTCACACACTATTGATTTGGCCATATTTTGACTAGTGGTTGAAGGCTGAAAAGTGCTATGTCCCATATTCCATTTCCTGAGCCTTCTGGTCCCCCATATAAAAATATTTATATAGGCCACTCTCTAGATTAAAAATAAGGGGGCAGAGTGGCATTCTGTGGAATTGCTGAGTATTAGATCCATGTTCATTTTGACTCTTCTGTCACTAGGCTAATAGAAGTGAAAAATGGAGATCAAGGAGAGGAGAACAAGGAAGGACAGTAATTCTTGAACTCGGAGTGCTGACAGTTCAGACCTTGGTTCCAGAGGGAGTTCCCCCTTGTATGTGATAGTGAATCTGTACCTTTTGTTACTGTGAGGAAGTGATTAAAAAGATCATTTTTCTTTAATAAAATAAAGCTTTATTCAATGAAATATCATTTGGTGGTCAAATGTTATTCTGGAGCATGGAGGAAAAGGGCTTAGAATGATCTCTATTCTGTGGCACCTGACGATTCCGCTGTACTTGCTGAATCTTCCAGTGATCACTATTGCTAGGTTATGGCAGCTTGGAGCTACCTAAGTGGAACAAAGCTTGCTGAAATGTATAGAAGAATTGGGTTCTTCCAGTCTTCACCCTCACTTCAGCCTATTTTAAATCTCTTAACTCTTGTTGTTTCCCCTGTTATATGGTGTTATTATTAATGATCAATAAACATAGAGCAAGGATGATGATGATAATAATTATTATATATAATAACTCAGTGTAATAATGTAACTAGGGCATGAAGAAATAAGATCTTGAGGAAAGTTCAGGGCGGATGGGACTTGATCATATATTTAGGCTCACAAGCAGTGAGCTGTAATAATAAACTTTGTACAAGTTAGCCCCTTCCTGTAGGATTTCCAGTGAATCCTGTCTTCTGTTTCTCTTGTAGATCACAAACTTTTTTGTGGCAAATTACTTCCTCTGTTTTTGTTTTATTGAATTTTGTTGCTTTACAAATAATGCAAATAGTTTAAAGAAGTACATGATGCTGTTTGGGACACAAGTGTGTGTTTTTGTTTTTGGGGGGGCAGGAGCATAGAATTGCTGCATTAACTTATGAGTCGTGAAACTTTATATAACACCGTATTGTAATGTAATAAATTTGGTACTGTTTCTTGCATCCTTCCACTTTTATAAAGCCATACTCTTTGCCACTGAGAGTTCACTGCTACAGGGCTGGGGGGAGGGGAAATGTAAGTGAATAAATCTTGGTAAACTTAATGTCACAATTTTAAAGTTCTATTTCCATGGTCATCCAGAGCTAGAAGTGACTGTTTCCTCTTTGAAAGCTGTCAAATACTAGTTTTTGAATGGTATAAAAGTCCCACTTTTAGCCATCATGAATTGTAAAATAGCTAACATGATGTCAGATTAAAATAGTTAGCTTGCATCTTTCCATAATGAGATCATAATTTTCTTTATCATCTCTGGCTAATTTACTTTTGTACTCTTATCTACACTCAAGACATTACTCCCTTAACACCCAGGATGCGAAGGGCTTCTAGAGACTTCTTACAAGAGCGGAAACTACAATATCTATTACCTTTTGCTTCATTGATAAACTTAGACCTTTAGATCATCCTTAATCAGTAGGTGTCTTGTTGCATTCTTTACTATAATCAGTGATGATGATTGTTCAGCCTCATTAGGCACCTTTTCCCTTGCTTAACTTTTCTAAATGTTTCCTCAATTTTAAACTATTTGTCTTTATTGTTGCAACCAGCTTTGTCTTTGACCAAAAGAATAATTGATTCCTCTTCTTTTTAGGACATCCCATTAAATATTTGTAGACGTGCTCTGTCTAACCCCAGCCATCTTTTCACTAGATTGAACGTGTCCTGCCTTTCCATGTATATCCTCTCTAAACCTCTGATCTTGCGTGGCCACTGGGTATTGACGTGATTATATCCTTGCATATAATATTTCTGTTTCTTAATGTACATAATGTATTTTATTAAAGTACTGTAACAAGGGGAAAAAACATGTCTTCTTGACTCTGCTTTTCTTCCATTTTCCTCTCTACAATGTCAGAATAGAAAAGTGATGATTTTTTTTAATAATAAAGAGAAATGGTGAATTCTACTTCCACTAGAACTTTACCTACTCACACTGGGGGGGTGGGGAGGAGAGGAGGGAAAACCACACAGAGCCTGAAGAGGAATAGGTTGCTGTAAAACTCTCTGAATACGCACATTTGTTTTTCAGCATCTTTAAGTGGGTAATCATAGGATACTCCTACCAGTTGGCATAATAAAAAAAATAATTGAATGATCATTTTTTGGCAAAGATCCCTCAGCAGGGTATAAAATGCTATATTCATTTCTGCTGTTCCAGTGCACACCAAAAAAAAACAAAACCAAAAAAACCCCCCAGAACCAGTACAATTGGGGAAATGATTCAGGGTAGCTCAGTTTCTTTATTACAGAAAAAGAATACAACACTGAATAGTTATTCAGTAAGCTATCAGTTTTGTTTTAATCCCAGAGCATCTTTGAAGACATGGAGCACTACAGCATCACCATTCATTCCTGTCCATGATTTGTTTCTCTATTGAGCCCAGCCTGCTTGTGTCCCTGTGTACAATATCCCACCATTTAGCCAGTGGTCAGCCTCTAGGACAAACTGATCTTGGTTGTGCTTACGTTATTTTCTTTGCCACTATGTGATCTGTTTTTTTCTGCATTATATATCTATAATTATTTGAATTATCAGAATCTCCTTTCTTCAAGATAGTACAGCTATGGCTGTTAGCCAGTTGTCTAATAGCTCCTCTTGCTCAGATACGTCCTGTTTTTTTCCTTATGCTTTGATAGCACTGGTTGCACTGGCTTTTAGCAGTTGATGTTGATGTTTAGCTGTTAATGTTGTTTATTCCTGCAGCTTTCCCATTTAACTGCTTCACTGCTCTTACTTTATCTGATGGTGGTTCAGAGCTGATATTCATTCTGCCTTGCGATCTGCCCTGTTTATCTTGCATGTCTAGAATGCTTGCTTCTAGGTGAAATGCAGGGTTCAGTACTTTGTCAAAATGTTCCTTCTGGGTTTCCAGCAACTCTTTGGCATTTGTTGCCCATTCACTGGCAGCCTTCTTCACCACTTGCATCATTGGCCTGATTGGGTTTTCACACAATTTCACCTTTTTGTATATTGTTTACACCTTGTTTTCTTGATGCCTTCTCTAGTTCTTGAGCATCTTCTTCCCAAACCTTTTGCTTTTCCAACCTTTGACTTCTCCACTTTGCATAATGCTTTTACTACTTTCACTTTCCAAGCATTCTTAGCTTGTTTACACCTTTCCTGTAATATTCTTGTTTCCTTGTCCAGTTTTTGTTTGCTTATGCATTCCAGTAACTTCCTCTGCTGTGTTTATTGCTTCCTTGAATATTTCCCCTCCCATCCGTACTGAGATTTCTTCATCATCGCAAATTAATGGCCTGAAATGCCCTGCAAGCGTTACCGTGTATTCCTCCCTTACAGAGCTATCCTTTAACTTATCAAGATCAAATTTGGCTCCAGTTGCACCATCTCTTTCTTTCACTTAATCTTAATTTTTCCTGCTAGAAGTTCATCATCGGTCACTGTTGGATGTTAGTCCATAGAAGTGCCATCTGTGCCTTTTTAATCCATAATGTGGTCAGTCTGGTTTTTTTGTCTGGCCATCCTTCTCCTCCATACCATTGATTCACAGCCCCTTATTCTGTAATATTCACTGCAACCTTCTAGGTTTCCCCAAGTTACACCCATTCACCGCCCAGAGAATGTATCTCTCTGCTGGAGGAAAGGAGTACTTGTGGCACCTTAGAGACTAACCAATTGATTTGAGCATAAGCTTTCGTGAGCTACAGCTCACTTCATCGGATGCATACTGTGGAAAGTGTAGAAGATCTTTTTATACACACAAAGCATGAAAAAATACCTTCCCCCACTCCACTCTCCTGCTGGTAACAGCTTATCTAGATCGCTTTAGATAAGCTGTTACCAGCAGGAGAGTGGAGTGGGGGGAGGTATTTTTTCATGCTTTGTGTGTATAAAAAGATCTTCTACACTTTCCACAGTATGCATCCGATGAAGTGAGCTGTAGCTCACGAAAGCTTATGCTCAAAGAAATTGGTTAGTCTCTCAGGTGCCACAAGTACTCCTTTTCTTTTTGCGAATACAGACTAACACGGCTGTTACTCTGATCTCTGCTGGAGGTATCCCAGCTATGGTTGATGGACCAAAATATCAGTTAAAAATACCCAGTTTGAAGTGTGTTGTTGCAAGAGGTATAGTTTCAAGGTCATAAAAAAAAAAAAAAAGGATCTAAGCTGAATACTATGAACACTAAAGAAAAATGAAACTCAGTTAATTGAAAAAATTAGATAAGTAAACACAAACTCTGAATCCTGGGACTGCTTGAAATGTAGAAAGCTCTTATATTGACAAGTTCTATATTTAACTGTAACACTTAAAGAAAAACAGGCCTAGGCAGCATTGTAGACCACTTAGTGAAAACCTGCATCCATTACATAGCAGCGGTGAAAAAAGCAAACATGTTAATTGCTTGCATTAAGAAAGGTAGAGGTTTTCTAAAAGTAAAATAAATCCACGAACCAGTGATGAGTACAAAGCTGATTCTGTCAAGTTTGAAGCTCAAACATACGTTTTGCAACATTTGAACTATTGTCTAGAAATATTTCTAGCTCTTATTATGTGAAGATAATCTTGCAAGCATGATCTGACTGCAAATGAACACAGTACTGTCTCACTGAGTCTGCAGACAGAATACTCCAGTGTTGCTGATCAGCAGTTACAAAATGAAATTAAAACACTGGTCAGTTTTACTTTTGTCCTTCAGTAGTGGCCCTAAAGAATCATAGCAGTTTCACTCAGCTGTCCTTTGATAAACCTAGGAGCAGCAGTAGAAACAGACATTGGAGTTTTGATAAGGAAGGGTAGAATAATGGAGAGACATCTATACTTTCAGTAGCCAGAACATTCTGGAAGGTAAAAGGGTCTTCAGATTTATGACACCTACTAACCAAAGGCTGAAATGAAAAACTTCCAGTTGGGGGTCTAGAAAGAGTGTCTTTGTAGCAATCTCAGACCCTGCCCCTTAACAGCTGAGTGGTGCAGGGATCTGGATTTTGCAGCACATGGATGAGGCAGGGATCTGGATTTCTCATCAGAATTTTGGCTCTACCTTTGCTGTGGGGCCCTTTCTTCTTCTCCCCACCCCAGTCCATAGTTACTACCTGCTGTTACTTTTGGACTAGTAGGTCATAGAGAGGATAATGTAAAAGCTAGATGAATATCTTGATCTGAAATTGCAAGTATATTGTATTTGTAAATTGCTTGTATATGAGATGGTTGAGTGTTCATAAAAGCATTAGTGTACTTAATGAAAAGCATGAAATTATATTTTCCTTCTGTGTTTTCAATTTCTTCTAGGAATCCTCTAGGACAGTTCCAAGCAGATTTAAAAGGTAAGGGACTTAGTTTTTAAACGTGTTTTATAATATTCTTTGCATATTGTGAACCTGTCTAAAGCAAAATGAAGTTCATTAAACATTTGGAATATTTGTCAACAGTAGGGCCTTCCCTCTGCTGTAAATATCATGACCTGATTTTTGGGCTAGTATTTAATCACAGGACCTGAGTAAGAGATGTAACAATCTCTTAATAGTTCTTTTATTATTTTGCCATTTTTTAAACAACTAAGCCAGCATTTTATCTGATTTTACTGGAGTTGGTGCTCTCCACAGGTAAGCTGGCTTTTGGCTGAAGTAATGTAGGAGCCACCTGTTTTTCTCAATCTTGCATGTGAACCACCACTCTGAGGTTTAATGTTTGAAGTTAGTTTTCTTGCTGTCTATGCTAACGTCAGTTTAAATTGCCAGTATTTGTTTGAGTCACTCAAACGGTTTGTGGGACAGTTTGTCCTTGGGCTAATTTGGTATTGTCCTATTCACCAACATACCTGCCACTAGAGAGAGACCTGCCCCAAACTCTGTTTTCTATTCCTTAATGTCTTGTTCGTAGCCTTTGAGCCAAGCAGTCTTGTGGTCCTAATCTTGGTACTTCAGAGAAGAATAGCGCTTCAGTAGTTTGTTTGGTACGGTGGGGGAAGAGTATAGAAATCCAATAACTTGTAATTTTTGGCAACCTAAAAGTAATCTAGATACAGCCATCCTTTACTACTTGGTTTCAGTCAGTTTATTAGGAAGTATTAGTGAGAATCTGTGGACATGTCAGCTAAAACAAAACCTATTTCAATAGATCTTTGTTTTAAACTCAACCAAAGAATGTTCCCTTTTTACTGTCCTTTATTCAAAAGCTACTTTGACATGCCTTTGTGTTTTCCTGATTAGGTAAAGATAATCTTTTTGTTCTCTCTACCAAATTTATTTTCTGTCTTCATAGGCTATTGTATTAGAATAGTTGTAACCAACCCTTAGTATCTCAACTAGTGTGGAGTGGCATACTACCCCACAGAATTGTTCGTCCTTCCTTTTATGTCTGTGGCTGATATTCTGCATCCTCGGTAGTCTTAGGGCTAGTCTTCACTAGAAGCACTACAGCGGCACAGCTGCACTGATGACGCTGGGCCTCTGTAGTGCGTCTGGTGAAGATGCTTTATGCCGATAGAAGAGAGCTCTCCTGTCGGCATAATAAAACTACTTCCGCGAGAAGCTTTCCTGCTGAAATAGCGCTGTCAACACCAGCGCTTAGGTCAGTGTAACTTACGTCACTCAAGGGACTGGCTTGTTCACATCCCTAAGCCACATAAGTTATACCAACATAAGTGGGTGGCGTTCAAGCCCTTAGTACTATGTTGTATGTGAATACTTCCCATTGTTACAGCATTTCCTCTTCCTGGCCAATCATTTTCTCAAAGAATAATGAACAGAGTTGTCGTCCATAGCCTCCCACCCTTGTCTCTTGTCCACTTTGCATTCAAACTCTCAGTTTCCTCTTCCACGCTACATGGGCCCAGCAGAGAACACTCACTGAGAGCACAGGAGAGACTCCCTACTTTCAGCTCCAGTGAAACTGGAGCGCCTCAGTAGGTTAGAAGGCCAACCAGTACTACAGGTTTTATTTCCTGTCAGAGTGATGTAGATGCAGATTCCCTGATGTGGATGTAGATTCCCCTCTCCTAGTTAAACACACATTCTATTGATAGAGAAGTCTTTGTCCTGAAACCTTGTGGACAGGAAGCATCGTGCTTCTTGACAACTGTCATGTCTTGACCAGACAAACCGAGTCTGCCTCACTAAATGACAGGACAATGAAAGTTCAGTATGCTGATCTTAGTTTACAGTTGCGGGACCCTGCCTCTGGATTTCCTGTAATCAAAAACCCTTCAACATTGCAAGTATCTGCCATTCTGCTATCACTGGAAGCATTTTCAGTACAGTGCCAGTCTCTCCTTTTTGATTTTTGAACCTTGTTAAGGGCCTTTACCTAGGTGATCTTGGACATGGTTGTGTGAGGGATCCATGTTGACCCTTTCCTGGGTGACTTCTGCTCATCACATCTTCAAAGGAGAAGCATTCTAGGATTTGTCTGCAAGCATGAATTTGTTACGTGCAAAAGAAAATAATCACCCCTTTTCAGTACGCAGGCTGCAACATCTGGGTATTGTCCAAGACAAAATCAAATGCAGCTACCAGTCATGTTGTGTTGAAAATCCTTCCCCATGAGGGCTCTGTAGAGGGCAAAGAAGTTCATTCCCTGAAGTAAGACTTAACTCAACGAATTGAAGCCCAGGATATTTTTTCAGAACCAGAGAGGAATCCTCATCCAGTTTTCAACAATAAGGAGCGCATTTAGAATCCCAAGTGACGAAAATTAGCTATACAGAATCAAAGAAAAGCACCACCTAGTTAGAGCACACTTCCTCTGCTGTGTTTTCCACCAAGCAGTATTTGATAAGCAGGTTATAGTCCTAGCTAACCCCAGCATCTTCTGAATGTCTTCAATTAAATCCTAACCCAGAGCTGTGTGCCTCATTTTACTCATTCCAAGCTGTCAAACCTATGGATTTTTCCAGTCCCCGGAGTTGTTATGTGGGCACTCATTTTTTGGGAGTCAAGCATGCATCCCTTTGAAGTAACTTTGATTTTTCTGAGTGGGTTATGATTATATCACCTGGCCTAAAAAACGAATTTATTTGAATATATAATTGTTGGTTTCATGGTGAAATGATACGATCGGGCTGTCTTTATTTGAATGTTTGATCATAGAGTGCATATCCACAGGAATCAACTTTTTTGTTAACAGAAATTCAGTTGAAAATATAACATCAAGGCAAGGAATTAAACACAGAAGTGTTGGAAAAAGTACAGATACGGTTCACTTTAACATCTCATTTTGAATTCCATTTACTAGCTCTGGAGCTATTTAGCTTCTATGATCAAGTGTTTTTAAAATGTCTTAGTCTTAATTTAAGAAAACTACAAACTTGCAAATCAGCGTTTAAAAATAACCCCAAGGTTTTACAATGGTCTATGGATCAGACAGATTTGGCTGAATCAATTTACAATAAGAGTCAGATGAGAACCTCTTTGTCAAGGCTGATTTCCCACTCTGACACTTGGAGTGCAGAAGGTGGGGGCCCGCAAGGATTCTAAAAACTAATACCAGCCACTCCAGGCATGTATTAAACTCCTAAGGGTACAGCTTTTCTCTCATCTTGGATGGGTTGATGCTGCCACTATCCAAGTGCAAAAAAATCCCTTTGAGAACCTAGGAAGGCTCACTTGGGCATTCCTTCCTGTGGGGTACCCACAAGCTCCTTCACTCCCCCCCTCCCACTTCTGGGAAGAGCTGAGAAAGAAAATAAAGAAAATCAGCTGTTGCCACCAGCTAATTAAACAACATGTGCACAAACCTCTTAGGACACAAAAATCCAATCCTGTTTTTTAAAAAAGGTAAATTTTATTAAAAACAAAAAGAAAGAAAATAGTTTGGAATTTAGGCTTTTTGCTAGATTTAAAAAAAAAAAATTACAAGGATTAAGCATCAAGATAGCTCTCTTGAGGTCCAGCTTAAAGCTTACAAGCCAAACAAAAGCACCTGTGATTAGCACATAGGAGTCCACAAGCCATAAAGAAATAAAAGAGAAACCTAATCGCATCTTCCTAGACATTTCCTGATCTACTTACATATCTGGGGTTTCAAATGAGTACTTTGTAGGTATGATCTGATGGTTTTTTCAAAACTGGCCCAAAGCTTTTTACGGCATAGTTTCAGCCCTGTCTCTGCTCTCCAGGAGAACAACACAGACTGACAAAGGGGAAGTTTTTTTTCCCCAATTTTAAAAAGCTCTAGCCTTCCCATTGGCTCTTTTGGTCAGGTGCCCACTTCCTTCCTTTTACCCATGCAGAGACTTTACTTGCTTTGCCTTTAAAGGGTTAAAAACTACCACCAAGAGAGGTTTTATAGCTAGCTGGCTGGCTGGGTGTCCATAAAAGGGAGCTTACCCCCCCCCCCCACTTTAATTTATCACACTCTTGGTGACTCTTGCGGGGTATGCTCCCCTGATGGTTTTTATTCAGTACTGGAAATTGATACAATATGGCTTACAAATACAATAGAAGCCCCACTTCTTGGTTTTGTTCATTTACAGTACTGAACACTGAGATGAAGCCCAGAAGGTAGAAATTGTCCCCTCTAATTCCAAGCGATTGTATGTTGTGCTCTGAAATGCATTTTTAAAACCCTCATGTTAAATAACTTGTAAGAGATAAGTAGAGCTTAACTGGAAATACTATGAATGAAATGTTAAAGCCTTTTAGAACTTCTTGCTAAATGTCTGTCTTCAGTGAGTAAAAGCTTTCACCCATACCAGTTTCAGCTCCTGGGTCTCACTAAACCAAAATATGTAACCACAAAAATATTTTGTAACACCAGGATTCCCTTTATTTTTGTGGGGTTTTAAATGCTGCCTTTAACGGTTATGTTTGGGCCTCACGATAGACTTGTAGTCTCAACTAAGGTGTCTTATGTTTGGGAGGAGGCAGCTACCATGGTGCTAGACCATGAGTTTCTTTAAGATGGGATGGGGATATCAGGGTCCTCTGCAGGGTCTGAGAGAAGAAAGTTGGGTGGGCACATACACTCTGATCTTCTTACTCTTAATCCTCTTGTAGCCCTTATTGATGTTGTGCAGAGTTCTGCATACTAAGTTGTCCAACGTAACAAAAGTCCGTCCAACCCGTTTATATAATGTATAAAAAGAAAGCAAAAATTCAAGAAAGAGAAACTAAAAAGAAAGTAGATGTGTTTCTGGCTAAGAAAATTGATTAGGAGGCTTCAAGGCTCCTGTAACATCGTGTGTTGGCATGACATAAAGCTGAAACATTCTAGAAATACAAGGAAGTGTTTACAGTTTAAATAACAAAAATGTATTTTTGACTGGGTAACTTCAATGAGATGAGGTTGGCACCATTTTTGGATGCTGCTTATTTGGGAGCTATTGAAAGAACCAGTCGGACAATGAGGTGCATGGGGGAGCTGGATTGGAAGGAGCAGCCCTCACATCTGTCTGCTGGAATTCACTTTGTGGTTTTGCATAACACCACTGGGCCTTTTGTCTTGACCAGGCCAAGTCAGAGAGAGAGAGAGACCACCAGACATTACCACCTTCATTGGCTTTGGCTAAATCATGAACACCTAGGATGTGAGCTTAAACTCCTGCTTTTACCCTCTCCTTAGTGTTACTTTCCTTCTCTGTGTCTTCTCCTGTCTTTTTTTCTCATCCATCTAGTAAAGAGTTCAGCATAGCCAGCCAAGACATATCCACCCGCTTGCAATACTGCTGCAATCTTGTGACCTTAGAGATAAGCTTAAAGTAATGCCTTAAAAATCCTGAGGTTGATAAATTTGCCAGGTTTCAGAGTAGCTAACAAGACAGTGCTGTGCCTACAATTTCTGAGCCTATTGGATGTGAGCAAAATAAAACAGAAAATGCATGAAAATGAAAACCACGTAAATTGACTTTCCCTTTTTACCCAAAGGACAGTCATACTGTCAAGGAGGGAAATTTCCCTATTAAAAAAATTTGTATAACGAAGGAAAAAAGGAGTAAGGGTAATTTCTTTTTTCAAAATAAAAGCTGTGCTTCATTTTTAAAATTTCAAACGTTTTAATGTTCCTCTTCCACACACTGTTTGTTAAAAGGTTTTGATTATAGCAGTTACAATTCGGGGAGCTAGCAATAACTTTACAGAAAACTCTGTACTCTGCTTAACTATTTAATGTTGTAACAGTAACAAGGTTTTTATTAAACATCTTATCACTTGGGCCAGATTCTTTCCCTTATCAAAGCAACAGTGACTAGTGTGTTCAACGACATCCATTCTCATTTGCTAAACAATCCTAAAGCATCATTGTCTGACACCCAAATGATGACCTACTCAACTTAATGCTCAAATATGTCTTCAAATATAAGAACAGAAGCCTAGCTACAGCTATAATTAAGCTGTCAGATGTTCTTCCTGAAAAATTATAATATCAATTACTACCTATAGCCAAGGCAGCAAGAGGTTTCAACTGCAGGTTTTGAAACATGCACAAAAGTTAATCCAGTGCTAAACAAAACAAACACAGCATTGTTCCCTGGAAGTAGTTATGTTTTCACTTGGGTGGGAGACCAGGGCCTCAAACTGCTGTAGTAACCTCTTTTTCTGTGAGAAGCCGGAGTCTTCTAAGGTGCTATTTTGTATGATACCACAAAATCTTGTAGGCAAGTAAACAATACCTTATATTCAGTATCAAAAGCTGCTGATTAGTACTCGGCACGGCCAGTTCGTTTGCTTATTGCTAGAGGTAAATCAGCCATACACTCCCAGTTCTATGCCCACATCTGAACTAAAACTGATAAAATTAAACAATAATGGAGTACTAGTTTAGCTGGAACGGGCACATCATCCTGTTGATTATCTTCTCAAAAAAGGAAGTTCAGGACAGGATGATCATGTGAAAGGTTATTAAAGTCCAAAGATTGTTTCTTGAGTAAACAATGTTTAAACAACTATCCTCTGTGTAGGCATATTCAGTGGCTTGCCCTCCTGAAAAAGAACCTTAACTCTCAAAAGATAGAAAGGGGCCAGCGTGCGTCTTTTAATCTGCCGTGAAAGAGACAGCTTCATTTCACTGGTAGCTGGCTATAATGAATGTCCTAAACACACCCAGAACTTCAGTAATCCAAATTGAGTGAAAACCAGTTAATAGATGATATATATCTCTTCCCTTCTGCTTCCACTCTGTTCCCACAGAAGTGTTAAATCTGATTAGATTGATCTGAGAAATAAATTGACAGTTCTTTGCAATGAGAGAGATTTTGTTGTTGTGCTGAAGCAGCCCTCCTCAGACTCCCCAAAATTCTGCTGATCTGCATTTTGGAGATACAGCAGCCAACCTCATCCATGAGAACAACATAAGTACCAAACATTCTGATGCTGTTTCTTACACTTTCAGAGTGTTCCATCACAGACGTCTTTTGTAAATTGTCTGCATGATTTGTTGGCCTCTGAGGAAAGACGTGTTTGGAAAGGAGGGTTAGGTGCCACTATCTGTATTCCATGAACTGCAGATTATGTGCTGAGATTATTCTGCGATCTCATATAGTTCATCAGACCAAGAGCAAATCAGGCGTTTTATCCATGATTATATCCTGCATGGTAACAGTGTTATCAGTGACGAACCCCTTTTTAAATAGCAAGGGCAGGAATTTCGAGCCTCTGGTAGACGTTGCCTTGCACCCTTGGTATACAGCCTTGGATTAAGCTGAAAGGATTGACAGGAAATTATTTAATTTCTATCTGATAAAGGGACTTCTCTGCCCTCCCCACAAATTTTCTAATACCTGTCAGAATAGGTCTGTGAAATTCCTCTTCTTGTCCACCAGATCTCAAGAGATCCTCAGTGCTGCTCTACTTTCTTGGGCACTATGTGTGGCTATTGGTGGGGCACAGCTATCAGAGTAACTGGCCATCAGACAATTGATGGCATAATAAATTCTCTCTATCATTTTTCTGTTTCAGCTAAGTGGAAAATGTCTGATTTGTCTTTGATAGATGAGCTCTTCCATGATTCTTCTTCCAATGCGACTTCAGAATTCTCTTTATAGCATGCCAGGCCACGCTCTTGGCTCTACTTGCCTGTTCATGAAAATGTTCCTATCTGGCTTCTCTGTTACTGAGGCTAAATAAATAGACATCAGCTATGGTTAGCAGGGGCTGTTGAGAGGTGGATCTAAGTCTCCCTTCCACTTCCACTACCCTCGTCAAATACAAGAAGACATTAATCCTTGTGGTTTCCTTTAAAGCAAGGATGTGAAGAGAACATTACCAATTAAAAATACCTTCTTTCCCTTGAAGTATTCTTTTCACTACTACTGAAAACAATCCTCTCTCTAGTTTTTCGTCCAAGTTTCACATAAGAGCATTGCCAACAATGACTGAAACAAGTCAATACCGTTCCAGTCTTGGCAAAAGGTTTACTGTTGGGTGATGAGGCTAGAGATTGAGCATGTTAGTTTTATAGTGTTCTGAGTCCCTCCTGGCACTCAGAGCATAGAATAGTAGAAAGTATGTCTTTTTTTAAAATCAAATATTCTAGGATTTCTGGGGTTAATCAAAAATATTTCTGTTCTGTTGTGTTGCAACATGCGTATCCGGTCCTAGAAATTTTTTTTAAGCCTTCTAATGAAGAATAAACAGTGCTAAATATGGTGATAACATTAAACTAGGAAATTCCTTACAATTGTGTCAGTGTGCCTTGGAAACTTCACACATACTGGAGCATAACAATATTTATGTCCATGAAAAGATCATCTCATGCCATGTTATGCCTGCTTTTGATTTGCACTTTATTCATCTAGATTTGCACGTTGTCAAGGGCTTTCTAAAATTATGAAATGCATGGTTGTTAAATGAACATTTTAAACAGACTCTAAATGTTTTTAAATGAAATATTATATGGTACAGTGGTCTTACTTTGTTTACGCATCCTAGGTACCCTGCCTCACATGCTCATTTCAGTTACATGATTTCTGATTTGGAAATCTCTTGTTGGAAGATGATTCCAACTAGGTTTTGCTGCCTTTCTCTGGCAGTCAAGATTGTGTGTGGGGTGTGATCTATATCTATAGCTATCTCATTTACTCTTCCACCCAATCACAAAATATTTGCTTTCTTCAGTGTGTTTTTTATATAATATATAAATATATATAGGGCTGTTGATTGATTGCAGTTAACTCACAGATTAACTCAAAAAAATTAACCCCGATTAATCGCACTGTTAAACAATAGAATACCAACTGAAATTTATTAAATATTTTGGATGTCTTTCTATAATTTTCAAATATAGCTATTTCAGTTACAGCATAGACTACAAAGTGTACAGTGCTCATTTTATATTATTTATTACAAATATTTGCACAGTAAAATGATAAACAAAAGAAATAGCATTTTTCAGTTCACCTCATACAAGTACTGTAGTGCAATCTCTTTATCGTGAAAGTGCAACTTACAAATATAGGTTTTTATTACATAACTGTACTCAAAACAAAACAATGTAAAACTTTAGAGCCTACGAGTCCACTCAGTCCTACTTCTTGTTCAGCCAATCGCTAAGAGAAATAAGTTTGTTTACATTTACAGGAGGTAATGCTGCCCACTTCTTAATTACAGTGTCACCTGAAAGTGAGAACAGGCATTCGCATGGCCCTGTTGTGGCTGGCGTCGCAAGATATTTATGTGCCAGATGCGCTAAAGATTCATATACCTCTCCATGCTTCAGCCATTGTTCCAGAGAACATGCTTCCATGCTGATGACACTTGTTGAAAGAAATGTGACTGAGCTTCTTAGGGGAGAGTTGTTTGTCTCCTGCTCCTCCATTCTGCCATGTATTTCATGTTATAGCAGTCTCCGATGATGACCCAGCATATGTTGTTCATTTTAAGAACACTTTCACTGCAAATTTGACAAAATGCAAAGAAGATACCAATGTGAAATTTCTAAACATAGCTACAGCACTAGACCCAAGGTTTAAGAATCTGAAGTGCCTTCCAAAATTTGAGAGGGAGGAGGTGTGGAGCATACTTTCAGAAGTCTTAAAAGAGCAACACTTTGATGCGGAAACTACAGAACCCAAACCACCAAAAAAGAAAATCAACCTTCTGCTGGTGGCATCTGACTCATGATGATGAAAATGAACATGTTTCGGTCTACATTGCTTTGGATGGTTATCAAGCAGAACCTGTCATCAGCATGGACGTATGTCCCCTAGAATGGTGGTTGAAGCATGAAGGGACATATGAATCTTTAGTGCATGTGGCATGTAAATATCTTGTAAATATCAACTGTCCTGGTTGAGGAGATGTAACTATGGACTATTTCAGAGTTATTTAACATTGCCCCTTATTCAAACTTGGAGAGAGACCGTACTACAGCACCTTCCACCTCAGAAGTCTTTGCAGCACCCAGGGACCTAATGACGCTCCCGGTTCCACCAACCCCGATGGGAAAACCACCAGCTCCAAGTGTGTTGAGCAAAGGGGAGCATGTGGCTCCGAGCTCATACCTGGCACCGGGCCCTTTGGTACCTATCAGAGGCAAACTGGCCGTCCTGTCTTCGGTGAGGACTTCCCTGATCAGGCACCAATCCCCAGATCCTCAGCACCAACCAGTGGAAGCGATGGGTACTGCTCCCCCATTGTCTCCTCAATAAAACTCTTTCTCAGGTGGAACCATGAACACTGCCAAAAAGCCACCACCATTTCCCATCCTAAATTCCACCAGATCTCAGTGTGGGCCCCCCCACCGACATCTGGCCTGGAGGACAGTGGCAGATGCAGATCGAGCGGCTATTCTGGAATCCTTGGGGTTTTTCTCTGGTACAACGTCCAGCCATTCCTATTCGGTTGTGTCCGAGAGGAGGGCTCCTCCACTGCACCATCCAGCACCTGACCCAGACTCCAGTACTGACTCCCAGGACTTAAGCCTGGGACTAAAGTTGGGACTGAAAAAGAGTGGCCCCCACCAGTACAGGCTTATTCCTATTCCTACTCCTACTCCTCCTCAGACAAAGCGTTCTTGGGACTGAGCAGCTCAGTGCCACAGGATGACTTTAGAGATCACCAGGAGCTATTAAAAAGGGTGGCTTCTAACCTGGAGCTATAGGTAGAGGTTCTTAAAGAGTCCTTTCATAGCCTCATTGACATTTTGACCACATCAAAGCTGACCCTACACCTCAACGAGGCCATTATGGGTCCTGTCAGGTCCCTATGGCAAACTCCATTTTCTCTTCGTCCCACCTCAAAGAGGGCACATAAAAATACTATGTGCCTGCCAAGGGATATAAACTTGTTCTCCCACCCTCCTCCTGGATCCCTTGTGGTCACAGCAGCCAATGAGAGGGACAGGCAAGATCAGTTAGGCACAACCCCGAGGCAAAAGGATTTAAAGACAAGAGACCTGTTCAGTAGGAAGATTACTTAGATGGGTAAGTTACATCTTCGTATTTCCAACCAATAAACCTTACTTAGGATGTAGGATTACAACATTTGGGACTCCATGGCGAAGTTTAAAGACATGCTGCCACAGGACTCCAGGGAAACTCCAAGAGTTTTCCGGCCTGATGGGAGAGAGGCTCTGGCTATGGTCTCCCCTTCTTCAAGTGGCCCTGGACGCTGCTGACACTGCAGCCAGAACAGTGGGCTTCAGCAGTGATCATGAAGTGATGCTCCTGGCTTCAATCCTGAGGTCCAGACTGCCACCTGAAGTCCAGTAGTCCATCCAGGATCTTCCCTTTGTGGGTACCTCCTGCTTCTTGGAGCAGATGGACTCAAAGCTCTCTGGTCTGAAGGACTCCAGGACTACCCTCAGATCCCTGGGCCTCTAGTCCTCAGCACTTTTGAGGAAGCAGTTCATGCCTCAACTGTTGACCCGCTTCTTGGCTCCAGCACCTTGCCAGAACCTGGTTTAAAAAATGGAGCTGCGATTACAAGCACAGACAACTTCCCCCCTCTATTTCAACCTCGCTACCCAGGTTGCACAGATACCCAGGATGCCCCAAACAGAACTCTTGAAGGGACATCCAACGGCATAATATCAGTTCACACACCGGATCCTGCCCCCCCTTTTGTTTTCAGACAATCTTTCCTACTTCAGCATGGCATTGTTCCTTGGCACCCAGTGGTCCAAGGTGATGAGTACAGTGGAGGAAGGTTACACCCTTCAGTTTTCTCCCACCCATCCCCATCCCTCTTCAGGAACCCTTCTCACGAGCGACTTCTAATTCAGGAGGTGCAAGCCCTCCTTTGGGTAAGAGCTGTGGAGTAGATGCCTCAAACTTGAGTGGGAAGAGGGTTTACTCTCATTATTTCCTAATCCTGAAAGCAAAAGGGGGTCTCTGACTCATCCTAGCCCGGCATCACTTCAAAAGTTATCTCAAGAAACTGAGGTTCCATATAGTCTCCCTGGCCTTAATTAGTCCCGTGGATCCAGGGAGGGAATGGTACTCTGCCCTTGACTTGAAAGATGCCTGTTTCCACATCTCCATTTCCTGGGGTCACAGAATGTTCCTCAGATTTATCGTAAACCAGACCCATTACCAGTTCGCCATCCTTCCCTGTGGTCTGTCAGCAGCCCCTTGGGTTTTCACGAAATGAACGGCAGTGGTAGTGGCCTTCCTCAGAAGGTGAAGCGTTCAAGTCTACCCATACCTCAATGACTGGCTTATCAAGGGCTTCTCAGAGACTGAAGTGAAAACCAGCATCAACCTGGTCGAAGCCACTTTCCTTGCCCTGCGCCTGTTGATAAACTAACAAAAGTCTACTCTTGTCCCTGTCCAGAGAATAGAGTTTATTGGGGCAGTGTTCAGTTCCACCTGGGCTAGAGCCTTCCTCCTGGAGGCTCGGTTCCAGACAATGTCAGATCTGATATCCGAGGTCAAAGCCCAGCTGGTCACGACAGCACATTTTTTTGCCTCAAACTTTTGGGTCACATGGCCTCATGCACTTAGATGGTACAGCACACAAGTCTATGCCTCTGACACCAGCCAAGTCTGAAGGGGCCTATGTATTCACTGAACCGTCACCACTTGGGCTCAGTGCTTACAGTTTCCACCCTAGTCCTCTCCTCCCTTGACTGATGGAAGGATCCCCGATCAATGGCTGTGGGCATTCTCTTTGTCACCCCCCAGCTTTCAGTATCCCTAATTTCAGATGTAGCTGATCTAGGTTGGGGGGGGCTCACCTCGAGCATCTCAGGTGGTCCTGGGAAGAACTCTCTCTGCACATAAACATCAGATTGCTCAGAGCGATCGGCTTAGCTTGCTAAGTGTTCCTACCCAAGATCATGGGCAAAGTTGTACGAGTGCTCACGGACAACACAGCAGCCATGTTTTACATGAACAGGCACAGAGGCACATGCTCTTCTACCCTGTGCCAGGAGGCCGTTCGCCTGTGGGACTTGTGTGTGAAACGCTCCATCCACCTCGAAGCTTCCTAGCTTCTGGGAGCCTAGAATGCTCTGGCAGATCACCTCAGCAAGTCCTTCTGGTCTCACCACGAGTGGTCCCTTCACCTAGAGGTGACCAGATCCATCTTCCAGAGGTGGAGGTCTCCCCATGTCAACATGTACACAACCAGGCAGAACAGGAAATGCCAGCAGTTTTGTTCATTGCGCGGTCCCAGCCCAGGTTCTCTGATGCCTTTCTAATTCCATGGACAGAGCTCCTGTTCTATGATTTTCCTCGTGTTCCTCTGGTACGCAAGGTCCTCCTGAAAGTCAAGTGAGACGGAGCATGGGTCATCCTTATAGCCCCTGCCTGGTTGCAACAGTGATTTGGCATACTGCTGGACTTCTCCGCTCGTGATGCTGCTTCTGCCCCGCCCGGACCTCATCTCGCAGGATCATGGCAATTTATTCCACCCGAACCTCCACCTGACCATGTGGAAGCCATGGCTGAACCCAGCAGAACAGACCTGTTCAGAACAAGTCCCAGGTCTTGCTAGGTAGTAGGAAGTTCTCTACTAGAGTGCCTTAGCCAAGTGGAAGTGTTTCTCAGGTGATCTTCCCAATGAGGTCTCTCTCCGACTCGATCATCCCTCCAGGAATACCTGCTCCACCTGAAACAACAGGGACTGGCTTTTTCATCAAGCAAAGTGCATCTAGCAGCAACCTCAGTCTCCCACCCTCTGGTGGATAGTAAATCTGTCTTCTCTCATGAAATGTCCATCCACTTCCTCAAGAGATTAGAGAGACTTCATCCTCAAATTCACAAATGGATTCAACCATGGGACCTAAACCTCATCCTGTCAAGACTTACGGGTACTCCCTTTGAACTGCTGGCATTGTTCCCTCTGTCCTATCTCTCCTGGAAGATCACTTTCCCGGTAGTGATTACCTCAGCCAGAAGTGTCTCAGCGATTAGGGCCTTATGGCTAAGCCCCAGTATATGGTGTTCCTTAAGGACGAGGTTTAACTGCACCCAGATCCAGCATTCCTTTCAAAGGTGGTCTCTGTTTCATAGTAATCAGGCTATTTTCCTGCCAGTTTTCTTCCTGAAACTGCACAGGAATGCAGAGGAGCACCATCTCCACTTACTGGATGTTAGATGTGACCTGGCCCGGTATATTGAGAGGACCAAGCCGTTCCGTAAAACAATGCAGCTCATTGTGGCAGTAGAAGATAAGATTAAAAGCCTATTGGTTTCAGCCCAGAAAATTTCATCCTGGATCACATCCTGTATTCACCCATGTTGGGAGCAGGCGGGCATCCCACCTCCTGCCATCGTGACCGCCCAATCAACAAGAGCTCAGGCTTCATCAGCGTTTCTGGCCCAGGTCCCAATCCAAGGCATCTACAGAGCAGCGACCTGATTGTCAGTTCAGATCTCCTCTTTCCACTATGCCATCACCCAGTGGGCCAGAGATGATGCCAAGTTTGGAAGAGCAGCGTTGCAATCCACATGTCCATGAACTTCAAGCCCACTGCCTCGGGTACCGCTTGTGAGTCACCTAATATGGAATGGACGCAAGTAAGCACTCAAAGAAGAAAAAATGGTTACTAACCCTTCCGTAACTGTTCTTTGAGGTGCATTGCTCATGTCCATTCCACGACCTACCCTCCTGCACCTCTGTTGGAGTTAGCTGCAAGAAGAAACTGAGAGGGCGTGGGGCCAGCTGGGCCTCTTATACTGACATATGAGCACATGGCACCAGTGGGCACTAGAGCTGGCCCAATGAACAGCAGTGAAGGAAATATCTTTGCATGCACACCTAACATGGAATGGCTATGAGTTAGGCTAAGATTTTGTCATGGATATTTTTAGTAAAAGTCACAGACAGGTCACGGGAAATAAAGAAAAATTCATGGAAGCCTGTGACCTGTCTGTGACTTTCACTAAAAATATCCATGACAAAATGGGGAGCTCAGCTGCGGGGTCTGCAGCTCCCACCTGCTGTGGGTTGAAGTCACGGAGGTTACTGGAAGTCACGGATTCTGTGACCTCCGTGGAAAAAAATTGTAGCCTTAAATATGAGCATCACATCTCAAAGAACAACAGTTATGGAAAGGTTAGTCACTGTTTTTAGTCTTCTGTCCCAGATATTGCCACCTACTTCATTAATCTTAACTGAGATTGTTTTCAGGCAAAGAAGCTTTTGATCTTAGTTTATAAGTGAGAGTTTTCCAGAGGAAAACAGAAGATGGAAAACCTTTTTGCCAGAGCATGAATGGTACCTATTTGAATGGCTCTGTCCATCACTCATGCTCTCTCTCTCCCTCTCTTTCTCTCTGTGACCTCTTCTGAGAGGAATGACTAATAAGAAATTAGATTCTATCAAGATAAATTTCCTCTAGTGACCTCAACAGATTCTTCTTTCTTTGCAACACACAGGCATAAGGAAATATCTGGTTCTGGGCCCTAGATACAGACAGCACTTTCTGAGGCATGAAGCCCTTGAAGGAATTAACCTGAGTTCCTAGAAGCTCAGGGACTTTGAAGCAACAGCTGTGCAGTTTTATATAGATCAGTGAGGGCAGATTGCAGTCGGGGTGTTGGGAAACAGGTATTGCTGTCCTGCCTTAGAGACAAGAAGAGAAAATCCAGTTAGAGACAGAAAAACCCAGAAATTGCAGGTCTGACTGAGCAACTGATATTGTTTCTCAGAGAAGACAAAATTACAGGTAAGAAAATTTTAGTTTTATCCATGTTGTCTTGAAGTAGTGGTCATTTACAATATGAATAAGTCAATTTTTCATGAATGTATTTCCACTAGGAGAAAAATATAAGGGACACGGGAAATATTTGCTAAAACTTATTTTTTGCACTAGGCATATTAATAATGTTTAATCTTTACTTCACAGTGCAACTAATGCACCTGAAGATGATGTTCCAAATCGATATTCCCGAACAGACAGGACAGGATATAGCAGATACAGCAGGGATGCAAATTCTTCTGGGAATTCTATACCAAGCAGTGCTTTGGAAAAGAGGATTGAAGAACTTGAAAGGGTAAATACAAATTTAACTTATGCCCAGTGTTAGTTTCAAAATAAAATATCTTATAAATTCCATGAGGAGATGCTAGTGCCATGCCAACTCAGTGTGGCACTCTGTCCCTCTCTAGTGGTAGCTAGGCCAGGTAGAGACTGATGAGCCTGCTACCGTCTTGGCTAAGAGACGTGTCTTTTAGCTCAGGCAGTAGACGTTCCTGCAATGAGCTCAAGAGGTTTGATCACTGATGACAACGACTGGGGCGGTCAGTGTTACGAAAATATTAGGCAGTGGTCCTAAATTTTTAATAAAAAGTAGTAGTAATTCCTTGTGAATACCAATATGCATACAGAATCAATTGTCTGAGAAGAATGTGAAATTTATATCATTACAAATGCTAAATTGCCATTTGCTCAACCAGGGAATAAAACCAAGGCTAAAGGTCATTTGATCAGAGAATTAGCCATGTCCTGTTCTCCTCTCAGGCACTCAAACATAACCTAAACCCTGATCCCTTACAGATGTTTTCTTGAGCCATTGATTTGTAATATTCCTGATGTTCTGTGCCCCCTCTGAAGTATCCTTGTAATATAAGCTACCAAATATTCTTGAATCCTTGTAGATGAAAGTTGCTAAATATATATAATATTGTTTGGGGGAGATCTTCCTTCTGAAAAGAATGGGAGTAAAACACCAGGAAGCCTTTATATATATTTTTAGGACTTACGGAATCCTTGAGTTAGCTGAAATTGCCTTGTAATCTCTCACTTCCAAAATTGGCTTCCTCCCAAACCAGTCAAACTACCAAAAGGATGGCAAGTGACGGGGGAGGAGTTGGAATAGCTTCTTCAGTAACTGAAGCCTTATGTATGACACATGTTTCATATACCTTTGTATCCAGGCCTGTGGGTCTTCGGGCTCTTATAGGTCAAGGAGGCCAAGTAGATCTTAGTCATACTTCGGAGCAAAATTCTGCCTCTGAAAAGCCCACCAGCGTGATTACTTTAGGAGTTGATACTTTGATTTTAATATCCAATTTGGGCCTTGTTTCAGAACTCACTAGAAGATCAGGGCTTAAATTAGAAATTAATCAGTTAAAAGGTCAGCTTTGGAGGTCATCATGTGGTGGGTTCTTCAGGGGCAGAATTTTGCCCTAGACCTGTGACTAACAGGTCTGCTTGGCCTCCTTGAGCGAAAAGGGCTTGAAAACATACTGCAGGATTTGTGGGCCTAGCTATCTGAAGAAAGGAAAATTTTGCTTCTTACCTGAAATTTTCTGATTGCAATATACTAAAAGTGTCCTTTTTCAAATTAATTTTTTAGGAGCTCTGGAAGAACATTAAATTTGAAACTGTTAATTTGTGGGTTTTTTTCAGGAACTAGCCAAGGAGAGGCAAGAAAATGTAAGATTATTGAGGATGACACAGGACAAAGAGGAACAGATTGGGAAATTGAAGGAAGAAATTGATTTATTAAACAGAGTAAGTACATGTATTACACAAGGATGAGAAAAGCTTCCAAATTCTTCCATCTCTTCTCTTCTTCCCCACCCTCCCTAAATTTTCCAGGACAAGGGGATTCGGCATTTATTTTGTGCTTAACTTTTCAGCTAAGATTTAATGGACTTCTTTCTTGAAGTGGCCTCTGCCCATTCTCAGTAGTGTGCCAGGGTTACAACTGGACCAGAGGAAACGTCTAGAAGCAATGCCCACTAGGGTGCCTGCATGTTCCCCCTTGCTGCTATAATCATGGGTAGGGCTGGGCTTAACCATTTTAGTTCCTTCCAGTCACAATAATGAGGCTCCTGATCCCCTCTGCTGACACTTTGACCCAGTTCTCTGGAAACCTGGTTAGGTTTTAGACAAATTTATTTATTTATTTATTTAGTCTTCGACAAATTTATTGTAGTTTAAATAAAATTTTAGTTGTAGTGACTATCTGTAACTTAGATAGTTTTTAGGAATATTTTGGGCCTTTAGGGATTTTTGCATCCTATTTCACATTTCCATACTCATGAGGGTAGATCCCAAAGCTAAGAGACCAGAGTTTGAGGTGCCCCTCTACTCCTGCCACTTTCCTGGTTTCAGATATCCAGAGACTGTGTCTGAACTTTCTATGGGAACGTTATCCCGCAACTAGGTGGTCTGTCTGCAAGACTTTCACCCCACAAGCTAGGAAGGAGCTACAGAACTGGCTGTAGGCAGTCTTCCTACTAGAGGCTCGGATAGGAAAGTTGTTTGCTTCAGATACTCCTGGTTCCTTGAATGCTTTAAGTTTTGAGGTGCTCCTCAGGTCCTAATGCCCTTCCTAAGGACTAAGAGACCTGGCCAAATTGCTTCTCAGGTATCTTTCTGCATACATGGAGCTAAATTTAAAGATTCAGCTGGTAAGGATCTTATGACCTGCATATCTGACTGCTAGAAAGGAACTGGCCTATTAAGATGTTGGCTTCTGGGTGCAGACCTAAGCCTAAAGATGTTAAGTCATGGATCCATCACGTATGAATCTGACCACGTCCACCTGCTGGCTCATTCCATTGGCCAAGCCTTGTTTGAAAGCTCCAGCTGTTCTGTCAGAGTATGGCGAGTCAGTCTTTCCTAGCGCCCCAGTTGATGGCCATTACAGATTCATGGCTCCCATTTCAGTTCAGGTCCCAGGCCATAAATGGCCCTCAAACCTGGCATTAGATCTGGTTGAGGGAGAATTGCAACTGGGAGTCAGCTCTCGCTCTTTGACCCTTACACACAAGGGACAGAAGCATAAAACAGATACACAGGGATGGCTTCTTTTCCTGAGAGAGACATTTCGTCATGGTTCCAGGGCAAAAGTTAGGACTGCAGGTATGGGAGTGAAAACTTCTCCAGTTTCTGTTTCCAGTTCTGTAGGCCCCCTTCAGACTCTCTCTCTCTTTTTTGAAAAACCATAAAACCAACAAATCATCCCCAATGAGGTTGACATTACTAAGTTAGCCACTTATAACTTTTCAGGGACCTTTTCAACCTGTCACCATCTGGCAGGAAAGGGCAACATGCTTGCTGGCCACATGAGCAGGAATCAGCAAGACTAGCGTAAATAGTCACTGAAGGATTCAGTGAGGTGTGATGCTCAGTGATGTAGTCTCCTTTGAATCCAGGGAAGAATGTTCTCTTTCCCATCTCTTCATCAAGACAGTCTTTATCTTAGACATGACATCAGCTGTGAGTTTCTGAACGGCAAGTGCTCATTGCTGACTCCACCCTTTATGGGCTCCCATGAGGACAAACTAGTTCTTAAGGAGGCAGCTAAATTTATGCACAAGATGGTAATTGGTTTTCATCTTAACCAAACCTTAATTCTAATAGTATTTCTTCCAAAACCACACTCATATCCTGAGGAGGTGAGGTTGTGGATGGTAGCGTTTCATATATGTAGATCAAAAGAGTACAGAAGGTTGCTGAGGTTACGTTTGTGTTTTCTGGTAAAAGGTCACTACAACCTAATGCCTGACCAAGTGGATCAGGCTGTGTATTGGGGAAAGCTAATGTCCCTGTGTGAGAGGGACTGAGAGGTTGCCTTAGCTCTAGATGAATGGGCTCTATGGCTTATCTGAGGCATAACATAATAGTTGAGTTCTTTAGAATTGCCTCTTAGAGCTCAATCCATCCATTCACAGAACATGATGCAGTGGACCTGGCATTAGGTTCAGAATCCCAATTTGGGAGATCAGTACTACAATCACTCTTTAGCTAGTCAGCCTCGTCCCACTCTTGTGAAAAGAGGATGCACTGTTTACACATTCCCACAAATGGGAGTTTAGCAGAGGCCACAGAAGTACTGAAAGTTCCTTACAAGCAGCTAGAGTTCTTCTAATAGTGCCTCTGGACATTCAAGCTATTCCTCCACCTTCCCCCTTTTCCGTAGAGTCCTGTTGCTATTTACTAGGTGGTTGATTTGTGGTGAAAAGAACTGAAGCTGTTACGATGCCCCCTTTTATAGTCTCGCTCTCCAAACACTCAGAGCTGCAAGCGGGCATGGACTCGTACTCCAGCTTCTAGGTACCACTTCTAGAGGTTTCCACTGGTCCGGCTGCATCAGTGATGTTTCTCCATTAGTGTGGGTATACAAAGGCTCTTCAAGGGCTCTAGTCAGTGGTAAGTAAATCTTCACTTTTGTAACTTTTTTTTTTTTAAACTAATCTAGAAAACTTCTTAAGTTGTGTCCCTTCTAAGTCAATTAGGTTAAATAACTTTTTACTTGAAATACTTTTACTAAAATCAGTCAGCAGATTACAGAGAAGGTTCTAGAACAGGAGGTCCCTTTGCATTGAGAACCCCACAAAAACCTTGTGCCATAAATGGAGTGGTCTCAATTCAATGGCTGAGCTATTTGATGAACTTCTGCTACCTTTTAAAAGAAAGGGAGAATGGGTACATAAAGTTCCCAGCTGTCTGAAAGGAAAGGCATCTGAAGACATTAAAATGTTTGTTGCCTTAGTTCAACTTTGAAGTAGTTTAGAGTTGGTCATCTGTGACCTCACTGGGTAGTCACTGTAGTTAAATGTGTTTTTGGGGAGAATATATTCAGAGATCATTTGCACTCTGATTAAAGTATCAGTTGTTTAGTCATCAGTCATTCTGGTATGTGAAGCCTACACTTCTCTGCCATTGTTGTTCTTTTATAATTAAATTATAAACCATATTAAATTAATAATGTAATTTTAAATCTAAAGTGGTAAAAGTCACTTACATATATGCATCCATTATTATTATTATTTCTTTAGATATTTAAACTACAGTCAGTTGTTACTGGATTGTATTCAAGTATCCCATACTTACAGTAATCTTTGGAATGTTATTTTTGTAGCATAAACATTCCACAAAGTCTTTTATATTTGATCTAATTTTTGAGTAACTCTGAAATATTTTTGTCCAAAGGCTTTTAAACAGTTGTTTCAATGTAATTCAGTCATCTACCATTTAGTTATAGTACATAATTGGCTGAGTTAGCAGCAAAAAAAGCATAAAATTATGATTACAGAAGGCTGCACTTCAACCATTTTATTGAAAAGGTGCCGTTTCATTATTCCTTACAACTGTTGGTTCACAGTACATCTGTTGCTGACACGGACTTTGCAATAGGAAAAGAAAAGCCTACAGTGGTTAGTTAAAATAAGGTGCTGTGTGTTCATGCACTGTTTTTGCTTCTAAATACAAATTACCATATTTATATATCACGATTAAATGTTTCGTTCATCTGTGTCTTCAGAATAATTAAATATTGTCTGTTCCAGAAAGCCAGCTGTATTTTGATCTCTAAAATAAGACATTCTGTTGCTAATCTCTGCATTGCATGCTACATAGGACAAAAGAGTAACTGCAAAGGTACTGCAGTGTGGCTTTGAGCACTGATTGCCGAATGACGTTTTGGCTGGCAGGCTGGAGCTTTTTACTGGTGGCACACCTAAGCACCTGCTCCCAAAGGTGCACTTCTGGGATGGACCCCATCGAAAGAAACAGGCAAATTCATATGATCATTTTGTTAAGTGTGTGCTTCAAAATTAAAGGAATGGGGGACGGATAATCTTTCACCCCCTTTTTCCCCTCCCCCTTCCATCTGACAACTATTGTGGGAATTTTACACGCTCTCATTGCAAAGGAAGCTGAACCCACTAATCCCCCATCTCTGGTTTTCCTCCTCCAAACTTCCACCATCCACCTCTTTTTATCTCTCACTAAAGTTACTTTTCTGCCTTTTCCCTTTCTCCTTCCACTTACTTCTCTTCTTCTTTTCCCTTCTCCGACAGTAACATTGAATTGAAAAGCAGTTTAGGCACTGCCAACCATAGCAGCTGTGCTGCTTTCAAGTTAAACTTCACTGTGGGAGAAGAAGTGAAGAAGCAAGGGAGGAATAAGAGGCAAGCTGGGGAGGGAGATGGGTGGGGGGAATGGCAGGCAGAATGTTGGGGGAAGAGGGAAGGAAAGATGGAAGCAGAGAAATAGGTGTCTGTTTTTAAACTGCCCCTTTTTCTATGAACCCTGCTGTTCTCTGGTCCTCTTAAACTCACCTTCTATTGAAAAAAATTAATTGGACTGCTAATTTATGGCCTTTTCAAGCCATCTAGCTTTAATCAGAATTCTGATGAGGGCAAGATACGGCTTTTCAACTGTTTTTTCCAATAGCACACTTTCAGTTCTCATTTTCTAACAGATACTTTTCATAAGCCTCTGACAACAAACCTATATTTAAAAAAAATACGTAAAATTTAATGTGCTGTCCTATGCTAATAAACTGTGTGTGTGTGAGTGTGTGTGTCAGTAAGCTACTAGTGCACTGTGGTGCACGAAAGCCCCTCTGGTTTGCAAATATGAAGTAATACGGGCGCGTGCCAAGAGGCTTCTTACTATTAATCTCATGACATAGTCCGTTTTTGATTATATATTTCTTTTGAAAAGATGCTTGTCACATGGGAATGTGAAATGAATGTTTTGTCATGAGCAGCATTGGAAAAATATGAATTTTTAGCAATTTTTGCTTTGCTTCATTAGCCCTTTTATATATAGATGCTGTGAAACTAACTCTTCTTCTGTCTTTACCCTATAATCTCTTGGTTTCAAGTACTGATCTCTTAAATTCCAGGACTTTTAAATTACTAGTTTAAGAATCCATTTTTGCATCCTGAAAAATGTTTTTATTTTTTTCTTCCAAAGGACCTAGATGATATAGAGGATGAAAATGAGCAATTAAAGCAGGAAAATAAGACCCTCTTAAAAGTTGTTGGACAGCTGACAAGGTAGAAGATTCAAACCTCAGTGAGGAGAGAGAGAGATTTAAAAACTACTGATTGATTGTTAAAGTCAACACTACAGTAATACTTCCTTTGTTGCAGTATGTTAAAATAACCAAGTCTTTATATTTATTATTAGGAAACCAGATGGATGTTTATTTTCATAATACATTCTTTTTCATTCAGTAAAATGGCATCAACTTTTGTGGGTATTTTTAACCTTACCTTTCACATTAAGAATAATTAACAATTATGACATCTTTCAAAAACATTAAATTCATGATTGTTGTACTGGGATTTGTCTTCTGACTACATATAATCTGGTTATAGTAGTTTAAAAATCAGAGCACCAGGATCACTTTTGGTCTATGTTGGTTGTATATTTTTTTCTTGAATGAAAGGAAGCAATAAAAATAAGCTTTGTTTACACAGATCCAAAATATATATTTTGGGAGATATTTTCATTTCGTTTCAACCGCTGTTAAGTGTAGGTGCCTTATTGATGTGTAACAGTTTGCAGATTGATTACTTGTTCTAAAATACAAATCTTGTAGTTGTGAGTTTTTTACTATATCTGAAAGACTGACCATGTTTGAGTAGCAATTTTCTTCTGTATAGCAGTTGTCTTGGGGAAAAATAAGTTGTTTTATTAAAAAAAATGCAATAAACCAACTGTAGTTACCAACATTAAATTTTTTTGTAACATGTCTCAGTTGTGCACTATAGTATATCATAATGCTTGTGCTTTAGCAGTAAAATGCAAATTTACTGTCTTACAGTAAGTTTGTTTTGTGTATTGAGAATATAAACAAAGCCTGGAGCTTTCATTTTGCAAAAGTATTAAAACATAATTATATTTAAATCTACCTATTTTAAATATTTAGTGCTCATAATAAATGTGAGTTTTAAGGGTTTTTAAAGCTGTGATAAAGCTTGTTAGTTATAATGTATGAAAGGAAAGTTTCATAAATTATTTAGGCCTTTGAAAAACATGAATATGCAACATACAATAAAACATTCAATCTTGATTGCCACTAATGTGTATGAAAATTAAAGCTTGCATATGCAGTTAATTTTAGTCACTTGGGGCAATATGCTAGCGTTTTTTAGTGCAAGATGACACTTTCTTGATATAAAAACCACTGTCTTCAGTCACAAATAATTCTGGCCTAAAAATTCTTGCTAGACTGCAACTTATGCTTGGACTCATCCTGGTAGGGCATAACTCATTCCTGATTTTAACAAATATGTAAGTCGTTTGAGTTACAAAATCAGATATAAAACCTTCCTGAAGTTCCAAGCATTCTTCCTCTCATAACTTGAATGTGCCGAAGTACAAAGTTTGAAACATCTACAGTTTTTGTTGCCTTAAAATATAAATATAACATGAATACGTAATGATGGCCATCTACAAAGATTTGCCCATAGCTTTCGTTTTGAGTTAAACGTTCTTTGTATTTAATGAGACTAAGGAATTCTTAAATTTTTAAATCCAGAAATTATTACTGCATGTTAGATGCTTCCGTTTCGTTCTGAATATTGAACAGGTTATTTTGCTTTGTTTATTTTATATTCCAGTGAGAGAGAAGAGGTTGAGATCTTGAAGTATTACACAGTACATTTACTTTCTAATGTGCTTGGAAGTTGTGCTCACAGTAGGAGTGAGCCCACACAGTCTGTCTTGGAGCTTAAATCCTTAATGCAGGGTTTAATTGGCACAAGGGTGAAGATCACGAGTGAGCACTAATCTATATCTTGGTCCAGCAATAATAAGCCCTTAATTTGATCACTTTTACAAAATTGGAAATATAAACATATAGGGGGAAAAAAACAACTTGATATATAATCACACATGTAAGTGGGTTTAATGGATCTGAAACCTAACATTGAAACTTTCTGGGAAAGAGCATCCATTTCCCTCTCCCTTTAATCTGTAGGCAAAACTTAAGGATTTGTAGAGTGTGCTTCCAAATATATATTTGATGTAATACCAAGAGAATTTAGATGCTTAACGTCATACTCTGAACATACAGATATAAACAAAGTTTTGGATATTTCTAAATTATATTTCACATAGAATCACAGAAAAATGTAGGGCTGGAAGTGATCTCATGTCGTCCAGTCCCCTATGCTGTAACAAGGCCAAGTATCGTTAGACCATTCCTGACAAGTGTGTGTCTAACTTGTCCTTAAAACCTCCAATGACAGATTCCACAACCTCCCAGGGAAGCCTATTCTAGTGCTTAACTATCTTTATAGTTAGTTTTTCCTTGTATCTAACCTAAATTTCTCTTGCTGCAGTTTAAGCCCATTACTACTTGTTCTACTTTCAGTTGGACACAGTACAGTTGATAACCATCGTCGTTGTTATATCCGTAACATATTTGAAGACTGTCATCAGATCACCCATCAGGCTTCCTTTCTCAAAACTAAACATACCCCTTTCCTCAAAGTTCAGGTTTTCTAAACCTTTTATCATTTTTGTTGCTGTCCTCTAGACCCTTTCCAGTTTGTCCACTTTCTTCTTAAAGTGTGCTGCCCAGAACTGACACAGTAGTCCAGGTGAGGCCTCACCACGTGAGTAGAGTGGGACAATTACTTTGTGTCTTAAATACAACACTCTTGTTAATGCACCACAGAGTATTAGCCTTTTTCACAACTGCATCACATTACTGACCTAGTCAATGTGTGATCCACTATAACCCCCGGATCTTTTTCAAAAGTACCTAGCCAGTTATTCCCCATTTTAGTAGTTGTTCATTTGATTTTTTTTTTCTTCCCAAGTGTACATTTTGCACTTGTCTTTATTTTAAGTGCAAAATAAACTTGTTGGTTTCAGACTAATGTTCCAATTTGTCAAGGTCATTTTGAATTCTAATTCTCACCTCCAAAGTGCTTTCAATCCCTCACAAGGTGGTATAACTTGCGAAATTTTTATAAGCATACTCTCCACTTCATTCTCCAAGTCATTAATGAAAATAATGACTCGTACCGGACCCAGGACAGACCTCTACAAGATCCTACTAGATTAATCCCCACAATTTGATAGCAAATAATTGATAACTACTCTTGGAGTAATTTTTCAACCAGTTGTGCACCCACCTTATAGTAATTTCATCTAGACCTCATTTCCTTACTTTGCTTATGAGAATGTCATGTGAGACTTATTAAAAGCCTTATTAAAATAAAGATATATCATATCTGCAACTTGTCCCCATCCATTAGGCCAGTAACCCTGTCAAAGAAGTATATTAGGTTGGTTTGTCATGATTTCATAGAATATCAGGATTGGAAGGGACCACAAGAGGTCATCTAGTCCAACGCCCATAGCCAGCCTTGACAAATCCAGGATGGCTATTACTTATAACCCTATTATCCTCTGTGTGCATAGAAATTGCTTAATAATTCGTTCCAGTATCTTTCCGGGTATTGAAGTTACGCTGACTAGCCTAAAATTACCCAGGTCCTTTTTGTTCCCCTTTGGTACTATGTTTTCTCTCGTACGGGAACTCACCCGTTGTCTGAGAGTCCTTAAAGATAATGGCTAGCGGTTCTGAGATTTCTTTGGCTAGTTCCTTGAGTAATCTAGCGTGATTTCCTTCAGGCCCTTAATACATCTAACTTATCTAAATATTCTTTAACCCATTCTTTCCTTATTGTAGCTTCCATTCTTCCCCCCTTTTGTTAATATTGTGTTAAGTATCTGGTCATAGTCAACCTTTTAAGTGAAGACTGAAGGCATTAAAATAGGCATTAAACACATCAGCCTTCTTGATGTTGTCTGTTGTTAGCTCTCATTCCCCGCTAAGTAGAGGACCTACACTTTGCTTCATCTTTCTCTTGTTTCTTATGTATTTATAGAAACTCTTCTTACTGTCTTTTATGTCCCTTGCCAGGTGTAAGTCATTTTGTGCCTTAGCCTTTCTGATTTTTGTCCCTATATGCTTGTGCTATTCTTTTGTTACTCCTCCTTAGTAATTTGTCAATGTTTCCGCTTTTTGTATGTTTCTTTTTTGATTTTCAGGTCATTAAAGAGCTCCTGATGGAGGCATATTGGTCCCTTATTCTTCTGAGTTTTTCTTTGCATCAGGATATGGTCCCTTATTCTTCTTTTGAGCTTTTCTTCGCATCGGGATAGTTTACTGTTGTCTTTAATATTGTCTCATAGATAATCATGTATTTTCAGCCCATGAAAGAACAACAAAGCAAATGGGCCAATATTTATCTATATCTCATTACCTCTTCATAAATTAACTTTTTTATTAATTAAGTAAAAGATAATGGCTGAAGTTAACAAACTTTTTTCATTTTGACACATTTAATTTGAGAGGGTTTTTTTAACGGTATGGGAGAAGTATTTACAATAGACTTCCCTGAGCGCTTTTGAAATAAAGTTTTAGCATTCTTGAAAATGACAGGGCTTCAACTCAAGAACAGTGCCATCATTAAGTGTGGTCCCTTAATACAAATTGTGGGAGTTCAGACAGAAGGCGACTCATGGCATTAATGTGGCTCTGCATAAATGCACATATGTAATACCCGGCATGATCTTACACAACTGCACCATGAAGATCCCACACTCTTCAGCCGATCTTAAATATTTAAATGTTGATCTTAAATATTTCTGGAGGAAAGTATTTCAATCACGGCAATAGTTTATGGTAACTTATGGTATTATCAGGCTCTTGGCAGAAGTTTTTGGTAGTCTCTATAGAAAAATGATGCACTACTTAGACTGACAATAATTGTGTAGCCAATACAGTACCTTTTTATCTGAGTAGGATATCCTTAAACTCAAACATACAGCAAGCTTTTAATCTAAGTAGTTTGGGAGGATGTTACTTTAGCTACTTTAGTATAAGGACTTTTTGTTGACCCTTTACAGTTTGTTTACTTTCTCCTATGTAACTACTTACTGCTGGATTGTTCGGAATTAATGTAAATTGGGGTGAGTTAAATATCAGGGACACTGAAATTGAGCAATAGTTTAATAGGCCTTAAAGTGAAAACCTACCTCATTTGGGAAGGTTGTATGTTTCCTAAGCTGATCTGGATATTTTGTAGTAAGGTGAACTTAACATGCAAGAGGTTTTGGGTTCACTAATGTTCTGATATAAATTGTGCAAGTAAATTTGTGAGACAGATTTCTGCACTTTCATCTCTTAAAAATGGGACCAAACTACATACTTAACTTTTTTTTTTTTAAATTGTAAAGCCAGTCACCATGGGAAATTTTAACAAATGTCTGTGTAGATTATTAATAAAACTAATAGGGCAGACATCTCCTTTTGTCTTATTTTCATAATGAATGGCACACAGTATATTCCATAGTGGATGAGCTGCCAGGCATTAATTTGTGTTGTCCTGATAATGCATTATGAGGTTTTTCTGTGACTATGACTGTCAAATTCTGTTGTGTAGCAGACAGATGATATGTCCGAAGACCTGAAATTTAAAATTAGCACATGGAGATACTGACCATGAATGGTATGCATTAATATTTTGGGTTTTTTTCTGAAGATAAGCAATTAATGGTATATGAATATTTTAAATAATCAGAACAGCTTTTTTAATTTTTAAAAGAATTAAGCTGTGATCCTCAAGCTTTAATATTACTTGATGTACTTATTAAACAGAGAAACAGCCTATATTTGAAAATTGGTACTTTTTATATCTTAAAAGCCAAAAAGTTTTCCCTTTCTATAACCAGATATTAGATCATACATTCAGAAACATAAATTGTATTTTTTCTTTAGAAGGACTCTGGTTTTGTTTTTGGTTTTTTTGCGCGGGGAGGAAGTAATTGATACTAATTTATCTGTTTGGACTATATAGCTTGGAAACAGGAAATAAACTGATAGCCCTGAAGTATCAGGCATAACCTAGCAATATGTTTCTCAGTTACTTGTACTGAGACCTAGCTAAAGTGAATAGGACCAGCATTAACATCATTCAATAATATAAAGAGCTTTAATATAACTCAAACCAGCTGATTTTAATGTACATCAAGTGGCATTTCAGCTTGCCTAATATACTGGCAACATGCAGATTTTGCTGCCGTAAGAGAGGTCAGTGGGGAAGAATGGCGATTGCATTACTTTGTAAAATGCACTACCGACATAGAGAGATGTAGGCTTCAACTGTTGTTTTGGAGCATGGTCTTTGCTACTTTCTTCCAGCTGGAAGCAAAGTAATTCGGTATAGCAGCCAAGTAGAGAGGTGATTATTGGGGACACAGATGAAGCAAATTAATTTTTAAATTTAGGTATTACTATCTTGTATCTGCCTCTCAGTATTTCTTGAGTTGAAAGACTTCTCTGGGTGAAGATGTCAGTTGTATTGATGCATTTTCATCAGTATTGATTATCAATCTTGACAGCTGGCATCACAAGCAAGTAAGATGGCCTTTGTCATGGAGAACTGCCAGAGCAAACAGATTTCTCCCCCCTTACCCCCCCCCCCAACTCATTCAGATGGGAAATAAGGTGTAAAATTTTAACAATAATGGTAATTAATTATTGGAACAACTTACCAAGGGTTGTGGTCAAATCACCAGCACTGGCAATTTTTAAATCAAAGAATGGATGCTTTTCTAAAAGGTATGCTCCAGTTCAAACAAATTATTTCAGGGAAGTTCTATGGCCTGTGCGATGCAGGAGGTCAGAGTAGATGAGCACCGTGGACTCGTCTGCGCTAGTATATGAACCCAGTGAATTCAGCCATAATCAGCTAATGGGAAGGAAAGCATAAAAATGTGTTTTCCAGCTTAATCATTTTATTATAGCATTTCTACAAACAGTAAAAAAAAAAAACAAAAAAAACAAATTGGCTACTGGGAGCTAACAGATAATTTGAAGCTGTAAAAGAAAACTTCCATACCACTACAGGTCTATTCCCAGTCAATAATTTTGGTGTCAATACATGTGTAGACATGACTTATACTTGTGTTATGCATTTATGTAGAACCGCTTATAATATGTATGCAGGACACAAATGATGTAACTATGCAGCTGATGTACCAAGTCATGATTTTAAAGTGTTAACTTACTAAAATCACTTTTTCTGTATCTCAGTGTATGCCTTTCTCCTCATATTGTAACAGATGTACGTTATTCTGTTAATTTAGTCTTGTTGCTTATATTCTTGGATTTCTGGTGTACTGTTCAGGGTTGTGGCTGTGGGGCGGGGAGGAGGCAAAATTGTTATACCCACTACATTTTTCATTTAAAAATGTCATAATCCAGTCTTTAAAATTTCTGTAAAGTCATTTTTTAAAATATAACTGTTATATGTATTTAAAAAATTGAATCATCACTTAGTTATAAAGAACTGAATATTCTTTTTATTTTTGAACATTGGCTAGTTGTGTTGTTTCCTATCTTGTGATAACATTTGTTTTAAAAAATGGTATTGAGAAATTTACTTTTGCAGTTAAAAGATATCCCTATTAACCTACCAATAAAGACTGCGTGCCTTTTGTCCAAATAAAAACAAAATGCTTTTTAGTCTCAGTTTGTTCTTGAATGTGTTCAAAGAGAAATAATAGTATATGACTAAAATTAATACCAAATACACTAACTGGGGCCTATCATCAAAGCTGGGAACTTCTCACATGTAAGTTGCTGTTACAGTTTCATTATTTTTACTCTGAAATTACACTTCACACCTATAGATTAAAAACAAAGTTTAAATTCAGATCCAACTACAACGTTCTCTGTGTCTGGCTGCATCTAATCTCTACTTTAGAACTACCTTCCACCTCCGGTTGTAGCCTTCTACTTGGTTCTTCTTTTATCCTATACCCCATTTCACCTTCACAGACTGAAATCATGACTAACCTTCAGTAAGGAGATCAGGAAGTGGCTTCTTCTAGAGCTGTAAGTCCAGCTAATTTGCTTGCCTGAAGGTCTTAGAGGATGTTTACAAGATGCTTCCTCCTGGAGGTGCTGAGTGCACTGACTCCACAATACACTCAGTTCCTCTGGAACTTGCACATGTGTGAATGCTTGCACTCTTGCTGTGTGTGTGTGTGTGTGTGTGTGTGTACATGCAGAGGCCTCATGGGCAGCCTAGTACATACACTTGTTCTGTTTAGTATCAGTGTGCAACAGTATGGAGCATTAGGGAAATGGAACAGATTTAAATGAATTATTTTTGAAGCTTATAATATTTTAATCTTTTGATTCAAACAACCCACTTGCTACAGAAATACCACAATGATGTTAATAATTAATGTGTTTAAAAACACCTGCTTTGGATAAGACATGATATGTGTTCGTATTTAATTATTGGAATTATTTTTTAAAGATAAACCTGCACAGATGGTATCCCTCCTATATTAGTTCCTTTGTGAGACTGATGACACGTCTTTATCTTCTCAAGGTTGTTTTGTTTTTTAATTTTGGATCTAATCTTTCCAGCAAGGTACAATTCAGAGTCTCAGATTTTAGGTGTTTGCCTTGAGTACTTCAGAGCACCTCTGGTGCTTTGGCATCTGTTTTCATGCCCCTTCAATGTCTCTTTTTTTTGTGCCCCAACTCTTGTTAGGAAACCTTAAGTCAAAGTGCATAGATGCCTGCTCTGCTTCTTCGCTGCCAAATTTCTTTGTTGCAACTCGACATCTATATGATCTTGGTATTGGACACACATTTCTTTGGTTGGTCCAATATTTCCCTCAAAGCACAACTATCCACTTTTCTTTTTTAGGCTTGGAATCCGTGGAAGAAGGAAGACCATTTAACATCTTCAAAGCACGTCTGTATGGCAAAACACATCCATGATTGGCAACCATTTTTGTTGTGTTGTCTGGTCAGTCAAACATAAAATTTAGAACTGATAAAAAGCAATACTTTCCACACCGTGAGTAATTAAACTGTGGAATTCATTGCCACAGGAAGCAGTTGAGGCCAAGAACTTAGAAAGATTAAAAAAGAGATTGGACACTTATACGGATAACAAGCTTATCTAGAGTTCTAATTATTATAAACTTTGGAAATGTTAAACCTCAGGCTTCAGGATTCAAGACCATCTCTAATTGTTAGAAATCAGGATGAGACCTTAAGCGGGGGGCAGAATTACCCTCATCTGCCTATTTAAGTGTTTTTATACCTTTCTGTGAAACATCTGGTACTGGCCCCTGTAGGGGAGAGAATACTGGACTAGATGGACCTCATATCTGATCCAGTATAGCAATTCCTGTGTTCCTAGAACATGCCTGAGTGCCAGATATTTCTGCAGATGTCACACCACATGCTGAAGAAAGACAGTGAGCATCTTTTGAGTTCTTTTTGAGACATTACAGGGAATCTCTTGTAAATTCAACACTCAGCTGGCCAGAATGCTTTGAAGGGTGAATCATAGAATAGAATATCAAGGTTGGAAGGGACCTCAGGAGGTCATCTAGTCCAACCCCCTGCTCAAAGCAGGACCAATCCCCAAATAAATCATCCCAGCCAGGGCTTTGTCAAGCCTGACCTTAGAAACCTCTAAGGAAGAAGATTCCACCACCTCTCTAGGTAACCCATTCCAGTGCTTCACCACCCTTCTAGTGAAAAAGTTTTTCCTAATATCCAACCTAAACCTCCCCCACTGCAACTTGAGACCATTACTCCTTGTTCTGCAATCAGCTACCACGGAGAACAGTCTAGATCCATCCTCTTTGGAACCCCCTTTGTGGTAGTTGAAGGCTGCTATCAAATCCCCCTTCATTCTTCTCTTCTGCAGACTAAATAATCCCAGTTCCCTCAGCCTCTCCTCATAAATCATGTGTTCCAGCCCCCTAATCATTTTTGTTGCCCTCCTTAAGTCTGATACAGAGTAGCTGAGCACCAGAACTCGGTTTCAGGACCACTCTCTCACAGGTAAACCCAATGGGGTGGCTTTGCATCCTGAAATTCCTGCATTTATCACCAGTAAAGCTGCTGGCACTGCCAAGCATTGACTCATTGATGCATTCAGGGCTTAAAGTCAATGGTGCTGAGTTTTGGCAAGCAGCCAAGCAGGAAGTACCAAGAGAAGACCAGCTGCTTTCAGACGTGTTTCTGTCAGGGTCCCTGTACTGAAGTCTCCAAATGTTTCCCTCCTGTATTTAAGTATTCAAAGAGAGCAGTTGATGGCAGTTCTGACCTTTAGCATGTGTTCAATGACGTGGCTTGATCAAACCTGGTTCTTTCTGATACCACCATGAAGCCCAGCTATCACCTTCGTTGCATTTCTTTTGGCCTGTATTGACAGAGGATATTGTGGAGTTGGAGCACTTCTTGCACTGAGACTGATGCTTTTCCCCAACTGGCATTTCTGTTTCAGGAAGTTCTGGTCTTATTGTTGGCAGTCATAGCTCTTCTCACCATTGCCTCAAAGGTGGATCTCCCTGTAGGCCTGATTGACTAAAGGCATCTGGACTCCACCATGAGGTTTGGAGAAATCTCAAACACATGCCTTAAACCACAGAACTTGTTTGGAAGACAGGTGCAGACCTCTTTACACTTTAAAAAAGCTGCACTTCGTTCTTTTGGGCTAGTCACTTGGGTCCCTCCATCAAGGGAAGGGGTCTGTCTGGAAATCAGGCTTTCAGACCTAGTAGCCTTCATGGAGGTCCTCCATGGCGTACTTGTCTAAGGGATCCAAAGTCCTCATTCAGCAAGCACTCAAACTTTCCAAAAGCTTTTAGTATTTATATAGTCTTCTGTTACCAGTAGCATGCTGGGGCTTCAAGTCTGCCTCAGCCTTCAGTCTGCCTTTTATCCTGTATATCCCATGGTCACCACAGACTGAACACACCACTGAACAAGTCTCAGGACTGGACTATAAGATCCAGTTCTTTGAAGAAAAACAAAACTTTCTCCAAATTGCCTCAAATGATCTCACACTTCTCAATATCAAAGTCCTACAGTCCTCCTGGTAAAGATCATTGTGCCACTGGGTGAAAGAAAAGAAAAGGTATTATTCCCAATAGTTCATGATAGTGTGAAAGACTGGAAAGCTCTGGCCTAGCCTGGATGAAAGGGATTAAATTCTCACTCTCTCTCTCGTTTTTTTTTTTTTTTAGGTCATTACTCTGGTCGCTATCATAGCTCTTCCAGAGAAGATCAGCTGACCAGTTTTTACCAGAGCTTCTCTTAATCCAAATTACCAGATGATAGTGAGGTGTTGCAGCGCACACAATGACCACAAACAGTATGCTAAATGTCTACCATTTAACCATGTGTAACAAATCAGTATTGTTGTGCCCTTTCTTTATAATTCTAGGCATTGTATAAGGAATGTAATGATAATTTGTAAGAAAACATGGGTTTTTGGGGTGTTAAATAAGACTACCTGAAAAAACTCCAGTATGGTTATTGGTATCTTGACATTGACCCATTAGTATTTATCCCTGGAACTCGGATCGATTCTGTAGACTAAGAGTCTGGAATTAAATTTTTGTTTCTCTGTATTAATTAATCCATGTTTTTGCCTTAAGGCTCCTAATACCAATGATGCATTTTTAGAAACATTGTAATGTTTGATTGCAGCGGTGTAGGTGTGGTTGCAATCAGCCACCAGATATGCTTAAAGGGGTGGGAGGAGGAGCAAATACAAACCACCGAGTCTTCACAAGTTTAGACTCTTGAATAAACTTGAAACAATTCTCAAATTTCTCCATGGAGAAATGCTGTCTATCAGAGACATTCTCTCCCCACCTCCATTTATGAGCCTGCTCCTGCTTACTGTATTCTGTTTTAAAAGAAACATGCAAAATGATGCGACATTTCATTACTCTGGCAGCGTCAAATAGAGATGTAAGATGCTGGGACTGAAAGAGACGAACTATTCTAGTGGTAAATTTCAGCTTTATCCTATCGCTTAGGTACAGGCTATGGTAAAGGTTAAACCTTGGAGGAAATACTTAATAAAAACGCGCACCCAAAAGAACTAATTATGGAGGTTGGAGATTTAGGTTTTATACAAAAAGGTTACTTTGGCAGAGCTTCCAGTTGTAGACAGAAAAATTGGGAGCCGAAGCCCCTGTTTTATAAGGGCCTGAAGCCACTCCTGCTGTCTATTCAGTTCAGGATCCACTCAGAACAATAGTGGCTTCAGCCCTTACTTTCCCCTATCCTGCACAAGACTGAACTATAATTCCTAGAAACCAAGAGACAATAGCTCCTAGCTACTGCTTCAAGGAATACTCCATTTTTTTTTTTAAGAAATACAATTCTAATCCTCTTTCTCAGTCCTGGCTGAGTTGTAGGCAGAGGAATTGGGCCTATATGCTAAATCATACCACTCTTCCTGGATATCCAATCCCCACACACTCCCCGCTCCAGTCCCAACCAATTGTAAGGGGCTGCAAACTGTCTGGGAATGGTAATACTGTGTTGATGTTTTTGACTGGGTCTAAAACTGGCTCTGGTTTTGAGCATTTTATTTATCCCTTGCAGTGATGTGCTGGAGGTGGCTATTGGTTTATGGTGGGAGTCTCTTGTTAAAATTCTATCAGCAAATTGCAGAGGAGTTGTGATTTCCCTCTCTCTGCATGCTACAAAATCAAATGTGCCAAAGATGAATTATTCCTGGGGCTTCTGAAGACAAATGTTTTGCCTGTGGAATGTACCATGTTGCATTATGTCAGGTGTTTAAAAACACACACCAACTCTCCCATCTTTTAAAACATAAATGTACCTATATTTTAGGAACCAAGTATTGGCTAAATATTTGCAGAGTCCTGTGACACTTCCTGGGGGTACCCAGTATGGTGAAGTACCTCGCTCCCACCTTATGCCCTTAGCATAAGAAAACCTTGTCTGTGCCAGTCATGAGTTAACTCCCTGATTCCATCAGCCACAGGCACCACAAGTATTCCCCACTCAGCCTATATAGGCTCTTGCTGGCTACAGGTTAGTGACAGGTCCCTCTGGAGCCCCTGCTGCACTTGACACATACAGTGTTCACAGAGTCACTACTCCCCAAGAAAGAATACACCCCAGCTTATCAGCTTCACCTCTGATCACTGCTCTGCTTAGCACACAGCACTTAGATAAGTTTATAGTGAAAACAAGTAAAAGATTATTTGACAAAGGACAGGGATTCAAGTGATAGCAAGTAGGAATATTGGAAACAAATGGTTACCTATAAAATAAAAACAATACGCACCACAGGTCCTTCCGGTGTATTACAGCCATGCTTCCCTACGATCTTCTATTCATGAGACAAGTCATACTATTAGCTTGCCTCCTCAGTGAAAAAGATCCTAGGTATCTCTCTGTGCCCCCAGTTATACTCACTAATCCATTGTGTTTACTAGCAAACAGGCTGCTTCCCCGTTGTCTTTTTGTGTGTGCCTCTTTCTTGTCAATTACGCAATCTCTCGATTTAGCATTTGGCTTAGTCTGTTAATTGGCCTCTGTTGTGAAGTGGTCAATACACATATGACCAGCCAGAGATAGAAAAGAATCTCTTCCCTCCTACCTGACAGGAGCACGTTTTATCACCTTCTGGTGACCTGCCTTAACTCATGTACCTTAAAAACATAATTTTCAATACAGGTACATTATTCCTTAGACATTAGCTGTACAAACATTTTGCAGTGATTATGATGACCTCTTGAGTCTCGGTAGAGACTTCACATGCCACCCTTTTGTAAACTTAATATGCGTATATCTGACTAAGGGATCCCTGTAAAACTCTGTGCAACCCCTGTGCCCTCTGCTAGTTGGCATCAGGGTCTTGTGCCTGGTTTTGGTTATTAGATAGTGTTTTAGTTAAATGCAGAAATGCATTAATGGACTCCTCAGCCACTCATCTCTTGAGTTCTGCAAACAAACAGCCAGCTAGTACACAGGGTGCATTACATGCTGAGACAGGGATGTTTTATGGGAAGCTTGTTAAAATATTGCTAATGTATCATTTATTTTTTGGAGGCAATAGAATTATATAAGATTTTCATATTAAACATGTTACATTAAAATCACCCTGGTACTATATTTTTTTCCTTAAGTGTCAGATATTAAAGATTCCTTTTAGTTTTACAACTAACATACTTTTCTGCTCTACCCTATTTTAAATTATTGCACTGAATTTGTTTTTGTCAAATAGCTATGTCTTCCAGGAAATACTAACTAGGATTAGCAACTGTGCTGGCTGGTGTCGTGACCTAAGATTTTTTACTACATTCGGATCATCCTTAGTATTGGCCGCTCGCAAGCCATGTGTTGTAATGGTTATCTGCAGTAGTTATTGTTACAAGTAACACCTATGATGACTAAAACTGAAAGAGATTAGAGGAAAAAAATTTCTCTTTTTTCTATTTTACTATGTGTACAATAGTTTTATTGATTCCGCTCTGAAGTCAGTTGAGTTAATCAGTTTCTCCTGTTTTGTTTTGGTGTGGTTCTTTTGCACAGCAACAGGGGGAGAAAAATATTTTGTATACATGTTTCTTTTGTGACCGTAAAATCACAAAAATGAGCAGGTCTCAAGAAAGGCACTTACCTAAAACCTCTTTGAATTCCTTTTTTTTAAATAAACTCATTAGATTTCAAATTTAGTATGCCTTTAAGTGCTCTCTTTCTTCAAACTCCTTTTAAAGCAGCCAGCTGCCCCTCTCAGTAACAGTCTGTTTAGCTGTCTCATCCTTTTTCATTTTAAAAACTGTCTACTGCAATGTCAGAAGGCTTTTGAACACTATCAATATTTCATCTGAGATAGCTGACAACAGATCAAATTACTCCTTCTGCAGGAGTCCATATTCTGAAGCGATGGTTCACAGTAGCTATAATTTACTCCACCAATGGAAGCAGCAAAGAATTTGTAGAGAACTGTTCTCCTGTAGCCCAGCAGATTTTAATCCAGCAGTGTAGGTTGCCTTGTAGGATGTATAACAGATGCTGGAAATCTTTAATATTTCAAAGATGGTGGTGACTGACAGAAAGTTTCATGCCGGTTTACATAACGTAAGTGGGTGGTTCCATTCCAGGTACAAGTAAACAGGGATCCCCATTAACAGCAAGGTTGTAAATTGTGGTGCAGGGTGTTTGTTTCAGCAGAGAGGCTGAGGATTCAGTCAATAAAGAGACTGAGCTACTGGATTACCCTTACATGGCAGTACTTCCAGAACACTGTTAGGGTGCACTGGTGAAGCTGATGTCCATGCTCTGCCTACTCAGTAGATTAATAAAGTACTCCTACTCTCCAGACAGTCAGTTTGGTACCTTTTCAACACCATTCCATTCTGTTTGTTAGTATTAGTTATTATAATTTTAGTTTCATTTGGCTGCTGTTTTCTTGAGTGTTCCACATCACAGAAGTGTAGTTGGCAATTTTCTTCCATTGCAGTTTTTCTGTTATGCTTCATTTTACAGACATCCCTTGATTTTTGTCTTTTAGTCTTCAAGAGCTAAAATCCCCTGAGATGCAGCCAGTTATTTATGTATTAGTTTATCTGCCAAAGGATATCCAAGTGGATTACCACCTTCCCTCTTTCTTTCTCGGAGCTTTGAGAGTTCTGTAATTTTTTTGTATATTTTACTGGACTTTTAGTCTAATACGGGCAGCCTAAGGCACTGACAGAAGAGTACATGATGAGAATATTATGAGACACTCCTTGTGGTGCCTCTGAAAGCCCAACATTTTGAATCTGTGAGAAGTCCTGTGTGGTTACACACTGGAAGCACAGAGATGTCTAGAGCCCAGGCGAAAGTAATCCACTGAGGTGAAGAATAGTTACTGGTAAATAATGTTATGTTTTTCTCTTAAGCCTTACACTTGCCCTGTCTTATTAACCTGCTGTGACTAGAGTGTTGAACCAACATATTACAGGGCAGAATCATTAACCAAAGGCTGATCTGGAGACCCCAAAGACAATATGAATCAGCTCCAATTCACGCGGACTGGCAACATGTCATCTTCTTCCCCCCCCCCCCCCAAATATCTGAATTTTTGTCCCGTTTTTTAATGCATGCTTACAAATTACACTACGTTCTGTTACCAAGGAACAGCGAGGCCTCAGAGCAAGTTGGTTATTGGTTGTTCTGGAGTGCAGTGAGACACAGGATATAGTTTACTATGCATTGGCACTAAAGAGAGATTCCCCCCCCCCCCCCCCCCAGCACTATGGCACAAAGCCATACAAAGTTCTCCAAAGACTTTGGAACAAAACATATTTTACCTCCTCAATTACACAAGAATTAAAATAACATACTGTTTTAAGACATAGAAAACAAATAGTACTTTGGATTTTTTTTTTTTTTTTTTAGTCTTTGCGTTTGTGTGTGCAAAAAATGTCCTAATTCAGAACTGCAGTGAGGAAAGTTAATCCTATTTTGTTCCTTGAATAATCTTCCATTCCTTGGTTTGTTAAACATTCTTGGCACTTGCAAGTCACAGAAAAGATAATACATAGTTCTGAAGAATAACCTTTTCAGTACTTATAAAATTAGATCCCTGTAAAATAAGATCTTAATAGAAGTTTATAACTGAATCTTTTAAATGTCAAAATGTAAAAGTAATTTGCAGATTTGAGTGTTTTAATAAACATTGTTAAAAATCCACAGTGTAACATACTGTAATTTACCAGTCACAGAACAAGTATAGTCTTCAAGCATGTTTTAGAGGACTTGCTCTATTAGACTTGGCTATAGTTTAAATACATAGGAAAAAAAGGCAGCTTTGGCTATAGTTTATGTTACCTAGTGCTGGAGGCCCAAGATCGCAGCAAATAGGTGTGCTAAACAAGTAGCTGGATTTTCTTAATAGCACAGCTCTAAAGTAACAGGCTTAGAATAGTAAGCTGCCAGACTGGTGAAAGGAAGCCTTTGGAATCAAATTAAATATAATAGAGTCATGGAAAATGCCTAGTGGATTTATGTAGTCTCTTATCTTTCTCGACTAGTGCTTCGTATGAAAAATCCCTTTATTTGTTGCTTAAAGAATTCTAGGGTGTGTCAGCAGGAGAGGAACTGGAACAAAGGTCAGACTGCACAACAGGTAGGGGACTCACAGTGGAGTTAGAAGGTGCATGTGTGGGAAGACGCATTAGCTTGGAGCAATAGGAGGGTAGGAGACTCAGACATGGGATGGGCAAAGACAGAGCTGTTGAGTGAGATGTTTGTGTTGTGGAAAGAGCTTTTGTGCTAGCCAAGCAACACTGAAGCTGCAGAAATGTGTTGTTTTCTGTTTAAAATCTAAATCCTGAGCTTTCTGACTCTAGGACTGTTTGTTTAGTGCAATATGGAGTGATGGCAGTGGGAGGTATAGAGGCAAGCGATATTCAAGGCAAGGGGCAGAAAGGTAACAAATCAAAGCACAATATTGCAAATAAAATTGATCAGGGAAGGTGTTAAAATAACAAACAAATGAAAATGGGGAAAGCTAGTGAAATGCAAGGGAAGAGTGAGTGGAGCCCCGTCTGCCAGCAGACAACCTGTCCCAGCATTCAGCAAAAATAGTAGCAGTCAAACAGTCATCTAGAATGGCCTCCACACGATACACTGAAAAGTAAGGGCCAAAGGTTCTCCTTTTCCAGGCAGTTAATTCTTTTTAGATGCTAGAGGTTTGGTCAATCTTAGTTGATAAAAAGTCTGAATGTTACTGTAGTGGTCTTTAGTGAATACGGTAGCAGATGTACTATGTATATTTATTCTTAGGACACTTAGCTTACATTTTTAAAAAGAGTCAAAGTGAAGCCGTGGAAAGAGAAATGAGGTGTCTCTCTGCTACACATGGAGTGTTTAAACAAGAGAACAGAAGCAGCAGCAGATTCTGGATTTAGAATCAGTCATTGAAATTAAAGAGGTTTTCTGAGTATGTGTGGGTGTGTCCTTCTAGTCTTTTGTTTGAAATTCATATGTTGGGGATGGGTGAGCAGCTACGGAATGTAGGTGGGGGCATTGCACACAGGTCTGTGACTCAGCATGCTCTGCAGACTACAAACAGAGTTCCCCAGGGAGTCCATGAAGCAGTGAGTGAAATGTCTGGGATTTGATAATTCCCAACAAGAGAAGAAACTCCCTCTGATAATCAGGATACAGAATGGGGCATTGAGATACAGTGGTCACCAATAGATGGGCAGTATTTTCCAACACATATCACTTAGTTCATAGAATCATAGAAGTTTAGTCTGCGGAAGAAAAGAGAGAGGGGGGATTTGATAGCGGCTTCAACTACCTGAAGGGGGTTCCAAAGCGGATGGAGCTTGACTGTTCTCAGTGGTGGCAGATGACAGAACAAGGAGCAATGGTCACAAGTTGCAGTGGGGGAGGTCTAGATTGGATATTAGGAAACACTATTTCACTAGGAGGGTGGTGAAGCACTGGAATGGGTTACCTAGGGAGGTGATGGAATCTCCATCCTTAGAGGTTTTTAAGGCCAGGGCTTGACAAAGCCCCGGCTAGGATGATTTAGTTGGTGTTGGTCCTGTTCTGGATCTGTCTGGGTTAGCAGTCAAAGAAAGAATGGCATTTTGATGTAGAAGGCAATTATACGAATCTGAAGAAATTTGGGCCTCTCTGGAGATACATTTGTATAAAAAGTAGTGAGATGACTCTCAGAATGCCTGACCTCCTCTTTTTCCCTTCCCTGCTGGTCCCATTCTTTCCTCCTATCCCTATTCCTGTATGTCTTCTCCTATTTTATTATGGTTTCCCCTGCCTGTCATATTATGTCTATGTAGTATTGTCTGGTCTTGTAGCTTTCCATTTGTAAAGCTGAGTAATTGCATAATTCTGTTGGTGATCCTGTGAAGCGTATGGTATTTGCTGGAAGTCATTTACTTTTTTGTACTTCTCATTGTCTGCTTCTTTATGAAAATTAATAAAATTAATCTCACACAAAAATCTCGGGCTTACTCTCCAGATTATTTTAAAGGGCAAGTCACTGTACTCATGAGGGTGTTTCCTTGATAAAGGAGAGGGAGCTGCTGTTGGGGTGTGTTCCGTGAGAAGTCCTCAACTCTGGATTGCACTTCCCCTTATGCACTCATGTTTACTATGTAGGAGCTTGGACTTATTACCCTTCCAGACACAGTGTTAAGCTCAGCTTCCCCCCAACCCCACCCAAGCATTTGGAAAGGCAATGGGAAGATGGTTGGATGGGGTTATTTATTGGCAAGGGGGAGTTACATTCTAGACCCATATCTGATTATGACTGGAAACACAGGAAGGTAATTGTTTTAATGTCTTATTTTTATTTAGAATTTTATGTTTTGGAAGGGGTGCCCAGAGTTTGGGATGGGCGTTCTAGAATCTGTTTTGTATACACATCTAAGTAAATAAAAAGGTACTTAAAAAAAACAACAGATATAACAACATTTCTTTGGACTCCACCTCCACTTTATCCTCATGTAGCCCTGTTGTGGGGCCTAAATGTTACAGCAAGCCAAGTGGAAGGCCTTCACGTTAGAAAAATGTCACCCTACAGCAAGCAACAATAATAAGTATAAGGCAGGAATTTCCACAATTTTCCATAATATGAACCTCACTATATAGAGTATTGTGAACACCCCTCCTTCCATTGAGGATGGTCGAATACCCCTGTGACAACTACAGAAAATGCTTGCATAAAATGTTAACCACACTATCTATTTTTAGGTTTCAAAGTAGCAGCTGTGTTAGTCTGTATTCGCAAAAAGAAAAGGAGTACTTGTGGCACCTTAGAGACTAACAAATTTATTTGAGCATAAGCTTTCATGAGCTACAACTCACTTCATCAGATGCATTTCTCCACCTATTTGGTTTCTCTCTGAAAAAAACAAGGTTCATCATATGACCCGCCATCTCTCCCTAGAACACCGGCACAAACTTCTAAGGACCACCATTGAGGAGCCACTGGTATTAAGTTTATGAAACCCAAATCTCCTCCACATTCTGTAATATGAGTTGACCTGGAAGAACAAAAGGTCAGGTTTCAGAAGGGACCTCGTCTCATGTCATACCAAGGGAATCAGGAAACCACCCCGGGTCAGAGGCTGCTTCCATTCGAACTCTGAAGCTGTAGCATATAACACAGGCCTCTCAGCATACTTAATAACAATCTCTTTCCTACAACTCTGCCTGTCTACTGCATGGCTTATTGCTAATGAAGCAAGTTCTGTGTCATGTGATGAACTGTTTAGAGAATTGTGATAAGCCTTGGAACTTAAATTCTAAAGGGCTAGATTCAACAGAGACCCTGATTGTATGGCTCATTACAACAATTTGTAACTGACTAATTTCCTTTGTTGCATGACAGCAGAGGTGTAAATTTCCCACTTCATTTTAAGTGGTTCCTTGCAACATGTGTTTCAGACAAGAAATTTCGAACAAATATTTGTTAGTGTGAGCTGGTCCATTAAGGACCAATCTTTCTGATAAGGTTTATAGGCTCTTTGAAACGAACTAGGAAGGATCATACTACGGAGGATCATGTGAGGGCAGGACTACTTAAGACTTCCTGCTCATCACAGTGCCTTACTCAAGACAGAGATTCAAGCTGAGCAGTATATGCTGTGAGGCACTTCTTGAAGAAGAAACAAGCCTCTGGAGGGGCTTGACCTGGGAGAGACAGGAGCAGAGAGTTTTGGAGTGGGCAACAGCTAGCTGAGAAAGCTCTTCAGCAGCGAGGGGTTTGAAGCACATCTGGTGATTGGCTGGATTAGAGGAAATAGGGAAACACCCAAGATGGGCTCAGCAAAGGACCATTTGAAGGGGGCCAACTCACTGAGACCTGAAGGAGTAAATGGCCATGGGAAGTAGTGGAAAGGGCAGACTTGGGCTTGGGGCAAACTACTGCCTACAGTTTAGGCTTCCATGGCTAGGACCTTCCTATGATGTCACCTAAAGTGACAGTGCAGAAGCTCCTGCCTCAAGTATAAAGACTATTAAGATCAGAGGCAAAAGACAACGGAGCTGTGTAACATGGGGATTATGGTCAGCTCTGATACAAGGGGAGGAGGGGAGCCCTGCATTGAGGGTGAAGAAATTATTAGCTGAGATAGGGCAAAAGACACCGAGTCACCCACTGAAGAACATGTTCCATTTGGATTTGTGTGTTTCATTTGCATTCTTTTTCTGATATGGAAAGGGTGAACCAAAGTACTAAAATCATTCTACAAACCGGGAGGCAACCAAAATAGCCAGAGAGAGACTGAGGCCCGGTGGCACCAGAGAGTAAGCCACGCTATCACTGTGTCATTTTGTTTAATCTTAAATAGGTTGCAGGGGTACTTGGCATTACTGTTTAGGGATATTAGCTCACAGCCCATCTGCATTTTCACTGTATAAAAGGTACTATATCTTAACACACATTAAATATAACTACTAGAGCTATGGTAAAAGGGTGGGGGAAGGCATGGACAAAAAGAGTGATGAATTTTGGCTTAGTGCGTCTTTATGATAAAGTAAAGGACTTTAAACAAGGGACTTCCCAAGTGTCTGTAATAAGGAAGAGGCTTCGTTTACATCATTTTGCTCAAATATTGACTCACTTGCTCATTGATTAAAGGGGGGGAAATTAATTTCAGTCTCTAGTCTCTTGTACAGCTCCACATAGTACTTTAATTTTATTGAAAATATTTCATGAAGCAGATTTACCCAGTCCTTGTAACTAAAACAACGAAAGATTATTTTGTGCACATAAAGAAAGTGCTTTTCTCTCTCTCTGTCGTCTTTCCTGATACAAAGTTCTGCTCTGTTCTTAGCATTTGAATTCCACAAGAAACATAGTTTTGATAAAGTCAGGTCTCTGGGCCAATCTGTTTACTGTCTGCCATGTTCAACATTCTTTTCCTGACCCGCAATGTTATCCTGTCAACCCTATTATAAATTCCAGTACTGCAGGTCACTAAATTAGAAGGGCTCATGATTTTTAGTAATTCAAAGCCCATTTGGCAGGAACATATAGGGTGTGTGGTTTGGATTAGAATCAAATTGGGCTTTGTTAATCTGAGTTAATTTAGCTCGTTTGATGTGAAACAACAAGAAAAAAAAATTTAGTGTAATGGTAATCCACTTCTGTGAGGCATGGACAATAGTGTCCAAGTGTCTATTTATTAGAAACTAAAAGATTAATGCAGCTGCAGCATTAGAGTTACTAGACCCTAGAATGAACCATTTTTTTTGCAGGGCAATAGAATGATTAGAATAACCAATGAACATATTCAGACAGTGAATGTAGCTTATTTTAAGCCTGTAAGAGTTAAAAACTGCAGTAAAGTATTTATTTATTGTAAACAAAGCTTTAATTGTCTTTTGAATTATAGAAAGAAAACACTCTGAACTTAGTTCATGAAGTCAGTTTAGTTACTGAACCAAAAATACATTTCCTCCCCTCCCCGTAACTCCTTTTGTTTAAATTTGGGACAGCCAAGGCCTTATCTCCAGGGGATTTGAAAAAGGACTCTGGCACTTAAACAAAATCCAGGCTGTTCTTTCTTGAAGTTCTGTGCATCTGTGGGAGTCTGAACAACGTGGAGATTGCCAAATGGAGCTTTATGGAAAGAGTCCCCAAGACAGCCAAATCACATGCCTTGAAGTCTATTGAATTTAGACTTGCCAAAGTAGTGGTGATTGTCAAGTGTCTATAGGATCCTTAGTGATTTAGAATTGGACAGCATAAAGACTTGGTAATCCATTTACTGAAAACTCTTGGGACACGTTTGTACCGAATGTTTTCAAATAGGCTGGAGATTAATTCCTAACCGGCCTATGATGGATGACCCAAGCCACCTGCGAGTGAACTCTCCAGAGTCTTGTTACTGCTTCTTTGCATTACTGCACTTTCCAGTCACTAAGGATTATGGATGGGGGTTTTCATTGGTTTAGACACACTCTGAAAACATAAGAGTGTGTCATCACAAAAACCTGCGAAGCGTCAAGATTTTCCTAGTGAAAGGAAAGACCAAAGAGTGATGAGACGCCATATTCTTAGTTTTCACAAATATTTAGGTCTGCAGTATACTGAATTCAGGTTTCAGAGTAGCAGCCGTGTTCGTCTGTATCCGTAAAAAGAAAAGGAGTACTTGTGGCACCTTAGAGACTAACAAATTTATCTGAGCATAAGCTTTCGTGAGCTACAGCTCACTTCATCGGATGAATGCATCTGATGAAGTAAGCTGTAGCTCACGAAAGCTTATGCTCAAATAAATTGGTTAGTTTCTAAGGTGCAACTCGTACTCCTTTTCTTTATACTGAATTCAGTTTCACTAATGACAATTGACAGCTTCACTTGCATGAAATAAAAGGAATTTTAGTGGACAGGAAAAAATATACACAATACAATATTCAAGTTTATTTTTCCCCAGGCTCCTTAAATAAAATGGTGTAAAAGGGCTTGGTTCAAAGCCTTGCTTCAATGGCTTTACATATTGGAAACATGGTAACTTTGCAGCATACAGACTGAATTTTGGCTCCAATGTGTTCTGCTATCAAAATGATTTATGATACTACATTTCAAACAAAAAAAGGCATTGGTCCCTTGACCTAAGCATGTATAATCTGTATAGAACACTTGGTATTTAAAAATAAGAATACCTGCCTCTGCAATGGCTTGATCACTTTTCTGATGAAGAAGTGAGAGCACTAACACCGTCAGGTGGAAAGGATAATAATTGTTTCACCTTTTTGCTGGGATAACAAATAGTCATAAACATGTTTCCTAGTTTTCTCACCCTCCGCGAGTGGGAAATAATAATGAAAGTTTTAGCACTGGCATCTGTGCCAGCCTGCTGTTTGTGAAGGGAGTGTTTACTATTCGCAGGTTCTGTGAGGCTCCTGTAGCTTGAGACACCTTTTTTCAGTTCTGTCGTGCTAAGCAGCACGAATTCACAGTGTGTTTCTGCCACCTTGTGCTGACTGTCACCCACTGCAAGGTATAGCTTAGCCCTGGGCGAGCCTTTAATTAACCCTGAATGTACTGAAGTGCTTGACTGTAGCATCAGGTTATGCGTAAGAGCCAGGCTTTTGTGAAATAGTTGCATTAAAGTTTCACAACCATTTAAGGTTATTTTCGTACATGAACACACACACAATCTCACCCAAACTTTTGGATAGTCTCTCGTCTTTAAGTTTCTCCTAGCTCTTAGATCACCAGCTCATAGTTTTCTATTTTTAAAATTGTGGCTCAGAAATAAGGGGAAGAACTTTTTTTTTTAAGAGCACAAGATATAAAATCGATATGTTTAACTCTCCTGTGATGGCTCTGGATTGCTTTCAAATTAACTCAGCAATTCACTTGGCAGCTTCAGGGTCTCTCCCTAGTGACAGATAAGCCTCACCATGACACAGGCTTTAGAGTCTCATAAAGTTCATTTCCTTAAGTAAAGGTTAAAGCAGCTTTTCCCTGCATACCGCACCACTGGATCTTGTTCTTCCTGGGAACAACCTGAACCAGTCATGCATGTGTATGAAGCAGTGTGTAGAGAGGTATGTTTTTAATTTTAAGAAAGCTGCCTGTTTTATTTGTCTTTCCCTCATCTTCATTCCACTCAACATTCCATTCATTCAGAGACTCAAACTGTTTACATGGTCTGCAGCCCTAGGGCCAGCCAAGAAAGGAGACATTTTGATTTTCTAAAGAGGTCTGTCTCCGGGAATTCCCACCACAGGATTAATGGGTCTGTGGGGGGAGCAGGCAGGAATTTAAAGCTCTTTAAGCCCTTGGCACTAGCTGGGCGTGTCTCGTAGGCTGCTGCCACTACTCCAACAGTCAGTTCGTTTGGCTGTAGGCTGTAGCTGCCCTGGGCCGCTGAGAGACCCCAGGAATTGAAGTTAGGGAGGGGTTTGAATTTATGCTGGGGGGTGGGGGGAGGGGTGAGAACACGAGGGCAAAGGTGGGCAGTATGGCACCATAGTAAAAATTGAAAAAATGTGTCACAACCATTTTATTAGATTGAACTCATGTTTTAAAACCATCACACAAATTAAAGTTGGCTACTCAAGCCTTTGCTGAAGCATGACCTCTCCATCCTTCTTGTTTTCTTCTTCTTTCAGACCACAACATTATAGTCAGCTGTTGTAAGTAGGAGCAGCAAGAGATGAATTCCTACTTTTTTCATCCCTGGAAACATAGCACAAAGATTGGGTTGAGCCACCAGTAATGATAAAAAAAAGAAGGTGAAGTCAAATCTTCATTCATTCGTTATATGACATTCCACTCTGTGTTCTAATTCTCTCTTCTGTCCTGATCACATGGGAGGCCCATTGCTGGTAGTGCCTCGCTCTACTCAACTGTCAGTGTTTGATAGGACAGTTCTATTCGACATTGGTGAGGCCTCGTCGGGAGTACTGTGTCCAGTTTTGGGCCCCACACTACAAGAAGGATGTGGATAAATTAGAGAAAGTCCAGCGAAGGGCAACAAAAATTATTAGGGGTCTGGAACACATGACTTATGAGGAGAGGCTGAGGGAACTGGGATTGTTTAGTCTGCAGAAGAGAAGAATGAGGGGGGATTTGATAGCTGCTTTCAACTACCTGAGAGGTGGTTCCAAAGAGGATGGTTCTAGACTATTCTCAGTGGTAGAAGAGGACAGGACAAGGAGTAATGGTCTCAAGTTGCAGTGGGGGAGGTTTAGGTTGGATATTAGGAAAAACTTTTTTACTAGGACGGTGGTGAAACACTGGAATGCGTTACCTAGGGAGGTGGTAGAATCTCCTTCCTTAGAAGTTTTTAAGGTCAGGCTTGACAAAGCCCTGGCTGGGATGATTTAATTGGGGATTGGTCCTGCTTTGAGCAGGGGGTTGGACTAGATGACCTCCTGAGGTCCCTTCCAACCCTGATATTCTATGATTCTATGACAGGGATCTGTAAAAGCTACATAGAGGTTGAGTAGAATCCAGAAGTTGCTGTTGTAGATTTGTAAGAATAAAGTCTGTGTACTTTTTCAGATGGCTTAACAAATACTTCTTGTCCTCTTTACTTAAGTGTAAGTGCCTTCATTAACCAACCTCTGGACTGAAGTCTTTGCTTCTCCCAGTATATTTTCAATGGATATATCTCTGATAGATCCAAGAGCAGCTTCTATTGCTGGACAAAGATCTACTACAGTTGTAGTAGATCCCTGGCTGGCATTGTTTAATGACCCAAGAGGTTTCAACAGTAGACTTACAAGAGAAAGAACGGTGATTGTCTTTTCTGAAGGTAGTAGCAAAAGTAGTCCACTCACCTCATTACTTAGATCTGTTCCATCTTTGTAGATACTTTCCAAAGCCGGTAACAATGGGTGCACTAATTTTAAGACAACAGCCAAGGATCGCTCATGAGAAAGCCAGTGGGTTCATAGAATCATAGACTATCAGGGTCGGAAGGGATCTCAGGAGATCTAGTCCAACCCCCTGCTCAAAGCAGGACCAATCCCCAACTAAATCATCCCAGTCAGAGCTTTGTCAAGCCTGACCTTAAAAAACCTTAAAGGAAGGAGATTCCACCACCTCCCTAGGTAATCCATTCCAGTACTGCACCACCCTCCTAGTGAAAAAGTTTTTCCTAATATCCAACCTAACCTCCCCTACTGCAACTTGAGACCATTACTCCTTGTTCTGTCATCTGCTACTACTGAGAACAGTCTAGATCCATCCTCTTTGGAACCCCCTTTCAGGTAGTTGAAAGCAGCTATTAAATACCCCTCATTCTTCTCTTCTGCAGACTAAACAATCCCAGTTCCCTCAGCCTCTCCTCATAAGTCATGTATTCCAGTCCCCTAATCATTTTTGTTGCCCTCCGCTGGATGCTTTCCAATTTTTCCACATCCTTCTTGTAGTGTGGTGTCCAAAACTGGACACAGTACTCCAGATGAGGCCTCACCAATGTTGAATAGAGGGGAAAGATCATGTCCTTCGATCTGCTGGCAATGCCCCTACTTATACATCCCAAAATGCCATTAGCCTTCTTGGCTACAAGGGAACACTGTTGACTCATATCTAGCTTCTTGTCCACTGTAACCCCTAGGTCTTTTTCTGCAGAACTGCTGCCGAGCCATTCGGTCCCTGGTCTGTAGCGGTGCATGGGATTCTTCCGTCCTAAGTGCAGGACTCTGCACTTGTCCTTGTTGAACCTCATCAGATTTCTTTTGTCCGAATCCTCTAATTTGTCTAGGTCCCCCTGTATCCTATCCCTACCCTCCAGCTTATCTACCTCTCCTCCCAGTTTAGTGTCATCTTCAAACTTGCTGAGGGTGCAGTCCACGCCATGCTCCAGATCATTAATGAAGATATTGAACAAAACCGGCCCCACGACTGAGTCCGCTTGACACTGGCTGCCAACTAGACATGGAGCCATTGATCATTACCCGTTGAGCCCGACGATCTAGCCAGCTTTCTAACCACCTTAGAGTCCATTCACCCAGCCCATACTTCTTCAACTTGCTGGCAAGAATACTGTGGGAGCCCATATCAAAAGGTTTGCTAAAGTCAAGGAATAACACGTCCACTGCTTTCCCCTCATCCACAGAGACAGTTATCTCATCACAGAAGGCAATTAGATTAGTCAGGCATGACTTGCCCTTAGTGAATCCATGCTGACTGTCCCTGATCGCTTTCCTCTCCTCTAAGTGCTTCAGAATTGATTCCTTGAGGACCTGCTCCATGATTTTTCCAGGGACTGAGGTGAGGCTGACTGGCCTGTAGTTCCCCGGATCCTCCTCCTTCCCTTTTTTAAAGATGGACACTACATTAGCCTTTTTCCAGTCGTTCGGGACCTCCCCCGATCACAATGAGTTTTCAAAGATAATGGCCATGGCTCTGCAATCACATCTGCCAACTCCTTTAGCACTCTCGGATGCAGCGCGTCTGGCCCCAGGGACTTGTGCTTGTCCAGCTTTTCTAAATAGTCCCGAACCACTTCTTTCTCCACAGAGGGCTGGTCACCTCCTTCCTAAGCTGTGCTATCCAATACAGTAGTCTGGGAGCTGACCTCATGCGTGAAGACAGAGGCAAAAGCAGCATTGAGTACATTAGCTTTTTCCACTTCCTCTGTCACTAGGTTGCCTCCCTTGTTCAGTAAGGGGTCCACACTTTCCTTGACTTTCTTCTTGTTGCTAACATACCTGAAGAAACCCTTCTTGTTACTCTTAACGTCTCTTGCTAGCTGCAGCTCAAGTGTGATTTGGCCTTCCTGATTTCACTCCTGCATGCCTGAGCAATATTTTTATACGCCTCCCTGGTCATTTGTCCAATCTTCCATTTCTTGTAAGCTTCTTTTTTGTGTTTAAGATCAGCAAGGATTTCACTGTTAAGCCAAGCTGGTCGCTTGCTATATTTACTATTCTTTCTACACATTGGGATGGTTTGTTCCTGTTACCTTAATAAGGATTCTTTAAAATACAGCCAGCTCTCCTGGATTCCTTTCCCCTTCATGTATTCTCCCAGGGGATCCTGCCCATCAGTTCCCTGAGGGAGTCAAAGTCTGCTTTTCTGAAGTCCAGGGTCCATATTCTGCTGCTCTCCTTTCTTCCTTGTGTCAGGATCCTGAACTTGACCATCTCATGGTCACTGCCTCCCAGGTTCCCATCCACTTTTGCTTCCCCTACTAATTCTTCCCAATTTGTGAGCAGCAGGTCAAGAAGAGCTTTGCCCCTAGTTGGTTCGTCCAGCACTTGCACCAGGAAATTGTCCCCTACACTCCCCAAAAACTTCTTGAATTGTCTGTGCACCGCTGTATTGCTCTCCCAGCAGATATCAGGGTGATTGAAGTCTCCCATGAGAACCAGGGCCTGCGATCTAGTAACTTCCATTAGTTGCCGGAAGAAAGCCTTGTCCATCTCATCCCCCTGGTCTGGTGGTCTATAGCAGACTCCCACCATGACATCACCCTTGTTGCTTACACTTCTATATTTAATCCAGAGACTCTCAGGTTTTCCTGCAGTTTCATACCAGAGCTCTGAGCAGTCATATTGCTCTCTTACATACAATGCAACTCCCCCACCTTTTCTGCCCTGCCTGTTCTTCCGGAACAGTTTATATCCATCCATAACAGTACTCCAGTCATGTGAATTATCCCACCAAGTCTCTGTTATTCCAATCACATCATAATTCCTTGACTGTGCCAGGGCTCCCAGTTCTCCCTACCTTCTTGCATTTGTGTATAGGCACTTAAGATAACTCGCTGATCATCCTGCTTTCTCAGTATGAGGCAGGAGCTCTCCCCTCTTGTGCTCTCCTGCTCGTGCTTCCTCCTGGTATCCCACTTCCCCATTTACCTCAGGGCTTTGGTCTTCTTCCACCAGTGAAACTAGTTTAAAGCCCTCCTCACCAGGTTAGCCAGCCTGCTCTTCTCTCTCTTCGTTAGGTGGAGCCCGTCTCTGCCTAGCACTCCTCCTTCTTGGAACACCATCCCATGGTCAAAGAATTCAAAGCCTTTTCTCCAACACCACCTGCGTAGCCATTCATTGACTTCCACGATTCGACGGTCTCTACCCGGGCCTTTTCCTTCCACAGGGAGGATGGACGAGAACACCACTTGTACCTCAAACTCCTTTATCCTTCTTCCCAGAGCCACGTAGTCTGCAGTGATCCACTCAAGGTCATTCTTGGCAGTATCATTGGTGCCCATGTGGAGAAGCAGGAAGGGGTAGCGATACGAGAAATGATGAGTCTCGGCAGTTTCTCCATCACATCATGAATCCTAGCTTCTGGCAAGCAGCAGACGTCTTAGTTTTCCCGGTTGGGGTGGCAGATAGATGACTCAGTCCCCCTGACGAGGGAGTCCCCAACCACCACCACTTGCCTTCTTCTCTTGGGAGCGGTGGTCATGGAACCCCCATCACTAGGACAGTGCATTTCATGCCTTCCAGTTGGCGGAGTCTCCTTCTGCTCCCTTTCCTCAGATGAATCATCTAGTCCACTCTCCGCATTAGTACCTGTGGAGAGATCATGAAAACGGTTGCTTACCTGTATCTGCATTGCTGGTACATGGATGCTCCCCTTTCTTCTTCTGGAGGTCACATGCTGCCAAATTTCTTCACCGTCCTGTCCCCGCTGTGCAGCCTATTCTGAATCTTCAGAATGTTGTGTCTGTAGAAGCATATCCTGACGTCTGTCCAGGAAATCTTCAGTTTCTCTTATGCAACTCAGGGTCGATACTTGTTTCTCCAGACCCTGAACCTTCTCTTCCAATATGGAGACCAGCTTGCACCTTTTACAGAGAAAGTCGCTTCTGTCCTGTGGAAGAAAGACAAACATGGCACATCCTGTGCAGGTAACAACAGCTGAACGCTCACCATCCATATTACCTTCCTTCTAAGAGCTTCCTCAGGTGTTGTAGTAACTACTCAGAAAAGCCTGGGTTTTCCCAGGTTGGACTAATGTGACCTTCAGACTCAAAGGATCTTCTATTTTTTCCAAGGTGTTTAATCTTTTTGGACTCTTGTTGAAAAAAGAGTATTATGAAGACATTACATTTATAGCTTTTTAAAATGTCTTTTGAAGAGTCTGCAGCTTGTACTAGTGCTAGTTGAGTAGATCATAGAATTGTAGGACTGGAAGGGACCTTAAGAGGTCTTCTAGTCCAGTCCCCTGCACTCAAAGCAGGACTAAGTGTTATCTAGACCACCCCTAACAGATGATTGCCTAACCTGCTCTTAAACCCCCCCCCCCCCCCCCCCCCCCCCCCGTGGCAGAGATTCCACAACGCAGTAGGCAATTTATTCCAGTGCTTAACTACCCTGACAGTTAGGAAGTTTTTCTTAATGTCCAACCTAAACCTTCCTTGCTGAAATGTAAGCCCACTGCTTCTTGTCCTAACTGTAGCAAAGCAAAGACTCACTGGTGTGGTGCTTTCTGATGGTCATCTTGGGAATTAGCTCTTGTCCAGCCCAGAGTGCCCTCTGCAGGCTGGTGTCTCATCTGTATTAAGGCCCCCATGTCTCTCCTGGACCCTCGTGCCCCTTACCCTGGGATTCTGCCCAGCATAGTACCCTTCCATTCTGGTCTCCCCTCCCAGGGAAACCCCAACCCTCTATGCCCACCTTGCCACAGTGGCTACTGCCAGTCATCATCTAGCTCCCACCCCCACTCACTGGGGCAAACTGCAGTCTGTCATGGCCACTCATTATTGGCAAGGCGGTTGGACCAGCTGCCTCTGCCTATCTCTGGGCTGCACCTCTGCAACCCCTGTACCTGCTTTGGCCTTAACCAAGGCCTCAGCCTGGGGAGTTGCCAGGCTGGAGCTCCCCAGCTCCTTTGCCCTTCCCCAGTACTGCTCAGCCTCAGGTACACCTGCTCCTTCAGGCAGCTAGGTCCTTCTCTCTCCAGAAAGAGAGAGAGAGACTCTGACCCAGTTCCACCCTGAGCCCTTATAACAGTGCCAGGTGTGGCCTGATTGGGGCATGGCCCCAGCTGTGGCTGCCTCCCCAATCAGCCCAGCCTTCCTCCACCAGAGTGGGGTAACTGCCCTGCTACACTAGCCTCGGAGGTTAACGAGAACATTTTTCTCCCTCCTCCTTGTAACAACTTTATGTGTACTTGAAAATTGTTGTTATGTTCCCCCACAGTCTTTTCTTCAGACTAAACAAACCCAATTATTTCAATCTTTCCTCATCGGTCATGTTTTCTAGCTCTTTGATCATTTTTGTTGTTCTCCTCTGAAATGTCTCCAATTTGTCCACATCCTTCCTGAAAAGTGGCTCCTAGAACTGGACACCATTGTCATAAATATAAAGGGAAGGGTAAACCCCTTTGAAATCCCTCCTGGCCAGGGGAAAGCTCCTCTCACCTGTAAAGGGTTAAGAAGCTAAAGGTAACCTCGCTGGCACCTGACCAAAATGACCAATGAGGAGACAAGATACTTTCAAAAGCTGGGAGGAGGGAGAGAAACAAAGGGTCTGTGTGTCTGTCTATAGTCTGTCTATATGCTGGTTTCTGTCGGGGATAGACCAGGAATGGAGTCTTAGAACTTTTAGTAAGTAATCTAGCTAGGTATGTGTTAGATTATGATTTCTTTAAATGGCTGAGAAAAGAATTGTGCTGAATAGAATAACTATTTCTGTCTGTGTATCTTTTTGTAACTTAAGGTTTTGCCTAGAGGGGTTCTCTATGTTTTTGAATCTAATTACCCTGTAAGATATCTACCATCCTGATTTTACAGGGGGGATTTCTTCATTCTATTTACTTCTATTTTTATTAAAAGTCTTCTTGTAAGAAACTGAATGCTTTTTCATTGTTCTCAGATCCAAGGGTTCGGGTCTGTGGTCACCTATGCAAATTGGTGAGGCTTTTTATCCAACATTTCCCAGGAAAGGGGGGTGCAAGTGTTGGGAGGATTGTTCATTGTTCTTAAGATCCAAGGGTCTGGGTCTGTAGTCACCTAGGCAAATTGATGAGGCTTTTTACCAAACCTTGTCCAGGAAGTGGGGTGCAAGGTTTTGGGAAGTATTTTGGGGGGAAGGGCGCGTCCAAACAGCTCTTCCCCAGTAACCAGTATTAGTTTGGTGGTGGTAGCGGCCAGTCCAAGGACAACGGGGGGAATATTTTGTACCTTGGGGAAGTTTTGACCTAAGCTGGTAAAGATAAGCTTAGGAGGTTTTTCATGCAGGTCCTCACATCTGTACCCTAGTATTAGTTTGGTGGTGGTAGCGGCCAGTCCAAGGACAACGGGGGGAATATTTTGTACCTTGGGGAAGTTTTGACCTAAGCTGGTAAAGATAAGCTTAGGAGGTTTTTCATGCAGGTCCTCACATCTGTACCCTAGAGTTCAGAGTGGGGGAGGAACCTTGACAACCATATTTCAGTTGAGGCCATATCAGCAGAAGAATTACTTCTCGTGTCTTGCTTACAACACTCCTGCTAATACATTCCAGAATGATGGTCTCTTTTGTTGTGACAGTGTGACACTGTTGACTCATATTTAGCTTGTGATCCACTATGTCCCCCCCAGATCCCTTTACACAATACTCTATGGTGATTCCTTTCAGACTTAGATTTACTGGCATTGTCCATTTCAGTAGAGCTTCGTGCCTTCTCCTCCTGTTCCTATTGGAGCTACTATTGTACAGCTGCAGAGTCAATGAACACGAGGGCTCCAGGCCTATTTGCAGAGCTCTTTAGGGAGGTCTTCCTTGCTCATATGGCCATCAGCGAGGTACCCACAGCATCAAGCTTTCTCCTCTGCTCCCTTTGAACCACTGTTGAGCTTTCAGTGCTCTCCTCACGTGCTATGAGCTTCATGCTTTATTGCTTCAAGGCATCCCTTGATGCTGAGCGTAGGCTTCAGAGCACCAGTTCAGCAGTAGTTGAGACATCCAACTCAACTCTCAGAATGTTACATCAAATTATTTTGTTACTTTTTCCCCCTTTCTCCTTTTCCTTTTTTCTTTCGGATAGAGCAACACTCAAATGAAATGTTGGAAGTGTTCAGAGAATGCCTGCATCAGACTCCTCACAGAGAGCCATGGATTTCTCCTCAACAAAGATAATGACTGAGCTGAGAGTGATGGCCCAGTGAGGAAACATTCCAAAGCTCTCCTGGCTGCCCCCCAGTTCTTTTACTCAGCATGGCTTGAAGGTGGCATATGTTTCTGAGCAAATGGCCAGACGATTCCTTCAAGAAATCCAGGCCCTCTTGGCAAAAAATGCCATGAAACCCAGCCCAGTGTGTGAAAGAGGAAAGCAGTCTTTTGAAAATCACTATTATTATTAATTATTACACACATTCTGAATGCATCCACCGCTATAGTATCTGGGTACCCAAATATATATTATTGCAGCTCCATCGTTGTCGCTAAAAATGGAAGATTTTTCTAAGGGGGAAAGAATTTTAGTTCCCATCACAATACTCAACAGGAGACTGCATATGCTGAAAAAACATCCTTTCCTTTTACAGAGCCGGAAACTGTGGCCTGGTAGTTTCCATGGCTGCATACCTAGATATGCAGGAAATTGTTTTCCTTCAGTCTCTTGATTTCAGTATCTTGCAGATGCATTTTGTTTCAGTGATATCTATATGTAGTGAGCTGAAAAGTAGCAAAGATTTATGGGAGAATGTGCAAGCCATTGAAAATGAACTGGGAGAGGGGTTGGTTTAGTCCCTATAAATTTTCCTTCAAGTCTCAGCTATATTTCTTCAGATAGAATTGTGAATATATAACCAGATACAGAAAAGGCTTAGTGACTAATTCTTGATGGATGAGAACTTTCATACCCTAGATTCTAAATACACATCTTCTGTACATCCTCAAGGCTTGGAAATCCTCTACATAACCATGCAAGTATCACACCTGGAGCTCTTTCTGTCTTCCCTCATTTGCCACACAGTGGAGCTACAACTGCACTAAGAGAAGTGGAATGTGTATCAGGGATCAACACTTAAGGAAATCATAGGCTGAACTGACCCAAAGGTGCTGCTTGTCAGTTGAAAGAAAAGGAGGGGATAATTCATCAGTCTAATTTTGTGGATCTCTAGGTGCAGAAATTGGGCGTCTGATCTTAATCCAGCATGAGTGAGCAATGAAATGCATGGAGGCTTCCTTGTGCCATGCCATTTCTTTACTTTAGGATACAAATCTTATTTTACAGCAGTCTAGTATATTTCTCTCAAGGAAGTGAGTTATTGGTTTTTCAGACCAGGTCCCATAGTGCTTTCATTTAGGCATAGTGACTCGTGCCCAGCAGATAAGATTTTTCATCTCTAAACTGGAAGTACGTAGCAGCTCAGTCTTGCAACTATGGCCTTGTCTACACTGCCAAGGTAAATTGATCTAAATTACGCTACTCAAGCTGGAGTCGATGTAGCTTAGGTCGACTTACTGCGGTGTCTTCACTGAACTGCGTTGATGGGAGATGCTCTCCGGTTGAATTACCTTACTCTTCTTGGGGAGCTAGAATACCAGAATCGACCAGCGAGTGCTCTGCTGTTGATTTAGTGGGTTTTCACTAGACCAGCTAAATGAATCCCTGCTGCATCAATTGCAGCAGTGTCAATCTCCTGGTAGTAAAGACAAGCCTTATGTCAGAAATCTAGCTATATCTGTATGCAGAGGCTGTTGCTTTCTTAGGCTCATATTTTCCTTCCTTTGTAAAATGTAAATGTACAGTGATATATAATACAATAATAATAACATAGCTTTGTTAAAATCCTTTGATAAATTCCTCTGATTATCATTACCTCCCAGTGTCAGAGAACCCATAGAGTCTTGAAATTTGAGCTGGGACCAATGTTCTAACTGCAACTATGCTCCTGAGTTACCATGTTGCCTGGGGTAAAACACAGAACCTTTGTTCTTCAGTTTCTACATGTGAAAAATGGGTAACAGTGCTACCATTCTCACAGGTATTTTCAGCAAGACATAGTTAAAATGTGTACAGCACCTCTCTATAAACATTCTTGTTGCTAAGTAGAACCATACAAAATGCTGATGTGCTGAACATATCAAATGCAAAAGGAGTTATGCCGAGGTCACAGGTGCTGCAAATGGTGAAAGACACTCGCAAAGTTTCATAACTGTGCTTCATCCGTTTCTTTATGTACAGAAATACAAAGGCTTTTCAGGAAAAATATGACTGAAGAGATTTGTATGCAGTATAGAAGATTGAACCATATTGTTGATATAAAATTACAAGAATGTATTTGGAGGTCAAGGACTTCATTAACCTCAGACTTTGGCACGGCTCGGGGGAGAAAATGGCTCTAAGCCACCTTTTTCCTTTCCCAGTTCTGTGGCTGCTGGAGGTCTAACTGATATCTGGCTTATGGCTGCTCTGACTTAGGCCGGCCACCAGAAGAGCTCAGAGTTTCTGGTTCTGCCCCCGTCCTGCCCTTAACCAGCACCTGTTTGACAGGCCCTGACCTGGTCCTGACAAAGCTGGTTGCTTTGTGCTACTCTTGTGGGGCAGAGGATTTGGCACTAAGCATACTGCAATTACGAGATAAAGGAAAATTGGCTGACTGATTTCATAATGTAAGCAAGTAGCCAGTGTCTCTAAACTTGGCCCTAGGTGTCTGTTAACCTCCTCCTACCTTGACAGCTAAAGTTAGCCCAGTTACTTCAGACAGTCTTTGAAGAACTGATGTGTTAGGAATCAGTTATTTTAGAGCAGCCTCTTGATAATGAATAGAAACAAATGTTTAGTTGTGTTCTGGTAGGTAACAAAGTTGTGGAGGGTTTGCTATTGGCATGGATTTAAAAACTGGCTAAGCACAATGAAACCAAGTTATGGTGAATGGCTGATCTACAACATGGAAAGCAGTTAATAAGGGGATGGATTGAGAGAGAGTATTAGGACTACTGCTCTTTATATCTGGAGGAGGAAGTGTGCAGCAAGTTCTATGGAGTTTTAAGAGAAAGTCCACATGGTTTTCAGTTAAGATGATTTGACTGAGGATGTACTTGGCTGTTGATTGACTGATGGCGTACATGACTGTTGCTGTGTCTGTCTGTAAATTATATCTTCAGGTATTTAAAAATCTGCAAAGTTAGTTGCTAGGGTTCTGAAATTTTTTTTAATGCTGTGGCTCTGGAAGTTATGTCATCCAGCATAGTCAACAGGGAACGGGTTATTGCTATTTATATGGTAATGAGGCATGCACTTTCCGGAGATACAGGGGACCCAACATTTTAAGAAGTTTTTATATTCAACAACTGATGGTCAAGAACCACATTGTGTTATTGCAGGAACTTTACTGTGTGAAGGAGCCTCTTTGTCCTTGGAGAGTTGAACTGTGGGAAATATCAAGAATATAAGCTGGATGAAGGAGTTGATACTTAATCAATAACTGATGTAATACAAATTACTAAAGCGACTTTGACTCAGACACTTTAAAGAAGATATCCTGGCGGCAGAGATGGGGTGAGGCCAGGAATTCTAATATTAAAGGTTTTCAACTTGTTTACCTTTAATATACAGTTAAAAATTTAGATCCCAGTTAGCTGTGCTTTGCATAATGATTAGCTATACTTGCATTCTGCCTCATGTTTAATTTCTACCCTATAACTTTGTTCTTCATTAAGATAACTGGATTTGGATGTGCTGTAGTAGCTTAGGTTGGCGTTACTCACTCTGAGATGCTTTGGAGAGAAGGAACCTGAGCTGAGACTTTAGAGCAGGGGTGGGCAGGGGTGGGCAAACGGATCCGGCTCCTCAGGGCTTTGGATCTGGCCAGTGGGATTGCCACCCCTGTGGCACCGCAGGCCCCACACCGCTCTCAGAAGTGGCCAGCACCAAGTCCCTGGGGCCCCGGCGTTGGGGGGGAGAGAGGGGGGCAGAGGGCTCCATGTGTTGCCCTTGCCTCCAGGCACCCCCCCCGCCCTGCAGCTCCCATTGGCTGGGAACGGGGAACCGTGGCCAATGGGAGTTTCAGGGGAGGTACCTGGAGGCGTGGCAAGGGCAGCACGCGAAACCCTGTGCCCCACCCCCACCCCCAGGGGCCATGCAGGGACGTGGTGCCAGCCGCTTCCTGGAGTGGCGCAGCATGGGGTCAGGACAGGCAGGCAGGGAGCCTGCCCTGGCCACGGTGCACACTGCTGCCACCCTGGAGCCGCTTTAGGTAAGCAGCGCCGGGCTGGAGCCCGAACCCCTCCTGCACCTCCCCCCACAACTCCCTGCCCTAAGCCTCCTGCCTGCACCTCGCACCCGTCTGGCACTCAACCCCCTGCTCTGAGCTCCCTCATACACCCCGCACTCCTCCTCTGCCCCAAGCCCTTGCCCTGAGCCCGTTCCTACACACTGCACCCCCCCATACAACCTGCACTCCCTCCCGTACCCCAACCCCCTGCCCTGGCCCTGCGTACAATTTCTCCACCCAGATGTGGCCCTCGGCCCAAAACGTTTGCCCATCCCTGCCTTAGAGGCTGCGCCAGGAGTTGAGGCAATTGTCTAGTGCTTAGTCAAGGGAAAAGTGTTTGCAATTCACTCTCCAACCAGGGCTGGTAGAAAACTGGCAGCGGCCAGAATATATGGGGATGATCCATATATCAATCTTGGCTACAATTAAATTTACTTATAATGACAAATTGAAGAAGACTAAGGTTATTCAACCTGGAAAATCTAAAGGGATTACAGGGGATTTGGTTGAGGAATTCAAGATAGTGTTAACCTAGCAGTATATGATATGCTGATTGGTCATAAAGTGATCATCAGGAAGGAATTGCATATACTGATCAAATCACATCACACGTGCACAGCACATATGGTACTGTGGAACTGATTAGAGGCATTGTGTCCTTTGACATATCAGGTATTGGCTAACTGTAAAGGCTAGTACAGCAAATCCTGTGTATATTAAGTGACTGTTACTTGTTCCCTGCATGAGGGAACCAATCATGAGGTAAAGTCTGGGAAAGCATCAGGAAGGGAAGAGGTACAGAAAGGAGAAGGATGGGAAGAATTAATAGCTGAGCTGTTTGTTGGCGAGATGAATGATGGAGCACTGCAGAGGTGATTCATACTGTCATAGATTAGCAAACATGTGGGATCAAAATCTGAGGTGGGAGGCATTGTATGTGCACATTATTATGATAGGAATATGGGGGAAGATGGAGCCTAATGAAAAAAATGGGACCTCGGTACAGCAATGGTCCTTAATAGGAGGAGGGGAAGAAAGCTGGGAGATCAAAATATGGTCTGGGAACAGAAAGGGAAAGTACACACACTTGCAGAGTAGAGAGAAGTACAAACCACAGGAAATTATCCATTAATGCAAATGAAGGTAACCCAATCATAAAAAGTTAATCACTCTGATGGTGGTGGGAGTTAGTTTCTTCCACAAAGTATTTTGTTTTGTAAATCTTCTAACATTCCTTTCATCTTGATGAAGGTTTTATACTCTAAATAAGATAATACATCAGATGGGCAATGTATTATCTACAGTGGTTTGGGTAGATATAGGACAGATTTTATGAGCACATCATGATGATTAATATCCTGGTCTGCAGGCCAGTGGAGATGCATTCATCTGAGAAACTTTATGACACGCTTAAACTTTTAAAAAAGAGAGGGGGCTGGTCACAGGGTATTCTCAGGCAGGGCCCCCAACCTCTGGAATTTGCTCCCTATTTTGGTCCAAAATAACCAACATTTAATTACCTATTTGGAGGATATATGAGGGTGCCATCCTAGGTATGATGTGTGGTTTTTTTCTGGACATTTTTATTATCAGCTGGTTGAGGTAAATTATTATATCCATTTGATTATTAAGGTTGCTGGGTGGAGGAGTTAATTTATTTGTATATTAGTATGTATGCTGCTGGATTGGTGGCCACTGCAAGTCTGATTATGGTCACGGTCCTTAGAGCTTTTGTATGGATATTCTTTTTAATGTTAAATCCTAAGAAATAACAAAGTTTAAGAATATCTTCATAATTTTAACATGCGATTTCAGTTGGTATGGTGACTGGAATCTCAAATTAAAATAATGGTCTTGTATCTAAAGCACAGAGGGTTTCATGGCAGAACCCAGACTACAACCCACATCGCTGCGCTTCTTCCTTGCCTTTGTCTGGACCTCAAATTCTTCATCTATAATATGTTCCATAAGTATGGGGCATTCTCACCTGTGTCTAAAGCCTGTTCTACACTTAAAAATTAGATCAACCTAGCTGCATCTCTCAGGGGTGAGCGCCATAGTTAAACCAACCCTACCCCGGTGTATTCTTAGAGAGGTCAACAGATTAAGTCTTCCATCGACCTAGCTACTGCCTCCTGGACAGGTGAATTACCTACAGAGATTGGGGAAAACCCCTTGTGTCAATGTAGGATGCATCAACACTTTGGTGCTACAGTTGCAGCGCTGAAGCATCCATAGTGTAGACATGGTCTAACACAATGCACAGACTGTAGACAAGCTCCGTACAAAGCCACTTTCTGGAGTTTCTTTGCTATTCATTTAAATGGCAACCAAAATAAATTTGCAAGTGCTTTTGCCTGAGCTTGTCTGTGTTTTGGGTTGCTCCCTGAGTGCCCCTCTGCTGCAGAAACACTCAAATCCTTTTATATCCTCTGGTAGAGCTATTGATCTGGCTGCCATGGAGATTCAACAGAAGAGCTCTGCCAAATCGGTGGCAGATCCTACAGCACACTTTTACATCAATTTACTTCTCTATAAAGCATTTTGAGGCTTAGTTCACTATTTGTAAAGCACTTTGGGTGGAAGACATTATGGAACCGCAAAGTATTTATATAACAAAAGATATGCTGAATATAATGCTTATGTGAAACTGGGAATTTGAATTCCATTTGGATATAATCAGGAAAATATAGGCCTGGCAGGGACCTCGATAGGTCATCTGTGTACTGGAGATAAGCCATCATGGATTCTATAGAGTTCCTTTCCTTCCCACTTTACCACACTCCTCCCCGCCCCCCCGTCCAGGGACCCATCCCAACAAATGATTATTCAGTGGGAAGCAGACTCTCTGCTCCTCAAGGTTGTGATGGAGGGTGTCCAGCCTAACACCAGGGAAGAGTGTTCTACTCACCATATTTCCTTGTTCCAAAAAAATCAACAACAAAAAAACAAGGCAGAGGCCCATCCTCATCTTTCAGCCTCTCAATATTTTCATCAGGAAGCTGAAATTCAGCATGGTCACACTGGCATTGATAATCTCCTCCTTCGGGGAGGGAGTGTGGTTCTAGACATGAAAAATGCATATTTCCACATCGACATTCCCCTATCTCACAGGAGGTTTCTCCAATTCAAGGTGGGGCAGCAGCACTACCGGGTTCATTTCCTCACCTACGGTCTTGAGACAGCACCAAAATTGTTCGCAGTAGTAGCGAACCCGTATGTGACATCAAGGACATATGGTGTTCCCATACCTTGACAACTGGCTTCTGTTGGGACAATCCCAACAAGAAGTTGTCTTCTTGATATAGTCTTAGGTACTGTGTGAATGAAGGCATGTCTGTTTTGTCACACACACACAATAAACTTTATAGGGGCAAAGCTGGATTTGGTCTCCATGTGAGCCTTCTTTCCGGCAGCCAGGTTCTCTGCAATGGGCACCCTACTCGTCCGCATTCTCTGCAAGTATCGCGCTATGGTGCGTCAGTGCCTCTCCCTCTTAGGACACATGGCTGCCTGCATCTGTGGGACACTCTGGCCAGATGCCACCTGCGGTACCTACAAGCCTGGCTCCATTCGACGAACAGGCAGACCAGGGAGCTCATCGACTCCAGACTCACTGTTCAAGCAGAAGTTCTGGAGTCTCTCACTTAGTAGTCTGATCCCTCCCAGGTCATGATTGGGACCCCCTTCAGCCCTCCCCTACCAAAGGCCCCCATTGTGATGGACAGCTCCCTTATGGGATGGGGTGCCCACCTGGACTACCGCATGGCAGAGGGTGGTGAATGGACACCATGGGAAACCAGGCTGCATATAAATATACTAGAGGTGTCTACCTAGCCTGTAAAACCTTTCTTCCCCTCATATCCGCTCTCCACCTGCAGATCCTATGAAACAATATCACCCTGGTTAGGCCCGCCGACGTGTGCAAAGGGAGGAATTGCCCAGGGCCCCTGGTGATTTAAAAGGACCCAGGAGCCCCTGGCTGTTGCTGCTGCCGTGGGAGCCCTGGGCCCTTTTAAATTGCTCAGGCGGGCTGCAGGGCTCCTAGGCATGCGTGGGGTGGCATCAGCGGTGGCGAAGGCAGGCATAGAAGCCCTGGCTGTCATCGGCACCGAGTTTCTAATCTGCTGGGGAGTGCTCCCCACTGGCTCTGCCCAGGCCCTGCCCCCCCGCCCCACTCCACCCCTTCCCCCAAGGCCCCAATCCCACCCGGCTTCTTCCCACCCCTTCTCCGCCCTGCGCTGTCTCTTCCCGTCCCCCCTTTCCCCACCCAGTTCCACCCCTTCCCCTGAGCATGCTGCACCCTCACTTCTCCCCCTTCTCCCCCAGCACCTCCAGATGCTGTGATACAGCTGATCTGCGGCAGGCGGTAGGTGCTTGGAGGGAGGGGAAGAGGCTGATCAGCCGCCCCCTCCCCCCCCGCCCAGTGGGCAGGAGGTGCTGGGGGGAGGAGGAGGTTCTGAAAGCGGGGGCTGCCAGTGGGTGCTCATTTCTTTCCCATGAGTGCTCCAGCCCCGGAGTACCTATGGAGTAGGAGGCTATGCTGGCCTTGCTGGAAGAGTGCACCTAGCAACAGCTTGCTGGGCACCAGCCAGCACAGGGGCAGCACCACCCAAATGCCAGGTGGACTCCAGCTACATGGGTGTGGCTTGTGTGAGCATGTACCAGCTGCTGCACATGGTCCAGCTCTGCGCCCATGCGGTGATGCCATGCCAGGCCAGCAACAGCATAGGGCCCGGCTGCAGCCTGCCCTGCATGAATCAAACCTCAGCCATCCCTTTCTAGGGGGCCCATTGACTGTTCTTCCCTGGGGCTGGGAATTGCTGTCGGTGGGCCTGATCGTGGTTATCTATATCAACCAGCATGGAGGGGGAGGAGATCTCTTTCCTTCTGCTCTGAAGCAGTCAGAACATGATAATTCAGATCTGTTCCAACACAAATAATTTTGTGCAGTGGCAAATGCAGCACCTCACTGTTCATCTCTGCTTTCAAGATAATTAATAAATATCAGTTCCATTAGTGAGCCTGTTGGAACGTCACAACATATTGAAAACTGACCACTTATTTTTAATCTTTGATTTATCTTGCAGACATTTTTTAATCCATGATGAGGGCTCTACCTCTCAACCTATGCTCACTTAAATTCCTTAATTAACTTCCATCCGGGACCTTGTCAGTCAAGATCAGCTATGAGGAAGGAATAAGTGAAAACTCTGAGGACCTTGACAGATGTTACCAAAGTTAAGTGTAGATTGTCAAAGCCAACTAGGCAAGTTAACCACACACTATTAATTTCAGTGAATCATCTTTGAAAATCTTAACCCTCGTGGTGTACGAGTAGGACAACAACCTTTTATAAGAAAAAGAAACTCAGAAACAGCATATGAAAGACCAGTTGGTTTGCTGAATGTCACAGAAAATATCTCCAAGAAATTGGTTGAATAAAATTGCCATTCTCCTGAAGAAGAAAATGTGACAAGTGGGATATGAGTGAGTACACTCCATTTTGTCTTTTGCCAGAACAAGTGGTTGATAACATTTTTGACTAGGTGTGAAACAATTGACTGCAGTGTTACATGCTGCGTTCCAAACTGACAGCCTTTCAATCAGGATTTACAGTCACAGACCACTTCCTTGTGATAAGTTTGTCTTGTCCCACAGATCATTTATCCGAAGCCCATACTTGGAATTTTTTGATGACAAATCCATTTTCAGGGCCCTGGAAACAACTTCTTAGGGGTGATGTGAGTTATATTTTGGGAACAAGAGACAAGATGAGAAAATACGCATTCCTGGCCAAGTGCACTTGTACACATGTGATAAGCATAGAAGGGCAGAGATGGCCCTGGAATCACAGATCAGAGGGCTGGAAGGATGAAGTGGTAAAATGTTGCAGGATTTGTGAAGGAATGTGGGATAGGTTTGGCGATTAGCTTTACGTCTAATGGCCACTGGGAATTATGCATTCCTTTTCTTTGGCAAAAGGCTGCTTTTATTAGCAGTGCTGTTTAGTGGTATTAGTTTAGTAGCCTGTGCAGCGTTTTCAAAACTTAATGTTTTTAAATAATGATGATACATACAGTACATGTCACTACTGAGAGTTAATAAATCTTCACTTCATCAGTTTAAGAGCTCAGCTTGAGGAGTCATATGGTGGGCCCAATCCTGTGAGAGGCTGAGCCCCCATTATTTATTTATATTGTGGACGGTGCCTAGAGACCACTGATCCAGGCCTCATTGTGCTAGGCACTGTACATACAGACAATAAAAAGCCCAGGGAGCTTAAAACCTAAGTAAAACGCTTGCCTCCCACTGGCAGGTTTGGTGCCTCAGAAGAGCCACTAAGTATCATTTTATATTGAATACAAGAAAATCTTAATAAACTACTTGTTTCAGAGATCATTACTGTAGTTAGCACCAGGTACCATATAGTGTTTAATACCACTTTGCAGAATGTAACTTTTCACCCCTAAACTTTTGAGTGAAATTAGGTAACCTCAGTATTTGCAATATTCAGTGTCTACCCTGTATTAAGTACAAAGGAATACTGCAGATGACAAGGTAACCATAACTATTTATCTTTGGCAAAATTGCCAAAGGCCACTACTGTATCACTCAAAGACAGAAATGATGTGTTTGTTCTTCCTGTGACCTAAGAAAGTCCTGATAACACTGGTATCTGTAGGAGGAAACAAAATAACTTTTAGCGCACTGAACATCTTAAAAATTAAAAAAAATCTACTCATGCAAAGTGTGGATAATAAAATTGTGCCTCAACTGACACCAGAAATAGGAATCTGGCAGTAATTTTTTTTAATGCATATCTTGAGAAATCAGTTTTAAGGGGAAGGCATTGATCTGGCAATATATAAAATGAAACTGCTAATGCAAAAATAAATAAGGAAACTAGCTCATACAGTAATCAGAATATATAATGTCCTCGTTCTCCTTTTGCATAAGTAAGAAGCAATTAGCTTTCTTTCAGTAACTCATGATGTGAAAAGTGATTGAGCGATGCAGGTCCTTGCTAACTGAGGCTGTCAGTTGGAAAGAATATTTTACTTGACAGTTGATTAGGGGTTAAATGAGCTGAATAAAATGAGTAATTTTTTCTGCTTTTCCCACTTAGTATAACAGCTATTATTTGAAGCATTTTCCCCCCCTATGTTAGTTGTAAAGACAAGATTTAACTGATTATTCATGGTAGAAAAACTGATTTTGGCTGCCATAAGGCTAGCATTTTGAAAATCAGCTAAAATGGCTGATAAGAATGGAAACTGAGCAGATAACGAAGCATGGGGGTTTGTGGTGTTTGTTTGTTTTTTCCTATGCGCTAGGACAAAGTGGAAAAACTGTGTTCAAGCAAACTGCTGCTCATATGGGAATCAGAAACTATTGAGCCGAGGCACCAGCTGCTTCTTATGAACATACAGAAGCCTAGATTGGAAGGAGAAAAAGAAGCCAATTTCTCCTGAAGGTGGTACCACTTGCAGCTCTGGGGAAGATATGTACCCTGCAATGTAGAAATGTTAACATCTCGGTGCTGCAGAACCTGTAGGGAGAGGTCCTTACAGCATCTCTGACAATACATAGATGCAGATTCCATGAATCATTTACCTGAAAGCCTGACTGCTCTCAAGATCACTTTGAGGCTGGAACCTTGAGAAGACGTATGACTGCTTTGTCTTGCTTGGAGCTGGCAGCTATACAAGGTTTTAGTTGGTTGGTGGGGGAAAGTGTGACTAGTGGAGGAGAGGACATTCTGAATAGTCTGAGGACACTGGAGTCTTAAGGCATTCTCAGAAAGGTCAGGTTTATTTGGGAGAACTTCTCAGGGTTCCAGAAGGCTGTAAAGACACCAACCCGCTAACTCTGATCATCTGTCAGAAGCTGTTGATGAGACACTCTGTAGGGGTAGATAAGAACAAAAGCAGTTCTTCTTTAGTTACATGGATGTAAGCAAAGTCTTGCTTTGTAATTGTTGTTTGTTGATGCATACATTTCTTCTTAAGTGTATCATAAAATACAATGAGTTGTATCATTTTGGGTTTGCTCCTGTGAACTGCTCAGCACTCCTGTGAGGTGCTAAACGCCTCCATGGTGTTCAGTAGGCTTTGAGGGCTCTCAAATCTGAGCAGCAATCAAGCCTATAATGATCTTGGCACGAAGGGTAGGAGCGTACTAATGAAATTTTGCTGATGACACAAAGTTAGCAGGCGTCAGCAATACAGAGGAGGATTGGACTATTATACAGGAAGATCTGGATGGTCTTGAAGACTGGAGTGATAGACATGGGATGAAATTCAATAGTACAACGTGCAAGGTCATGCACTTAGGATCTAATAATAAGAATTTCTGCTACAATCTGGGGCCTTATTGATTGGAAATGGCAGACAAGGTGAGAGCCCTGGGTACGTGGGTTGATCACAGGATGACTGTGAACCACCAAGGTGATCCCAGGATGTATCAGGCAATGCATTTACACAGATAGAGCAGTATTAATGGCTTTGTTCAAGGCACTGGAAAGATCTCATTGGGACTACTGTGTACGTTTCTGGTTACCCATGTTCAAGAAAGGTGAAGTTAAACTGAAACAAGTATAGAGAAAAGCTATAAGATGACCAGGGAAATGGAGGGCCTATCGTACGAGAAGCGCCTAAAAGAGCCTGGCTTGTTCAGTCTAGCAAAAAGAGAAGGCTGAGAGGGGATATGAGTACTCGTTATAAATAAAGACCAGGGAGGGTGAAGAGTTATTTAAGATGAAGAACAATATTGGCACAAGAACAAATGGGTATAAAGTGGCCATGAACAAATTGAGGCTGGACATTAGAAGGTTTCAAACTAGCTCAGGGTGAGGTTCTGGACCAGCCTTGCAAAGGGAGTTGTGGGGGCAAACAACTTGCGAGAGAGCTGGACAAATTTATGAATGCAACTATATAACAGGGTTGTTTGTTGTGGGCGGGAGCAGGAATTAGCAGCCTTGGGGCTCACTTCTGGTTTATCTTGTGTGCCTAAAAGCTCAAGCTTCAGGGTTTCAACTGGCTTCCCCGAAGGGGTCAGGAAGGGATTCTCTCTCTCGCACCGAATGTATTCAGTTTAAAAAAATCTTTCTCTGCAGCATCAGGGATGTCCACGGCTGGTGATGGAACACTGGGACAGATGGACCAGGGCTTTTAGGTGACAGCGAGCATTCTCTGTCTGTCAGGTATATGGATGGTTGGTTCTTGGTGATGTGTTCAGGGTCTAACTGCTCACCATATGTGGGGGATCCAGAAGGAATTTTCCTGTGGTCAGCTTCTTCACCTTTCACTGCAGCATGTGGGTTGGGACCACTTGCCAGAATTACCTGTCATTTAATGTTTTTGTTCCTTTTGTTCCTTGCCTGTGGCACATAACAGTCGAGTCTCCTGTGGGCTGGAAGACTTGGTCTAATTTTCAGTTGCTGGGTTCGGTGTGTTGGTGCTGGGCGGTATTGGTGGCCTGTGCTTTATGGAGGTCAGATTAGCTGATCTGGCCTTAAATGCTGACTGTAAGGCTGTCATTTATTCTTAGAAAGGGCAGCACTAGAGCCCCATATTTAGCAAAGCTTTTAAGCATCTTCTTAAGTCTGTCCCTGTTGAACAAAACACTTAAGCATGTGCTTAATTTCTCTTTGACATAAGTGCTCTACTGAATAGGGATGAATCAAGGCCTAGAGGAGAGAGGGAACCAGCCTAGCACATTGTACTGTGCAAATGCTATTCGGACAGTAAAGAGGAGCACGGAAAACTACCCTTATCCCTGAATGTAAATGAAATAAGGATTACGTGATGACAGTATAACTCATAAAACAAAATAATCTGGGATGTGTAAAAACTGAAAAAAAGTTACAAAAACAAATTTGAAAACAAGCTATACTTCTTGAACAAAAGCTTATGCCCAAATAAATCTGTTAGTCTTTAAGGTGCCACTGGACTCCTCATTGTTTTTGTGGGTACAGACTAACACGGCTACCCCTCTGATACTATACTTCTTGGTAAACAGTGGTGCAATAGTCACAGGTTGCTGCTAAAAGATATTTATCAACAGTTACCGCTGTGGGAGATCCAACAAAACAGTTATCTCCTTGTCTGAGAACAGGAAAGAAATGACAGTAGGTGGGATCCTACAGGGTGATAAATATTTGTAAATGTTAAATTAAATGCCTTTAAAAACGTACTTCATTTTTTACCATTCTTCTTGGAAGGAGTTACTTAAATCCTGAGCTCTTTCTCTGTGCTTTGTGTTGCCACTAGTCATGTTTCTCCAGATATTTCAGTCAAGTACCTCACTATTTGGAGTGGAAAGTAAATAAAAAGATGAGTATTTTTTCTGATGTTTGTCATTTTAACACAAAGTAAATGGATAGAAGCCGGCTGGGTGGGTTTACTTCTGGCTCGGTATAGAAGATAATGCATCTCGTGATGGGACAGTATGAGTTTTAAATCATAATATAGACACCAATAAACACTCAGAACTTCAAACTACTTGGGAAAACAGTACTTGAGCTGTGAAAACAATTTATTGCCCTTGACTGGTGGAAAGTAATGGGAGCACATTTAGAGTGCCTAGGTTTCCTTCGTAGTTAGCCCTTATATTTACAGAGACCAGGCAGCTGTGAAGTTTCAGATTGGTGACTTGTCTACTTGTATCAGAGCAAAGCCAGACTGTGACTGTGCTCAAAAACGTTAGGGAGCAACATCTTTTTCATTTTAAATCAAAAGAGTTGAAACACTGAGACATCAACAGGAAATAAAACATTTTTATTGAATATGTATGTATGCTATTTTAATGACAGCTCTACTGGGGGATTTACTACACAAAGTGAAACAAAATATAAACCACCTCATCAAAAATGAAGGTAAAATACAGCTAAAGTTGTCAGCTCGTGGGTCACGAGCAATATGGCAGGATAAAACACCCCAAACATTTCTACAAGATACAGAGAAAACCCACATGTAGAAACACTCAAGCAGGCAGTAAATATACACAAAGGCAACTAGGATCTTTCTACAGCATCAGATTCTAATACTTTACACAGCTTTGTCAGAAAGGTACATGTGGCTTCTTTGAGGATGAAAATGTCATCTTGGTCATATAGCAGGTTCGGTCTCTGAGAGTCATAGTACATTACAAACCAATTCTCTGGTGACATTCAGTCTGGCAGTATAGGAAGAGAATGCATTAAGAATACCTTAACACACTGAATCGGTTCTGGCAGTTTGAACCTGCAAATTTGAACACGCAAATTTCTTGAATGAACAACTTAAAGCTGGATATCATGAAGCTGAATACCTGTTCTTTGCTGCAACTCTGTCAACCTAGTTCCTTTCTCTGGTGGGGTTTGGTCCTTTAAAAAATATTCCAGCTTCACACTTCCTGCGTTCACATATGTTATCTCAAAATATGCCTCAGTTGTACCTTTTCCATGTTTCATGTCAAAAGAAACAACTCTAAAAATGATTGGTGTTGCTATTCCTATATTTTGGAGTGGGGAAAGACTATAGCGGTTTCATATCCATTTTGTGCTTCCCAATTTAATGAGGGTTGGGTTGGTTTTCTACACATGGGCTGAATTCTGTAGGGCTGCACCTTATCCCTCATAAATAACATCTGGAGGGGGTTGGGGAATTTATTTTTCAGCATGGACTCCATTGCTCACACCCCTGTTTAGTTTAATATAATTTCAGGCTGTAGCTTTATTTATTTATTTTTTAAATCACACCTCCAAAAGGTGTATTTGTGCCCCATTTTTTGGTGTTTAGTGGTACTGAAAAGAACTAAGTCTTCAAAGCATTATAAATATATTCACAGTCCTTAAAATAAAGAGTCTCAAAGGATGAGATGTGAGATAAAATGTAATGCCCAAAATGACAGGATGAAATGCTATAATCTGAGATCATATGCTGTCTAGCCATGAGATGAAACTGTCTACAAATGGGGCCGGGGGGAGGGGGGGAATGTGGAATATTGCACAGTGCTGGACAAAATGCTGTGTGGTCGTCCAAATCTATATAACATCCTTGTCCTACGCATAGCGTGTCAGTTCTAAATTGGTCCATAGTAACTAGAACTGCTTGTGCTATGCACTCCTTCAGCAGTGCAGTAGAAGGGAATGGCAGTATTATTACAAGATCACTACGGAATAAATTGATTGCTATCCACTGAGAAAACTACATTTCTAAGCACACACGGCAGTCACAGTGGTACACAGAGCAGTCTTTCAAGACTCTTATGGAATGACTAATAGCTTTATAATAGTGCCATTTACTACATAATAACATTGAAAACATTTAAAAACTCCTCCTGAAACGAGCATCTGGTATACATAAGAGGTTGCTTCAGTTTTCTTGAACTTGTTTGTTTTGTTTCACTTGTTTTTAAAGGACAAATTAAAACTTAAGTATAAACAGTATATAAAAAAGGTCACTAGCTGTTCTCTTTTGGCTTACTTTGAAGTGCATTCAGAACTATGGCTAATTTTTGTCTTCTTTTGATGGGATTACAATACTGTCTGTTCACCATGAAACTTGTATAATAAACATACACGGCTGTGCTTAAAAATATTCTGCATTCCCTTCTAATCTGTTAGTATAATAAAATATTTTGTTACAAAGTCTAATGTGCAAACTCATTAGAATCCTAGAGTGTGAAATCACAACTGGAATTCACAGTATGTTAATTTTGTATAAAGGTGATAATGGAGAGCTACCTTTTCTTTTCATGGTTTGATGCAGCATTTCATTACTGCTGAAATTCCCCTCACCCCACCCTCCCCAGCCCCCAGTCTCCCCCATGTTGTTGTTATGTGAAATTATCTCCCATGGAACTGCTTCCTCAATTGTCAGTGTAAAGCCATGATTTCAGTTTTTTTAAATATATACAGAAAAAATGATCTATTGGCTACGCTTCCTTGAGGTCAGCCATGGAACTGCTCAGATCATGCTAAGTTGCCTGTGAAAAAGAAGTCTACAAAATTGGATTCACCCCTCCAAGGTGTACTGCGTAGGCATATCTTGTTATTTTAAATGGTTCACTTGAAAGCTCAGATTTAAGTTGTCCTTTAATATGTCAGTGTAACACTACTAGTGCCTTACAAGTTGGAATTTTTGCTGGAATGCAGACGATACAATAGTTACCCTATAATATATTATCAGCTCTCCTATATCTCAGTCAATTTACATAATTTAAAATAGAACATCTTATTAAAAACATCTAGATATACACAGATTAGGAAACGTTTACAACATACAAATACACAAACTAGAAATAAATTCTCAGCATACTGGTATATACACCTGTGTGATACAATAAATAATTTCTGTCATGCTCTATCTACACATCATATTGCTTAAAAGAAGAGTAGATCTGGGGGGCAGTGGTGAAATGAAAGGCCTTTAGAGGGCTCTCTACATTAAAAGTTGTGCAAATCAAAACAGGATTTTAAGTACCACTCATCTGTGTTAGGACACATGGCTGGAAATGAAAGGACCCATATTACTGAGGTATTTACAGATACTGGCTAAAGAGCACTATGTGGGCAAATGCAGAAAGGCTTCTTTTTCATCTTTTGTTTTTTGTTTACTTCTTGACTGCAAGCATGGCGTCTACCTCTTCCTCAACCTGTAAGGTGTGCCACTGTGCAATGGGTCGCCTTGGGTTGGCCAGCATGTCTGACCAGTGTCGTAGCTCTGCACCAGTGCTGTTGTAGCCCACAAAGACTTTCCCGATAGCATCATTCTTGCCAATCTTGTCATAGTCCAAAACAGTCACAACAACTTGCACTTTCTAAAAGGAGATAACAAAGAGCAATGAGCAAGACCTGCAGGTAAATAGAGTACAGAACTGGAATTCAGAGTTTGTGGGTGAGAAGGGGGAGGGTGGATAGCACAACAAGTAGTAGCAGATTTCGAATGATATGAGAATTCAAAGTCTGAAATAACAGGTTACAAACTCCTATGAATGAAATCAAGATCAAAACAGCCATGTCAATTGATTGGTATGCTCATTATATGGAAGAGATCCTTTGTTATGGCGAAGGAATGCACAGTGCAGCTCAAGAGGCGTCATGCACTAGATGTTCCTTGTGCTCCCCATATCTCGGACACACAGCCAGTGTGTAGGGTGGGTCTTCCACCCTGCCACACCAAGAGGGCTGCACCCTCCCATCTGGGTCTACACTAATTTAAAGCAACATAAGATGATGTAGCTCCTGTTTCTACATGTTTGAAGATATAGACTTTGGAAAGATTCTAAAAGAAAGCAGTGGTTGGCTGAAAGGACCCATGTGAGTAGGGATCAGGTGTGTGTGAAGTAAAATACGATAGCCAGGTATGGGCATACCTTTTGTTATTTATTTATTTATTTTGGCCCACTATGAGATAGATCTTCAAAACCACATGCAAATTTTTTATTATCTTAATTAGCTCTGACAGGAAACAGGACTGCAAAAGTACAACCCTCCAGAGAAGGAACCCACGCACAGAGACAAAAACAGCTGTTTATTCTCTCCTTTTTATTTGGGCTTCTGATGTGAAATCCCAACAAACAGAATTACATAGGAGTCAGAGTGCTACTGTTTTTTGCCGGCAGCAACAGAGTATGTGAAGTGACTACTATGCACTTTATCTACCTATGGAATGGGCTTTCGCACCCGCCTTGGAAGTCAATAATAATTCTACTTAGCTCTTATATAGTACACTTCATCAGTAAACTTTAAAGTGCATTACAAAGGAAGTGAGCATCATTATCCTCATTTTACAGATGGGCAAGTCATTTACTCCTCTCTGTGCCCCAGTTTCTCCAAGGTTGGTCAGTGGCTGAGCCGGGAACAGAAGCCAGGTCACCAAAGCAGGACAACAAACAGCATGTTCCAAGAAAGCTACTGTAGCTGGGTCCTGAGCCAAAGCCCCTCCCACAGCTTTCCTCTAATCAAATTTCTTATTCAAATGGGCTCTGAAGCAATATTTTTTTTTTAAAAAAAGCGGAACTTGTGGTTTTTGTGGAAAGATGATTAGACTGGCATAGGCTTGTAGGGCTAACTTGAGCTGTGAGTCTAAAGAGGTATTGACTTCTGAGTTTGTGGGTGTAACTTATATCCTCCCCACTGTGTAAGTTACACCCACAAACTCAGAAGATCAGATTCAGAAGTGTAATTTACAACTTCTTAGACTCGCCTATTTGTTCGTTGCATTTCGTGTTCCAGGCCTCTTTCCTAGCCCTCCAGCATGTTAGTTACAGCAATGTAGACTCGGGAGACCAAATTCAGAGTTGTTACATAAGGGTGTAAATTACATTTAGGCGCATGAGAGTCTAAGGCAAGTCAGGCTAATGTAATCTACATGCTGAGGAGGTTGGAAGGAGATTGGATATTATACCGTCTTATGTATTGCCTGCCATATGGCCCAGTCTAAGTGAATCTCAGGTGTCTGTGTTGTGCATTAGTAAGTGCGTGTGTGCTCATTTGGTCCTTACTATATGTCTGAATAGCACAAACATAACTTATTCCCCTAGTGAAACTGGGTTTTCCTCAATAGCATCTGAGATGAAACAGCCTCAGGCTGATTTGACTTAACTGTACACACTTTCCCTTCGAGACTTTCATTTTAAAGGATGAATCTATGACAGTTTTCCTGACTCTGCTTCATGCTATTATAAATGTACACAGCTCCTGGATTCATGACAGACTGGGATTTGTTTCTCCAGGTAGGTTTTATGAATTGCCGGAAAACGTAATTTACACAGAAAAATATTTTTGGTGCCAAGGGGTCAGTCACCCTTTTATTCTAAAAAGGCCAGATCCTGCAGTCCTTACTTGCAGTAGGAGTTCCACTACTATTAATGGGATTACTCCTGTGAGTAAAGGCTACAAGGGCTGAGTCATAATCACTCTTTGTAGCCCCTTCCCATGACAGCGTGCACAAATCAATGAGCCAAAGGAGGATATGACAGCTCCAGGCATGTAAGTATTTACATAATCATTTATGACAGAAGTGCACATCAAACTCAGACTCTTCCTTAAGACCATTCATGATAAAATGCAATATCTTTCATGCTTCTATTTCTAGAAGCCAGAATGATGTCTTACAACATAATGTTGCTTGCAGTGTATTTGCTTTTATTGTCAATGATAGCCCCAAATGGACATTTATGTATTAGATGCAGGGTACGATCATTGCCCTAGAGTGTTTTGGCTTTATCTTAGTGTAAGACTGTTTAAAGTTCTTATTATGGTAAAAAATAAAATGCCTGATGTTACCGGGAACCATTAGCCTAATGACTAGCAGAATGGTTTTTTTTTATTGTCAGACCCGCCAAGGATGGATACAGTACAAACAGTGATGTGGCCTTGAGGGGGTGGGAATGGAGGGCTCAGAGGACTGATCATGAAATGAGTTTCATCTTCTGGTCACTGGTTCAAATCTGCACGGCTTAATTAGTGACTGAAAATCATTGCCATCTGGTCGCTGATTGGTGGCCTATTTGAAATGTAGGTTTCAGTGCAAATGTCTGTGGATATTGCTATAAAAGACCACTAACAGCAATAAGCACCTGTATAAGCAACCTCAGCAGAGTGACCAGAGGTTGAAAGGGCATGGAGACTGAACTATTCTTTCACACTCAGAGGTTAATAGGCAGCTACCCCATTCTGCTCTGCCAGTGTTCAGCTATTTTGTGCTTGTCCTGTGTAGGATTTCACACTCCAGTGGGGTCCACTCAGCACCTTTTAAGATAGCAGTTCACTGAAGTCTTGTTTTTAAAACTCAGTGCTCCAGGATCACCTCTCTCTTTTGCACAGTTCTGTGCGCATGCATACTGGCAGACTGTTCACAAATACACAAATCTGAACTTATGATAGCTTGTTGAAAGATGTTATTCTTATCCTGTTTTACGTTCCACATTGCTGCTGCTAATGAGCTGTTTCTACTAGTTTTGACAACTCTGCTTTGCTTCTGTGATCCCTCTCTTCTCTTTGCTCTTAATGATCATGGACCTGGTATAACCATTATTCCATTACCTGACATGTTAGTGGAAGTTTATCAAAATGAATGTTATACGTGAAGTACACAAAGGTCACAGAAACATTTACAGTATTCATTTAAATAACGTTTAAATACGTTTTTCTATAAATGAGCCTAATTAAATAATGAATATGATATGGGGAAAATGGCCGAAACTCATTTAACTCCTATCTCTAGAATTTTTGTCAGTGTATTTCTTCTCTTATCACTATCTTCCTGTTTGGTTTTTCTTTTGGGTATCCATTGCTTCTGACCATAAAATGCCAGTTATCCATTTTTCACTGATGAATCAACCCTTCATAAGTTCCGTGCATGTTATCATTTCCCTCTTGAAGCAGTCACACTCATCTAACGTAGAGCGGGGTTGGCACATAGGTGCTAATGAAGGCATGCACACTTCAGAATTAACAAGGTCCCTGTTAAATATTTATGAAGGCTGAGAAATGGAATTCAGAGGAAGGGGAAAGCAGGGTTTGACATTACCTGGATTTGCTCGAAGGGTACCTCAAAGCTGAACGATTCATTGTAGTAGGGGTTCAGAGTGTTCTTTTTAATTGTTGTCTTTTTCTTCTTCAGTCTCTTACCATTCTGCATCAGATGGATTTTCACATAGGGATCTGAATAATTACAATGAAAAAGCGTAGTTAAGAAATGATAATCAAGTTAATGTGTATTGTAGGGGTAGTCAACAGGTGGACTGCGGGCCAAATCCAGACTGCCAGATGCTTTTGAATGGACCCTGAAATCTTTTTATTTACTTATCATTATTTATTTATTTATTTATTTTCTCTGGAGTCTGGACCTTGATTATTCCGTGACCAAGAAATTTGGACCTTGACAAAAAATAATTGACTACCCCGTATAGAGAGTAATCCCTGAAATGACTATTAGGTGAAAAATTAAACATGTTCATAGCAAATAATGGTCATTTTAACAGTCTGTATTTACATCAGATGAAATCTGATCAAGTGCTATATCTGGCATTTGAATACAAACTGTACTAAATAAGGTACATACCAGTTCTTGTTATATTCACTTACGCAAAAGTCCAAGGAGGAGGTAAATCCCAACCTCACTCTGCTCTGTGGTATATTACTCCTCTCTCTCACAGCAGCATAATCTCTTTAGTCCAAGGCTCTTTGGACTAAAGAGATTATGTTTGTACATGGGTCTAGCACAATAGGACCCCTTTCACTGAAATTGGCATCTAGCACTACTAGAACACAGAGAATAATGATCTGGGAAGACAGTCCCAGCCACTCTAACTCTGCATAGTAGTTCTATCCCAATCTCCCTGCATGTGCTGGTCTTCTTGCTCCCCTGAACTCCCATGTGCACTGGTTTTGATTGTCTGTGGAAGCAGCTAGATTACATAGTGGTGGGGGACTACTGCCCTCTTTACAGACACAGACATATATAACTAAGCATTGTTACTCTCTGCTGAATTCTCATTGTTCATGAGTTTGTATGAGTACTGTACGAACAGATTTATCACCTAATCACAGACTCCTTGCACAAGCTCAACTCCCAGGGAAGTGACTGCTTTGAAAGGATATCTTGGTGCCTAGAACGTCAAAGGGAATTGTGCCTGCTTAGGACATGTGCAACTGAGCGCTTAGTAGATCCTTTTCCTCATTCAGAGAATGGATTTACTGGACCCAGTTCTCCTCTCGTGCCAGTGTAAATCAGGAGTAACTTCACTAAGTCACATGTTTTACACCCATGCACAATTAAAGCACTGAGTGGTAGAGAGAATCAGGCTCACTGTAATGTCCTGTACGTTACTGCAGCCATGACTTGACTAACAACCTTTGTGGCTTTAGATAGCAATTCTGCAATGTAAGCCACAAGGAAGCCTCTCCTAGGGCAAAGTAACAGGATCTGTGCCAAATGCCTGCTAGTTGGAAGTCGCTCTTGGCATATCTTGCATGAAGGTTCTTATTAAATTATTTCTATCAAAGAGAGCATCGCTCCCTTCTATGGAAGCAGGGAGAGGGAGGGAAACCAGTGAACACTTTGTTGTTAAATTTCCTTATCTTTACTATGAGTACACAATCTTTCAGACTGTCCAATGGAATTGGTGCCTGAAGAATCTGGGAATAATTGCATCCTCCTACAATAAGGAAGTATTGTGTGAAAAGCTTTAAAACTCTCCTGGCTGTTTCTCAGTAGAAGAGTTATTGCCCCTGCAGCCTCAACACTGGGTTTAGCACCTGTGCTTTTAGGGATTTGATGGTGTAAAGCAGATGGTTCTCTGCTCTCTGAAAGAAGTGGTCTAGATTGTCGGTTTTGCTAAGTGTAAAGTGTAAAGCTGGTTTGAAATAAAAGACCATTTCAGCATCCGTACTGGTTGGAAAACAGTGGTAAAGAAGTTTAGGGTGTGTGAAGAAAATCACAGAAGCAAAGGACTAGTTTCATAGAGACTTAGGAGCCTAAATGCCACTAACTGCTGGCCTATAGAGTCACTTTTTCTCACTCTCTCTCTCTGGCCCAATACATACTTAATTATTTGCATGTAGTGGCTTGGTTTGAAAAAGAAAGATTGAGAGAGATCTCACCCCAGAATATCCCAGTGCTTGGGGAACTCTCATGAGAGGTGGGAGAGCCAAGTTCAAATTTCTTTTTCACATCAGGAAGAGGAGTGATTTGAACACGGGTCTCCCTCCGCCTGGTGAGTGCTCTAACCACTAGGATAAAGATTATAAGGGGGCAGGAGGGAGGTCCAAAGCAGCAGCTGCCACCACCACAGCAGCAGCAGTACCAATGTTGTGTCTTTCAAAAACCTTCTTAAGTGCCTAACTCCAGGAGAGGGTTAATGGCTGTGAATCTGGGCAGAGGCAGGATCTTCCCTCCAGCCTAGATTTAGGCACCTAAATCACTCAGAGGGTTGGGCTTAGGCCACACACCTCTCTTCAGCATTCCCTAGCATTAGCAGCTTTCTGCTCAGCTTGCTGGCCTCTGTGAATCTCATTCTTATGCTCCTAACTCTCCCCAGACAGGGTACAGGGAACCTAGGTGACTAACTTGGGGCTATGGATTCCACTAGGCAGCAAGCCACCTAAAAGGTGAAGTGGCCCATTAATACCTCTGTAGTCATAGGACAAAGGGAGGTTTAGTGAGTTACACATTGTTATGGTTTATTACAACAAACTGTAACCCACTAACGCCTTATTTTGTCCTTGGGCTACAGGGATGTTAACCATTTCACCTTCACTGGTCTCTTAGAATACGTGCTAACTATTTGTGCTAAACAATCTGTTCCACCTTGTATTTAGTTGTGACACTCTGAGGTCTGGTCTACATGACAGACCTATATCGGTATAAGTACATTGCTCCAGGGTGTGAAAAATCCACACTCTTGAGCAATGTAGTTATACTAACCTAACCCCCTGTGTAGATCAGGCCTATGCTGACAGGAGAGCTTCTCCTGCCAACATAGCTACCACCTCTCAGGGAGGTGGATTAACAATGTCGATGGGAAAGCTCTCTCCAGTCGGCATAGCGCATCTTCATTAAAGAGCTACAGTGGTGCAGCTGTGCTGATGCAGTGTTTTAAGTAAGTGTAGACATGCCCCGAGTACCTTTCCTAGACCTGAAGTAGAGCTCTGTGTAGCTTGAAAGCTTGTCTCTCTTACCACCAGAAGTTGGCCCAATGAAAGATATAACGTCACCCAACTTGTCTCTCTAATACCTTGGGACCAACACGATTACAACAACACTGCATGTAACCTGAAGTAGCCATTCACCTTAGAAGGCTACAAACTACTACAGAGAAGCATGGTGTTAGAACTTAAATTAATAATAAAATTTCAACCAGTAAGGCATACATAAGAACATAAGAAAGGCTATACTGGGTCAGACCAAAGGTCCATCTAGCCCAGTATCCTGTCTTCCGACTGTGGTTGGTGCCAGGTTCCCCAGAGGGAATGAACAGAACAGGTAATCATCAAGTGATCCATGCCCTGTCACCCAATCCCAGCTTCTGGAAAACAGAGGCTAGGGACACCATCCCTGCCCATCCTGGCTAATAATAACACTGAAGGTTATTACTTTGTTGTTTCCCCTGCTTATTCTAGGGAAAAAAAGAAAAAAAAAAGCCTTACATCATTACATAATTCAACAAATTTTACAACTACTAGCAAAGAAAGATTGTATCGCACATTTATAATTAAAAATATTTCCTTTAGATTGTGGGATCATCCCTCTTGAGCATGACAAAGAATATGTAAGGATTTAAAGGAAAGGATTTTTCAATTAAAAAAATAAAATAAAGATATCCATTTTAAAAAAGAATCTCTCTTCCACAAACTAACAGAAGGTGAACTGCCTGAAGCAAACCATTGCAAGAACACAGGATAACAGAGTAAAAATAATGATGATAGACTGTTCTTTATCTGAAAAGTCACAGAAAAATATTGCAAGTGATTTTCAATGATAAAGTTTAGTGAAGACATGTATACTTTCTAGTTTTACCAAAGACTCAATTCTGCCAGCATTCCTCATGTTGAGTATACCTTATATGTGAATAGTCTAACTGAGTAAGGTGATCTCAACATGAGTATGGGTGACAGACCTGAGCACAATGGACAAGAACCAAAATTGTACAGCATGAATGTACACACAACTCACAAGGCAGAGTGAACTACTTTGAATCAAACTGAGACGGGCCCAGATTACCTCCACAATGAGGCAGTCTTCTGTTGTGGCTCTCCCCTGGTCCATGTGAAAGAGGAAGGACTGTATGTGTGGAACTCCACAGGTACGCCTCTGATAGGGCTCCATGGATAGGACTGGCCATGCTCCCCTGCTAACTTCCTATTAAGAGGACTGTGGGATTAAATACTAGTTGCTTCTACTTCAGTTGCTCTCTCATTAACATTCTATTCACACGTGCAAAAAAGCTGTAAAAATCTTCACTCAAATTCTGCATCGTGGGTTTTACAAAAATATCTCAAGGGAGGCTAACAAGGCAGCTTTTAAAGCATTGGGGTGCCAACCTGACATCCTCTGCTTTGTTGCAGTTTACCTTAAAAATATCAGGATGTTATTGAAAGGAAACTAAAAGATCTGTGCTTCCTCTGAAATAGAAGTTGAAGTAGTCTCAACTACGAGGTAAACACACTGTTATTGACTTTAGAGTCAGTGCTGCTAAAATACCAGAATCATTCCAACTAATACCCAGATCACCACCACTTTGTGGCCTGGGTGTATTTAATTTGTTAGATAAGAAAAAACAATGATGTATGTGACATTCAAGTGAAAATAATGTGTATCACAGAAAATGGCATGTATCAGTCAATCATCTCTGTTGGCAACATCTAAAATTCAAGGTCAAGATAGAGTCTGTAGAGCGCAACAAAATGGAAATAAAAATATTCTGACAAACAAAATATGGAGCTGGAGAGCCTTTGTTGCGGATTTTAAGATGAAAATCAAGTTGTAGGTGATTAGTCTTAAATGAAAAATCAGTATTATTTTCCTTCAGAAAGAACAGAATTTATAGAACTCATGAATTTCCAAATCTCCCCACTGTATTTTCCACTGAATGCATCCGATGAAGTGAGCAGTAGCTCACGAAAGCTTATGCCCAAATAAATTTGTTAGTCTCTAAGGTGCCACAAACCCTTTTCTTTTTATAAAAATAGTGCTGATCTTTGATCAACATTTGTCAGGCCTCTGTTCTGTGGTAATCTAATCAAAGTATGAAAAGCTAGCAGATAGAAAGTTGACAAATTTGGAAAATGCTGTAGGTGAAAACACTGGAAACTGATTACAAGAGTGACTACTTTCCTAGGAGTGTGTATGATTGTTTAAAAAATAAATAAATCTGCACCGGCCTGAGTGGAGATCAGAAAAAAAAAACACCCCCCAACCTCCCAAATTCCGTAAGTCTTGAGTGAGCCAGCATGCTTATTAAAAAAGGAAAAACCAAGTCAGACTAATCTAGTAATAAATGCAGTTGCATAATCATAAAATTTCACATGTCAAAATAATATGTCAGATAATACTTGGCAATTAAAACTGGTAATTTGGCAGAAACATAGGGTTAGAATTGCAGCATAACTCCTGAGAGAGAAGCACAGCAGGGCAAGCCCTCCATGTGGCTGCCTCACCGTGGCTGGATTTTCCCATGGATCTTGGGACATCCTCTCTCCTTGGAGATTAACCAGCATCTGATGAAGTGAGCTGTAGCTCACGAAAGCTTATGCTCTGATAAATTGGTTAGTCTCTAAGGTGCCACAAGTACTCCTTTTCTTTTTACGAATACAGACTAACACGGCTGCTACTCTGAAACCTCTCTCCTTGGGCACACAATTCCCTCCCTTGTGAGAGGGGATGAGTCAATATGATGCGTGTGGCTTTCAAGCCATGGATAATTTGCCTTAACTTTTCTCCTTCTGTGTATTTGTGTGTGGGAGGGGATAATTAAGGCCTCAGAACTAACCTCTAATGAGTGTTGAGTGATCACATGCATGGGTTGTCTAAAACAATATGCTTTAGACGAAAGGAAAGCTTTGGACCTGGAAGGAAAGCCAGAGGGCGAAAGATTGAACTCTCCAGGGAAGCAGCAATATATGGCACAACGGCTAAGAATCAGTACAAATTCTGTGCTGCATTCTAGATTTCATAAAAGTTATGATTTATATTCATTAACTCATGCTGCTGTGCCTTCTACATTTCTCCACAAATGAGCAAGATGTAGTGTTATCTTTTAAGAGCAGCTGACTTCTCAAGGAAAACACTGAAAAACCTTCTAATTAGAAACAATTCTTTTGGCATAAAATATAGTTTGTTTGTTTTTGCTTGCCAACAATATTTGCATGAAAATGGGATTGTTGAGTCCTTGGAGTTTATTTGGTGCTTAATGTTTATTCCTCAGCCACTGTTAGGAGTTCTTTGATTGGGACATCATCACAATTTCCATAACAGCATAATTCACTTGAGGGTTATCACTTGAGCCAGATCTTGAGAGATGCCCAGTATCTTCTAGGTTCAGCTGGGGGTGGGAAAGGATAGGCTGCAAACGTGCCCATTTTAGCACCCTGATTCTGTGGTGATTTCCCATGGCCCCAGCAATACAGTGCGGCCTTTAAAGCCAGCCTAACCAGCATGCTGGAGATTCTGCTACAGAGGGGAGTTCCTGAAAGCTGGCCTTATGTCACCCCGTGGGATAGTGGCCGGGGCCGGGGTAAAGAGTCATTGATCAGGTTAGTCTAAGGCTGCCAGAATGGCCCTTGAGCATCATATGCAACTGGGTTGCTCAACGCTGCTCTACCTTCTGTCAGAGACCAGGTCGGTGCTTGCTTACAGCCCCTCCTTTGAGGCCTGAACCAGATGCAGCATGGCCAGGCCTTGGAATTTGTTGCCCATGAGGTCTATATTTTTACGTATCTTGACAGACTCCTACTTCTTTACAAACCTTTAAAAAAGACCCTTAAAGGAGGAGCCCACAGAGTGTTGAATTTTGAGATGAAGCATTTTATAAATGTGTTTCCAGGAAAATTAAACATCTTTCTCACAGAGTTGTGAAACTTTTTCAACAGCAAGGCCTTGTTTATACTACAGGGAATTCACATTTATAGGCTACATTCACAAAGAGACTTAGATGCCTAAATGCCTCTTCAGGTGTCTACATTCCAGAATCAGGTCCATGGGGATTCACAAACCACCTGCTCAGCTGCTACTAATCCCTCTAAACTTGCTTAAATTTGCTTGGTACCTAATTTTTGAAGTAGAAGTTTGCCAGGCATCTATGTTTCTGCCTCTGTGCATGCATACTGCAGCCCCTTACTCTGTATCTAGACGCATAAGCCTCAGTGCAATGCACAAACAAGGGACAGATAGGTGTCCCTCCGTCTAATTCATCTATGGGGGCTGATCTGGTAAGCATGCTCAGACCTCGCCTACTGAAGCAAGCCCCTATAGGTGACCTCGCACAAAATGGCTAATGGGGTGGAAGAGGAGGAGAGGAAAGCTGTTGAAGTTGTTCCACTGTGAATAAATAACGAAAGAGTCCTTGGGCGAGAGGCAGAGAGCGAAAGCATGGGAAGGTGTGCCATGCTCACTTCTGCGCTGCCTTCAGAGCTGGGCTCCCAGCCAGCGGCTGCAGAGTTTCCTGCAGCTGGGGAAGGTTCCCAGAGGTGGGCTTGACCTGGCCCTGTGAGTGGCCCCTGCAAGAGAAGAGGAAGTTCTGTCCCTCCCCAGCGTGGCCAGGATTAGCAGCTGGAGCCCGGCAGAGGGTAGGAGCCCTCGGCTGGGGCACCCCAGCACTGCCCTTCCCCTACAATACACAGATATCACAGGGGAGATCAGATTTCATGGTTCATGATGTGTTTTTCATGTCCATGAATTTGGTAGGGCCCTATTCATATCAGAGCACTCACCTGAGGGGTGGTAGATCCCTGTCCAAAAACCTTCTCCCTTTAGGCAGAGGGGGGACTTGAACCAGGAATTTCCCACATCTCAGGTGAGTACCACAACCACTGGGCTAAAAGTGATGAGAGAGCTGCCCCTCCTTCTCCTTTGCAAGAACAGCATAGGCACCTAACTTCAAGAGAGGGTTTGCAGCTGAGAATCCCAAGCAGAGGAAGGCGCCTCTGTGCAGCCTGGACTTGGGCCTGGATCTGAAGCGGGGGGAGGGAGGGGGAGAGAAAGAGCTGAGCACACATCCCTCAGCTTGGCGTCTCCTGTGGGCTAGCTTAGTGACTTTTTGTGAATCCCAGTCTAAGGTGTATATCTTCCCATTCATTGAATAGAGAGCCTAGAAGCCTAACTCAAGCTTTGTCAGTTTCAGCAATTTTCTAGGCACCTACAATTTATTCAGCAGCACCATCTTTAAGTTTCTTTGTGAATCCAGCCCTGTAAGTACTAACAATAGCCTCTATGCAGCAAAGGAAGTTAAAATGGGGAAAGAAGTCAAACATGATTCAAAAATAATAACCTTTCACTGTTGTACAATTAAATGAATATGAAGTTGGTCTTAAAACGCTGAATCCAGAGAATCAGAGAACATTGAGGCGAAGGAGGAAAACTGACAAAGAGCCAATGATTTATTCATCTGAGAATTCCAGGCTGGGATTGCTAACCATGTAAAGCAGACAGTAGAAACAGAATTGTTCAGAGTGGCCTGAGGGCTATTTAGACAGAAGCTGAGGCTGTAATTCCATCCACAGTGGTCTCCAACCAGAATTGTACAAAAAATGTTAGAACTCCAGATGGGGAAAGATGCATTAAATGAAAAAAAAAAAAAATAAATACCATCCCAAAACAACCCCCGCCCCCAAACTTAGTTAAAAACTGCACAGCTTAGTGCTTATGAGCCGGAGGTAAAAGTTTACTGCCAAAGAATGGGCAATTGATCTGTCTCACTTGAATACTGGCAGCCATTTCAACCTAGCTTCAGCTATGCAAAACAAATTGTTTTAGAAAGCACAGTAAATTTGGGCTGAACCCAGCAGCAAAAACATGCCTTATGTTTTAATCCTGAGCCAAAACTAAACGCCCTGCTGCAATAGTAAAGCAACTGAATTAAGCACTTTGATTACAAATGAAATTCCGAACTACAAAGCAGTAAACCTGTTTCCATTGCATCAGATGGGGTACCAGCTTACTCAGTTCAAAGGGGGCAGTGCTGCTTGTTGATCAGGCTTTAAAAATATCCAGCATGTGCTTCTAGTTTGGGTAAGAAGAGGTAGCAATCCTTCAATTTTAGGCAACAACAAACAGCAACAACAAAAATAGAAAGGAATGGTATTATACTTTGAGACTATGCAAAACCACAAGCAGTGCAGGTAATAATAATCTAGCTGCAGTAGATGTGACACTAAATGATGGCGAGCATGAACTAGTCGGTACAACTCAAACCTACACATTATCTTTAATGGAATCTTTCTCAATACATGAATTCAAATTGTGTGGCTATAAACAGTATCACAGGGACTGATTTCTAGCTGAAAGACTCAATACAGAGGGAAGTGGCAATCTATCAAGCTGGAACAAGAGGTTCAATAGGGTGCTGCCGGGATCGGTGCTGGGCATGGTTTTAGTTAACATTTTAATGATAATGATTAATGCTATGGAAGAAGAAGGGCTAAACAGGACATTAGTTATGTTCACAGATATTATTAAATTAGGTGGTAGACCAAATATGAGCAGAACAGAGAGAGAATACAAAGGGGCTTGGAAAGGTTAGAAATATCAGGAAGCCAATGGGAAAAAAGTTTCTAACATATTTGCGGAATATTAATCCATTGCACAGTGTGTGTGTGGTGTGTGCATGGTGCGTGCATGTGTGTGGGTGTGTGTGTGTGTTTGCGTGAGATGTGCAACACAGAAAAGTCCTAAAATGAAATTAGTTAGTTTTGGGATGCATAAGCGGAGGTGGCAGGAACCACAGAAACGGTTTCTTGCTGAAGCATCCGGAATACTGGTACAGTTCTGAGCTCTCCAGAACCACGACAGCTATTTAACAAAGTAATTCAGAGAAAAATAACAAAAATGATTAAGTGACTGTGACTGGAATGACTGACATGATGAAAGAATAGAAGAACTAAATGCGTGCAGCCTGGCCAAACACTGACTAAGTGGGGTTATGATGCTGTGTGAAAGTCAATGAAGGTTGAGGAGAGGAATTGTTCAAAGTGTCAAAAGGGGGCATATAACTAGGAGGAATGGGGGTGAAATTAGCTAAAGCAGGGGTGGCCAACCTGAGCCTGAAAAGAGCCAGAATTTACCAATGTACATTGCCAAAGAGCCACAGTAATAAGTCAGCAGCCCTCCATCAGCTCCCCCCTTCCCCCACTCCCAGCACCTCCTGCCCACTGGCAGCCCCACAGATCAGAGCCTCCCCTTCCCTCCCTGCACCTCCTGATCAGCTGTTTCGTGGCATGCAGGAGGCTTGGAGAGGGAGAGGGAGGCGCGAGGGCATGGCAGGCTCCGGGAAGGAGGCGGGAAGGGGTGGAGTGGGGGGCAGAGCCTGTGGTGGAGCCAGGGGTTGAGCAGTGAGTACCTCCGGCACATTGGAAAGTTGGCACCTGTAGCTCCAGCCCCGGAGTCGGTGCCTATGCAAGGAGCCGCATATTGACTTCTGAAGAGTCTCAAGTGGCTCTGGAGCCACAGGCTGGCCACCCCTAAACTAAAGGAAGTTTTAGATTGAACACATATCAGGAAATAAAGTATTCTACTAGAACAGTCTCTCCTGGAAAGTGGTTGAGGTCCCACCACTTGAATCAATTAGAAATGGATGGGATAAAGCATTGTAAAGTATTGCTATAGGGAATAATCCTGTATTGGGAGGGGCATTGCCTCCCCAAATGACTTGATAGATTTTTTTCTTTATCTCTAGTTAACTCCCCTCTACATTCTCAGAAACTAGTAATTGAGACCAAAACAATGTCAGCCAGGTCGCTGTGAAGTAACAAGACCTGATCCAATCCCAAACTGACCTGAGGGCAGGCAACACTTTCATTATCACAGGATAAGAAAAGAGAATCTGAGTGACAACGTTTATCAAAAGGAAGTATATTAACAACAGCAACAAGTCCAATTAGTTTATTAGCAATTTACTGTTGCAAAAATGTACATTTCATGTGATAGTCTTCTAATGCTGGCATCGTCATACTACAGCTTTGTGGCTTGACAGCATATCAACATGGTTCTGCTTTTCAGTGCAGGAAAAAAGGATGATACAATGTTTAAGAATAATCTCTCTCCTCCTCCCCTATTGAGAGAACTGGAAGCAATGTATTTGGAAAGAAGACTGAAGCAGAGAAAAAGGCTTCCCGTTCTGCAGACTACTGTGCTATGACTCTACCTACAAGCTACTCTTTCCCCAAATTCAGCAAACATGGTTATGACTGGATATGAGGTACTCCTCATCAAAAATAAGTGTGTTGGAGAAAAAGCAGAGAGGACAGGGAGATGATAAAATAGGAAAGTAATGTACGAGTGATTAAAATGTAATTCATTTAATTTAAATTCACATCTATATAGTTACATACATTATTTTTCAGGCCTGAATAATTGGTTTCCTTACCTTTATACTTTTAATGTGTACGTTTTATAGAGAGAAATGTGCAAAATTACAGATTGCACAACAGCTATAGAATTTTGTTTAAAAGCCCACTGCTGTGGTTTTATGGACCATGTTTTTCTTAGCTGAGCTTAGGAAAACATGCCGTCTTTTGACATCCGACAGCATGAAAGAGGCATGTTTTATGACTTAAATCATTAAGTCAAAAATATCAAATCAATGACATCTAATACTGTAGGAATGCTGCAGTACAGAAAGAATAAAAAAATACAGTCCTGGAGTTTTCTTCTTATAGATTCTGCAACTACAAGTACCATCAAAGAATCCTGATCTCTACACTTCACAGCTGAGCGAGAAACCAGTCCTAGTTACGCTTGATCAAAGCTGGTATTTATTTTCAAGAGCGTATCATGACTTTCATACCACAGTTTACTCATCAATGGTTTTATATAAAAAGGATCCTACTAGCTCACATTTTTTTCTTCTTCTCAATCTGAAACAACTTCCCTTTTCTACCTGAGAAATTCATATATACACGTAGCTCAGTGATGTGGGTTTTTTTAAGTGTCTGCATTTTCCTAGCAATTACAGCTTTAAGGAAAAAAATTCCACATCTTCAGTATATTTGAATGATTGTTGTGTTGCTTTTGCCTACCAAAACAACTAGGTCACCAACACCAGGAGAAAATATTTGTTTAACCGATCCCTCCCTCCCAACACACACATATACACCCCTTCCCTAAGCAGCCTTTTCTGAATACACGGTGAACAGTTTTGTACTGGTTTCCATAAGGCTAACAAAAGGCAGGAGCAATCTTTAGAGTCTCAAAGCTTATATCAAGAATCCTACATTTGAAACCTAAAGCAATAAGATATGGACATCTACTTCTGCATTCTCAGGGATAGAGGACACGTTCCCCACTCTTTGCTTCCCTGTGTGGGGGCTAGTGACAAATGCAGCCGGTGTGCTTCTTGTTGCCTCCTTAAAGGGGGAGGCACTGGAAACTGGCAGAGGGGCTGGCACAGGGAGGAGCACATACTGCACCCTTTCTAGGTGTGAAAAGGGCTGTTTTGGCCCATACTCCCTTGACACTCCTGGAGATATTGGCTCTGTGCAGATTAGGAAAAGTGGGCAAGTTTAGACAGGGCTTAGTTACCACAAGCTAGAGAAACCCAACTAAACTTGACCACATTTTCTAGTGCAGGGCAACACCCTTACCTCAGTTTTAGTAGATTGTGATGTAGTTTAGGCTCAGTTCGCACCAGCAACTTGATCTTGCCCAGTATCTCCCTGTGGGACGCAGTGCCTTGTCATGTTACCCTTTGTTGTGCTAAGTTGTTTATAGCCACAATCTGTCCCTTACTATACTAATGGAAAAAGAAAAGGAGTACTTGTGGCACCTTAGAGACTAACCAATTTCTTTGAGCATAAGCTTTCGTGAGCTACATGCTTATGCTCAAATAAATTGGTTAGTCTCTAAGGTGCCCCAAGTATTCCTTTTCTTTTTGCAAATACAGACTAACACGGCTGCTACTCTGAAACCTATACTAATGGAAGCGTGAAAGACAAGTCACAGATGTTATTCAGAGATTAAGCTTCCAGGATTTACTGTTTTGCCCCACTTCATGATTTCTGCTTCTAAATAATATTAATGATCAGGGCTCCAATTCCTAAAAATGTCTCAGTGGAACTTTAGATTGCAACTGTGCTAACTGGTAGCAAGAAATTAGTTGAACAAGAAACAAGTTGACGTCTTCAAATCTGGTGAAAAGCAATTTTGCTGTTTCACAATAAAACGAACTTCTTTCCGCTCTCCACTCAAATCTGAAATGTACTGAAGGCAGACTTTGAACACAAGTGCTTGCAAAGATATATCTGGGGCTTAGGTGCATCTCTTCAAGAGCTGTTTGTTATTCTTCTTGAAAACTAGCAGCCGCTAACTTATGATGTTCAGTTCTCTGAACAACTGCAATGTGACTGATCTTCAGACCTCAAAAGATATATACAACTGTTGAAACTATTTGGAAGAATGAACATGTTATTTATTGTATAACACCATATGTGTGAATGCCAATTTACAGACAGGTACAAGATGAAAACGTTTCTGTCTCATACACAATAGTTCTGAAAAGTATTTCAGTGCTAATATTCAAGGCAGAAAAAGCATTCAAGGCTATCAACAACAGAGGTGAGAATACTCCAACACCAAGAACATTATTCCTGTTATCAGAAAAGAAGGCCTGGCAAACTGCATCATTAGAAAAAGGGAGAAAGTGTTTCTGATAATGTGGTCAGTACCTTGTGGCCCAATGTATCTCAGGATGCTTCAAATTCTTCCCGCCATTCACCAATACAAGTAGATATTTGATTGACATGTTGCAGTTTTGCCACTTACTGCATCTCACTTTGGCTTAAAAGGCAGTGAAACATGACACAAACCATCAGAAACCTGAAGATACATGATAGTTTTCAGCTACAAATTCGGACTGCAGATATTCAATTCGGTATGAAAGTGGGCAGACAGATCTTGTGGTGCACTGACTACTTCGATTAAATTTGAGCAGTTCAGCATATTTCTGTTTGCCATTCTATTGAGACAAGATCTGGACACAGTCTGGTCAAAGGACCATCTGCTATGTCAAAAAACCAACAACCCATAAATCATGTATGAATTTCAGAAGACCTCTGAAATTTCAGAGTTAAAAAACTGAGTCTAGTTGTTTGAGATTATTACACTTATTTGCAGGGTATGACAACTGATAAATGTTTGTACTGAAGCTCTATAAAATGATATGATAGCTGGGACAGGATGGATGGTCTTATCTATTCAAGTCAAGGCACTGCTTATTGTAAGTGATACAGGATAGAAACAATGGCAGAAAACATTATGATGGTGGAGAAATATTTAATTTGGGTCAAATTTTCTATTTAGGTGCCTGTGTTGAAATCAATGGGAGTAAAGTGCCTAGGCACTTTTCAAAATCCCACTAGGCATTTATCTGTATCTTTAGGTACCTAAATAGCTTTGAAAATCAGGCCTTTTATCTCTGAATGCTGAGAACTGGGATTGTCACCTGTCAATACAGTAATAGTTTAAATTCTTATTATTTACTGTCCATCCAGAGCTAGGGCAAATGGCAGCAAGAATCTTAAATATGTGGATGCCGGTAAGAAAGACCAAATGGTCTATTACCAAAAATTAAAACCCCCAAACACAAAAAAGTGATCAGTGTAAGATTCAGAAAAAGACTACATTTGCCTTTATGACACCTCTTCTACAGAAGCTAGGTTGCTAATAGCAACAGGAAAACAACAGAGAGGCTTAAAGAGGATATAGTTTTAAGAAATATTTATCCGAAACCAGACTACTACAAACTGTTCATTATTTTGGGTGAAATAAACTCCCCACTCCCAAGTCCCAAAGGATTAAATTTCTTCAGTGAACAGGGCCCCCACAAGGTTATTGCTCAAACAGCAAAAATTTTTGGATTTGGTGAAGTGGCCAGAAAATTATCTGGATAGCACTTAATAAACATTACAAAAGCTGATTATAAACAACTGATCTTAGCCCGATCCAGTGAATGGACAGCAGATATTTCACAGCACTGAAAAGTTTAAAATGTTTTAAAATACTTTTTAAAATGAAATCTCTAATTTTCCTCAATTCCCCTAACATTTCATTCCTTGTGCTGTAACTAATCTACTGGTACTGTGACAGCAGCATGCTTTCAGGCTATACGCTAGTATAATACAAACTTCATCTAGATAGAGTAGACTTGGTAAAGAAAACCTCAAATTATTGGAAATATGATTTCTGAAGTGGTCAAGAAAGTCTGCTCAGGAAAATAACAGAAAACAATGTGTAGCATTGGTGTAAAGCGGTGATTTCAAGAGTAATGAAAGCACAAACTTTTAGAGTATGCAGAGTCAATTTTCTGTTCTTTAGTAGTGCAAGTACACAGATCTTTGTCTCTGCAGGATTCTTTTCTTGCTGCATTCCACAAGCTGAGAGGAGCTCTTTGGAACTCATACAAAATCTCTTGCTACCATATTAGGAATCAAAATGTGTAGCAAAAGCTTATGGCTGAGTGGGGATAATCAACAGGGAATGTGTTTGCCTTCCAGCTAAATGAGTAAAGCAAAATGGTTGAGGAAACAAAATAAATAACAGTAGTAATAAAAAATGACTAGTAGGCTTTAGAACAGTGCCCCATCACTTCTATCACACTTTCTACTAAATCTTGGCTAGAAACCAGCAGATCTTATGGACACACAAGAAAACCTTGTTACTTCCATTTTGTTTTGCCTCTGAGTTAAATACCCGTGAGTCACACACCAATCCTTCGTTTCAAACCGTTGCTAATATTTTTAATAAATCCTTTTGGGTCAGATACACAGCCCATATTACAGTGAAAAAACTGAGCTGGTGTTAATTGGCATAGCTCTATTGAAGTAAATGTCAGTTCACACCACTTGATAATCTGGCCATTCAATTTCTACTGAGATTTCCTGTATTCACAGGTGTAGTAATTTTTTCACTGGAGATCTGTCTTGTACTTCATAGAAAACCTCATCTAAAGAACATGCTTTTTAAATGATCCAGCCCTTTGTGTCTGAAAGCAGAGCTGTAATACTTGATATCATACTTCAAGACATATCTATGGATGCTTTTTGCACCATCTCCAGTAACAGATAGCCTACAGGCTATTTACCTCATTGTGTCATCAGTGTAAGGGAGAAGTCCCAAGTGGAAATGCTTAAAATCTATAGATTTTACTTCAGTTGTACTTAAACATTAGGTACCAAGTACTGAGAAGTGCTGGGACTGAAATTCTTAATCACTACATGCAGCCAGATGAAGCCTGATGCTGGAATTTGAAGCAACAGAAGTCCTTTGGAGAATCTTCCTTCTGCTTCTCTCCAACTCTCTGTGGGGGGGTTTCACTGGGCTCTGTCCTTGGTCCCCTTCTCTTCTACCTCTGCACCTTGTCTCTGGGTAATCTCATACACAAACGCAAATTCAGCTACCATCTCTATACTCAGATTTACCTCTGTACTCCAGACCTGTCTCATTCTGTCCAAACTAAAATCTTGGCCTGTCGCTCTTGTATTACCCTGTGGATGTCCAACTGTCAGCTCAAGCTCAACATGTTAAAACAGAGCTCCTAATATTTTCCGCTGAAGATCACCCCCTACTCACACTCCTTTCTCAATCACTGAGGATAACATCACCATCCTGTCTGTCGCTCAGACCTGAAACCTGGGTGTCATCTTCTACTCAGACCTCTGTATAGGTCGACACATCCAGGCTATGTCTACATCTTGCTGATTCTTTGTGTGTAACATCACTCAGATACATCCTTCCTTATCCATCTACACAGCTAGAACTCCTGTCTGGTCTCTTATTTCATGTTTCGAATACTGCCACATCTTTTTCTCTGGTCTTGCCTCGCTCATATCCATTCAGAATGCTGCTGCGTAGATCATTCTCCTACTGAGCTATCACTTTGACCAGATCACCCCTCTTTTTGCATCCGTTCATTGGCTCCCTCTTTTCTATTGCATCAGATGCTTGTCTGTTAAGCTACTTTCAAGACCTTTCACAGTCCACCTGCATCCTATCTCTCATTCATTATTGAAATGTTGTCTCCCACCTCCAATTCACTAATGATGCCAGCCTCCATTGCTCCCTTGTTAAATTTTCAAACAAGCATCTTTGGTTTTTTCCCCATACTGTCCTATGCTTGGGAGGAGCGCCCCATGAATATTCACAAAGTCATGTCATTATCCTCCTTCATATCCCTCCTTAAAACTCAGTAGCTGTAAAGCCCACCAAAAACTTGACAAAACAGCCTTCAGGTGTGCTGATAGCACAGCCTATCATGTTGACTAATACTGTAGCGTTGTTTCCTCATAGTCCAGATGTGGGCAAACTATGGCCCGCAGGCCACATCCAGCCCATGGGACCGTCCTGCCTGGCCCTTGAGCTCCGGGCCAGGAAGGCTAGCCCCCAGCCCTTCTCCTGCAGCTATGCCGCCGTGCGGGGGCTGGGAGGCTCATGCAGGGCAGTGTGGCAGCTTGTCTGGCTCCAGCTGAATGGTGCGGCTGCCAGACATGCTGATCTGAGCGGCATGGTAAGGGGGCGGGGGCTGTGAGGTTGGATAAGGAGCAGGAGGTTCCGGGGGGCAGTCAGGGGACAGGGAGCAGTTGGATGGGGCAGAGATTCGGGGGGGGGGGGGCGGTCAGGGGACCGGGGAGGATTGGACAGGGGGTGGGGTCCCGGGGGGACCTGTCAGGGGGCGGGGGTGTGGATAGCGGTCAGGGCAGTCAGGGGACAGGGAGCAGGGGGTGGGATCCCGGGTGAGCAGTTAGGGTTGGGGGGTCTCAGGAGGAGCCGGTCGGGGACAAGGAGCGGGGGTAGGGGGTGGATGGGTCGAGAGTTCTGAGGGGGGCAGTCAGGAGGCGGGAAGTGGGATGGGTCAGATAGGGGGCAGGGGCCAGGCTGTTTGCGGAGGTACAGCCTTCCCTACCAAGCCCTCCATACAGTTTTGCAATCCCGATGTGGCCCTTGGGCCAAAAAGTTTGCCTATCCTTGTCATAGTCCCATGCCTGTCTAGTCTGTGTCCATCTGTTATCGCTCTTAAACTTGTTATCTCTCTTCTTAAACTTAGATTGTAAGCTCTTTGGGGCATGAATCATCTTTTTGTTCTCTGTTTGTACAGCACCTAACACAATGGGGTCTTGATCCATGATGTGGGCTCCTAAGTGCTACCATAATACAAATACAAAATAAAATAAATAATAAATAAAATAAAATAATAATAATAATCAAAATACCCAAACTGGTAAAGAAACATAAATAAAGGATAGAAGGGAGAGATGCTCAGATGCATATAAGTTTGAGATAATTAAACTTAAAGGAGAAAATCCTGCAGTCTTTATTCAGGGCAAAATCCTACTGAAGTCCCATTGGGAGTTTGGGCTGTGTGAGGATTGCAGTATTGATAGCCTTAAGTAGTCAAAATTTATGAGTCAGTCCCACACCCCCCAAATCCTGATATTGGCTTAATCATGAGGTTTTGTTGTTGTTGTTGTTTTTTTTTCAATTTACCCTATGGTTTCTGAGCCTTTTGGTTCATGTTTTCAGGTGTTTCTCACTAGCCATGAGGGCTAGAATTTACTTTTTTCTTTTTTTTTAAATAAAAGAAAGCTGAGATTCTTTCATAATTGGTTGCCTCCAGAAGCTGGAACATTAAGAAAAACAAGATAAAATCATGAGAATTGGAAACATAGGGTTGCAAGTTTCAATTCATTGTCATATGGAATGTTGTTTAAAACTTCACAGATTAATAAAGGCAATTAATAATATGGCTCCCATGGAAGTTGTGGGTACAGGATAGAAACTAGGTAGTCCATTTAAGTCGTCTGTTGTTATTTATAGTACATATTGCCAAAAACATGATAGACAGACATGCATGAAGACAATTTAAATAGGATCATGTCCTGTGTAATGCCTTCTAATTCCCTCAAGACTGCCTAGGCCAAGCCCATGGTTTATAAGCAATGAGCTAACCATGTAAAATCCAGTGACACGGTACAAATATGGCAAGATCAACTTGAATCAGGGCCTCTATAACTGTTTTTGCATATATCCTCTTGCTGTAGTGAATAACAGATGGCACAGGGTAAAATAGCATTATACAGAAAGAAGGTTACAAGTTAAGGTTCCAATCTTTCAAAGACTTACACCGTTTCTTAAATATACACATGTGCGTAGTTCTGTGGACTCCAGTGGGACTACACACATGCTTAAAGTTAAGCATATGTAAGCAGAGTCTGAATGCGCTCTCCCAGACATCTAGTAGTGATCTGTGGAAGAGGACTTCAGGAGCTGATCTTGTTTGCATGGACACACCCACCCTGCCTAGGTGCTCAGCATGATGGGATTGCTTGCCCAAATGATCACTTGTGGCTGGTGTTGGATCCCCGGTCTCCTTGTTATTGGGGCAGGAGTAATGAAGGGTATTATCCTTGTTGAGTGAACTGAGGTTTAGCAGAACTATATCCGGCCTACTCTGATGGACGGACTCACTCTCAACTCAAAGGCACTCGCTAGGCAGGGGACATGAGTTCCAAAGCCCAATGAGTTGAGAGAGGGCAGGGATAGGTATTTGTACTGGGTGTTGTGGGCCCCAGGCAATATTTGACCCTTCCTTTCTCCACAGTATAATAAAAGAGCTAATTTAGACTCAGTTGAGAGTCTTGTTACATGCTAGAAAGCTGAAATCACTGATACCTAGGTCTAAGTATTAGACCTACTTTGGGACAGTGCATCTATGGCAAGAGACTGCCCAGTGTGCACCAGCAGTGAGGCTCCCCCACTGAAATCACTGAGAGCTGTGTTAAGTGGGGGGCCCTGAAGACATCTTGGCAAGTGGCGAGCAGGATGGCTGGTGGAGAGGGCCAGAGAAGAGCCCTGCAGAGAGACGGGGCAATCAGCTGTTGGGGCAATGAGTGACTGCCCAAACAGCGGAGCATGTAAGGTACCACAGGGTGGGAGGTGAACTCTGCAGATGAACCTCTAAACTCTGGGGCTGCACTGGCCAAGGACAGCAACTGTGAGTGGGGTACAGAGAAGGGACGGGCACATTAAAGGGACTTTTGGGTTGCTGGACTTAAGAACTTGAGAGGAAAAGGACACTGCCCAATTTACTTGGGGTCTTTTGCTCATGTTTTATGTTTATGAACCCTAGTTGCAGTGTTTTCCCAAATTAATGCTGAGTTGCTTCCCTCCTTTTATTAAAAGTTTTTGCTACACTCACACTCTGTGCTTGCAAGAGGGGAAGTATTGACTCTTAGAGGCGCCCAGGGGGTGGTGTGTAATTGTCCCAGGTCACGGGGTGGAGGCTCGAGCTGGTTTTGCGTTGTATTGTTGAAAAGGAACCCCTAGATACTCAACCCGGCCCTAGTTTCTGCTGGCTCCACCTGGCAGAAGGGTTACACACATGCATAAGTCTTTGGAGGATTGGGGTTTTTACGTAGGAGAAATGGCTTGTGTAGATAAAGCATGAATACTTAACTTAACAGTAAATATGAGTGAAAGTAATGGCACAACATACAATAACAACATAAGCCAAAAGCCATTAAAACACAAGAAAATGCTCACTCCTTGGCAGGTCAGGAGTTCACACTGAGACTGATAGACTGTACTCCAAAAATTCCAGTCCTACCTCAAGCTTTGCAAATTCCTAAGATTATAATGAGTGTGTTCAGAATGCACAAACTTTCCTGATTTCATTTGAGCAGGGAGAAAGCTAGCATTTAGACTGGAAAGACTCCAGCTTCCTAACAGATATGGTGGTTGGAACTCCCTTTATTTAAAACTAGATCATTTAGCTTGTCATCTCAGGCACGTTACTCACTACCTCATAATATAATCATGCTAACCGTGAAGCAGACCTTTTCTCACCTCATGCAAATTAATATTTCTGCTGCATGTCAGTTTTCTTTATAACAGTCTACTGGTAGATATTTCCTTCTGAAATCCACGTGGACTCAGTTTTAGACAACTGCAATTTCCACAGACATAAAACCATCAGCCTGGTAAGAGCAGGGAGAGGAGTAGGCGTGATACATTGCTAAGCAACAGCAGGACAGTACCTCTACCTCCCCTGAATTTCCCCAAGAGCCTCCCCCCCCCCCGCAGTTTTGTGAACTCGTTACATGCAGTGTTGCCAAGTGAGTGATTGTTTGGAAATTTGAATTGAAATTGAAACATTAACACACACTTTAAAAGCATATACAGTGTATATAAAATACGTGTATCTGAAAAAGGATAATAGATTTGAAAAGTATGAACATACACTAGCTTCCTTATACAGCTGTTGTTTTTTATGACAATGTCAGTGCATTCATTTCGGTGATGTTGGCCAACCTAATAATTTCAAATTATGATTTGTAAGCAAAGTCTAAATGAGTTCTCCCTGACAGCTAGTCAGGGGGCTGAGGGGGAATGGCTTCAGGACCAGTTTGTATTTACATTCACACCTAATCTACCTAGGTATCCAGCAAACAGAGCTGCATTGCCCAGGTGATAGATTTTGGCTAGGGTTGGGTTACAAATCACTTGAATGCCGGGGGCAGGGGGTAATGAAATGTAGTTATTCTTATTGTATGAATAAAGGGCAGTAGAACTGTACCTAGCCTGTGCTGATTGAGGGCATCAAGAGAGAGGGTGGGGACACGTGTTTTGCTTGATGGTCTGCCTGAGTCACAAGTACTATTTGACTTGCCCCTCTCCACTGTTTAAAGACAGAGATGATTAGGCTCCATAGATAGTCTTTGTTTTGTTAAGTGAGCATTACAGCTGAAATCACTGATAATCAGGTCTAAGCGCTTAGGCCTGCTGTGGGACAGTGCTTCTGTGGAAGAGACAGCCCAGTCTGCACTAGCAGCAAGGTTCCCCCACTGAGAGCTCAGCTGAAATCACTGAGAGCTGGGTGGAAACTCAAGAGACCAACTCGCAGAGTTCACAGTGGCAGGTGACAGCACAGGGTCATTGGCAACAGAGCAATGGAGGGAACGGTAGCACAATGAACAATCGTGGCCAGAGTGAACAGTGAACAGCTGGAGAAACAAGGAAGGTGCCTTCTTACCCCCCATATGGGAGGTGAACTCATGTGAAAGCACCTCTGAACTCCGAGTCTCCACTGACCAAGGACAACACTGGTGAGTATTAATGAGGCTGTTAAGAATGCTGGAGACACAACACAGTTCATGCGAACCAACATGGCTGTGGCATCATACTTTCTATTTAAGCAAGAGATACCACACACTGCAAACTGGAGGCCAATGTTAAGTGCATTGTCACTTGTTCATCTCGAAGTTGAACACTGGTTCCGAACAGGACCAGCAAATGCTCACTATCTTTCTGCAAGAAACTCAGCTGATTGGCTAGAAGCATGTGGTGCAACGGTGAAAGACTCAACAGTTGAAAAAGTGAAGAACTCTTTCACCACATTCAGAAAATGTGCGTACATGGCTGATGAATGCACCGATGCAAATAGGCATCAAGTATTAAGTCATTGTGTATGTTATCTTGATGTCAGTGATAGGCCAGTAGATGCATTTCTAGATGTTCAAGTTATAGAAGACACATCGGTTGCATCTGTGACAATCCACATCTTAGAGGAGTTAAATGCTTGTCAATTGGACCCCAAACAGATGGCTGCTTGTGCATTTGATGGAGCTGCAAACTTCTCTGGAAGACATGGTGGAGATCAAGCTTTGCTCAGAGAAAAGTGTAACCCTAGTCTTTCCTATACACACTGCAGAGGCCATCTACTCCAACTAGTGCTAGTATGAGCTGCAGACTCTTCAAAAAGACATTAAAAAAGCCATACATTTAATGTCTTCATTATATTTTTTTTTCAGCAAAAAAAAAAAAGTCCAAAAAGTCCAAAAAGACTGAATATCTTGGAAAATATAGATGATATACTGGGACTGAAGTTCAAATTAGTCCAACTTGGGAAAACCCTCTGGTTTTCTCATGAGCAATCCCTGGCTGTTGTCTTAAAATTACTCCAGCCGTTATTACTGGCTTTGGAAAGTATCTACCAAGATGGGATGGATCTATGCAGTGAGGCTGGTGGATTACTTTTGCTACTATGTTCAGAGAAGACTATTGCTGTTCTCTCTCTTGTAAGTCTACTGTTGAAACCACTTGGGTCATTAAACAATGCCATCCAGGCATCTGCTACAACAGTAGTAGATCTTTGTCCGGCAATAGAAGCTACATTTGGATCAATCAGAGAGCTATCCATTGAAAAAGTACCAGAAGAAGCAAAGACTTCAGTCCAGAAATTGACTAATGAAAGCATTTATATTGAATCCTTAAGTGAACAGAACAAGAAGTGTTATGACAACTGAAAAAGTACACAGACTTGATTCTTAAAAATCTACAACAGCGACTTCTAGATTCTACTCAACCTCTACGTAGCTTTTACAGATCCCTGTCCTATAAAACACTGACAGTTGAGTGGAGTGAGGCACTACCAGCAATGGGGCTGCCATGTGCTCAGGACAGAATAGAGAATTTGAACACAGAGTGGAATATCATACGATGAATTAAAGAAGATTTGACTTCAACTTCTTTATCATCATCACTAATGGCTCGACCCGATCTTTGTGTTATGTTTCCTGAGAAGAAAGAAGTAGGAATTCATCTCTTGCTACTCCCAGTCACAACAGCTACAGCTGAGTGTTCTTTTGCCTCATTGAATAGAATTTTGTGTTCTGAAAGAAGTTGCCTTCTGCCTGATCATGTGAATGAACTAATGAGCATATCAATTCAAAGAATGGAAATACCGGACACACAAGAAGCCACCGAAGATGAATGCACTGCATTCAATAAGTTCATTAAGAGAGTTGTGTAAAATTATAACAAGAAACCAAGAAGGATGTAGATGTAGTGCTTCATAGAAGGCTTCAGTAGTCGACTTTAATTTGTGTGATGGTTTTAAAACATGAGTTAAATCTAATAAAATGGTCATGAAACATTTTTCAGTTTTTACTATGGTGCCATACAGCCCACCTTCATGCTCATGGTCTCACCCCTCATCAACCCTGGACCCCCTTTCCCCGCTCCCCCATAAATTCTAACACCTCGCCCTAATTTCAATTCCTAGGGAAAACACTGGTAGCCTTTGCTTGGGAGCACTGGGGAGGAAGCAAGGGAATTGCTGCATACATGCCTAGACTAAGCCCTGTTCCCTTGGGATTCTTTGACTTCCGTCTAGGTCTTGTCCCACTAACCTTTACCCTGACAGGGCGGGAACTTAAAGCAGCCCAGAGTGGGATTTGATTACAGAGGGACACAAAGGGATTCTCTGTGGTATGGAAATAAGCAGTGGCTGAGCGGATGGAAGAAGTGGCCCTGGCAGTTGTAACTTGCGCTTTTCTCTGGTTTTTGATATGGGAAAGGAGCTGCTGTTTGTAGTAATATGACACTTCCTTTCCCCTCAGGCATACTGGCTCTATCCTAAAAGGTGTCTCTTCTTCGATCAATGGCTTAATGGCTGCGTGCTGTCTTTTCACCTATTTGGATATACTGATGCTTTGAGCTTTCAACCGGATGGAAGTCAGTCTTATCTGGCCAGCCAAACAGCCTCAAAACTTATGAACACAACTATGCTTAGCCCTGGTCTACACTAAGTCTTTAAGTCGAATTTAGCAGTGTTAAATCGATGTAAACCTGCACCCGTCCACACAATGAAGCCCTTTATTTCGACTTAAAGGGCTCTTAAAATCGATTTCCTTACTCCACCCCAACAAGTGGATTAGCGCTTAAATCGGCCTTGCCGGGTCGAATTTGGGGTACTGTGGACACAATTCGACGGTATTGGCCTCCGGGAGCTATCCCAGAGTGCTCCATTGTGACCACTCTGGACAGCACTCTCAACTCAGATGCACTGGCCAGGTAGACAGGAAAAGAACTGTGAACTTTTGAATCTCATTTCCAGTTTGGCCAGTGTGGCAAGCTGCAGGTGACCATGCAGAGCTCATCAGCAGAGGTGACCATGATGGAGTCCCAGAGTCGCAAAAGAGCTCCAGCATGGACTGAACGGGAGGTACGGGATCTGATCACTGTATGGGGAGAGGAATCTGTGCTATCAGAACTCCGTTCCAGTTTTCGAAATGCCAAAACCTTTGTCAAAATCTCCCAGGGCATGAAGGACAGAGGCCATAACAGGGACCTGAAGCAGTGCCGCGTGAAACTTAAGGAGCTGAGGCAAGCCTACCAGAAAACCAGAGAGGCGAACGGCCGTTCCAGGTCAGAGCCCCAAACATGCCGCTTCTATGATGAGCTGCATGTCATTTTAGGGGGTTCAGCCACCACTACCCCAGCCGTGTTGTTTGACTCCTTCAACGGAGATGGAGGCAACATGGAAGCAGGTTTTGGGGATGAAGAAGATGATGATGATGATGAGGTTGTAGATAGCTCACAGCAAGCAAGCGGAGAAACCGGTTTTCCCGACAGCCAGGAACTGTTTCTCACCCTGGACCTGGAGCCAGTACCCCCCGAACCCACCCAAGGCTGCCTCCTGGACCCGGCAGGTGGAGAAGGGACCTCCGGTGAGTGTACCTTTTAAAATACTATACATGGTTTAAAAGCAAGCATGTGAAAGGATTAATTTGCCCTGGCATTCGCGGCTCTCCTGGATGTACTCCCAAAGCCTTTGCAAAAGGTTTCTGGGGAGGGCAGCCTTATTGCGTCCTCCATGGTAGGACACTTTACCACTCCAGGCCAGTAACACATACTCGGGAATCACTGTACAACAAAGCATTGTAGTGTATGTTTCCTGGAGTTCAAACAACATCCGTTCTTTATCTGTGTTATCCTCAGGAGAGTGAGATATCATTCATGGTCACCTGTTTGAAATAGGGTGCTTTTCTTCAGGGGACACTCAGAGGTGCCCATTCCTGCTGGGCTGTTTGCCTGTGGCTGAACAGAAATGTTCCCCACTGTTAGCCACGGGGAGGGGGAGGGTTGAGGGGGTAGCCACGCGGTGGGGGGAGGCAAAATGCGAACTTGTAACGAAAGCACATGTGCTATGTATGTAATGTTAACAGCAAGGTTTACCCTGGAAGAGCGTAGCCACTGTTTTATAAAATGTGTCCTTTTAAATACCGCTGTCCCTTTTTTTTTCTCCACCAGCTGCACGTGTTTCAATGATCACAGGATCTTCTCCTTCCCAGAGGCTAGTGAAGATTAGAAAGAAAAAAAAACGCACTCATGATGAAATGTTCTCTGAGCTCATGCTGTCCTCCCACACTGACAGAGCACAGACGAATGCGTGGAGGCAAATAATGTCAGAGTGCAGGAAAGCACAAAATGACCGGGAGGAGAGGTGGCGGGCTGAAGAGAGTAAGTGGCATGGTGAAGACAGGGCTGAAGCTCAAATGTGGCGGCAGCGTGATGAGAGGAAGCAGGATTCAATGCTGAGGCTGCTGGAGGATCAAACCAGTATGCTCCAGTGTATGGTTGAGCTGCAGCAAAGAAAGCTGGAGCACAGACTGCCACTACATCCCCTGTGTAACCAACCACCCTCCTCCCCAAGTTCCATAGCCTCCACACCCAGACGTCCAAGAACACGGCGGGGGGGCCTCCGGTCAACCAGCCACTCCACCACAGAGGATTGCCCAAAAAACAGAAGGCTGGCATTCAATGAATTTTAAAGTTGTAAACTTTTAAAGTGCTGTGTGGCATTTTCCTTCCCTCCTCCACCACCCCTCCTGGGCTACCTTGGTAGTCATCCCCCTATTTGTGTGACGAATGAATAAAGAATGCATGAATGTGAAGCAACAATGACTTTATTGCCTCTACAAGCAGTGATCGAAGGGAGGAGGGGAGGGTGGTTAGCTTACAGGGAAGTAGAGTGAACCAAGGGGCGGCGGGTTTCATCAAGGAGAAACAAACAGAACTTTCACACCGTAGCCTGGCCAGTCATGAAACTGGTTTTCAAAGCTTCTCTGATGCGTACCGCGCCCTTCTGTGCTCTTCTAACCACCCTGGTGTCTGGCTGCACGTAACCAGCAGCCAGGCGATTTGCCTCAACCTCCCACCCCGCCATAAACATTTCCCCCTTACTCTCACAGATATTGTGGAGCGCACAGCAAGCAGTAATAACAGTGGGAATATTGGTTTCGCTGAGGTCTAAGCGAGTCAGTAAACTGCGCCAGCGCGCCTTTAAACGTCCAAATGCACATTCTACCACCATTCTGCACTTGCTCAGTCTGTAGTTGAACAGCTCCTGACTACTCGTCCCCAACAGTTATTTTCTTGTCTGGGAATAAAGTCCCTTCCTGAAGCTTTTGAAACAGACCAGAGTTCCTGAAGATGTGAGCGTCATGTACCTTTCCTGGCCATCCCACGTTGATGTTGGTGAAACGTCCCTTGTGATCCACCAGAGCTTGCAGCACTATTGAAAAGTACCCCTTGCGGTTTATGTACTCACCGGCTTGGTGCGCCGGTGCCAAGATAGGGACATGATTCCGTCTATGGCCCCACCACAGTTAGGGAATCCCATTGCAGCAAAGCCATCCACTATGACCTGCACATTTCCCAGGGTCATTACCCTTGATATCAGCAGATCTTTGATTGCGTGGGCTACTTGCATCACAGCAGCCCCCACAGTAGATTTGCCCTCTCCAAATTGATTCCCAACTGACCGGTAGCTGTCTGGCGTTGTAAGCTTCCACAGGGCTATCGCCACTCGCGTCTCAACTGTGAGGGCTGCTCTCATCTTGGTATTCATGCGCTTTAGGGCAGGGGAAAGCAAGTCACAAAGTTCCATGAAAGTGCCCTTACGCATGCAAAAGTTTCGTAGCCACTGGGAATCGTCCCAGACCTGCAACACTATGCGGTCCCACCAGTCTGTGCTTGTTTCCCGAGCCCAGAATCGGCGTTCCACAGCATGAACCTGCCCCATTAGCACCATGATGAATGCATTGGCAGGGCCCATGCTTTCAGGGAAATCTGTGTCCATGTCCTGATCACTCACGTGACCGCGCTGACGTCGCCTCCTCGCCCAGTATCGCTCTGCCAGGTTCTGGTGCTGCATATACTTCTGGATAATGCGTGTGGTGTTTAATGTGCTCCTAATTGCCAAAGTGAGCTCAGCGGCCTCCATGCTTGCCTTGGTATGGCGTCTGCACAGAAAAAAGGCGCGGAACGATTGTCTGCTGTTGCTCTGACGGAGGGAGGGGCGACTGACAACATGGCTTATAGGGTTGGCTTACAGGGAATTAAAATCAACAAAGGGGGTGGCTTTACATCAATGAGTATTTCAGGCAGGACTTCATGGAGGGTTCCAATAAGAAATGGTGCACCTAAGTAATTGTTCTTATTGGAACAAGCAGGTTGGTCTGGCTTCTGATTGATACATGGCTAGATTTACCTCGCTGCACCTTCTCTGTGAGTGAAAGCAGTGTGACCTAGAGCAATGAGTCCCCTAGACAGGGGAGGGAGGGAAGCAAATGAGTACAAAACAAATCTGGTCTATTTCTTGTTTTGATCCACTCCATCTATCTTTTACATCTTTGGCTGGCAGCAGACAGTGCAGAAGGACTGCAAGCCATCCACACCTCATGGCTGCTCGGCAGAAGACTGTGCAGTTGGACTGCTAGCCATCCTCATCTCTTGCCTGCCTGGCAGAAGATGGTACAGTAGGACTGCTAGCAATCCGTATCGCCTGCCTGCTCACCATAAGATGGCTCAATAGGACCGACTGCAGGACTAAAGAGAATGACCTGGTCAAGTCACTCCAAATTTAGTCCCTGCGCCCATGTCTGCCCAGGCGCTCCTGGCTGACGTGGCCAGGAGCACCTCGGACATGACGATGATGACTACCAGTCGTACTGTACCGTCTGCTGCCACAAGGCAATGGGTTGATGCTGCTGTGTAGCAATGCAGTACCACATCTGCCAGCACGCAGGAGACATACAGTGACTGTTACCTGAGCGGGCTCCATGCTTGCTGTGGTATGGCATCTGCACAGGTAACTCAGGAAAAAAGGCGCGAAACGATTGTCTGCCCTTGCTTTCACGGAGGGAGGGAGGGAACGGGGGCCTGATGATATGTACCTAGAACCACTCGTGACAATGTTTTAGCCCCATCAGGCATTGGGATCTCAACCCAGAATTCCAACGGGCAGCGGAGACTGCGGGAACTGTGGGATAGCTACCCAGAGCGCAACACTCCGGAAGTCGACTCTAGCCTCGGTACTGTGGAAGTACTCCGCCGAGTTAATGCACTTAATGCACTTAGAGCATTTTCTGTGGGGACACACACGCTCGAATATATTAAACCGATTTCTAAAAAAACGACTTCTATAAATGCGACCTAATTTCGTAGTGTAGACATACCCTTAGTGGCCATCAAGACTGTGACAGGACAATCCCTATTCACATAAAACCTTAAAAGAAAGGAAGGAAATAAAAAAGTAACGGGAAAGATTTGTGCATTCCTTTCCACCTTTATATTGTCTGCAATACGTCAGCACACTCCAGCACTCCATAAAGCTTTCATTTCTGTCTGTGCCCAAAAAGCATTATGTGCCCCTCTGCAAACTCATACTCCAACTCAGAATGGTAACAAGGACCTCATATGCAATTATATCAACAGGTCAGCACATCTATCACAAATTCCATGCATTTGGGACTTTTAACACGATTGAGGTTCCTTTCTATTTAGAGGTGACAACAAAACCTGCCACTGATAAGAGTAGTTTACAGAGCTACTGAGAGTTTTAAGGAGGGATAAGAATAAATAAAAATGAAATAACTTATTTTAAAAAGGGGGGAAATGTTCAAAGTAGCTCTTTTGTAAATGTTTTCTAGGTTGTGTTCATAGCTGAAGTCAATAATAAGATTAGTGTACTACATGGGACTTTAAACAGCCTTCTCTATCTTACCTCAGAGATTGTGCCCTAGCCTTCTGAGGTATTTAGTGAAGGGGTGACTGATAGACCTTTTTTTAAATTTAACATGTTTATTACAGTAGTGCCTGAAGACTGACCAAAAGTGGTGCCCTGTTGTGCTAGGCACTGTACAAAGAGTAGTAGATTGACCCTGCTCTAAAGAGTTTACAAACTAAATAGACATGACAGACACAAGGGTGGGGGAAGGAGTGTAACACAAAAGCAGTGAACACTGTGATGATAGCAAACCACATATTAGTTCCACAGTTGTTTTTTGTGGGGGAAGGAAGGGAGTGGGCGGGTTAGGAGAAATAGAAAGTAGTGTTGCCAACTCTCATGACACTTTTCATAAATGATGAGATTTTGAGGGATTCTGGAGCTTGCCTCATGATGCTGCAAGAGGCTCTGGTCCCCTGGAGATGTTCAGCCCTGTTGGTAGCCAGCAGAGTGTCTTCCCTCCGTCACCATTCTCACAGGATGGTGGCTCTGCTCCTCCCGCCATAGCCATTGGCCTAGCAAGGAGGAAAAGGGTATGAAGAGCCCCTTGAGCTGCCCCCGCAGGCAGGAAGAGGAAGAGGGGACCCTACTGCAGCCCACCCCCCCAGGCCTGGAAGAGTGGTGTGAAAAATTCCAGGAGGAGCAGAGGTACGGCTTGGGGGCAGTGCTGAACTGAGAGAAGTGGGGCCTGAACTGATGAGGGGCCTGGGTTGGCACATAACTAATGTGGGGACTGGGGGACAGGATTAATTGCTAGGTAGGGGATGGGCAGATTGTGGATGTGGAGCCAAAATCATCTTACCCCATACATATGGGAGAGCAGGCAACACTAACTGTCTCTCTCTCTCTCTCATACTCCCACCCACAGACTCACAGGATGGGCAGGGGGCGTTAAAAAAATTAAAAGATAGACCAAAACCCACCTACAATATATTTTAAAAATCTAATGATGTTTTGGGCCAATCTCATGATTTTTCATCCCTTGAGGTTGGCAATATGGTGGGGGGGGAAAGGAAAGGGTTGAAAAAAGACAGGGCAGGGGAGGAGAGGATAAGAGGGACAGGCATTGGGTGACTAGATGTCCTGATTATATAGGGACAGTCCTGATATTTGGGGTTTTGTCTTATATAGGCACCTATTACCCCCCACCCTCGTTCAGATTTTTCACACTTGCTGTCTGGTCACCCTAACAGGTGTGGAGTGAAGTTAAGGCGAAGAGGCTGTGTCATAAATATAAAGGGAAGGGTAAACCCCTTTGAAATTCCTCCTGGCCAGGGGAAAGCTCCTCTCACCTGTAAAGGGTTAAGAAGCTAAAGGTAACCTCGCTGGCACCTGACCAAAATGACCAATGAGGAGACAAGATACTTTCAAAAGCTGGGAGGAGGGAGAGAAACAAAGGGTCTGTGTCTGTCTGTGTGCTGCTTTTGCCAGGGACAGAACAGGAATGGAGTCTTAGAACTTTTAGTAAGTAATCTAGCTAGGTATGTGTTAGGTTATGATTTCTTTAAATGGCTGAGAAAAGAATTGTGCTGAATAGAATAACTATTTCTGTCTGTGTATCTTTTTGTAACTTAAGGTTTTGCCTAGAGGGGTTCTCTATGTTTTTGAATCTAATTACCCTGTAAGATATCTACCATCCTGATTTTACAGGGGGGATTTCTTTATTTCTATTTACTTCTATTTTCTATTAAAAGTCTTCTTGTAAAAAACTGAATGCTTTTTCATTGTTCTCAGATCCAAGGGTTTGGGTCTGTGGTCACCTATGCAAATTGGTGAGGCTTTTTACCAAACCTTGTCCAGGAAGTGGGGTGCAGGGTTTTGGGAAGTATTTTGGGGGGAAGGACGCGTCCAAACAGCTCTTCCCCAGTAACCAGTATTAGTTTGGTGGTGGTAGCGGCCATTCCAAGGACAACGGGTGGAATACTTTGTACCTTGGGGAAGTTTTGACCTAAGCTGGTAAAGATAAGCTTAGGAGGTTTTTCATGCAGGTCCCCACATCTGTACCCTAGAGTTCAGAGTGGGGGAGGAACCTTGACATGGTGGCATAGTGGTGGGATTAACCTGAAATCATTTTGAGATCCAGTTGAGATTTTTTGAACTAGAAATACAGATTTTAAAAAGGAATTTTTTTTTCCTGTGGCTTTGAAGCAGCTTTGAAACTGAAAGCATCTTGGGTTTTCCCTGCTTTGTGGCCAAGCAGAGACAAAAGGGGATTATCTTGTGAATTGCAGGTTTTCTTTGCCTGGAGGCAGGGTACTTAACTCCTGCAGGGAAATTCACAGTCTTCCAACCCAGAGGTTTTTTTTTTCTTTTCTTCCTAAGAGTAAATAAGGGGTGTGTGTTCTACCCATTTGCTTTTTCTTTGGGCTGGGTAAGCAGGTTTCCAAGTAGTTGGAGGTTTTTTGCTTTAAGTTGGGCCCAGAGCAGAGACAAGGGAATTGTCTTTTTCTGTAGGCTGACAATCACTATCAGAGAATAGGTATTCTATTCCAGCACAGCAAAATTTTACAGCCAAGTTTTGTTTGTTTATTTCTAAACCTCGGGTGTAAAGTTAGTTAAAAACAGAGAGGTTAGAATGACCAAATCCTCAGCTCGACTACAGCTGGAATTAGCCAAATTTCAGGCTGAGGAAAGACAAAGGGAACATGAAAGACAGATAGAACTCATGCGGCTGAAGAAGGAACAAGAAAGGGAGGCAGAACAACACCAAGCGGCTGCTCACAGGAGAGCTATGGAAGCGAGGGACAAAGAACTGGAGGAGAAGGAAAAAGAGAGGAAGTATGTGGAGGAGATGGAGAAGATAAAGGCTCAGCAGAATATCCCAACAAACCCTAGTAATCCTTCTCCAAGTACCACTTCCCATCCCAGAAAGTTCCCCACCTACAAGGCAGGCGATGATACTGAGGCCTTCCTAGAAAACTTCGAAAGGGCCTGCCTTGGGTACAACATCTCTACTGACCAATACATGGTAGAGCTGAGGCCGCAGCTCAGTGGACCCTTAGCTGAGGTGGCAGCTGAAATGCCTAAAGAACACATGAACAAGTATGAACTGTTTAAATCCAAGGTGAGAGTCAGAATGGGGATAACACCCGAGCAGTCTCGTCGGAGGTTCAGAGCCCTAAGGTGGAAACCAGACATGTCATTTACCCGACATGCCTACCACATTGTGAAACATTGGGATGCCTGGATATCAGGAGCAAGTGTTGAATCTCCAGTAAATTTGCCCTTCCTAATGCAAATGGAACAATTCTTAGAGGGTGTTCCTGAGGAAATAGAAAGATACATCCTAGATGGGAAACCCAAAACTGTAATCGAGGCAGGAGAGATTGGAGCCAGATGGGTGGAGGTGGCAGAGAAGAAGAAAACTGGTCGCAGTTGGAGCGGAGACCAGAAGGGACCACCCCAGACCACACCCTATTACCGGGGGCCGCCCAAGGCCCCACCTACCTCCCAAAGAACCCTCCAGACCCCTTATCGTCCTGCCACCCCGTTCTCCAGCAACCCTCCTCGCCCCAGTGACCCGTCAGCTGGACGATGTTTTAAATGTAACGAGCTGGGGCATGTAAAGGCCAACTGCCCCAAGAACCCCAACAGATTACAGTTCATTGCACCGGAATCACACCAGAGGTCCACAGGCCCAGATACCTCCCAGATACCCTTGGAGCGGAGGGAAACTGTGAGTGTGGGCGGGAAGAAGGTCACCGCGTGGAGGGACACCGGAGCACAAGTGTCAGCTATCCATGCTTCCTTAGTGGACCCCAATTTAATCAACCCAGAGATCCAAGTGACGATTCAACCCTTCAAGTCCAACTCTTTCAATTTGCCTACAGCCAAGTTGCCTGTCCAGTACAAGGGCTGGTCAGGAATGTGGACTTTTGCAGTCTATGATGATTATCCCATCCCCATGCTGTTGGGGGAAGACTTGGCCAATCATGTGAAGCAGGCCAAGAGGGTGGGAATGGTCACCCGCAGCCAGGCTAAACAAGCCGTGAGGCCTAGCTCTGTTCCGGAAACTTCTATCAGGACCCAGTCAGAGGTGATGGACCCGGACCCCAGGCCAATGTCTGCAACAGCAGTAGTGGATCCAGTCCCAGAGACCCAGACGGAACCAGTCCCAGAACCGGAACCAGCCGAACAACCAACACCAGACCCTGTGCCAGCACTGAATCCAGTACTTGCAACCTCAACACCAGAGGGCCCCACCGAACCTGAACTGGCAGCAGCCGATAACCCTACACAAGAGGCTCAGCCGGAGCCTGAATCCCAACCTAGTGCACCAGCGGAGAGCGGTTCACAGTCAACAGAAACAGCTCCATCCCCTATATTGCTTCCAGAGGGACCAAGCCTAGGTCCACAATCCAATGAGGGACTGATGTCTCCAGCATCAAGGGAACAGTTCCAGACCGAACAGGAAGCAGATGAAAGCCTCCAGAGAGCTTGGACGGCGGCACGGAGCAACCCACCGCCTCTCAGCTCTTCTAATCGATCCAGGGTTGTTGTAGAAAGAGGACTTTTATACAAGGAAACTCTTTCTGGTGGACACCAGGAAGACTGGCATCCTCAGAGACAGTTGGTAGTTCCAACTAAATACCGGGCCAAGCTCTTGAGCTTAGCCCATGATCACCCTAGTGGCCATACTGGGGTGAACAGGACCAAAGACCGTTTGGGGGGATCATTCCACTGGGAGGGAATGGGCAAGGATGTTTCTACCTATGTCCAGTCTTGTGAGGTGTGCCAAAGAGTGGGAAAAGCCCAAGACCAGGTCAAAGCCCCTCTCCAGCCACTCCCCATCATTGAAGTTCCATTTCAGCGAGTAGCTGTGGATATTCTGGGTCCTTTTCCGAAAAAGACAGCCAGAGGAAAGCAGTACATACTGACTTTCATGGATTTTGCCACCCGATGGCCGGAAGCAGTAGCTCTAAGCAACACCAGGGCTAAAAGTGTATGCCAGGCACTAGCAGACATTTTTGCCAGGGTAGGTTGGCCCTCCGACATCCTCACAGATGCAGGGACTAATTTCCTGGCAGGAACTATGAAAAACCTTTGGGAAGCTCATGGGGTAAATCACTTGGTTGCCACTCCTTACCACCATCAAACAAATGGCATGGTGGAGAAGTTTAATGGAACTTTGGGGGCCATGATACGTAAATTCGTAAATGAGCACTCCAATGATTGGGACCTAGTGTTGCAGCAGTTGCTCTTTGCCTACAGAGCTGTACCACATCCCAGTTTAGGGTTTTCCCCATTTGAACTTGTATATGGCCGTGAGGTTAAGGGGCCATTGCAGTTGGTGAAGCAGCAATGGGAGGGATTTACACCTTCTCCAGGAACTAACATTCTGGACTTTGTAACCAACCTACAAAACACCCTCCGAACCTCTTTAGCCCTTGCTAAAGAAAACTTACAGGATGCTCAAAAAGAGCAAAAAGCCTGGTATGATAAACATGCCAGAGAGCGTTCCTTCAAAGTAGGAGACCAGGTCATGGTCTTAAGGGCGCTCCAGGCCCATAAAATGGAAGCATCGTGGGAAGGGCCATTCACGGTCCAGGAGCGCCTGGGAGCTGTTAATTATCTCATAGCATTCCCCACCTCCAACCGAAAGCCTAAGGTGTACCATATTAATTCTCTAAAGCCCTTTTATTCCAGAGAATTAAAGGTTTGTCAGTTTACAGCCCAGGGAGAAGATGATGCTGAGTGGCCTGAAGGTGTCTACTACGAAGGGAAATGTGCTGGTGGTGTGGAAGAGGTGAACCTCTCCATGACCCTTGGGCGTATGCAGCGACAGCAGATCCAGGAGCTGTGCACTAGCTACGCGCCAACGTTCTCAGCCACCCCAGGACTGACTGAACGGGCATACCACTCCATTGACACAGGTAATGCTCACCCAATTAGGGTCCAACCTTACCGGGTGTCTCCTCAAGCTAAAACTGCTATAGAACGGGAGATCCAGGATATGTTACAGATGGGTGTAATCCGCCCCTCTGAAAGTGCATGGGCATCTCCAGTGGTTCTAGTTCCCAAACCAGATGGGGAAATACGTTTTTGCGTGGACTACCGTAAGCTAAATGCTGTAACTCGCCCAGACAACTATCCAATGCCCCGCACAGATGAACTGTTAGAGAAACTGGGACGGGCCCAGTTCATCTCTACCTTGGACTTAACAAAGGGGTACTGGCAGGTACCGCTAGATGAATCTGCCAAGGAAAGGTCAGCCTTCATCACACATCTCGGGCTGTATGAATTTAATGTACTCCCTTTCGGGCTGCGAAATGCACCCGCCACTTTCCAAAGACTTGTAGATGGTCTCCTAGCGGGATTAGGAGAATATGCAGTCGCCTACCTTGATGATGTGGCCATATTTTCGGATTCCTGGGCAGACCACCTGGAACATCTACAAAAAGTCCTTGAGCGCATAAGGGAGGCAGGACTAACTGTTAAGGCTAAGAAGTGTCAAATAGGCCTAAACAGAGTGACTTACCTTGGACACCAGGTGGGTCAAGGAACTATCAGCCCCCTACAGGCCAAAGTGGATGCTATCCAAAAGTGGCCTGTCCCAAAGTCAAAGAAACAGGTTCAATCCTTCTTAGGCTTGGCCGGTTATTACAGACGATTTGTACCGCACTACAGCCAAATCGCTGCCCCACTGACAGACCTAACCAAAAAGAAACAGCCAAATGCTGTTCAGTGGACCGGAAAGTGTCAGAAGGCCTTTAACAAGCTTAAAGCGACACTCATGTCTGACCCTGTACTAAGGGCCCCAGACTTTGACAAACCGTTCCTAGTAACCACAGATGCATCCGAGCGTGGTGTGGGAGCAGTTTTAATGCAAAAAGGACCTGATCAAGAATTCCACCCTGTAGTGTTTCTCAGCAAAAAACTCTCTGAGAGGGAAAGCAACTGGTCAGTCACTGAAAAAGAATGTTATGCCATTGTCTACGCTCTGGAAAAGCTACGCCCATATGTTTGGGGACGGCGTTTCCACCTGCAAACCGACCATGCTGCACTGAAGTGGCTTCACACCGTCAAGGAAACTAACAAAAAACTTCTTCGGTGGAGTTTAGCTCTCCAAGATTTTGATTTCGACATCCAACACATCTCAGGAGCTTCTAACAAAGTGGCTGATGCACTCTCCCGTGAAAGTTTCCCAGAATCAACTGGTTAAAATCGTCCTTGAGATGTGGAAAATATTGTTAGTCTTTATGTACTTGGTAGTATATTTAGAGATGCATGTGTCTTATTAACTCTGTTTTTCCTAGAGCTCCAGGAAGAAATCCCAGCCAGTGTTTCACCCTAGCTGAGATTTGGGGGGCGTGTCATAAATATAAAGGGAAGGGTAAACCCCTTTGAAATTCCTCCTGGCCAGGGGAAAGCTCCTCTCACCTGTAAAGGGTTAAGAAGCTAAAGGTAACCTCGCTGGCACCTGACCAAAATGACCAATGAGGAGACAAGATACTTTCAAAAGCTGGGAGGAGGGAGAGAAACAAAGGGTCTGTGTCTGTCTGTGTGCTGCTTTTGCCAGGGACAGAACAGGAATGGAGTCTTAGAACTTTTAGTAAGTAATCTAGCTAGGTATGTGTTAGGTTATGATTTCTTTAAATGGCTGAGAAAAGAATTGTGCTGAATAGAATAACTATTTCTGTCTGTGTATCTTTTTGTAACTTAAGGTTTTGCCTAGAGGGGTTCTCTATGTTTTTGAATCTAATTACCCTGTAAGATATCTACCATCCTGATTTTACAGGGGGGATTTCTTTATTTCTATTTACTTCTATTTTCTATTAAAAGTCTTCTTGTAAAAAACTGAATGCTTTTTCATTGTTCTCAGATCCAAGGGTTTGGGTCTGTGGTCACCTATGCAAATTGGTGAGGCTTTTTACCAAACCTTGTCCAGGAAGTGGGGTGCAGGGTTTTGGGAAGTATTTTGGGGGGAAGGACGCGTCCAAACAGCTCTTCCCCAGTAACCAGTATTAGTTTGGTGGTGGTAGCGGCCATTCCAAGGACAACGGGTGGAATACTTTGTACCTTGGGGAAGTTTTGACCTAAGCTGGTAAAGATAAGCTTAGGAGGTTTTTCATGCAGGTCCCCACATCTGTACCCTAGAGTTCAGAGTGGGGGAGGAACCTTGACAGGCTGCGAGAGGAGAAGCAGCAAGGTTGGAACCAGGAGCCAGCAGCCAATCAGTATAGGACAGTGGTTCTCAACCTGCAGCCCATAGGCCGCTTGTGGCCCAATCAGCACACAGCTGCGGTCCATGTGACATCCATCCTCAGGGCCAAACAGGTAGTGTGTATATATTGTGTGGATGCGGCCTATATAACATATAGAGAACTGCATATGCATCCCACAATGGTAAACAGGTTGAGAACCACTAGGGCAGACAAATTCTAAACAAATCCGTAAAAAGTTCTCTGGATGTCCAAAGACCCTCGCTTTGGCTGTTTCTGCCCCCACTGGCTACAGTCTGTTACTGGCTCCTCTCTACAGTTTTCTCACAAGCCTCAAAACAGGAGGCCCCAACCTGCACAGTTCTGTATATAGGTGGGTGCTGGTGGGAGGGATGACCTGAACTGGGTCTCATTTTACTCCAGCTCTCTTCTGCAAGAGAATGATGGCATTTGCACCACAACCAATCTGTCATCAGTTTGATGGGCACATTTTCTGTTATGGCTAAAGTTATAAAATAGTCTATAACAAAAACTACCAACGTGTGACTGATATTCTAGGAATAAGCACATGAGGAGATTGTGGTCCCAACAGAGGTCCCAAACTGTTTTAGATTTGTTGCAAAAGGGGTATTAAAAACATGAGATAATCCAGTGAAATACTATGTTTTGGTTTTTCGTGATTCAATGAGATTTTTACAAATAAAGGTTTAAGGCTCCTATTAAAACTGAACTCTGTAAACCTAACTTAACCTGTGGTGCAACATCCACTACACCACAATAATCCTTTTATGGATTTCCCCTTCATCCTACATTTACCCTCACATGCTGCCCTTGGGGAACCCCAAAAGGGAGCCTTAACCTAAGTCCCAGGAACTGGTAGCAAGGCACGGTGTTCTTCCTTCAACGGTATCTTTGCCTCTTAAGCTTTTGAACATGTCATAAACATGTCTTCACAGTGACAATATTATTCTTTATCCAATCCCAGACTGAGAAGCAGTAGTGGACAGCGAAAAAGACGGAGAGTGATTTAAAAAAAACGCCTTTATATGAGTAAATAGGCCACTTTGCCTAACTTTTATCATGGGTAAGAAACCTGTGTCATATCCCATTTTTCACTCAGTCACTAATGCAACCACAGAGCACAAATGCTGGGAGAAAACCTCTTATAGTTTCCAGTTACTGACTAGGTCAGAATATAGTATTAGGCATCTAAGAAAATTTTAACCTAAATCTTCATTGTCTTGAAAAATGCCTGCTCTGGAAGGAAAGGAAGCATTCCAACATTTCAATGGTTATTACTGTTGTTCTGCAATCAGATACATTTTAGGGGAAAATTGTTGGGGGCATTTAAAAGAACCACCAATTTCGTACCACAGTAATAAGTATACTTATCGTACACCAAAACTTGTAAGATGCACTAAATCACTTTATAACAATGGAAGAAAGATGCTTTTGGGAAATTTGTAGCCACTTTCAGTGCATCACTCTCATAATAAAGGAAACAACAATACCAAAACCAACAAGAAAGTTGTGTCAATTTTAAATATTGCTGGTTCAATGAGAGCAAAAGCTAGTGTTTTATTTTCCAGCATTTTGTCTGAGTCACAGATGACCATGCAGTGTTAAAGGTCTCTAGCAAAATGTCAGCTGAGTCTCTTGACCTTCCTCATGACTGAGACAGCCCTCCCTGTTGTCTGAGACAGCCACTGCATCACAACAATCAGAAGACAAAAAGTCACAGATGAAGACTAATGCTTAAACTTGAATTGGCCAAGCAGCGTGACGCTGACAAGCTTGTTTTACAAGTAAAGCAGTTACTGCACCGCTACAGACTAGGGACCGAATGGCTCTGCAGCAGTTCTGCGGAAAAGGACCTAGGGGTGACAGTGGACGAGAAGCTGGATATGAGTCACCAGTGTGCCCTTGTTGCCAAGAAGGCCAATGGCATTTTGGGATGTATAAGTAGGGGCATAGCGAGCAGATCGAGGGACGTGATCGTACCCCTCTATTCGACATTGGTGAGGCCTCATCTGGAGTACTGTGTCCAGTTTTGGGCCCCACACTACAAGAAGGATGTGGATAAATTGGAGAGAGTCCAGCGAAGGGCAACAAAAATGATTAGGGGTCTGGAACACATGACTTATGAGGAGAGGCTGAGGGAACTGGGATTGTTTAGTCTGCAGAAGAGAAGAATGAGGGGGGATTTGATAGCTGCTTTCAACTACCTGAGAGGTGGTTCCAGAGAGGATGGTTCTAGATTATTCTCGGTGGTAGAAGAGGACAGGACAAGGAGTAATGGTCTCAAGTTGCAGTGGGGGAGGTTTAGGTTGGATATTAGGAAAAGCTTTTTCACTAGGAGGGTGGTGAAACACTGGAATGCGTTACCTAGGGAGGTGGTAGAATCTCCTTCCTTAGAAGTTTTTAAGGTCAGGCTTGACAAAGCCTTGGCTGGGATGATTTAATTGGGGATTGGTCCTGCTTTGAGCAGGGGGTTGGACTAGATGACCTCCTGAGGTCCCTTCCAACCCTGATATTCTATGATTCTATGATTCTATTTTTAAACATTCTCATTTGCCACTGGTTCCTGGGTGTCAGATTGGCTTTCAGGCTGCCTTCGCACTCTTGTTTGAATTCTGAAAGGGTGCTGTACTCATTCTTTCAATGTGGATCAAAATACGCACTTCATTTTAATGCATCAAGCCCTTTAATGGCTATAGATTTAACAACTCCAGCTTTACTAACAACTGGCTGCCGCAAGATCTGTAACACTACAGAAGTGAGACTATAAATCAACCGTGTACACATTCTCCTTTGGGAATACTGCAGGGCTGCCAACTTCTGTGCAATTTTATCGCAAGTATTGAAATATGCTATGTATTTCTGAAAACCCCAACTCTTGGAGGCATGTTATCATCTGAAAATCTCACCTTTCACTTAGAACAAAAAGTATTTTTGTAGCCATCCTAATTGTAAGGAAAAGCTTGGAAATGTGAACCCTAAAGGCTCAGAACCAGGAAAGCCCCCAACATTTATTATCTGTAAAAAATCTCATGGGTTTTAACCCAATCTCGAGGGTTTTGAACATGTGGCATTGGCAATACTGACACTCTCCTTATTATCCACAGAAGAACATAAATCACCATACTACCTCTCACCTTGTGGTTCTCTGTCTAAAAATAATAATATAGCCATGATATGAATCTTAAAAAAATAGCAATGAAATCCTTTCATTAACAGCCCTACCTGCCAACTCTCCCACCTTCTTTTGTTGGGGTGAGAGTGAGTAGTAGTACGATAGGCCGCCCCCCTCACCCTCCCGAGTTTTCTACATGTGTCCCTGCCTGCTACTCTCAACCTGTTGTGGTGGGATTTGTTTCATAGTGAACTGAACTGGGAGAGGCATCAGCTTTGTCTTTTATAGGTGCTACAAAAGTCTTGGAGGCAGGGGCTCTTCTTAGAGGTTTCAAACTGTGTTGGTTGATTCACTATCAGACTGCTGTGAGCTAAAACACGCACCAGTTCTCAAAGCTCTGACCTCAGTTTATGCTTCTTCACTGCTGTTCGATTTTTCAGCACAGTTCCTATAGCTCATGTTCAAAATGTGGTAGGAGGAAATAATCACCACTGTCAGTTATTGTTATGTAGGTTGCCACTCATGAGCAAAAAAGTAAACGAATTTAGGAATCTAATCAGACAAAAGTAGATTGTTGCAGTCCTTGCCACAAAATCTTCCTGTTGCTTCCACAGCAAAGCAGTTGTGCTGCATAATTCTGATTCAGGTGCCAGGATGTCCTGCTCCGTTTCTATGGAGGTCAGACTTAAAGCTTTGGCAACACTCTCAAGACTAGCATGAAACAAGAATTCATGTGTGTCCTCGTGCCCAGGATCATGATATTTAGGAAGAGGACTTTAATAGGTAGAGTTAGAATGCTTCTGTAGGCTAATATGCTCAACGAATAACACCAGGTTTCTTGCCCATGGTCTGTTAGCATGCATTTACATGCTCTGGATTATTTAAACCGTAGTTGTCTTACTTCTTGTTTACATGATGTTTGCATTGTTGTTCCAGGATATTAGCGAGATACGGTGGGTGGGGTAGTATTATTTATTGGACCAATTTCTGTGTGTGAAAGAGACAAGCTTTTGAGTTTACACTGAAGTAGTGTTCTGTGTAATCTCAAAAACTGGTCTTTCACCCTTAGATGTTGGTCCAATAAAAGATATTACCTCACCCACCTTGTTTCTTCCTATTTACATGTCAACTGTAGCTAGAAGAAAATGTCTGCTGACCTTAAATAGGGTTGTCAACCCTCCAGGATTGTCCTGGAGTCTCCAGGAATTAAAGATTAACCCTTAATCAAAGATCATGTCATGTGATGAAATCTCCAGGAATTCAGCCAACCAAAGTTGGCAACCCTAACCTTAAACTATACTATATAAAATTGGGGCTGTTACTCAGCTATAACATCACTTTCTTGCCTTTATTTACATGAAAGGGCATCTTACTTCCATTGTTGTTAAGTCATAATTATGTCCTGAATCTGATCACTCATTTCCAGAAGCCAGTGCACACCCTCCCTTGCAGTTTATTTTTCCTCAAATCTCAGTTTCATGTGTAGATTTTAAGGCCAGGAGGAATCACAAACTAGTTTGATTTCCTGCCACAGAATCTCATGAAGTGATTCCTGCATCAATCCCATAACTTCTGGTTGAACTAGAGCGTACCTTTCGGAAAGGTGTCAAATCTTGATTTAAAGACTTCAGATTAATGCAGTTGGCTCACACAATCTGCATTTAGACAATGTGAGCTAACTGCATTAATATACATTCCTGTTACATACATTATAAGCCCTCTGCAGTCCCCTGATTGGCTTTGGTGGGATTTAAAGAAATCCAGTGAACCCAGACATCGCTAAGGAACCACAAGTACCTTTGAATTTGATGTATTTTTTTGCCTTGTTTCTGTATTGATTCTTAGGGTAGAAGCTTACATAGTAGGTGCGACTCAAACTCAGTACTTACTATTCATATTCAGAACTGGACTGCAACAGCAACACAATCACAGAGGAATAGAAAATCTTGATTTTTTTATGGCAACCATTTTATAGAGGATTATGTTTAAAGATGCATTGTACAACAAAAGGCATTGTAGAAGAGTCTGTAAAGAATGCTCATCTCAATGTCTATTTACCCAGCACATATGACACTGCTGAATTTACTCAGCCTTGGTTAATGGGCTATACCATTGCTAATTCGTGACTTGGATTATTTTTTTCAGAATAAGCTTAAGGGGGAGAGTTGTCAGAGTGGGAGAAAAACATTATAATTCTGCACCCCTTCAGGGTCTTCTATCTGTGAACTTATAGATCAAAACAAGATTTTGTGTCTTGGTAGAGTTTGTCAAAAGTAATTGGCAGGGTGCAGCAATCTATTCCTATGAAGTCCTTAATGTCAATAAAACCAGTTGATTAGTTTCAAATATCATGTCTCACAAGAACAGCAGGAGATCTCTAGATATGCTTTGTTCCATAATTCCCCTGTAGAATTATTTTTACCATCTAAAGAAAAGGTGCCCTTGACACAACTCTTGCATTTATTAGATTCAGACTGGAAATTCTTGTCATTTTTCCTGGCAATATTTGTCAATGGGGTATAATAGTAAGAATGTAAATTGTCTGTTAAAGAGACTTCCAGTGGACAGCTACATGCAATATAACCAGTGTAAATATATATATATATATATATATATACACACACTCACACACGTATATATATATTTATATATATTTATTTATTTAAATAGTTACACTATCAGTGACCTAAATTTTAGTTTGACTTTCATCTTCACGCTATTTTCTCTGCAGCTGTAGAAGCTGGAAATAATGACTACTGCACAATGTAGGGACAAAGAAAAAAGTCATATTAAAATTAATCCAAAATTGTATAAATTGATATCTCAAATTTACCCAATAACCATTCTAGTAACAAGAAAGTTGTACACCCAGCTCAAAAGAACAGGGGGAAACATTCTTTTTACAAGAAGTATATGGGCTGATTATTTTATACTAATTTGATATCTACTGACACACAAATGATGTTCTATTATTGACTTTGTGAATCCCAGCTCCACTCATGTATTGGAGGTACAATATCAGTACAACATGTTTTAGGAGATTTCACTCTCCCTTTCAATCCACTCTGTTACACGACAGACCAATCACTCTCTGTGTTCAGTTACAAAATGATAAATTGGGTATATTTCTGAGTCACTAGGGCCTTGCTTTCAGTGGAAATTGTAGCCACCAGCATGGCTGGATAAAGTGCAAATCCCTTATGTAGACATGGTGCATTTGTGTGATTTGCATCCACTACACTTCCTTAATAAGGTCAAGCAGTGACACAAAATTAACAAATGCCTATGGCTACTGATAAGTAAAATATATTCCATATAATGTAGCTGGATCCTGTTTGTCAGTGATGTCAAACACCCAGCCCATACGGGCTGGAGCTAACCAGACTAAATTTATTTTTGTGGCCCTCATGCCATGTTCAGATCCTGTCTGTGTACATTTTTAATTCACATGGTTGCAAAGATAACCTTCCAGATGTGAAATAAATGTGAACTACTGCACTGTTATCCTTCTGAGTCTGCAAACAGGCAACCTGTAACCCCAGAGGCTACCTGTACCGGAGAGGAGTGAACTCTCCCACCTAGCATTCATCTCACTGGGGTATTCCCTTTAAAGCTTTCTGATGAGGGAACACAGGATAGGAGATATAAGAAACAGGAATGGAGAGAGATACAGAGAAAGGATGATGGGGAAGGAAGAGAAAGAGTAGTAACAGCAATGACCATATTTTCCTGCTAATTGAAGCTGAGTACAGGAATAAGGCACTGAAAAAGTCAGATATAATATCATAACAAAGAGCTTAATTACTATATAAAGGCTGTATTCTACTCTGGATCTTTGTGAAGCCCTCCCACTGACATCAGTAGGAATTGTGCTATGGAGTGAGGGTAGGGTACAGTGCTAAATTTATACTGTGCCTCACAGGTTATAATTAAAAATGGAATTTGCCCATCTCCGCAGAAAGTTCTGACACTCCTGCTGTAGGATATTTCAGACTGAAGTAAATATGTCTTTTGCCTGAACAAGGACTTCAGGGTTGGACTCATTGCTAGTAAAAACCATAGTCACAAAAACACAGGTAACCTCAGAAATAAGGATGACCCAGGCTGTCAAAAATCAATGACATTGTCTATTGCAGTGTTTCTCAACCTTCTTTCATACCAGGGAATGGCTTGCTGCCTTCCTAAATTGTGTTGGGGAGATCTCCGGGACACAGACTGATTGTTGAGAAACACTGGTCTCCTGAATATTAATTGAAGTACGCTGGGGCAGGTGAGCTATATGGAAGCAGAGAGAAATGACCAATGGCAACAGAAGTCACTGGAAGTTTTGTCTGACTTACGGCTTTTGGCCAGACCATGCTTTCCCCAACCCCCTAAGAGACTCACATAAGAGCCTGGAACAGGCTTATACTCAGAGGAGCAGAGGGAGTGCTCTCTCTCTATCTTCCAAGTGGCGCAGAGCAGGTTGGAGACTATTCTGCTCCCCATCAAGGATTGTAACAATGGGTGAGCTCTCCCTGCTCCCCCCTGGAGCAGAACAGACGGTAAGCTCTTTGGGGCAGGGACCATCACCCCACACTACAAGAAGGATGTGGAAAAATTGGAAGAGTCCAGCGGAGGGCAACAAAAATGATTAGGGGACTGGAACACGTGACTTATGAGGAGAGGCTGAGGGAACTGGGGATGTTTAGTCTACGGAAGAGAAGAATGAGGGGGGATTTGATAGCTGCTTTCAACTACCTGAAAGGGGTTCCAAAGAGGATGGCTCTAGACTGTTCTCAGTGGTAGCAGATGACAGAACAAGGAGTAATGGTTTCAAGTTGCAGTGGGGGAGATTTAGGTTGGATATTAGGAAAAACTTTTTCACTAGGAGAGTGGTGAATGCGTTACCTAGGGAGGTGGTGGAATCTCCTTCCTTAGAAGTTTTTAAGGTCAGGCTTGACAAAGCCCTGGCTGGGATGATTTAATTGCGGATCGGTCCTGCTTTGAGCAGGGGGTTGGACTAGATGACCGCCTGAGGTCCCTTCCAACCCTGATATTCTATGATTCTATAGTGCAAAGAACAAAGGGGGCCCTGTTCCATTTCTGGGACACCTAGCTGCCATTACATAATTCAAATAAATAATAATAATAATGCCTCTCAGTGCTTTCCATGAACCAACCCACAGTGCACTGGTTTAATATAGTTTGAAAAGGGTTCTAACAAAACAAAGCCAGAAAGACATTTCAAACTACAGCAAACATATGGGGCCAAGTTCTCTGCTAGTGTAAGTGGGTACATCACCCTTCACTTAAATGAAATGTTGGCAATTTACACCAGCAGAGAATTTCACAAGACAACCAATTAAATCAGGTTTAACAGACAATTAGCTCAGGCATGTTTCCTTCAACAAAATCTGTTAACAGAGATCCGATAGACTCCCCTCCCACCATTATGTATATGAACAAAGTATTGGGTAGGATCCTGTACTATCAACATCTGCTTGGGTTTGACTGTTATGGAGTCAAATGGCATTATACTGTAATAATGAATTACAACAGGTGCACTGCTTTTGATACTACAGCACATCATCTTCACTAGATCAGATCAATTGCAAGCTGCATTAGGATAATGCTGGCCCATTGTTTGTCTTTTTCCTGTAAGTTTTTCCTTCTTTATTTGCTCTGCTCTCAATTGCTTATTCCAAGCAAAACCAGCGATAACGTTTCCCCCTTTGACAAGTGCCCGAGGGACATCCCAACTTATATTAATATCAGTCTGCCCATTTCTATTCAAATCAATATATTACTACTTGTATTTAGTCATGTCCACTAGAAATATCAGGATAAGCAGCAGGGAATGGTAAATTTGTCAGAATTTAATAAGTGCAGTCTAAACTCACCATTTGGACACCTGGGACACCTTCCAGCATGATGCAATCCCCTTAACAGTTCAAAATTGTGGGGATATTTTCCTTAGACCTCATTGTCCACCGCATTACACCTTACATTGTTATTTTCATGTGTGCAAAGTGAATGTAAACTCCTGCAATTCCAATCTGGTGGCATGTTATACCTACTTTGCATAGAGGTAAATGAGTAAAACCTTTTGTCCACCTTGGAAATCTGGGTTCATCTAGTCTCCAGAACAATTCCTTAATAATGATTTTTCTAGCTTGCAATCTGAAGTCCAGCTGAAGGGCTGATGGGAGAGAGAGAGAGAGAGAGTCTATCTTCTCCCCCAAATGATTTCCCTAATTCCAGTTCTAAATAACAATATATAAATGTTATGAATGTATTGTCAACATTTTGATATGAACAACATTTTGTGTGTTCCTCATATCCTACTTGAGTTGTTCAGTCCCTGCTGCCTTTTGGCAACTGCAGTCACTGCACATGCAGCTACGGAGTCATTTGCCATTGAGACTATACCCTCTTCTTGGTACTCTACTGCTCGAGTGTGTTAAACCTCACAGATGCTTTGTACTCGCCCGCAGAGACTGAGAGCATCGTCTTTATTCACCGTAGCATGAGGTCTTAGGCCTAGACAGCAACCGGTACTGACTTAAAAAGATACATTCCATGGAAATGGCATAACCTTCTCTGAATCGTTAGTTGCATGTTCTGTGTGTACAGTATGCACACAGTAAGTGAGTCTTTGATTTTCTTCATTACAATAGGTTTTCTTGTTTAGTTAACAATACAAACACACACATACACAAAATACGCTGTGTAATAGTATTTGCTATAAATGTCTATGTGTATTGAATAAGAAAAATATAGTCAACTCCTCCCCATCCTGCTCTCATTCTACCTTTTCCAGATGAGCTCACCTGCGACCTTCTGGAATCTTATTCTCAGATCCCTGTGACATGACCTCTTATCTAAGGGATTCTTCTTGTATAAAGTGCTCATGTTACTTACTATATTGTCAGAGTCCTGACTTTTTTACCATACAATAGGTTAATCAGAACTAATGCTTTCATGCCTATGAGTGGCTCCTTTCAGAACATGGCTGATGCTGCATATTGCCCAACAGTGGCATTACCTGGTCTGTGAAGAGAGGGCATCCGTCTCAGGGCGGTCAATCTGATACCTAGCATTAAATTCACTGGAAATGTTAAATTAGCAAAAAATGTTCTTGTGAACTTCAGTTTTTGTTTCTCTTTAATTTAGATATGTAAGGGCCTTGAAACTCAGCTTTACTGTTACTATTCAAACAGATTTAACCTTTGCCTTTGGATGAAACAAAACAGAACCATCAGTGGTTGTTGCCTATCTTTCCACAGTGTGTTTGGTTACAGCAACATGAATATTCTCACAGCCATATAAAATGCTCAAGCGGGGCAGAATATTGTAATTTTCGGGAACTGTTAAAATATTCATTAGTGCACAAGAGTTATCAACACTAGAGCATATTAGCTTGCAGACTTATGTCAGAAACTTGTGTGCCCAATTATTCTGTTCATTGCTTCTGCTAGGTGCCATATGTAGACTCATGGTTGTTGTCTTGTATTTTCTCACATATTTTGCATTCTCAGGTGTTTTAGAATTTCTTTGGCTTCTCATCACAACAAGCAAAGCAGCTTGAACAAAAATTTTATCTATTTTCTATTCTCACTTCGCTTAGTGGTGTAATCATGTGTAATTCTTGCTAGCTACACTCAACACTGTTGGAGGATCAACTAAAGATTCTACTTTAATGATCTGAAAAGAGAATGTCTTTCTTTGCTCTTGGCAATCTTATCCATGTCTAGAAAATAATCAAAGGAGCCCACTTTAGCTCTTGGCCATCCTCCCGATATATGCTTTGGAGTTAATGACCTATGGACTGTGTCTTTCTTTATTAAATTAGTTTCTTCCCTTCCCAAGGAGCTTTTCAAAATTCTAAGCACCAGACTTCCAAATTCCCCTTAATCCTGGTATTCTGGCATTGGAAAAAAATGTTTCTCTGTTTTCTAAATCATTGTTCTTTTGTGACATGTTTATGTCTGAGTCACCAAAACAAGTCTACATGACTCATGTTATTCAGAAATTTGCTCAGGTGACCATTTCCTGGGTAATATGTTTTTCCGAATCATAAAATTCTGGTAAAAAGTTCTGTACTTTAACATTTCTTATTTCTGGTATTAAAATACAGAAATGTGATATATTGTTATCTGTTATGTTTATGATAGTGTCAAAGGGGCACCATTATAAACAGAGCATAAGAGATAATCCCTGCCCCCAAATGCTTATAATCTAAATACAATGTAAAAACCATGAATGCTATATGTAAACACTCTCTTTTTTACAGTTCCAGAGACTACAGCTGAGACAGTCCTTTAACTCTGATTTGTTAGATGAGTCCTAGGCAGTATGTAGATTTTTTTCCCTCCAACAGTAGAGAAGTACCAATTAAAATTGAACTTTTAACAACACTTACCACATAATAGTTGTATGTAAAACAAGTGTCTGAGACTGCACTCTATGGCTAAATATTGACAAATGCCGACTTATTAACGTCAACCACTGTATTAAGTAAAGCTCCTAAATTCTCCACATTAAGTCATTGTGTGACCACTTGGATGGCTATGTACTAATATGAGAGAGGAATCTGAGGCAAGAGGTCACCTTCGTTCCAACCACCAATATAAAAAGTAACATTTTCCCTTATTGTCTAATTGGTGCAGCACCTTGCATGGTAGCATATATATGAGTGTTGAAGCAGGGTCAACTGTCAGAACTCATTAGCAGAGGAAGGAAGGGAATCAGTGTGGTTGCAGCCAAAATGACTGAACAATTCTAGGTTGGACTGTCAGGCCACTCTCTCTCTCAACAGATGGCACATTTGGCATGATCCTGGCTGGGTTTATTTTGATTAACCTAGTCATTTTCTACATGGTTTTCAAAAAGTGGTGGTGTTGGTGTTGTTTTTTTCCTCAAAATGAACTCACAACACAATAGGTATTGAGTCTCAAATGACTAAGCAAATCTGGAACCTCTTAACAGCTTCTATATAAAAAATCCATCCAGTACAGCAAGGATTCATGATGCCATGATTAGGTAACAATCACCTGAACATCCTGTTTACTAATTTTCTGTGGAAACATAGCTTCAGTTAGTATTTCACTGAATATTTTGTCAACTGTATAAAAAGGAGGAAGTAAGAATAATCATAAATGCTAATCAGGTGGCCAGATAAGCAATGGATACGCATAAAACTATAATTATTCACAAGGAATATAGCAAACAAAAGTGACATTCAAATACCACAAGAATTCATTGACAAATATGATTACATTTTACATGCTTAAACCTAGATATTTAAAGAACAGTTTTCAGTGTAATAGTTAGCTTATTCCAAATTGGATACCAATATCCACAAACCAGATGTTTACAATAAATTACCCTCTGTAAATAATCATTATTGGAAAAGGGTAAACCATCAAACAATAATTCAGAGTTTTTTATATTAAACACCCTATATACAAACAAATTAAGAAACATATTGTCTGTGTAATTCTGGAGAAAGCCAATTAAGCCTCACATATAAAGAGCAATAAAGTTCTTTCATATATGCCAAGAAAACAGAATCAACATACTCTTTCATAGGTAGATGTGACTCTTCAAAACGTGTTATGATATAGCATGGAGCCATTCATTAAAACTGGCAATATAGTATGGGGGCTACAATGCTCCAGTATTTTTGTGTGAAAACTGAATCGCCACTCAAATCCACTGGACTCACAGTGTAATTTAAAATGTAATGATAAAACTCCAATTCCTCCAAAATAATTGGGTTGCACGTAAATTGACTTCATTATTTGAAAGGTAATAAACATGCGCAGAAGGGGGAAAATGCTATTCAAATTCATTACAAAACTGGGCTGCACAAATTGATGTATAGAATACCACCCAGTCATAATCGAAAAGGAAGTGTTTTTAGTAGCTGGCAGGAAGAATGATGAGACATGACCAATAAAGAAAGGCAAAAAAAGTCAAATCCCTTGCTGGGGAACCAAACGCAGCACTGCACTGCTACACTTATGGATACATCTGCAATGAGCTTTTTCACCCCTTTGGGATACATGCCACAGCATTTGCAGATTACCCAGGATACTCTGGAATCTACTGGATCATTTAAATACTCTTCCACTCTGAGGAGAAAATTTCTGCCAATAGCAAGTTATTGCCACCCAAACAGGCATTATGTTTCCACTATAAGTCTATAATATAGTTATGTTGTTTCCCCAAGCTATCATCCACAGTAGTTTGGTTTGCCCTGACTCCAATCCAATATGTGATACACAAAAGGCATCAAAATGGGGCCATTTTTTATGCTGAATAGTAGTATGGTATCATACCTACTACATGGTAATAGCTTAGGCTTTTGAAACCATTTTCTTCATTCTATGGTCCCTGAACCCCACTAGAATTTGTGGGCTTTGGTTTTCTAGACATTTAGCAGCAAGGTTGATATACACCTTATTGAAATCTTAAATAATTCTGTCATGTTTAGTTCCATTCTCCATTCTTCTTTTATGTATTGCCGGTGTATAGGTTAAATGTAAATCCAGATGGAAAAATAAATACTTGGAAAATAAGAGACTTTCACTTATCATCAAAAACTCTGCAATGCATTTGTTGACAGTAGCGAAGCACACAAATATGTGTATCCTAAATGCCTGCCAGTGATGAACATAGATGTGGAACATCCGCTTAATGTTGTGTGCTGGATGTTTATTCATTCATTAGTTCCATATTGCCCTGGTTCTGAAAACTACAAGTTGCTCTCCTTGTGGTCTGATGTGGGGGCAACTGGAGGGCATCTGTATTCCCACTCAGGGGATTTATTTGTTCATTAATGCTAACATTTACAAGATCTTGTTGAGTAGATAAATAGCGTTATGTTCTAGATTATAGGGTTTTATTGCTAATCGTAACCCATCCCAAATTGCAGCTATTTGTTCTAGTTGCCCTTTTTATGGTACATTTTTTCTGCCATATTTTGGACCTCTATCCTTTCAGTTTTCCTTTTCATTTACTTCATTGTTATTATTACTTCTGTGACACAGAAAATTGTTCTGTTGCAAAACTTTAAGAGTGTTAAATGATTAGTTTCCTGTTTCATCCACTTCAGTGTGCAAGTTCTCTCACATGTAAAAGGGGCCAGGTCCATATATCAGATTGCTCCATTGGTGCAAACAGGACTTAAAAGGACAACTGGGTATTCCTAATGTAGGGGAGGCCACCGTGGCATGTCTCTATACCACCCACTGCGCCCGCTTCCACACAGCAGGAGTTCCAAAGGAGAAGCTGCAGTATGGCCAGAGTGTGGTTTGCTTCTGTGAATGTGTCCAGTCAGTGGAATGGCCCCTGAGAAACTGTTTCCAGCCATTGGATGTTAAAGCAGCCCTGTGGCATCTCTAAGGTATGCTGGGGGTCAGTTCATTCCCATGCCAGGCTCAGGGTAGCTGGAAAGGCGACTGAGACCTTGACACATCTGAAAATCAAACCTAGGATCTTTTATGGTTGTTTTTAAATAAAAAGGCTAGGATTGGAATTAATATCTCGTCAACTATATTGAAAATACCAATACAAGTTTAATTTTAAAAAAGCAAACCATATGATCAAAAGTACCCTAAAATCTCACTGCGGCTTTAAATTATGGCCCTTTAGGATTTCAGAGGAGTTTTGAACATGTGAAAATACTGCAGTGTGGTTATTTCTCAACACTGGGGTCTCTGAGATAAATCTGTCATGTGCTAACAAGATCAACAACTAGCAGTTATGTTTTCTCTTATATTTCTGTATCTATAAGTAAATATTTTGTAACATATTTTTAAAAATGACTGCCATTCTACATTTCTTTATCATGTAACCATCTTAATCTCAACAGTTCAGAATCTTCTCTGTCTATACTTTTGCAGATTTTAATATCTTTGGCTCCTCCACAATGACTTTTTTTCACATTTTTTCAGGGGGGCACAATAAATCATTTAATATAGCTTTGTGAATAATTTCAGTTGTCTCTACAATCCTTACCTAATCTTTTAATTTCACCCAGGGTAAATAATTAGACTAGTTTCAAGGATTAATGACTGAGGGTTTTCAAAGCTGAGCAGGGTTTGGAGTTTGTTTGGGTTTCAAGCCCTTCTGTGCAACAGCCATTAGCTTTAATGGGAACTGAGGAGCTAAAAGGCCACATGCTACTACAAAAATATAATCCAATGAATCTCCAGTCCATAATCTATTTATTTTTAAATAATTGTTTAAATGGATTACATTTGTACATCACCATGGCACTTGGGTGCTTCATATAGCTTACAATACAGCATTAAATTAACAATATTTGCAAAGTGCTGTCAGACCCCCTTTATCTTGTGTGCTGCTGCTATCACTAAAATGACATAAATAGGTTGCCTGGGCTCCAGTATAGACCGCAGAGCCAAAGCTTTGTAATGGGGATTCAGTCCTCAACTCAAGCACAGCGGCTCAGTTAGGCAGCCTTTGCACCATGCTAACACATAAGAAACAGTGCACTCCCATGTAGCACATAACTCATAACTGCATTTAAAACCTACAATTATAACCCTCCCCCCCACCCACTAAAATCTCTCTAGACCTGTTGAGCCACAAACAAGGAAGTGGTCAGTGTCAAGCAAAAATTCAATTAAAAGCCTCTGATGAAAGCCTTAATTAAAGGCTCGTCAGAACAAATGTGCCTCATACTATGTCCTGACGCCCATCAAACTCTGGTCTGAGAGAGCGCCACAGGAAATGAAGATGAGATGCTCCAAAACAGCCTTGCTGTCCACCTAGAGAGCTCTATCTCAGGAGTGACTAGTGACAATCTATCCTGTCACTGCAGCAAGGAAGAGAAGGGGCTTTTTGAATAATGGACTTCCAGATTATTCATAACTGCAATCAGCACCTGGAATTTCACCCCAAAGTCAATAGGGAGAAAGGGCAAAACACCGAGCACCAACATGATGGGCTTCCAGCATCCTCTCCCATTTCAGAGTGAACTGCAATATTTTGCACCAGTTGCAGGCTTCTGAGTGGGTGGAGTGGTAGGGGACACTGCCATATAGTACTGGCCCATATTCTCTTTGTTACTGAAGCCTAGTCAGGAAAGGAAAGGGACGAGAAACAGGTAGGGTACAGTCAGGCAGCTACTTACTACTCCTCAGTTGTGGCCCTGGTGTAAATTAGAGCAACCTAGGAGCTACTCCAGCTTACACCAGTGCGCTGTAGTCCCCAACGGACCAAACTCCAGTTGAGAATTGGCAGGACACAGACTTGCTCCACTCCACCTTGCCTCCACAGCTTTTCCCCATCCCCCGCCACCTCCAACATGCCCCATACACCATACATGGGCTGTTTACGCAGGATTTATGCCATTTGAGAGATTTCCTTTGCCAGACAAATTTTCAGTTACTAGGGCCAGATTCCAGCCATTTTGCACCACCTGAGAAGTGCAAAGCACCTGGAACAAGAGGAGAGGATCTGTATCCCAGGCTACAAAGACGTAGATAACAATGACAAGAGGTGTGGTCCTGGATTCATTGAAGTCAATAGCAAAACTCCCACTAACCCTAACGGAGTCAGAATTTCACTCATGGTATGCATTACAAAAGAGAAGCTGCTTTATTTTTTAGCTAGCCATACATAGAAAGGAGCACTATAGACTACTACTGCTTCTATGGAGATCTTGGAAAAGGATAGACAACACCAGGAATCCAAAAAAGGGAGGAGAATAAATCCCAATCAATTCCTCTAAACACTTTCCAAAAAGCTACCAAACGCTACCAAACGCTACCAAAAAGCGTTTGTCATATCCAGGTTAAACCTCAGCCAGATCACACTCTCCAGCCCTCTACCTTGGCTACACACTGGGAAAGTAGAAAAGACACACAATCTGGATTTGAGAAGATGTGCACCTGAACATCAGCAGTGCATAGAGGCCACTGCAGCCCAAAAGTTGAAGAAACAAAAGGAAAATCACAATAAACCAAAAGAAAATATTCTCCATTTCAAGTAAAGAGCAGTCTATTCACAGCCAGCCATGCCTCTAGTTTAATAGACTAACATAACTGATATCCACTGTCATTTCCATAAAGCAGCATTTTTATAGTCCCGGGGCATATTTTGATAATTGATTGATTAAAATATTGAATAGTACAGGTCCTATTAGAAAAATCTATCAGAAAAGTAATCTTCAACCCAGTTACAAAGCCCTCAGAGAAGGTATCCAGAAATCATTATAACACTATATAATTAGTTTATGATTTTATCAGCGTGTGTGTCGGCAGGAGCAAAAAGAGGCTGCTCTTAAGGGAGACAATTCTATCACAACAAGCCTTACAATGCTATTCATGTAAAAACCTCTCATTGTCTGAAAATCCTTTGCCATGGCAACTTAAAATCACCTGCTTCCAAATAATTTTAGCTTAACCATCCTTCCTAACCCTTGAGCTGCAGACCTGGTATTTCAACCAAGAATATTAAATCTTCCTAATAGGTATATGCATTATCTCTACAAAGACCTTCATGATGAGCTGTTCCATTTACTCTACAGGGACAAGTAATCATTTCAGGTCTCATTCATGGCAGAAATTATTGTATCAGAAATCTCCCATTCAAATCATTCAAAACTCTTGCCACACAGTACCAGGATGGCAGCAAACAGCTCTAAACGGAATCATAATTTTGTGCTGCTTTGCACTTGGTGACAGCACTGATCCTCTTATCATCTTCAAGGATATCTGATAAGAATTATCTGATTCAGTGGAAACTTGAGACAGTTTCAGCTACAGAGGTACCAAATAGTTTAGCAAAATTCAGGTACACACTACTACTGAATGGAGTGGAGATTTTCTCTAATTCAATCAAGACGATTGAGTACATAGGAAAGTTAAACGAGAGAACAGCAAAACCGACTTTTTTGTGGGTATAAAAATGCATTCAAGTGCATTTTCAGTCACGATTTTTTCAACCTGCATTTTATTGTAAGTACAGGGTTGGATTAATATCATATGATTCTTAAATTTACATGCCACCAACAATGAATTATAAATAAGCCAACAAAAACAAAAGCTCTACCCCAAACATTTTATCATACGTGCACAAAATTGTCTGCCTATCAGTATGATTCCTGACTCTCATGTTAAGGTGGTAGGGAGGAGCAAGTACATTTAGCACAAATTGGTTCTTGTTTAACTTGACTATTCTGGACTGTTACTTAGAGTGCAAGCTTTTTGCGGTAGGGACTGTCTTTTTGTTCTGTGTTTGTACAGTCCACAAATAATAAACAATAGTAATATGGCCATGTATACGGAGAAAAGGTAATCCTGGATTGCAAGGCCAAAAGGAGGCAGAAAACCCCCACAGCTTAGTGCTCCTGAGTGCAGAAGGGCTCAAAGAACTTGTGTCTATTCTATTATTAATGTTACAGTGGCACCTACAGGTCACATTGTGCATACATACAGTAAGAGGTAGCCTGTACCTCAGGACCTTAATAGACAATAAAAAAGGCAGAAGGGAAAACAGAGGCACAGAGAAATGAAGTGACTTGCCCAAAGTCACACAACAAGTCAGTGGCAGAGCTGCAAATAGAGCTCAGGTCTCCTGAGTCCTCACCACTGCCCTATTTACTACAATACAATGCACTATACCTTACATTCTCTGAATCAAATTCTATTTCCGATTACATAAACACAAGGTGTCAATACAGGCAAACAGACTTATACATCAGAGCAGAAATTGACCATTTATCTTGATTTTCTTCCTCCCCAACAACTGGATCATGCACAGCAGTGGTGCCCGGGCCATGGGAGATACTGTAATTTATAAAGACCGATTGAGTGGGAAGTTAGTGGCATATTCCAGATATATAGCATTCATTTCTCTTTTTCTTTTAGTCATCTCTCTTTGTTTTACCTCTTGGAAAATTTCAGAGCAGTGGTCTGAAGAAATGGCCACAACTATCATTTAAATAACATTTTATCGTTTGTCACTGTGCTTAACTCTCATTGAAATCCAGTCTTGGGTTTGTGGAGTTAACGACTTAACAGAGTGTAATACAAATCCACATGATTCTTCCAAATGCTCCTTTTTGAATTTGGATAACTCAGTTAGCTGATAGATGACTAAAATTGGATGTAGTCAAGTATTTCCCTATTGATTGCACATCTGAAAAAGCTCAGATAGGCATTAACTTAAGCCCAAAAGATTCTTTATAGAGCCACTTGTATTAGAAGGTATTATATGAATTAAAGTGTCTTTAATTAATAAACAAGGGGTATTATGTGGGGAGATTTCTGCCCAGTTGAAGGTTCCTTTACTTGTCAGAGCAGTGTAAAAGGGCCTTAGTATAACTGAGAACCAGCCCTCTAATTTATACACATTGTATAAAGGCTTGATCTTGTACCACGAGGCCAATGAGAGTTTTGTCATTATCTTCAACTGGATCAGAAGCAGACCCTGCAGGCCAGATTTTTAAAAGTATTTAGGTGCCTAAAGAAACAGTTAGGTGCCTAGCAGATTTTAAAAAGCACCTAGGTGCTTAACTCCCATTAATTTCAGTGGGACTTAAGTGCCTAAGCATGTTTGAAAATCTCACTAGGAGGATCCTATCAGTACCATTAAACACCTAAATACCTTTAAAAATCTGGTCTTAATGCCAACAATTCTATTTTGCAACTCACTGTATTATTTGACTCAATATCCTTTGCCAGTGAGTTCCAGAGGTTAATTATATGTGGTCTTTCCTCTTGCCTGTTAAAATTTGCTGCTGCTTAACTTAACTGAATGCCACTTTTTTGTTTGTACTGTGCAAAGGAATAAACAAGAACATGCAACTTGCCAAAATCCCAACTCAGTGAAAATTTAAGGATTGTCCTGTATGAAATAAAATTGTCGCAAAAGATCCTTGTTATTTTAATAAAGTTCTTTATTACATTAAACTGCCTTTATTTTAATATGTTGCATGTTAAGCTTTATTCCAGTAATACCCAAAAGATACAGCAGAGCAGCATGTTTGATGTCATCCTGTAACTGAGTTGACATAAAGCTTGACAAATATGCTTTTGAACCACTCCTAATGCTTGGGCTTATTTAGACCTTTCCAGAGAAAGAGTGCATTCAAAAAAAAATGAATAAATAAATAAATAAATACATACATACATGCGCATGCTTTGTGTGGATTAGTGTGGCTACTGCACAGCTTGTACTATTCTACGTTACTTTGTGTTTTATGATCTTTATCAAACCCATTGTGTGAGCATGCTTTCAGCCTTAACGATCTGTGGTGATGCATAGCTTGCACCTCTTGGTGTCCTTTAGAAAGCCAAGCTTATTGCCTTCCTGACAATTTGCATGTCATTACTTTCAAATACTTTTCTTTGTGGTCTGGTTTTAAGAAACTACAGTATATCACTGTGTGGAAGTCATGCTAACCTAATTAAATAATCAAGTGATTTATTGTTTCTAGTATATCCTGTTGTCTTTCCGACATTCTGATTAGCTTGCTAGACAATATCTGATCAGCTTGCTAGGCAATATCTGATCATATGTTGTTGTTTTTCTATGCCTTAAAATTCCATTTTGGAATATGTGCTATTCAGCCCAATTTCATTCTCTGCAAGTAAAAATTGACAGGAAAATTGCAGGAAAGAATCAAAGCATGTTATACTTAAATGTAAAAAATGTTACTGCCTGACAAGTAAAATGCAGAATATTTTAAAAGCAATGAATTGCCTAAGATACAGCATAGAGATTAATAAGTATTTCTCTCTTATTAATGAGAGTGAAAATCAAAGGTGAAACATGTAAAACCAGGCGTGACAGGATCCATGTAACTAGAAGAATATATTTTATTAAAACAATATTGAAATCAATGCAGCGCAAGTTTGTACCATATGGATATTTGGGGCACTGCCAAAAAAGTTGCACCCGTATGTCCCTTTGCCAGAAAGTGAACTAAAAGTTGTGTGATGCATTAAAAAGTTCAGAGAAACCTCATCGTGCTTGTCTATGCACCAGATGTGATGCTCATGGGGAAATATTGTTATTATTCTAGCAACAAAAATATAAGGTACTGGCAGAGTGGTTGCTACCAAGTCGGTCCTGAAGATTCTGGGTAGTACAATACACAAGGATCATTTTAAAGACTGTTGACCCAAACCTATGATATAAACAGCTTGCTATGTTGTTGAGGAATTCCTTTTGTCATCTTTGCAGAGATAGAATCTTAAATCACTCCTATTTTCCTTTTCGTTTTAATATAACCACATTATTATATAATTTAATGTAAAAAAGTTACAGCTCCTCTTTTCTCATTACTGATGCATGTACAGCAGCTGGATTTTGTCTTTAGATGGCAGCCCTATCAACATATTCAAGCTATCGCAGTTCACCTTTGCCTTGTTACCCAACACGTGAAATAAACAACCACAAACAGCATACAAAACACACACATATACAATATATGTCATTCTTCTATTTGTGATGCCTGATTGCTGTAATAGAAGACAAACAAAAAAAAATTCCCCCGGGGCTCTTCACATTTTGAAGCAGATTTCATAGAAATTTAACTCAATTTCAGGAGTATAATTGAACTAACAATCTGTTCTCTCAGACAGGACGTCCCCTGCTTGATATTATGCAGGGCTGGACAGATGCTAAGGCAGATTTGAATGTACCTCAAAGCACTGCTGGATTTTTCTAAAAGCAAGATGTGTGTTGGGTAGGTCAGGCAGCAACACTTTGGGTGATTCTATTCTTCCTTCCCACCTTCTATCAGCATTCAACTATGCTAAAACTGTAAACAAGGGGAAAATATAGCAAATAGAATGTAAACAAGGAGAGCCAATGTGTCTATACTAGGAATGACTCCAAGTAAGCAAACCCTTATGCAAATAGCAATGGCTCTGGTATGCTTAGGGACTGTGTGTGTTCTGTGCTGAAATCAAGAGTGAACAGAAGCTGCAGAAACTGCTTTATAAAATCTGTGCGATTTAGGTCACTCAGTCTGGCTGTTGAAACTGAATCCCCAGATTCAGGGTCCTCTCTGGATACAGTACAATCAGAAATAAAGAGGAATGTAATGGCTTCTAGGACTGGTTATGAACAGTAAAGAAACAAAAAAGAAAAATTGTATTAATTTCTTTTAGCCAGGGCTTGAAACCAGACACACAATGAGTAAATTGGAACAGAGTGAAATACAAATCAGCAAAGAATTTTTGTCTCTGCAGTTTGCAGTTGAACAGAACAATGTACAATCTTTTACATATATATATATATATATATATCTTCAGCCTTGTCTTTGATCAGCTTATTTTAGGGCATTGGGGTACTCCATCAGTGTAAAGCCCATCCTCTGTAGGATTTGGAGTTGACTGTGACAATGCCTAGATATTATGGCATAAATATATTGGACAGAGAGGGGTGTGACCAGGGTACCTAGGAGATGTGCTGATTAATTAACCAATTTAGATTAAAAAAAAACATAAAAGAGCATCTATCCCAGGTTCTGGGGGGGAGGGGAACATACATAATTTTAATTTTCACTATGAATATCTTTGCAATAAATGAACAAATGTGCCCAGATGACTTAATAACAAAATAAAACCTCCTCCACAGCGAGCATAGAAATAAAATCTACCAACCTGCATTCCACTGCTTCCCACATGCGTGGGAAAAAAGATGGGCCTTGCAGTGCGCCCAGAAGGTAAGCAAAGTTGGACTCACAGAGGAATTCGAACCAAGTCAAATATGGTCAGGGCAGGCCCACAACATTTTGGCACCTGAGGCGGGGAGCTCAAATGATGCCCCCATGCCCCCTCGCTTGGGCCAAAACACTGAAAGGTCTTAGTTCTGCCTTCTTCCTGTTCTACTCCTCTCATGGTACTGCTCTGCTACCTACCCCAATAAAGGAGAACAAACAACTTAAAATGCCTTGTTCAAAAATTTTAAGTAACATTTAACTTTCAAACGCCTGAACAGCAAATGTAACTTTTCTTGTCTGCATAGTAAACACTGGCATTTTTATCTGTTCGAATAATCAATGTGGTGCTTTCCGGGCCTTCTTGGCTGTAAAGATTTGAACTGCTTCCTGCTGAAGGTCCATAGTCTGGGCCAGCTCATGCTCTGTTGAGATGGTTGCAAGGCCGACCAGCCTCTCCTGTGTCATTGTGGAGCGTAGATGTGTTTTTATTAACTTCAGCTTGGAGAAGCTGTGTTCTCCACTGGCAGCTGTTACAGGAAGTGTTAGAAGTATGCGCAGAGCAACAAAAGCATTTGGAAAGAGGGTGGTCATCTTATTTGTGCACATATATTCCAGAACAGCCTTTGGAGTTGATCCTGCTGAATGTATCTTGAAAGGGCTTTCAATTCATCCCCTAAAACACTCGCATCAATATCGTGCATGTCATCATGTGTCAACACTGTTTCTAGTGCCCTGCATTGCTGGTGTAGGTCTTCTTCAGGTATAGTGAGGTGTTTTGGAATATCATACAACATCCCAAATATACTGCTGTGTTCCTTGAGCTGCATGAAACGTTCTTCAACTAACTGTATTGCACAATCTAGCACCTGGTTAAAGAATTCAACTTTGAATTGTTGTTTGGGGTCTCTTATGGGATTATCCCGGGCCTCATAATCAAAATATCTTCTTCTTTGGTGACTCTTGTATTCTTGAATGGGTGGGAAAATAGCTTCAATGTGAAGTTCCTCTGCCAACTTCTGTGCAGTCTTCAGAACATTTTGAAATCCCTCATCTGACCAGTAAGGCTGTAGGTATGACTTTGCTTTGTCCAGTTGTTCCATTGCTCCAGATATATCAAGGTCAACACCTTGGAGTCTCTTGCTTACAAAATTTATTTCAAACAGTATGTCATGCCACAACTCTAAGCCACACAGAAATTTGAAGTTATGTATGTTTCTGGTGATTCTATTTCCCCCTGCCACTGTTTTCCCACGAACAGTTCCTGTCATAGCATTATCCTCCATAATGGCAACTATGGTATCATCTATCTTCAATTTGGTGTTTGATAGGCTTTATCGCCTCCACTCGACTTTCCCATGGTGTGGCACTCAGTGGTTTCAGTGTCAGACAGGTTGTTTCCAGATGTTGCTTCAAAATTTGCCATCCATGAGTTGATACAGAGAGAAATACATAGATGCTTTGAATTACATTAAAAAATTCAGCAGCCCCACTAGAAGCTGATGCTGCATCATTGACCACCAAGTTCAATGAATGAGAAATGCATGGGACAAAAAAAGCTTGAGGGTTTAACTCTCAGATCCGTGTCTGCACTCCTCTGTTCTTTCCTCTCATGTTGGCACCATTATCGTAGCCCTGACCTCTCATGTCAGCTATTGCAATACCCGTATCTTCCAGCTTTTTAAGAAGCACATTTGTCATACCAGCTCCTGTAGTATCATCAATGTCAATAAATTCTAGAAAACGCTTTCTGACCGTCACCATTGCAGGGACATTTTCACTAGGTTCTGTTGTTGTTACAAAACTCACCATTAAAGTAATTTGTTCCATATGGCTGATGTCAGGTGTGCAGTCCAGAATAACAGAGTAATATCTTGCTGACTTCAGATCTGCCACAATCTTCTGTTTGACTTTCGTTGCCAGTAACTGTATGATCTCATTTTGAAAGGTTTTTCCAAGGTAGTGGTGTGTGTGAATTTCTTTGGTGGTGACTCTTTCATAGATTCATAGATATTTAGGTCAGAAGGGACCATTATGATCATCTAGTCTGACCTCCTGCACAACGCAGGCCACAGAATTTCACCCACCACTCCTACCAAAAAAACCTCACACCTATATCTGTGCTATTGAAGTCCTCAAATTGTAGTTTAAAGACTTCAAGGAGCAGAGAATCCTCCAGCAAGTGACCCGTGCCCCATGCTACAGAGGAAGGTGAAAAATCTCCAGGGCCTCTTCCAATCTGCCCTGGAGGAAAATTCCTTCCCGACCCCAAATATGGCGATCAGCTAAACCCTGAGCATATGGGCAAGATTCATCAGCCAGATACTACAGAAAATTCTTTCCTGGGTAACTCGGATCTCACCCCATCTAATAGCCCATTACAGGTTACCATGAATATTTAATTAACAAAACCATGTTATACCATCATACCATCTCCTCCATAAACTTATCGAGTTTAATCTTAAAGCCAGATAGATCTTTTGCCCCCACTGCTTCCCTCGGAAGGCTATTCCAAAACTTCACTCCTCTGATGGTTAAAAACCTTCGTCTAATTTCTAGTCTAAATTTCCTAGTGGCCAGTTTATATCCATTTGTTCTTGTGTCCACATTGGTACTGAGCTTAAATAATTCCTCTCCCTCTCCGGTATTTATCCCTCTGATATATTTATAGAGAGCAATCATATCTCCCCTCAACCTTCTTTCAGTTAGGCTAAACAAGCCAAGCTCCCTGAGTCTCCTTTCATAAGACAAGTTTTCCATTCCTCGCATCATCCTAGTAGCCCTTCTTTGTACCTGTTTCAGTTTGAATTCATCCTTCTTAAACATGGGAGACCAGAACTGCACACAGTATTCCAGGTGAGGTCTCACCACTGCCTTGTATAACGGTACTAAAACCTCCTTATCCCTACTGGAAATACCTCTCCTGATGCATCCCAAGACCGCATTAGCTTTTTTCACAGCCAAATCACATTGGCGGCTCACAGTCATCCTATGATCAACCAATACTTCAAGGTCCTTTTCCTCCTCCGTTACTTCTAATTGATGCGTCCTTAGCTTATAACTAAAATTCTTGTTATTAATCCCTAAATGCATGACCTTACACTTCTCACTATTAAATTTCATCCTATTACTATTACTCCAGTTTACAAGGTCATCCAGATCCTCCTGTAGGGTATCCCTATCCTTCTCTAAATTGACAATACCTCCCAGCTTTGTATCATCCGCAAACTTTATTAGCACACTCCCACTTTTTGTGCCAAGGTCAGTAATAAAAAGATTAAATAAGATTAGTCCCAAAACCGATCCTTGAGGAACTCCACTGGTAACTCCCTCCAGCCTGACAGTTCACCTTTCAGTAGGACCTGTTGTAGCCTCCCCTTTAAACAATTCCTTATCCACCTTTCAATTTTCCTATTGATCCCCATCTTATCCAATTTAACTAATAATTCCCCATGTGGCACGGTATCAAATGCCTTACTAAAATCTAGATAAATTAGATCCACTGCGTTTCTTTTGTCTAAAAAATCTGTTACTTTCTCAAAAAAGGAGATCAGGTTGGTTTGGCACGATCTACCTTTTGTAAAACCATGTTGTATTTTGTCCCATTTACCATTGACTTCAATGTCCTTAACTACCTTCTCCTTCAAAATTTTTTCCAAGACCTTGCATACTACAGATGTCAAACTAACAGGCCTATAATTACCCGGATCACTTTTTTTCCCTTTCTTAAAAATAGGAACTATGTTAGCAATTCTCCAATCATACGGTACAACCCCTGAGTTTACAGATTCATTAAAGATTCTTGCTAATGGACTTGCAATTTCCTGTGCCAATTCCTTTAATATTCTTGGATGAAGATTATCTGGGCCCCCCGATTTAGTCCCATTAAGCTGTTTGAGTTTCGCTTCTACCTCAAATATGGTAATATCTACCTCCATATCCTCATTCCCATTTGTCATGCTACCATTATCCCTAAGATCCTCTTTAGTCTTATTAAAGACTGAGGCAAAGTATTTGTTTAGATATTGGGCCATGCCTAGATTATCCTTGACCTCCACTCCATCCCCAGTGTTTAGCGGTCCCACTTCTTCTTTCTTTGTTTTCTTCTTATTTATATGACTATAGAACCTTTTACTATTGGTTTTAATTCCCTTTGTAAGGTCCAACTCTACTTGACTTTTAGCCTGTCTCACTTTATTCCTACACGTTCTGACCTCAGTAAGGTAGCTTTCCTTGCTGATCCCTCCCTTCTTCCACTCCCTATATGCTTTCTGCTTTTCTTAATCACCTCTCTGAGATGCTTGCTCATCCAGCTTGGTCTACAACTCCTGCCTATGAATTTTTTCCCCTTACTTGGGATGCAGGCTTCTGATAGCTTCTGCAGCTTTGATTTAAAATAATCCCAGGCCTCCTCTACCTTTAGATCCATAAATTCTTCAGTCCAATCCACTTCCCTAACTAATTTCCTTAATTTTTGAAAGTCAGCCCTTTTGAAGTCAAAAACCCTAGCTGCAGATTTTATTTTTATTAATCCTTCCGTTCAGTTTGAACTGAATTAGCTCATGATCACTTGAGCCAAGATTATCCCCTCTCACCTTTTCTCCTGCCTGCCTGATGTGTCCCTTATACCCTCCTTCCTCCAGTACAGCACTCCACAATCTCTGTGCATCTAGAGCAGAGAGAATACATATGCACCAGCAGCAGACCCAATTTTCTGCATTCTGGGTCCTAGTGGCGCCCCCCCCCCCCACAGCCTGGCACCTGAGGCAGCCCCCTGAGTTCTCCTCATGGTAAGGCCAGCCCTGGGTATGGTAGAGGCAGAGACATGAACATATTGAGTACACTGCAGTCTCTGTCTCCTCACTAACCCTCTGAGCAACCTCTTATATACATTGAACAACAGGAAAGACAGAATAGACCCCCACGTTATCTTACATGCAGAGAAGCAATTGCCCACCCATTACCCTCTGGCTCCTCTCAGGCAAATAAGAATGGAGGCACCTAGGAGTGATACTGTCCCACCTAAGCTGGGGTACAAAGATAAGTCTATAGAAACATGTGGTCAGTGGGGGTAAAGGCTGCTATCAGAGCTAAAAGGGAGAGCATGGACACTTGGGACCTGATTCTTCTCTCACTTGTGCCAGTTTACACCAGTGCAACACACCTCACCCCAAGAGTTACTCCTGATTAACAGAGGTGTAAGTCTGAGGAGAATCAAGTCCTTTAACATAATAAATGGCCAAGAGGAAATCAATAACTAGTGCCACAAGAGCAGTTTCTACCCCACACCCAGGACTGACACCTTTTTGACAGAAGTCAAAGAAATCTGCAGATTCAAGAAATTTCCAGAACGGCTCTATTACAACCTTTTCAGTGGCCAGTCCCAACAAAGAAAAAGGTTGGAACCAGGCCAATTGCTTATCCTCATTGAATTTTGGTTTCTTGAGTAGAGGCCAGTGTGACACTCCATACCTCAAAGTAGCACCCTGGAAACCTCATATTCACTACTGTCTTATAATTATGATATGTTTTGTACAAAGTATACCTTGTGAGGTACCATTTTAAAAGTCTTGATCTGTTGAACATTAATATCCTGTTGGATTGTATGTGCTATCCTTATATGTAAAGTTATGAACTATTGTTATATGTGTTACTGAAATATGTTGTGAGGTTGGGAACACCAACAACCAGCCTTTCGGTTACAACAAAGGAGTAGCCATCAATAGCCAGACGGCATTAACGGCTCACCAACACAAGGGAGTAGCCATCAACACACAATCCACTATTCCAGAAAGTCCTTAGAGAAGGCACATATGCAATGGAGACTGCTTGACCAATGGGGACTGACTGACCCCCCTCGTCACAGCAAGGATCTTTCTAGCAGCTGGAAGAAGGTACAAAAAGAGAGACAGTGACATCATCACTTGGCCTGTCTCTCCCCCTACCCCAGTTCAATACCTGTAAGGATGTCTGGAGGACAAAGACTTTGAAATGGGGAAGTTTGGTCCCAGGTGGGAAGGTAGTTCTAGCCTGTGTTTTGAGGAACTGTAACCTGCTTGTACCATCTGTCAGGGTGAGAAAAGTGGTTTGATTCAACTCTTGTTTACACTAAAAGTTTAGGATTTAGAATGCATGTTTACTTTTTATTTTCTTAAGGTAACTATCTCTGACCTTTGTGCCTACCACTTATAATCACTTAAAATCTATATTTCTGTAGCTAATAAACGTATTTTAGTGTCTTATCCTTATCAGTGACTTTGCCTAAAGCCCTTGTGAAATCTGCTCAGATTACAAAGGCTGGTGCATGTCCACTTTTCTTTGACGAAGTGGCAAACCAGGTTTACATTGGCCAGGCTTCTGACCATTGCAAGATGGTACAGTTCTGGGGTGCAAGACAGGGGAGCTGGGGGGAATTGGCTGGAGCCTCCCTATTGATGGTTCACGGTTAGCTGGGAGATCATTCATGAAACTAGATAGGCATGTCCCTGCCTGTGGATGTCTGTGTGAGTGCAGTGCCTGTCAGAGGCTTGTAGCTTGACATCAGCATCAAAATGTGAGAGGCAGCCCAGGTTGGTGGGTTTGGAGGGCTCAGCAGTCCCATAATCCAGGTTGCACCCCGGGGCTACCATCACAGCCAGATAACAACATTCTTAAGAATAGCCATCACTATATCCCCCACCTCCACACGCACACACACAAGGTAACATGGACAATCTCCACCAACAGCTGAGACAGTACTTCCCTATTTGCCTGCACCAGCCAGGAAGGACATTGGTTCAATTGCCATTGGACCCCTTTAACTTGGAGCAGTCCTAGCACAAAGGACCATGAGTGAAAGTAGCAAGAAGAGAAGACGCCCCTCAAAATAGTGCTGTGTTTCCACTGCAGTAGACAATTCTGTAAACATCCAAGTGATGTTATCTACAAAGTAACATGAAACTTTTTTCTCACCATTCACCCCGTCCCCGCAATACCCTATAACCAAGAAGATGCAACTCAGATTAACCCAGATTTAATCTAGCAATTGACCAACTGGAACAGCTTTGCTGTACAACACTTTGCAAATGCTATCGTGAAGTCAAACAAACCTTTATTCATCTGCACAGCCACAGCTTCTGATCTTAAAAAATGTACATGTTGCAAGCTCATGCTTATCACTAAAAATTGGAAAGGATGCAGAGAAAAGGCACAAAAGTGATTTGAGGGTTAGAAAAAAATACCTTACAGTGAGAGACCTAAGAAGCCCAATCTGTTTAGTTTATCAACAAGGAGATCAAGAGATGACTTGATTATAATATATAAGTACCTTGAAGGTGAAAAAATATTTAGTACTAAAGGATTTTTTAAAGGTATAAGAAGAACCAATGGCTGGAAGTTAAAGCCTGATAAATTTAGATTACAAACAAGTCAAACAATTTTAACAGTGAAGGAAATTAACCACTGGAACAAACTACCAAGGCAAGTGAAATATTCTTGATCTCTTGAAGTCTTTAAGACTGTATGTCTTTCTAGAAGATAAGCTTTAGCCAAACACAAGTTTTTGGGCTCAGCACAGGAATAACTAGAGGACATTCTATGGCCTCTGTTTTACAGGAGTCAGACTACATGATCGAATGATCCTTTCTGGCTTTAAAATATATGAATCTATGAATTTGCAAGGGAACCTGACAATTAAATGCTCAAATCCCACTTGCAAATCTCATCCCAGGGACTAACTTTAGGTGCCCTAATTTAAAAATTTCAGCCTTAGGTTTTTTTTTCTCATATCAACTCATTATTCAAATGGTTATAAAATATTTCAGCATCCTTGCTTTGCTTGATGTGTCTTAACATGGAAAGTGGATAATTCTCCTAAGTTTTTTTCCCTTTAAAATTATTTGAAAATTTGTATTTTTCCAATAAAGAGCATTGTGAATGAGTATAATTTATTTTAATTTAACCTCATTTGCTGGTTAAACCCCATTGCACCTGCTTATGCAAACATTACCCAATTGCTAAAGACATACCTGATACACTCAGAAGCGGTTCAGCGGTTATGAAGTATTATATACACTGAATTTTGTATGGTTTATACTATAGGACACAGCCTATTAACTATTCTCATTACAAGGCATACAATATTTATTCTTTTAAGAGAATCATAGAAATATAGGACTTTGAGAAGTCATCTAGTTCAGCCCTCTATTCTGAGGCAAGATCAAGTATGCCTAGACCATCCCTGACTGGTGTTTGTCCAACGTGTTCCTAAAAACCTCCAATAAGGGGGATTCCACAGCCTACCTTGTTAACCTATTCCAGTTCTTAACTATCCTTATTAGGGAAAAAAATTCTAACTATATCTAACCTAAATCTCCCTTGCTGCAGATTAAACCCATTACCTCTTGTCCTACTTTCAGCGGCGATGGAGAACAATTGATCACCATCCCCTTTGCAACAGCCCTTAACATATTTGAAGACTTTTTATCAGGTCTCCCTAGTCTTCTTTTCTCAAGAGTAAACACACCCAGTTTTTTTAACCTGTCCTCGTAGGTCAGGTTTTCTAAACATTTTATCATTTTTGTTGCTCTCCTCTCGACTCTCACCAGTTTACCCACATCTTTCCTAAACTGTGGTACCCAAAACTTGTGCAGAAATGTTGTCAGATGTACTAACAGGAAACTACCCAACGCAACGAAAAATAGTCTCAAAAGAACAGTCATTCATTAGCATTTTACCCAGTCAGTTTTGTAATTCACTCATGTGCTGGAAGCAGCAAGTGCTCTCAGTGGACACCAGATCTTTGAACTCAAAACACTGACATTTTTATTTCCATTGGCCACTGAACTCTAATGATGCCCCTAGTCTTCCTCATTTAGTATGAGCCCAAGTAAATGGACACTGTGACTTTCTCACATAATGAGGTACACTCAGCTCCTTTTAATTCCCTCCCCCCTTCCCTCCCCCACTCCCCCCCAAATCTGTGATTTAGGTTGATAACATCTAGAATAAAAGGACTGGAGATTTCAGGGCCGCAGCTGTCACAGAAGGGAAATCAACAAACATGCAGCTATTCATACACACTGCTCTCTCAGCTCCATCATCATCCTACTTTTGCAAGAGGCAAAAGTGATAATTCTACACTTTCTGTAGCTATTTGATTATCCTCTTAAGTGGTTAAATTCCCATGTAACTAAGATACTGTCATGGATATTCTACCCCTTTGTACCTGTAGCCCAAAGACAGCTTGGCTTGTGTTGCCCAGGTAGGACGAAGACCCATAATCCTGATTTCTCTGTCACTTCTGCAGGGTTATGGAAATAAACCAGGACAGGTAAAGTTGCTGGGGAGAGAATGCCATGGAGGCCCATTATGTTACAGAATCAAGCTGATGTTCACAGAAAGCAGAAGAGAAAATGGATAACTGAAAGCGGAGGAGCCTGGACTCAATGAGAGAAGAAATCGTGTTGTTCTCCTAATTTTATTTACCTTGAAAAGGAAGAGCTTTGATTTGGCAGTTTTGTACCTTGGAACTTTGCTTTTATTTTTGTTTGGCAATCTAATCTCCCGCTATCAAGGGAGAGCCTCCCCCGTGACAAGTCACATTTTCTAACATATTTGATGAACCTTGAGTCTTCAGACCAGTAAACAAATTTCCAAAAACAAACCACCTGAAAAAGTATACATAAACTGGCAATATTGCTAGAGAATAAGAAATATGTAACCCGTTTTCCTATACATTTTATTACAAGAAAAGTATACATTAGCAATAGAAGTGCCAGAACCACCATTTCCTATACATTCACAGGTATATTTTCAGCACAGGATTGGGCATTAGGCATCTCAATTCTCATCACTGTAAACAACTACCACTGACTTCAGTGGGAATATAGGATCAAGGCTCTAATTTGCGATTTTCCCCCCTTTCCTTTGAGATGCACACACATGCCAGTTTCCCACCTGGAAACAGAACAGGGAAACCTATAAAACAGTCACACACAAAATAGTACACATCAATCACCTGTCCTGCCCACACAGGGCTTAGACCAGGGGAAAAAAAAGCATGTAAAATGTAAGTAATGTGTAATCAGATTTTCAGATCAGTCTTATAATTTCATTAGAAAGTAATACAAGCTCCCTAGAACTTGAAGTGCACAGCAATGTCAATAAAATGCTTATGGTGCTTTACAAATCATGTGGCTTTACAGAGTCCCTCCCCCAACCCCAAAATCCTAACTATATTTTTCAAGCTTCTACCAAAATTTAAGCATTGATCTAAAAATGTATTTAGTCTGGTTCACCCCCCGCCCCCGATTTGAGTATAATATTTTTTAAAAAATTGTTTCTTTTCAACTATAGCAAAACCAAGAAATAGGCAGCAGCTTTACAGCCAGTATCTCAATTGCGGCAGCTTTCAGCATTATTAAAAGCAAATTAAGCCTGCTGGTAAGCCTATGTGCAACTCTGTTTGACTAATTGCCCCAAGGACTCCAGCACTGCAACACTAGCTACAGTATTTCTGAATCTATTTCACAGCTGCACATATTGTTATGATGTTCTTGTAGAGTTAAGCCAAATCTTGGATGTTAATCACTACATTTTAAATAAAATAATTATTAATACGTGAATAATAATTATGTGTAGGTAGGCCTTCCTCTTCCTTGGGGTTGCTGTACAACAGAATAAAAACAAATACAACATAAATTAAACAAAAACCCTCTTAAAATTAGACCAAATGAGAAAATCCAGTTTTAAAAAGGCAAGATTATTACTTTTTAAAAGTGGAAAGGAAAGGAATGGAAAATTAGCACTGGAAGGATAAATTCTCCTCCTCCACACTTTTTTGTTGTTGTTGTGGATCTGAAGTTGAGATAATGAGCAGTTTGTTTACAAGGTTCATCTATCAATCTGACCAGCTGATTGTTGATCACTCCATCCTTGGTCAACGTCTATTACTATAGGGGTTTATACATGTAATTAGAAATCTCTCCCTTCTCAAATAATCCAGCTGCTAAAATAGCAACTGTATGTTAATTCTGACTGAATCTATATGCCGTTTGCTTGTAGTAAAGCGCCTGTATTAAAGCTTCTGACAGCAATGTTTACAAGCTCGGTACAATTCTAATTTAATTGTTAATCGGCATGTACAATCTAGTTCTCACCCTAGGCATTGCAAGAAAACATAGCAGAACAATTTGACTCTGCTGAAATAATGTCCCTTCTTAGTAGGAATTGCCATATTTTAGATGGTCCATCTAATTCAATATGTTGTTGCAGTCAAGTAGCCTGTAGCAGATGATTCAGTGGAAAGTGCAACCCCCTCTTCCCTTCCTCAACTCACCCCGCAAATGAACAAACATAGGAAAACCTATTCATAAGGAAAGTTTCTTCCTAACCCAGGTTGACGTATGCCCTGAAGTATAAGGGTTTATAGCTCTTAATTTTGATATAATATGGAGATTTTTAGCCCATATAAATGTCAAATCCCTCCAAGCTTTCAGCCTCAGAACTGGCTTCCCCAGTTGAGGAAAATGATCAACTGATGGATGGAAAGGACAGAGTTGGATTGGAGGGACCAACTCCCTTAGGCCTTTTCTATAATCCGAAATAGCAACCTGTCAGGTAAAAGACAGCACAGAAATTACCAGCTGTGCCAGAGCAGAGAAAAGCTGGGATCAGAGAGGTAAATTCCTGTCTACACTGTGATACGGAGGACATCATCAGGTGGTATTTTGATCAACATAGAAGAGTCAGTTTCAACACAAGGGTGCTATGAAGGTGATACACCTGGTTATTTTGATTTGATCCCATCCCCCATGGGCAATCTAACACAAACAAAATTTACCTTGAGGTCACACATGAGGCTGTTCAGGAGGGATTAGATAACTATGCAGGCTACACTCATCTTTTGCCTCTGTCTCTGCCAGTCAGTGACACCTTAGACGTTATGGTGATAGGCATCACAGACAACCCTAAGATGGCTAGATAGCTTCTGTACAGAGTGTAAAGGCTCTGATGGAGTCTTTAGGATTAATATAGGTGGGTATGTAGTTGTTGTGGTGTTTGTTTTTTATTGTTAATTTTGCCCATTAATAAATCTCTTTTCTTTTCCAGTAAGGTTTTTCGTGTTATTCTTTCAATACGGCTGGTAGCAAAGTCACAGCACTCAATGTATTTCTCTTCTACAATATTATATTCATGTTGGCTGGCTTTTAAGGTTTTTTATATTTTAATGAAGTTATTAAAATGAAAGTTCTGACTTGCATAATTCATGAGCATTCACTATCTCTTCAAAATTTCTGACTCTAAACTATTCTTTCTTGTCAACGACGTTTTTTTTTTATAAGACACCCAAGAAAGGCTTTTTAAATGTGAAGGTGGTGTTGAAAACAGATTTTTAATTACAGGAAACTGTAGCTTTATTTCTGTTGTAATATAATTTGGTCCCTTGGGATAGTTTTATGTTTATGATATTGGCTTTGCAGACAAAAAATGCTGAAAATCTGATTTATTTTCTATTTATAATCCATTAATACTGAGATTAGTGGAGACACATAATGCACTGGATTATGGGCCAGCTTCTCTTTTATGCCAAGATATGCTTGATTTTGCAGAAAGTGGCACTGGACCACCAAGGAGCCAATTACAATTCTCTTCTCTTCCCAATTCTTCTTAAATCCTGACTCTGGCATAGATTAGAGCAGCCTAGGGGCTGCCATAATTTATGCAACCTGGCAATGGTTCCAAAGTTACTGTCCAATGCAGCGCACTCCAGCCATGCCACTCCTCATCCTTTATGCACAGGTGTCATAGGAGCTTGCCACACAGGCTTTATGCCTGCTGGGAAAATGCAGACAGTTTCTGCAGAGAGGTGGCTGTAAATCTGGCCTTACTTTGTGGGCTGTATGGAAGGCTGAGTTGCAACCCATTTTTGAAATCTTTTTAACTTGTCCAAATAATATAGATGCAATTTTGAACAGCTCCTAAAGGACTTAGGAGCCTATCTCCCATTGACATGCAAAGGGACTTAGGTGCCTAAATTACTTAGATGCTTTTGAAAATTTTACCTATAAAACCATGTAGCAAGGTCTTACCGAATGTTGGCAAACAGAGACAATCTTGTCATACCCAACATTTCTAGAAAACACTTTCCAGATATCAAAGTGCAGGAAAATATTTAAAATGTCATTTTAAAACATACGTAGTTTTTTGCTAGAAGCCTTCATTCAGCAACAGCAATAATTTTCACTTGTTCTGTTGAGCTGATGAGCTAGGGCCAAGCAGTTCCAGTTTTCAAGCTAAGGCTTGCTTTAGTTGCTGCCTGATGTTGCAATTAAGTTGAAGGCCTAGAAGTTTATTGGTCAGATGGGTGATCTGAGCTTGTCACAAGGAGTCTAATGAATTTGATGATTAGTCTGTTGTCTTTTATTGTTTATTTCCTAAGTAATTTGAGCTTGTCTTTAAATGGCCTGTAATTTATGGAGAAGTACAAAATGCTGGAGTCAAGTTTTTTGGGGTTTTTTTGCAACTACAGTAGGAATTAAATCAGATACATATATTGACTCACAAGTTTAAAATTTCAGTGAAGTCATCACAGAAATACCATGCAATGTGGTTAGAAGAAGTTATTTCAACAAAATGTACCTCTTGCTGTTTTAGGCCCCATTCAGGAAAGCACTTAAGCCCGTCCCTATTTAGGGAAGCATTTAAATGCATGATTAACTTTAAGTGTGTCCTTAAATCCCACTGACGACAATGGTAAATTTAAATGCTGTCCTGAATAGGGGTGCCTTAGAACAACTAAAATAATTTTACAAATTGCTAAATTAAGGTTTTTGAAGCTATTGGGCTACATTGTGGCCAGTTCTACATGGGGGAAGACTGAGGGTATGTCTACACTGAACCTCCCAGCCCAGCTAGATAGACTCATGCTAGGGCAACTCGAGCTAGTGTGCTAAAAATAGCAATATGGTTGTTATGACTTGGGCTGGAGTTGGGGCTCTCAAGCCTAGGGGGTCAAGCCCAAGCCGTAATGTCCTCACTGCTATTTTTAGCACACTAGCTCAAGACCTGCTAGAGTGAGTCTGTGTATCCGGGCTGGGTGGCTCACTCCCAGCTACAGAGTAGACATACCCTGAGGGTACTAGTTCCTACTCCCTTAAAATGCTGCACAGTGATCTTCCTCCATGTGAAAAAGGCACTGCACACATTTACCAACACCAGCAACAAAACCCAAAAAGTGTGGAATAAAGCATGAAGGAAACCTACTGCCCTCCCTCTGATGCAACTGCAATGTGTGTGCTGCCCAGAAGCATGTCCATGTCAGAATTCCACAGGAACTGGGGTGCTCCTCCTACTTTGAACATGCAATACAGGTAACAAACTCTTCTGTGGGGCACAGAGTTCAGGTGTAACATAATGCTGTATCCCTTCCTACTCCCCCTTTTGCATGCCCTTCTCACAACAGGAAAGGATAACAAAAAATAAAATGGTTTTTAACTTGAAAAACAGCAGATTTTTCTCTATTTTTCACAAACTTTTAAGATTCTTTTCCCATGTGACACCTACATAATTTCCATCTCCTGCTAATGGCCTCCTCCGGGTGACAGTAAGTGCTGTGGAATGTGTGGGCAATATTCAGCTTGAGATCATGTTTGATTGTTCACATTTTCCCACCTCCACTGTGATGCACTACTTTCAGTTTTACAAAATGAAAAGCAATTTTTGCTTCTGGGGGAAAGAAATCACAAAACTATACTGGGAAAGGAGTTCATTTGTTGGGATCACATCCTGCTGCCCCGACTTACACTGAATAACATCTTATTCCAAGAGTAGCTCTACTTGCAGAGTAAGGTGCTATTTAGTGTGAGGTGGGGGCAGAATCTGGGTCTTGGTTTTGAAAGTTGCTTCTGCATGATTTATGTGTGAGAGAGATTCCCTAGAAAAAACTACTCTCCCACTTTAAACCAACATTATCTCACCGTCAGGCTATGTCTACACTACAAAGATAAATCGACCTATGTTAGGCTGACTTACAGCCACCGCAATAATTACTGATATCCACACTACCCTCCCTCTTCTGCCGGAGGTGCACATTCAGTGCGTCCACTGACTGAAGAAGGGCATTGTGGGAGACTCAGAGCGAGGGCTCTCAGCTCCACGCAGCTCCCCACTGGGAGCCCAGCTGCCCCCCAGGGCTTCTCGCCTCCACGCTCTAGCCAGGAGCAGGGGGGAAGCTGCCTGGGGCGTCTCGCCTCTGGCAGGGAGATCTACGCCTGGAGTACAGCTGGCTGCCATGCTTCCAGTGGGGGGAGCAGGGAGCCAGAGGGCAGCAGGGCTCCCAGTAGGGAGTGGGGAGCCTGGGTGGCAGCCCAAGCTGGGACCCTGGGAGGCAGCCCAGCTTGGAGAGGAGACCAGGCAGCAGACAAGAATGACAGCTAACAGCTGTTGTAAGGAACGCAGCATCTACACTGTCACGGCGTTGCCCTTACTACACCAACATGAGTCCTACGCCTCTCGTTGAGGTGGTTTTATTAGGTCAGCATAACAGAGGAGTTACATGGGTGGGAGGAGCATTTTCAGGTGTACATCTCCGCTGCTTTGTCGACAAAAGCTGACTTTTGTGACAAAACCATGTAGTATAGACAAGGCCTTGGTTTTTATATTCGAGATATTGTATTAGCGGCTATTTGTGATGGTCAGGCAAACCAAACTCTTTTGGAGGGGCTCTCAATTCATGTGTTGCAAAATGAGGATGGTCAACTGTGTGGAGGACTGTAATTTGCTGCCATCTGTGATCAATCATCTTGATTATTTTTTATTTAAATTCTATTCTATTATTTTTAAACACCTACCCTAGAATAAGTTTTGTATTATGTTCTGAAAGGCTCCAAATAAACAGGCTCTAGCAGAAATTCATATTTCTATAGCTGACCTCAGATCAGTGACTTTTAGACCCCCCAACTTACAACTGCTGGGTCCTGTTGGGTTTGCTTGTTGCTGAGGAGTGGTGGTATCTTTAGGATGGCTTGGTCCTAGCAAAGGAACGCAGAATCTAATTCCCTTCTAGAAATAACCTCTTGCACTATTTGAGGCATTTCAGCACTTAGAGCAATACTAAACATGCTTATTTGAAAATAATTTTTAAGATAACATTTTCCATCTGAAGTTCACAGAATGCTTTTAATTCATTAAGGTTTGTAAATCTCACAGAACAATTTTGTGGAATTATCATCCCTTTTCTACAGACAAGAGCGCCAAGGTACATAGAGGTTAGGGCCACATTGTGATCCCCTTACTCACATGAGAAGTCCTATTACTACTTACACAGTTGAATTACTGTTTTCCAATATCAGTAAGTTTGTAGCATAGCCTGGAGTAGAATACAGATGTCCCGATTCTCTGCCCTGTAACTGAGACACAAGACTTACCCCATGATGTGAACCTGATCATAGGTTAGAATACAAAGTAGAATGCTAAAAAATGCTATTGAAAGGATCACAGTATAAGGCTCAAAGAAGATGCTCGTTAGCATCTATTTGCAATTAGTTCCATACGCAGCATTGATTCCTGCAGTACTGCGTCTCCATTGTCCACGTTTCAAAACGGATTGTGAAAAATTAGAAACGATTCAGAAAGGAGATACAAGAATGATTTGAGGTTCTGGAAAACTATCTTAAAGTGAAAGATTTTAGAAGCTCAAACTATTGAGTTTACCAAACAGAAGGTCAAGAGGTGACTTGATCACAGTACATAAGTACCTACCAAGGGGAAGAGATTTCTGATAGTAGTTGGCAGTTTAATCTAGCAGACAAATACATAAAAAAATCTAATGGCTGGAAGAGGAAGCTAGACAAATTCAGAATGGCAAAAGTTTCAATAAAAGAATTAATAGGGGAATTAACCATTAGAACCACACACCAGAAAATGGGGTGAATTCTCCACCACTTGAAGCTATAAATCAAGCCTGGATATCTTTCTAAAGGATATGCTCTAGCTCAACCAGAAGTTACTGCATTTCATCTAGGAATTGCTGGGGAAAATTCTATAAAATGTGTAATGCTGGAGGTCAGACTAGATGGTCATGTGATCCTTCCTGGCCTTAAAACCTATGAATCTTCATTATGAATGTTCCCTTGTCTGCTATCTTAAAAATACAAGTTTATCTGTCTTATCGTTATGGTCTGTTAATACATTACTGATAGAACATGATAGATAGTGATTTCCTAGGGAATCTTTAATTACTATGCTAAACCTTAAGGGTACTTGCTGCCTTTTGGCTTGTTACAGAGCTCGATGTGATGAGAACCGTAGTGTTTCCATCTTCTATTTTCCTGTAAGTAGAAGTTAGGGCCTGTGACCCAGACTGGCAGTCCCTCTGTAAAGATAGGAGTAGTGGGTACCTGTGCCCCCAAAGGCACAGGAAGTAGCAGAAGGGAAGGGAGATCACCTTGTTTCCCTGAAGACAAAAAAAATGACACATAGTGGGGGAGGGTGGTGACCAAAAATTTGGTGGTGGGGAAAAAAAGGGACCTAGACAGATTTCCTCACTTTGTGACTTTCCCTCCTTATGTTTATCAAATGCAGTACGTACTTTGAGCAAGTTCCTGGGTTCTGTATGAATATTTGACACAACTCTATCTAGTCCTAACATAGATTTGTAGAAATAAGCAAACACACACCTATGAGATCATTTCATCCATCATCTCCGTGCCAACTGGAGATCATTCCCTGTGGTATGTTCTCCAGTCCTCTCTCCACCGTAATGACATCACTAAAGGTTTCTATTTCTAGACCATGACCTAGTTGCTATTAGAAACAATCCCATTCCCATTGCGTGTGTATAAACTGATGAGAAATTACAAATAGTCACTTCTAAACATGAGGTGAATAAAAAATATTTTTGTAAGATCTCTCCTTGTGCAAAATATCTTATTTAACAGTACATAATTTGATTTCTGCTAATGTGTAATTCATGCATTAGCTAGATTCTGTATTTTAGACACAGCCATGAATGGAGATCAGTGTGGAGCTCCACCACTCCCAAAGGATTTTGGGGATGGACTGTGATTCGCAATCTTGCTCCAAACTTCCCATGTGCAGGCTTCACCATTTCTTATACTGGTATATGATCCTACCTACAGTGTGCCAGCCTTACTATGAGCTGGTGCCAAAAGGGAGATGGGGCCATGCTTTCCTAACCCCTTTGGGGCATTGTGCATCCGATGGGGCATGGAGGAAGCAACCCCTGTCCTTCCACAAGTACAGGGACTGCAATTGTGACCACCCCTGCACATAGGGACAAGAGAGAGGGTGTCCCTCCTACCCTTGTGCATGAGCCAGTCACAGTCAAGCCCTTGCAATGTAGAAGCAATCACCCCCAGCACCTCAATCACTAGCCAGTATAGTGACCTGTTGTAAGTACCTCTATTATAGTGTCTGAAACATTGCAGAGAAATGCAGCTCATTCTCAAGGTTTGGTGGAAGATTAGAAATACAATAGGAAGTATAATCAAATTTTTTCCTCTTGAATAATCCATATTTATCTCCAGGCAACAGGAAAGGAGGAAATTACAGCGAGGTTGCAGTGTCATCTGACTGTTTAATTGTTTAGATCTTGTCTAAGTCCTGAATGCAATGCATAATGCACTGTGTTGTTTTTAAGCTATGTATGGGCTCTCATGCACACAGCTATCCAATGAGTACCAGTGACTGCAAAATTCACTTCGGAATATAAGCAAGAGTCTTCACCTTCTCAAGGGAAGGGGAAAAGCAGTTCCTTTGCTTTACAGGTTAGCAGAGTATCTGCTACATGCAGACTTTCTTACACTTACCTGATAAGCCACCCACGTCCATCTTCTTCAGATTCTTTGCCTCTAGAATGACGACAGTCAACTTGCCAGCAGTAGGCACATAGCGGAGGGAAAAGCAGATATCACCCAACTTCTCTTGCTATGAAAACAAACAAGGAAATGTGCTATTTTTAATCAGTTTAAGTACATTTAAGAAACCAAGCCAAACCATGGACTTCTGAAAGCCCACAAAGTAGGTTAATTGGATTGTATTTCAAACACTTGTTTTAAAATAAAATGTGTAATATTACAGCCTGAGAAATCAGCTTCAAGCTGTTCAGTTTAAAAAGTGGGAAACCTGAACCCAGCTTCAGCAACTCTGTTTTAAGCTCATTGGGCTCTATCCTGTGAGGTGCTGAATGCCCACGGGTTCAATGGGTTTCAATGCAAGTTGCACGAAGCCAGCACCCCACGAGGTCAGGCCTTTAGAGGTTCCACTTGTGCTATAACCCAAAGCAGCAGCATGATAATTTTTGCTCCTCACATGTTTCAGCCTCGGTTGGTTGGTTAGCACTCGTCCAAATAACCATTACATTATTGTCAGTGAAATCATTATTCTTATCGTCATTCTTATCATGCTTTGCCATGCAAACAGAAGCCATTATATGACAAGAAGTTTAGAAAACATGACCTATGAGGAAAAGGTGAGAATTTTGGCATGTTAAGTTTAGAGGACAGAAGGCTGACCGAGGTGCACGATAGCAGTCTTCAAATATGTCAGAAGCTGTTATAAAGAGACAGTCATCAATATTCTCCAGTCCCATCAACACAGGCTTTGGGGGGTTAGGATAGAGTGGGTCTGGCCCTCCAAAATCTATAAACTCAGCACACATCTGCCCCCTGCCTCCACACCACATGCCCAGCTTGAGGAGAAGCCCTGATGTGCACCACATGACGCAATCACAGGCTCCTTCTAGTGCCAAAAGCCAATGGAAGGCAGTGTGGAACTGGGCCCTGGCGAGCACTCTGGGACAGGATGGAACTGCTGCTGCCCAGACTGAACACAGAGCTAGTTGAGCTGGCTCTGCAAGCCCTGGCTCCAGCCCTGCAGGACAGGAGGGAGCCACGGCTGTTGGGGTGAGTGTGGGGCTAGGTGGGCTTGTTCTCCAAGTCCCCGGGGTGAGTGCAGGCCCACTCTCCAACCTCACTTCCTCGTTTTCCCCATGCCGGGCCAGCACAGAGCTGGGCCCAGCCCTGGGGGACAGGAGCCACTACTACCAACATGACTTCTCCCTGATCTCTGTGTAACAGAATATATCAATCTCCATGACCCATACAGTCTTTGGCCTCTTTCTGCTAAGAATGTCAGTTATTGGCTTGAAATGTCCCTTCATTTTTCATGGTGAGCTGCAGTGCTTTGGAAAAATACTTGTAAATATTTGCATCAAGCATGGATATTTGTTCAGCAGGAAAGGAACTGAGACCATCGAATTGCTTCCCATAGGCCTCCATACCACAGTAATGGATGCTCTAAACATGCCATAGAAGGATTTGGCAGGCCACTGAATAGCCACCTGACTAGGCCCACTATGTCCTGGGTCACTCATGGCTCCACCCATGGAACTCTGCCCCTGCACTCTGATCCCCCATCTTTTAGGAGTGTTGGTGGTAGGGGTCCTCTCCCAGTGAGGCATGAACTGTTGCACTGGGGCTCCTTGTCCTCCCAGGGATGGTAGCAGGGCCTTCACTCCCCTAGGGAGCAGAAAGGGTCCCCTCTCTCCTGCAGGAAGTGGCAGTAGTAGGAGACCTCAGTACGTACACTGCAGGCCGGTGAATGCGGGGCAGGCTCACTTTCCAATGCCCCTGTCCTCTCTGGGTAGCTATTAAGTTTTCCTCAGCCCCTCACCCCCAAACAATATTTTCACCCTCTGCCTATGCTCATCAAGGGTAGGACAAGAAGTAATCACCTTGGTTTGCAGCCAGGGAGATTTAGTTTGGTTATTAGGAAAAACTTGCTAGCTATAAGGGTAGCTAAGCACTGGAACACGTTACCTAGGGACGCTGTGGAATCCCCATCCATGGAGATTTTTAAGAACAGGTTAGACAAACGTGTCAGGGATGGTCTAGGTTTTCTTGGTCCTGCCTCAGTGCAGGGGACTGGACTAAATGACCTCTCAAGGTCCCTCCCCGCTCTACATTTCTCTGATTGCAAAAGGGTCTTGTCTCCTTCATATTGTACCAGATTGGATAAGATGGCAGCTTGGGGAAGGGTCACAGTGCTAACCTCCACACATCTTGAGCGCCTGGAGGCACTTCATTTTGCCTTGAGCATCACAACAGACCAGTGGGGAGCCTGCGACCACATCTGTTGCGTTTTGCTGTTAAATATATTCTTTACAGTGATGGCGCTTCAAGGAAGGCTGAATTACTCTCACAATTATGGAAACTTTGTATTAAAAATAAGGACAAATACTTCTGAACTTTAAGATACAAGAAAGATATAAATGAACAAAAACACTGGCCAGAAATGATCATGTGTGTGATTAGATCTGCTATCTCCTCTCATTCACAATGGTGCCTCTGGGGAGTTATCTGTGTTGCTTTAGCAAACAGAAGAATCAGGGTACACTAAACATTTCAATTAGGCATTTCAGACATCACTGCTTCTGTTTCAAACAATGGCACTCCTTTTGGCACATAATCTAATCCCACAGTTAATTTTGGAAGCAAAGAAAAGAACTATCTTTAAAGAAATCTTTCCATCCCACCAATGCATCTTTGCAGTACAATACAAGTCTATTTATTTGACAGATTTTTTGTTTTCTCCAAATTGGCCCATTTTGAAAGTGCAGCTGGTTCCCAAGTTGGAACATGGTGAGGATATTGCAGCTGCCAGTTTTGAAGGAACTAATGGGACAAATCAGAGCCTCAGCTAAGAAAGAGGAGGAACATCACTGAATATTTTTTAAACAGATCCAAAGTGTGCCTGAAATATTACGGACATGTAAAAGAGAGTGTTCGTGTCCTAAGGAGCCTACAATGTAAACCTGCATGCACAGACTCTTACTCTGGCACAAAATCCCACCATAGTCAAGGACAGGGCCTAAATTGGACATAACATAGGAAGACATGACAGCAGATGGAAAGGATGATAATTCGGAAAGATAAGGGAGGCATAAAAAGTAACGATATTATTTGTGTCTATTACCTATGTTTCACATCAGATCTATTTTTAATGATACACGGTTGTATTTTAATTGCATTATTTGGGCAGGTTTAATTTTTGCTTTCCTAAGTAGTGAGTACTTCAGTACATGGAGAGGGAATGAATTCACAATGGCATTGTCATTATCTGACTTGGACAAATGTATTATTTTACCCTCTGTGTAACCCCACTATGACATCCAGAAAAGCCTACCTTATGCTGTAATCATATTTTCCCACACTGGATGGGATTCTGTTAATTTTTGTTCAGTGACAAAGTTGCTGTCTAGCTCTGCAAGTTTGAGTACCACTTTTTAATAACCACAGACTGCCACAAGTCTGCAGGCAGAACTCCTCATAGGAAACAATGGAAAGTCCTGCATAAAAATCAGGTTATACCCCTTAGATAAATATTACATACAAATAACTGTATTAAAAGAACATTTTTAAAGGTTGCAAAGTCAGGAAATGATTTCAGAGCAACTTTATTTCTGGCAACAGCAGTGAAACATCTTACCCGCTTAGCTGCTTTTGAAAAGGCAGCTAGGTACCTATCTTCATCTTTAGGCACTCAGGGTAAAAGTTCTGACAGAGCTTAAATGGCTTAGGAGCATAAGTTCCATTTTTCAAAAGTGACTTTGGCAGTATAATTTCTATTGACTTTCACTGGGATTTAGGCTCCTAAATAACGTAAGTGCTTTTGAAAATATCATCCATAGTGATTAATATATATTTTATATATTTACTTTGCAGTTCTTGTTAAACTTCTCTATCAATACTTCGAATAGGACAGTACCTCCTCTACACCATCATTTCAGAGTCAGCACTCGATATAAACCAGATCCTGCTGTGCGATTTGAACCCATAGCCTTTCAGCGCGGAGACATACATGCTATCCACTCAGCACATACTAAAATGTTACCCCCCAATGCTACATTAAGAACTAGATGGCTTGACTTCAGCAGGGCTCCATTCGGGAGCAGGGGCCTGCCCACATGGTTCTCAATGCAAAATGGCATCCCTCTGGGCTCTGACCTGGCTCCCATACTCTTTAATCTATACACCACAGATATACCAGTGATGGAGTCCAAGAAATTCACATATGCAGATGACATTGCCCTAGCTCTTCAGCATACAAGCCTTCATACTATCAGCTGTACCCTAATCCGAGATATTTGCACAATGGCTGATTATTTCCAACCCTGGAAACTTAGGCCTAACCTGAAAAAAAACATGGTAACTGCTTTCCATCTGAACAATAAATTGGCTAATACCAAACTTGATGTGCAGTTCTGCGGTGAGAGCGTCAACCATGAGGCTAATCCAAAATATCTTTGTGTTATACTGGACTGGAGTTTGATCTTGCGACAACACCTTGAGGACACCTGACCGCGATAAGGAGCCTGCCTTAGCCCCGCTGCACCGCTGACTGGACTTTTAACAGCCCGGTAAGCGGTGCTGAGCAGAGCCGTCAGGGTCCCTTTTCAACTGGGCATTCTGGTCAAAAACTGGATGCCTGGCAACCTAAGTCAGCAGGCACAAACAATGGAGCACGTCATATCTGAGTGTCCCCTTCGTTCTTTTGTCGAGGGGTCTGAAGGACGTTCACCAGCTCAGTGCTGCGGCAATGTGCTGGCTATCAAATTTAGATATAAATTTGTAGTTGGCACTACCTACCCAAGCCATACGAAAAAAGAAAGAATAAGAATGCAGAATCAGGGCTTTAAATAGTGAGAATATCTCTGCATTATGCACCCAGTATTCCTTTAAATCAATTTTTAATTTTCAATTATTCTAAAATTAAGTACAGAACTCAAGAGAGAGCTCCCCTTATAACAAGGAATACCATTTTACCCCAGGTTAGGGGATTTTAATCCTTGATATTCATATAATTCAATAATGCTTTTAGTTTTTAAAAGTTACAGGCACTCATATGCCAACACATTAAATTAGCCTTTTCCAGATTTTTTCGTGGGGTGAACCACATCTTAAAAGACAGATTGTCATGTCTCAAAGACAGACTGTCATGAATTGCCTCTCTTCCCATTCACAATCACGTAAGATCTCTGTGGCAGCTACTACAATTGTTTACATGCAGGAGTAACTTTAGGAAAGCATTTATTTTTAACCTCTTTTCATGCAATTTAGCATCTAGGAAACAAGGAGAAGAAGGCAATACCAAGTGAACAGCTAGTTCACAAATCACCAACAACCATTACATGGACCCTAGTTGGGAAAACTGCACTAACACATGGGCCCATCTAAATGAAAAACTTGAGAAAACAGCTTAGGCACCTCTTTAAAAGCTTGTACACTACCATGCAGTGCACAATTTTTTGTTCAAATCTGTGCTAGTGCATTTCATAAATGCTTCCTACACATCAAAGAAATTGCCTCTGGGGTAAATTATTGCATCTAATTTTTATTCCTAATATGCAGGGCCGGCTCCAGGCACCAGCTTTCCAAGCAGGTGCTTGGGGTGGCAATTGGAATGGGGCCGCAGTCCGAGTCCCGCGGCGGCAATTCGGCGGCGACTGCTTGGGGCGGCAAAATTGGTAGAGCCACCCCGGCTAATATGAACCGTATTGCATCCAATTTTGTATATCTAATGTGTACTGTAATTTATCTGGTAACTTTTTGAAATATTCATCAGCCAAAATACTCTGAGTGGTGGCACTGCTGTGAAGCAATAAAAAGCCATCAGTAGAGGTGTGGTTTTTGTGAGATAATTGCCAACCCCTACAGGGCTACAGGGTACAGATGAGTGCCTCTGGTGGGGTGATTATCTCATGCAAGTGCTTTATTGTCATTTTGAATTTCTTTCAGCTTTATGTATAAATAATTTATTTCAATAAATTACTTTGATCACTGAATGGAAACTTCCAGTTATAGTGTCAGAAACATCCAACTGTGAGGTTCACAGACGTTAACCTATTCTCTTAGAATGTCCAACTGCCAGTCAGGAGGCTCCTTCCATCTAAGCAGCTTGATAATTTCATTACTTTTAAAGAGGCTGCAACTGAGCAGAACAGAAACGAATTCAAGACTTTACCAGATAGCACAGGCACCATTTTTGCTGCTTTACAAAAGGCCAGTTTAAGAGCTATTAAAATAGAAACTGTCTTGCAGAGAAGGCTCTGAGTGGCTCATGCTTTTCTGGTGATTCTCCTCTTGATTCTGCACTTTTGTCTTGGTAAAATAGTTTCCTAATGAGGTATTGAAAAAAAATGCTGTATACACAGATTACTCTCATTCCTGGTGCTTAATCTCTAGGAACAGTGCCCCTCTTTAGCATATAATATTCTTCATACTTTTTATAGAATGATACAAAAAAGTTGATGTTTCTGACATACTTTAAGAAACAAAAAACCCAAAGCAATATTGGGCCTTATCATCTTGTAGCGTGCAGGGCTAAGAGGAGGAGAAAACTACCAGAAAAAGGAGCATTTAAAGGGGCTGCAATGTGGCTTTTGAAAGTTGCAGTTGCAATTCATTGGGTTTGGTGATAGGGTTACATGTTAGATTGGAAGGAGTGGGGAGAAAAGGACTCCTTCGTGTATCATTGTCCCCTGGCCACCCAGCAACATTTCCAGACCGACTTTATGCTGCTCTCGGTAGCATTCATGCCAATCAACACCTTCTAAAACTCTCTGGGAAAAGTGGGGATGGCACAGGGACGGATTAGGTGCTATAAACATATCTCAAGTGAGGATGGAGACCCATGGAGGGGCAGTCTCTCAACTGCACCAAGTTCTGCCAGGTTGGGCCTCATGCTTCACATTGCTGGAAGGCCACCCTCACTCCCTCTGCCCTCAGATCCTTGCAAATCTCTCTTCTTGAGCAGGTAGTAGCTAGGAAACTCCACATGCTGAACCACACAGACCTTCCTTAGTATCTTGTCCTCTCTCATGGTATTTTTTGCAAAAGGGGGATGATGGGCCCATGATGCCAAAGATGTCTCTGTTTCTCTCATGGACACCGAAATCGGAAAGAGGTGCACTGTCTAGAGATGCACTGGGAAGAGTTCAGAATAGAGTTAGTCATAGCATTGAATCTTTTTGGATTTGTCAATCTGTGGAACAACGTGAGCATTACTCAAGCAATGCTGTGTGTGTAATAAATTTTCTTTTCAAAATAAACTCAATCACATCAATAGCAACTGTGCTGGCAAAGCTGCACTGAAAGACAGAAAGTCACTTGGAGGTAATTATTATTCATATGACAAACCAGGAAATCTTCAGAATTGGCTTAACAACAACATAACTATATATTTGCATGGGGCATATTCTGCCACCCTCATTTACACTGAGTAGTATCTTGCCCATGGGCTCATGAACTGCTCTTGGGGAAAGGTGCTTTTCAGTGAGACTAGTAGCACAATTTCCCTCAGCCTTTTTCAAAAAGCTGATTATGGAAATACATATTTATAGACTTTTGAAATGTAGATTATAGACCCTCTAAATATACATTTAGGGACTTTAATGACACAAACACCTGTCAGGTATGGTTTAGATCAGGGGTGGGCAAACGTTTTGGCCCGAAGGCCACATTGGGGTGTGAAACTGTATGGTGGGCCGGGTAGGGAAGGCTGTGCCTCCCCAAACAGCCTGGTCCCCACCCCATCTGCCCCCTCCCACTTCCCGCCCCCTAACTGCCCCCCTCAGAATCCCGACCCCATCCATCCCCTCCTGCTCCTTGTCCCCTGACCACCCCCTCCCAGGACCCCCTGCCCCAAACCACCCTCCCGGGACCCTACCCCCTATTCAACCCCCCCGCTCCCTGTCCCCGGACTACCCCAACCCCTATCCACATCCACGCCCCCTGGGACTCCCACATCCTATCCAACCCCCCCTGTTTCCCGTCCCTTGACAGCCCCCCCGAGAACCTCTGCCCCGCCCAACTGCCCCCTGCTCCGTCCCCTGACTGTCCACTGGGATCCCCTACCCCTTATCCAACCCACCCCCCTCCCACCACCGCTGCACCTCCCCCCTTACCATGCCACTCAGAGCAGCAGGAGCTTGCAGCCCCGCCGCCCGGGCAGACCAAGCCATGCTGCCCACGCTGCGGCGTGGCTGTGTGGGAGAGGGGACCACAGCGGAAGGGACAGAAAGGAGGCAGATGCTAAATGAATAGAGAGAGGGGAGATGGAATCAAAGAGACAAGGTCCAGGAGGTAGGTTTTCAAAACTAGGAGGGCAATTTTGAACTGGAACCTGAAATGGTTGTGTGAATCAGCAGAATTTATTGAAAGTACTAGAAGATCTATCCTAGCTCTGGCTCCTCAGTGAAAAAATGGTAGTCAGGGTTAAACGTGGAAGTAAAGGACTAAATTGGAAGATGCTGTTCATAGTGGTGTAAATTACAAATCTGTGTAATGGAAAGAGCAAAATCTGGTGTAAATTACATGCTGAGCAAGTAGGTGGACATCTGGGTGTAGAAACAGGACTGGGTAAGAAAGGAGGAGGAGCTGCTTTATCTTGTACATTCCAGTTAGTTGCTTTTCCTACTACAATCCTACTCTTCTTACTCCTTTGGCATGTAACTTTCTCACACCTACTGATCTGTTACATACATTCCCTATAGGTTAGAAAGAGCAGAGGGTTCCACCAGTGGTAGGATCTTTTCACAGAGAGGGAAGACAGAGTGTGGGGAGCAGAACTATAGAAATTGGGCTGTTTGTTTATTTTTAAATCCGACTGTACTAATTTATATCACCGGTTACTAGCACATGGCTTCATGGCCTCTCTCTCTTGTCACAAATAACAAAAGCAGTGAAAAGTATGTAGAAAAATAATGGATTCATATTTTGTTAAATGGCCTAATAATTTAATACTCTCCAGTGTATTGGCAAATCAGAGCTGAAGGCAAGTTAGGCAACAACTTGGGCCAATCATTTTGATCACAATATTTATTAGTCATCCTCTGTTAGCCTCCTCCTTTTGGTACTCTTCATTACTTTTAACTGTTTATAGAAAGCACTTTTACTGATGCTTTTTTGAAAAAAAGCAGAAGAAATACGAACAAACACCGTCATTATGAGCTGAAAATACCACTTCATGGTCATCAGTTTAAAAGCTATTACAATCAGCTGCCTCTTGTGGAATGAGAATAAGCTGTGGCTCAAGGCACTTGAAATCAGAGATTAGCAGGATTGTGCACTTCCATTTCGAAACAGGGGCCACGCTACCAAACAGCTTGAGTTCCTAATTAAAAAGGGGAAAAATGTAATTTCTGAATAAATTAGAAGGGTGAAAATGAACTAAAACAAATACCCCAAAAGCATGATGGAATGGCATTTTGTAACTCTCTGCCTACCCCACAAATGCTTGCAGCTGGCTGTTATGCTCTAATGATTGCATCTCATTCTGTTTTGCCACTTGGCTTCTCCTCAGCTCCTGCCTGATCATATTTCTAAATGTCACTCACGTTTATGCAGGCCAATGCACAAAACAAAATTAATTTAACTAAGAATGGCACATTAATATTATTACTTTTGACAGCATGGAAAACTTATTAACTATAGCATGTCACAAGGCTCTTCTCCGAGTGAATAGTCTAAGTACAACATTGAGAGGAAATGTAATACGTTTGAAGGAATTTTTTTTTTGATTACCAGACATTGTAAGAAGTCAAATAGGAATGCTTTCCCATAATTATGGTAAAATTATGTGTCTATTGTAGCCACTCTAAAGATAATCTTTGTCCTATTCTGAGAGGACAAGGGAAGCCATAGTACAGTGCCATTGCTTGATTTAAAGATATCTCTTATAATAAGTATGTGCACATTACTGCTTAGTTAGTACAGTTCTACTATCGAAAGATTGCCTGGGATTCTGAAAGCGACTGTACCAGAGATTTTAGACTGGAGATTGACATTATACCACACATCAGAAAATGTACAAGGCCAGTAGCCAGCCGAGCACTGTAATTAAAATGTTTGGATTCTAAAAGCTTAAGGATACATGTGAACAAAGCTTTATTTTGTACACACAAACCAGCTCCTAGTACATTATTATTTTTTGTATTACAGTAGCACCTAGAGGTCTCAGTCAGGAATCGGTGCTCCACTGTGCTAGGTGCTGTACAAACATGTAGCATCACTAGATTTCCGGACTCAATGACATTACAATCTTGATTAAAGACAAAAGCAAACAGATAGATTAAACAAACCAGTGTTGTGGGGATAAAGGGAAGGGTGGATAGGGTTATAGTAATACAATTATTTATAATTGCTGGTAAATTCTGCAAAATATCCCAACAGCTCTGGCTACATCCATTCCTCCAGCTGTGAAGATTCCAGAAAAAGACTATCAAGAGGTTTTAAAATCCACAAATCCTCCAGCCTCAGTATGTCGTTTAGAATGAAACACCATGCGTGTGTCTGCTTCCAGCACAGCAGGTCCTCCCTAGCTGCACACAAGAAAGCTCTGGTTCAATGTTAAATGTTTAAAAGAACAGCAACTGCAATAAAGAAGGTTTGGGAGCCTGGTAACTAAGGGGTAACTTCCAGCAGAGGGAGAACACTGATACCCTGAGTCCGTTCAAAACTCAAGAAACAGCAGCTGGAGAGCCAGAAGATGGCCAAGAAAATTAAAGAGGATGAAAAGCAAGAAAACAGCATCAAGGAGGCCAAGAAACCTAAAATGGTGTCAATAGGAAAAAAAGAGTATGAAAAAGAGAACAAAGCAAACCATGGAACTTTCAGTACTCTTGGAGCTAAGATGGTGGCGCGCAGCCTGAAAAGGACCAACGCTGCTGGGACTGAGAAACCTGGGAAGGGGGCTTGGCACTGCAAATGAAGAAACCATTATGGATTTAGACACAGCTCTCACAGACATTAGAACATTTTTTAAACTTTATAAATATTGCAGAAGTTGTACACATACTTCATTTAAGGTCTTATTTGTACTGTATGAAGTCCAATAAAGATATTTGAGCAACTCTCTCTTCCACATGACTCTCCAAGCATACTGAGATCATATCAATTTTCTCTCTCCACAAGTTCCATCTGAGCTGTCTGTGGGAGATGGGGTCTCCAGTCACGGATCCAATCTATGGAACTCCCTTTATGGCTGTTTTGGATGCGTGGTGCAATGCAGATTGCTATTAAGATGGGTAACATCTTGATCATTCTGCCCATTCTTTTTCACAACTTCTTCTTTTGTTGGTCAGTTGATTTAAAGGAATGGCTGTTTTTTTTGTAGGAATTAGCTCTAGCTTTCTTTAATTTTATCTGAAGTTTGGACCCTGTCCCATATACTATTTCTGGAGACGAACACTTTAGTAAACTGATGCATAAAATTAGTTCCACTTAATTAACAATTGCATTATTACTTGCTTCTTTTCCAAAAGTATTTTCCCATATATACTTCCTCTGTTTCGTTGCAGCTGTGTCCAATCTAGGAAGGGGGACAATACTTCTGTTTGTGAATAATACCAAGCTACCGTCACTCCTTTTTGATGATATAGTATCAGGGAGAAACTTCCTGACAAAAATGCATTAGGGCAGTGGAATAGGATTGCAAGGAAAGACATGGAACCCCCTTCACATGCAACATATACAACAAGACAGGACCAGAATACTAGCAAACGTACAACAGAGAACAATCCTGCAGCGGCAAGAAATTTGACTGGATAGTCCAATAGGTTATTTCTATCTCTGCCTTCTATGATTCATTTGCTACTTGAAAATTCAAACCTTAACCAGGATCTGGTGACATAAAAGCACATTTATTGTATACCTGTGTGTTCCTGTAGCAATCAGTATCAAATATTAACTGACACTGTTCAGTCAATAATAGATTTAAAAAAAAAATTGGGGTAGCTTTGTCAAATGTCAATGAGATGAAACATCTCCCATTGTAGAAATGGGGCAAAAGCATTAGCTTTGTTACGTATTTGGATAACTCATGCGAATGCTGAGGCTTCTTTAGGAGGGTTTTGATGCACATTGTAATATACAGGTTAATATTCAAAAAAGTAATATGAAAAGTAAGAAAATGAAGGAAATTACATCTACAATTACAAAAAAGAAAACCATAGTTACTAAAGGAAACTTCCTTGTGTGGGGAAATGTACAGCATTTATTTTGTGTGGTATAGCACTTTTAACAATTGGGTCTACAAAAGTGCAAACGAAAATTAGATTAATCAAAATTGATTCAAATGTCCTGCCTTTCATAGAAAACATCATCAGAAGAAATTAATGTTCAGCCTGACTGATTAATATAAAAGCCTAAATGAACCAAAAACGTGCAGTATAATGTGAAACTAATTTCTGGCTTGGGCACTAATACACATAGACAGTCAGGAGAAGTAAGTTCAAGATATTAGGGTACTCAGATGATAATGCATTCAATTTTCTGAACTGGCAGCAAGGCCAGGCATCAACAACAGAGATTCCTCAATGGATTTTAAAAGTTGTTATGGAAGACAAGGAGAGGCAGAACATAAAGAACTGGGTATCAGACTATGTAGAACTTTAGAAGACTACTCGAAGCACTTTAAATTGTACCCACAACTGATTTGGGAGGTAATGGAACACATGTAGCCAGCCATCCAACCCACTTAGAAGGTGGGCTGTCATGTTCTGCACCAACTTTAGCTTCTATAGGTTGGAAGCCCTATAAATTGCACATTACACTAACTCTGCTGGGAAGTGCCATAGGTATAGATTTCTGTGACAAGGTCTGTGTTGAAGAAGAAAGAATGCAGTATCATGGTCAGCCACAAATGAAAAAAAGGCACTCAAGACCACAGCTGCTCTCTGGCATTATTTCTATGTTTGTAAGTGCAGGTGCGATCCTTAAAATGAATCTTCAGGCCCACCAGCATCATCAGGTTAAATCACAGTCAGCTCTCTCCCATCCAGATCCAAATCCTCACTCAGAACTGAGAAGCACAGAGACAGTACAATGTGGATTCAGAAGGAGATCAGAGCTGCATGTCACCTGCATATGGAAGACTGCAGCCCACAATGCCTTGCACTCTGTCCCAGCAGCCAGCAAGGGTAATGGGATGGAACCCCATGGCAATATATATTCTAAAGCCTCTTTAAAGCAGATTTCACTCTACACCATGTCATCTCTGAAGGAAGAAGGAGAGGACCTCTTCATCCATCCTTCTATCCAATCAGAGCACTACAAATGAGTCAACAAAACGTCATGGTCAGTGGCACTAAAGATTGCTAACAGAACTAAATCAATGATCTTGGAGGCTTTATTGGTTTCTTCCACTGTGGCTAGATCAAAAATGACAGATATGTTTCTGTGCCATACCCAGGCCTGCATTTTTAACATACGCACAATGAGAATGCTCTCAGCAGAGAACGATTCACAAAAGTTGGATATCCTGACCAAAGAGCCATCATGAAAGAGCAACAGCACCTCAAAGTACACAGGCTAAAAAGTGCAACTAAGCTATCACTATCCAAATCACATATGCAGAATGATAGTACAATTCAAAAATAGCCAACCAGGATGAGAAGTTAGGAGATCAGTCTAACTTTTACTCCGTTCTCCAATGAGGAGGGGAGGTGGAGGTGTCAATGATTTTAGTGAGCGAGAGAGAAAGTCGAGAAGGGTGTTGGTTTGACCTTCACAGATTAGTTTAGTTCTGAGAGTGATTCCAGTGTGAGAAACCCAGATGATACAGATGGTACTATACAATTCAAATTGTTCTTTACCACCTTTATAAATGTATGTTCTAAATTAATGTACAGAACAGCATTTATATCCATCTTTTGTTTTCTTAAATATTTTCTCTATGAACCCCGTATGTGCTACCTGTGAATATCTGAGAATAATAATTAGTATTATGAATTTATTATTCACCTTGATCTTTTTGACTGAAGTTAAAGACTCGCTATAATCAGTCCTACAAAAATAGATTGCGTGTATGTAACACACACTGCAAAGTCTTAAAACCTAGAGATGTCAGTCTCTTACTAGCATGGCAGGAAGGAATGCATAAAATCCTGAAACAGAAATTAACTGGAAGGGGTTTTTCTACACATTATTATTTATATTTTGTATAACTGATTAGTGCCCAGTCAGGACTAGGGTCTCACTGTGCTAGGTGCTATATAAACACTTAATAAAAGGCTCCCCTCAAAGAATTTATATTCGAATTTAAGACATGATGCAGTCAATGGTCTTTCTAGGGGTACAACAACAACAAATAAGTGTAACAAAGATGAAGGAAAGGGGAAAGAAAGTATGAGAGTTATAGCAATAAGGACACATGATTACAGAGACCAGTTATGTGCATAACTAGATGGATCCAAAACAGTTTTTAAGATACAAAATAGGTATTAGTAATCCCTACAGGCTTTCCATCTCTCACAGAAAGTAAATAGGAAGGGGCCAACGGAAACATGACAATATCATACACTAACTTCTTGTAATCTAACCTTTTAAAATGGTACAGTAATTGACAGTAAAAGCCCAACACACAACGGTTTACAATACTGTGCTGTGTTTTAGACTATAGCTGCAATTTTTTTAAAAAAGGCAATTCGTGCTACCAGTACCTACCATAGCTACAGTATGAAGTCCTTCAGCTGCCAGTTAAGCAAGATGTTAAACTAAACTGAAACACAAAAGGCTCTGAAAAGAGGCTAAATGGTTACTATGGTAATCAATGACATGGTCTAAATTGGTGTTTAAGAACTGCCAGAAAAAAGAAAATGAAGAAAATGACTAATTTCCCTTTTTCATGGACTACTACTCCCAAACCTTTGTCTTAACCTTTTCAAAAATGCATTTTTATGAAGCTTCTGGAAAGCTCTAGTTCTCCACAGAGAGGACACAGCATGGATAGCAGGAACACTGCAACACCAATGTGCCTCAATTTTTTATTTTTTTTTTTGAGTGGGCCAATTTCTCCAGTATGAAAGCTGGTGTTTCCTCATGTCTATTACAATGCAGATCTCCATGCTGAGAGACTGCCAAACAAGGTCGCCAATTATTGACACCTATGATGGGGTATGATACTATTTAGATACAAATATCTGGCTCATGAACTCAGTTCATCTAACAGCAATCAGATAATGACTTTGGTCACTTACTGACGTGGGGCCAGAATCTAACCACACCCTGCATGGGTTTGTGGGGAAAGGCATGGAGCTCCCATTTCTTCTTGGACTCTTGTTAAGGGAGATGACCAGAATCCTTTTGAGGAATGCAGTTTCTGCTTCTGGACAGTACATCGCAGACATTGGTTGTCTAAATAAGGCTGGGAAAGAGGGACGCAGGCAAACCCGTAGACACAAAACAAGGGACACATATCCACTGCCCCTCTGCATCAGCCACCAGATGTAACAGAGCACAGTGTGTGCTGAAATCTCCTCCAGGGTGCCAGAGCTGCTGTCACAATGTGTGCACACCAGGAGACCCCAAAAGAAATTGCAGCTGAGTAGACCAGAATTCCCCCTGCAGCTCCACAGCAAGACACCTGTCTAAAGCCCTCTCCCATGCATCTCCACCATAGAGGGAAGAATCTTTCTCTTGAACTGGATTTCAACCAATGTAAATGATTGGCCTACCAATCATCTGAACTAAAGACCTCAAGGTAATTGGCTGGCAGACCACTGCCTGCCGCTTAGCAATCCACGCACTCTGTAAACCTTTTAGAAAGAATTAGCTGAGATCATTTTGACCTCTCCCACCTTGTTTCTAAGAAGCTTATAGAAAAAACTGTATAACATTCCTTTCCAAATGCCATAGCATGTTAAACATTCAAGTTTAGTGAACCTGAATTATCTATTTCGTCTATTCTCTGTCCTGTACTTCAACATGAAAAAAAATGAATTTGTTTAATAAAAAAAAAAAAAGCAAAGTTTCTCTCTGCTATTCGTACCTTTCTTGTTGTAACTCCATTTTGCTCCACTGACCTTCTGCACACTTGTCAGGAATGTACTCTGTCTGGTATTATTCGTTGTCAGGAATGTACTCTACCTGGTATACTTTTTTTTTGTATATTGATTGGTAAAAGAGGTTTTAACACTAGCTGCAAATATATCGATGCAGGGAAGAACTTTTTCAGCAGATTAGGTCGAGATGCATTTCTACGTGTGGAAGTCAAATGGGTAATTAACTTGTTTCTGACAAATAAGAAACACATGGGTTTCTGACCTCAGAACACACTCTGTTTAGCCTGCTACCCAGAAACAGAAAGGCCCCAAAGAGGCAGATTTTAATACCACCGCGGAATATTTGGTTTCTTTTCTACTGTCTTTGCTGGTATGCTTAATGGCTGTATCTCCATATAATCTGAGGTGAATCTAGACTCACAAATTGGCTTTTGTTCCCTTTTGATTTCAATGAGCCAATTAAATCCCTCATTTATGTCATAAAAATGCCCATGACCACCATATGCACATTTCTTTCCAGAGCGGGCGTACAGAAAGAGGATGCTATTTCAAGGAAGGTGTGTGGTAGGATTACCAACAGCATGAATGTGAAGGCCCTGAAGGAAATATATAGTTCTGCAAATCCTGAAACAAAAGTTCCAAGCAGCAGCGTTTACCCCCCTATTCATCTCAGTGGGGTGTTATCTCTGAAGTTAAAACATTTCATGGTGCAAATTTCCTGGTAAACAGCAACTAATTTAAGTGATGGTGATTTTAACATCCAGCTAAGATGCTTTTTCCACAAACCTAATCTGCCTCGCAGGTTCCAAAAGCCCCAATTGTCCCCTATCTCTCCGGGTGAGAAATGCTATAACACAGCATGGTGCATTGATAATACAAAATTCTGCACCACCATGACAATTTTAAAAATGTAAAATAATTTTAATATGTAATTAAACACCACAGTGGAAAACACAGAAGTTCATTTTCATATTCAGTTAAATAAAAACTTCAATTTTAAAAAATGTGCCTGGCACGGTGGACAGCATCTCCATAGGGATAATGATACTTTCCTTTGTAAAGCACTATATACAGAGCTATGTAAGAGCCAAATATTATTCTTAGAGATGGAAAAGGCCTATTAGATCATTTGCCCATCTTTTATATAACAGAAAATGACTGGTGAAGTGAACTGCTCTTTGTATAAATGACCTTAACTCTCGCTTACAGAGTTTCTGCACCGGGCATTCAACAGACTAGATGGCTTAATTGGCATCTTCCATCTTTAATTTCTATGAAGCTTGCTTGAGTGTTAAAATAAGAAGTCCCCCCTTGAAGCCCAACTTCTATCTCCTCATCTTCAGGTACTGATGGTCCTCAACACAGCAGAACCACTGTGTATGGAAGGGGAAGGATACCAGTAGTCCACACAAAAAAATCTCTGCAGTGGGTGCTGGCAGCTCTTCTCCCCAGGGAAGGGAGTTATTAGGGTTGTGGAATTTACTCCAGGCCTTAATGGCTCTGCTCCTGCTCTGCTGTCCAGGAGGAAGATTCTCTCCTTCCCCCCACAGAGATCCCAATCAGCCAGTTGAGTTCCTTGGACTGGTCATTGGGGCTGCATCTGGGCCTAAGTGCAAATATTGTTAAAATGTCCAAAGGAAAACAAATTAATCATGTGCAGTAAATGAAGGTGACATTCAAAAAGATTCACAAAGCAATAAGCATTAAGGAGGTCTCTCTGGTCCACTGTACTGGAGTGTTAACATCCACATGACGCATATAAAGTTAGTGGAAACAACAACATCTGGTCTATGCCACAGAGGAGCAAACTCCTTTCAACACCTTTTTTTCTACATTCTCTGCCCAAAATTTTACATGCCAGAGTTGGTGCAGGAAAACAGTCCTTCCATCAATTCCACTTTCCAGTCACGTGAGCCTGAAGAATACGTTATATCAGCAGCAATTATGCACAAAGATAGCAGGAGTAAGGTAAAATGGATTCTGGGCATGTAGTTCATGCGTAATGGACTGCTCAATATCAGGCAATCATTGAGCAGAGTGACCCTGTTCTTTAAAACTCGCATAGTGCATAACAAATCCTTATATAGAGACTTTTGTCTTTCAAGGGCTTTACAGCATTAACTTATTAATCATCCTTTCCCAAGAGAGATGGAAAAAGATGGCATTCAAATTTGACTGGGTCATAAGAGTAGAAGGAAGCTTCTAATATCTCATTAAATCCTCACCCTCTGACTTCTTCTGAGATACTTTTAGGAAGAGGCTGAGAAGCACAGAAGAAGTTTGTGGACAAAAAAGGAGGCTAACTGCTCATCAGATGCTTTTCTCCTCTGTGATTGTACTGTTCATTAAAATGTAGTGCAACAACTGAATTCTATGTAAAGGGCGATAAAACAGGATCTTCATGCTAAAGTCGATTGAGGTCACTTAGGTGACTCTTTCAAAGTGATTGCTCAGGACTGCTATTAACACACTTTGGAATACATCTTACTTCAGGGTCATAATTTAAAACATTATGAGCATTTCAGCATCTGACTTCACGTCTACTTAATTGCCAATTTATCTATAATTCCACTTAGTAACAAGTTGTTAGGACCCAAAAAACCTAATTGATGTAGTAAGCAAATAAATTACATGATATTCCTCATATAATGGATATTATAAATGAACGGACTATATACGGATTTTGCTTTTCAATGATGAACATTCTGCAGTTATTATATGTGGAATATGCTATAAAATGTCGCTGCAGTAATCTAACATAATTACATTTGTCCATACAATTTTGGCCAGTTCCTTAGGATTTTATCCTATTTTTATCATGTTTGGTTGTAATTAGTAGACGAGGTTGCTGTACCATGCTCATGAGCACTAACAAGACATAGGCCTGGGTCCACTGCTGTACATCTAGCCTAGGTAAACTCTACTCTTGTCTTTGTAGTGGCAGTCTTGTAGGTAGTAACGCTGAAGCAAAGGATGGTGTTTGATGTGCACATTTGAAGCTAAAACCCAGATTGATTCAGAATCAGTGCTAGAACCTGAGCTGTAGAAGCTGTAAGGATTCAGAACGCTAGAACCCAGGTCTTCAGGTGGCTGACTTTTCCACTCCACCACCCGGCAGCCATCACAGAGCTGTGATTAAAGCACTATAAACTGTGGGCAACTAAGCACCTCAGGAAGTGCTGCACACAGAAGACCCAACTGACAGCATGCCCCATGACCTCTGATGGGTCCAGGTGCACTATTCAAACATAGAATAAGTTTCAGGAAACTGTCTGTGCAACTTGGCAGTATCTGGCCTGTTGCTACCACAGACCCACCTATTGTTCTGTACTTTGGACCCTGGCTCTGTTCTCCAGCTCTGACTCTTGGCTTGATCCCTGGCTCCAGCTACAATTTCTGACTAGACCCCGACTCTAGTGCCAACTGTTCGTTTGACTGTCAGCTCCTGACTCCTGGTTCTACCCACTAGGCCAGACTCCCCATGATCTGGTCATGACAGGAGCAAGTTGAAAGGTATTATTATTTGCATGGATGCATGCAGTAGAAGTTTGCTATTAGCCTACCAAACCAGTCTCTCTCGCTCTCTTTTTCCTCAATTACAAAATATCCAGACTCCTTGTATCTTCATATAAAGTAGACTACCATTATTTTAAAATGTTTCCTCATTTGTAAGTAGAAAACAGTATTTTGGGAATATCCTAAGATCCTAAATCAATGCAGGCTGTTCAAATCCTGAGGGCGCAGCCCCTTAATCTTTGGAGAGAAGAACAGGGCACCAAACATAAGTTATTCTGTCCTCAGAGCAAGCTCTGCCAGAGATTCTCCTGAGTCAGGTCTTGCCATTAGGCTGTTTGGTATCATCACTGCAGAGTTAGGGAGCAGATTGTAGCATTGCTGATAGCTAAATGCCAAGAAATAGAAAATATAAAACAAGGAAATGTCCTGCAAAATAAATCTCTCCAAACCATTTACAGATTTCTCTCTGTTGTTCTTGGAGAGATTTAGGTTCCAGAATTAGCATAAGCAATGAAGTTTTTCTGAATCAGGCTCAACATAAGACTCTTTGGATGAAATCCATTGCATAGAACCCAAATAACTGGGTTAGGTGGGCTTATCTTCCTTGCAGTTATAACCCAAGTGTTGCCCGCAACTTGAGTCCTATCCACACACACACAAACCTGTAACTTGAGCCTGGTGGAACTTTTAATTCAAGTTGGCTAGCCCACTGTGAGCACAGGCTACAGCCTGAATTAGCACAACTCACCAGCTGCTAGTACAACCACTCTTTGCCATAATCCAAGCACTCTGTGTAGCTCAAGGATTAATTTTCACTCAGATTAGGTTAACTCAAGAGGAGTCAACTTGAATTAACTCTGCAGTGAAGAGGTAGCCATAAATGTGAGTGGTTTAAGAAGTGAAATCCAACCCCTATAACATGGGGCAAGAGGTGGGGGGTAAATACTGGTTATCAACATAAGGAAAGAAGTTCAGAATTGCCTTTCCCCTTGTCATTGATCTCACCCAAGGGGACGGGTGGGGAAGGACTGTTCCCGCACCACAATTCCACGTGCAGAGGAGACCCTCTGCATGCTAATTTCCCCCTACTAGGTGAAAGGGAACCTTGGCTAAGCCTCTCACTGACACTTTTAACAACACAGTTCAGAAAACACCTTTACTATATTAACTACATCCAGATATCTCCTGGCTTGTTCCTTGAATTCCTGCTTACCTCTCTTCTTACTACATTTTGAAAACATTATATGGTGCTATAAGGGAGGTACATTATGACACTTTTGTTTGCAAAACACAATACAGTATCACGCTAAACTGCATTGTATTGCACTGCACTTTGCATAAATTGGTTAGTAAAGAACCCGTAAGTGATTTTAGACTAGTGAATGTTTTCAAAAAACTCTTATGCAATCACTATAGCATTATTATCCTCATCTGAATAAGTCCTTTAGAATCTAAATGGAGAATAACAAAATCCATTCTGAGGAGACTGTGTGCAAGGCTCATCTTTCAGAGATCTACTAAGAACAGTGCAAAATCCAATATTCTTAAACAAAGAGCTCTTCTCTTCTAGTCTTTGGAGGTTTGTATAAGTCTGTCATGGGTGTGGGAAAGGAGAGGGGGGAGCAAGGTGGAAGTAAGGTCTGAGTCTATTGCGTGAAAATGCTTACCTATCAAATGCATCACAGTTTGCACAACAACCCTCCCCTCATTCAAATCACTCCTAAAATCCCACTTTTTCCATGATGTCCACAAGAAATGAGTTTAGAATAATTAACGACAACAACAAAAATGCCACAACTGGCACGGGTGCCGTGATAGCTTTGTATACTGCAGTGCTGTCTATTGTCAAAAGAACAACTCTCTAACATTAAGAAATCTAAACTTAATCTAAGCCTTCAGCTAACCTAAACAATGATAATTTTCCACATTTATTGGAAACTCACATGAATAGATGTGGCATATAATCAGAGATATAAAAAGAAATTGGAAATTTACTATTGGAATGTATTTAGTGGTTGGATTCAATCATCCACAAGACAAAATACTTTTATGCAGTAGGAAATTTTTCCATGTCAAATTGCCTAATGGTTATAAAAGGAAATCGCCACATAATAATAGTTGGAAACCAAACCAAACTAGATTATACACAAATGGAAATTCTCCTCTGTACATATGATACCTGGAATATAGCCAGGAGCGATTAGGCAGCAATAGAGAAGAGAATTAAGCTTAAAATGAATGAGAAATGGGAATTATTTGGTCTTTTGATGTATGTGTTTGAGATTTAGGGACCTGATTTTCAAAGGGACAGAAGCCCTGAGCTATGCACAATTGTACATCTGACCTGCATGCATAGCAGCTATTATCTTTATTTGTTATTCATATTGTGATCACATCTAGAAACACCAATCAGGATCAGTTCCACATCATGCTTGGTGCCATACAAACTTAGGGTAGCACCAAAGACCTTGCAATCAAATTTGAAACTGCTTCAGTGAGTGAATATAATTAACAAAGAGAGAAGAATAGAGGGAGGATGAGGGAAATGATTCATTCTTGGGGTTATTTACCCTAGCTCCAGGCATCTGGGGAAAACATTCTTGGGGGGCGGTGTTGAACCAGCTCTGCCTGGATCCTGCAGCAGTGGTTCCTGTCCTGTGTGGCTGGGTCTGGCTCCCTGCTCCAGCCCACTGCCTCTTGCCATTCCTGGGTTTAGAGGAACCTGTCACAGCATCACCAATATGCATGTCTGTGTACAGGCGGGGCCCTCCCACGGCTATGCTGTCCTGTTCCCTTCCTGGCCCTGGTGCTGCTGGACATGGAGCTTCACCTATTGAGCTGGGCCTGCACCTGGGTGGGGTGGTTTAGGAAATGACATGTTGACAAATATCTTTCCACCATGCCATTAAGGGTTTGATTCTGGAAAAAGCTGAGCACTCTCAGCCCACTGATGGGAGTGGAGGACACTTAGTATCTTGCAGGAGTCTTCACCTTGCAGGATCAAACCACAATGGAAGAAGGTAGGGCAATGAGATAAGAGACCAAGTGAATAAATAGGGAGGGGCAATGTTGTAAGAGGCTTTACATGTGAGGGCAAAAACTTAAATGTGAACTGGTGGGAACCAATGAAGGGACCATTAGTTAGCACAATGCTCATGCAAATATGGTATCTGTATGTGCACATGGCCAGTTAGATGTCTAACTTCTATGCGTACATACAAATACCACATTTGTCAGTGCAATTGTGGCCACTGCATTTACAAATAAAGTGCATTATTACATGCAGCCCTAGGCTTTTGCCCTTTTCAAAATTAAGTCCACAATGTACTTTACATGAATTATAATATTTATTAACTTCCAAATTCAGGAACAATCTATGTTTTTAATTAATTAGCTTCACCTTTAATAAAAAGCCAGGCTCCAGTCAAGTCAGAAGTCTGCTGTGCAAGTATTTGACTGACAAGGGTAGCATGCCCTGTAGAACATCTGTCTGTAGCAACTTTAACATCATTGTGTATTAGCAGTGTGTGAACTTTACCAAAGAACAGAGGGACTAAGTCAAATATTACTGCAGACATAACAGTCTGTTGAACAGGTACTTTCCATCTGTCACATTACAAGCTAAACCCAGCACTAACCTGTATTATTTTACTGGCTGTCTGCACATGAGAATAATAGTTTGTTTAAAAGGTTAAGTTTTTGTTAAAGAGGTAAAGGTTCAAATACTTTTCATGCATCATTTGGCTTATTTTATGCTTTTTGAGGTGCAGTGGTGTGAGACACCAGTACTGTCTGATTGTAGCTTTTATTGTGACAAAATAGAAGTCATGAGATAGTGAAGTAAAAATCTGATTCCTTGGCATTCATGACACTTACTACAGATTGGAGTGATCAAATACACACTGGTTTAACGTTTTCTGACTCTCCTGTGTGCACAGATTTTAAAGAAGAGTTACCCAGGATCAGGCCCTCTTCGGGTAATATGATTCACATATTTCTTTTGATCTTTGCTTTAAGAGCGGGATAGAAATATGCCACAATACACGGCTACTAATGTTACATACTTTTTTAGTAAGAGAAACCTACGAAAGATGTGACGACCAGGAAAATGCCACAGAAAAAAATCTAAATGCAGCAGTGACTTTCAAATGAGTATACACCAGAAAAACAGAAACCTGTTGGCAGATACAGTCATCAAAAGCTAACACAGAAAAGGCAGAGTGTGAAATACATAACTGAAGATCTGAGAAGACACTGGTGATGAAGATACAAAGAGGGAAGGAAGAAAATTTAAACCAATATATTGTTGAGAACAGGGGTCTTGAATCCAGTATTCAGCTTTTCTTCACATGGATTGGGGAAGGATTTTATCCAGAGGTTGCCCCTCTAATCATAGAAAACAAGGTTGGAATCTAAAGCAATTTTTGGCTAAACTAGACAATAAGGAAATCAGACTCAGATTCATTCTAGCCTCGCCAGAAAACTGTAACATGCTGTACATTCTGTCTATTATGAGTGGGAAGCTATTTATTATCTGATAATCAAAATGAAAACTAATGTAAAATTTAAGAAAAAATGTTCTCATGATAAGCAAAATGTGGATATGCTGGTCTGAACAACACTGCAGAATGAACATTTAGTCATTAAATATTTCTAAAGAGTGCTATATGTGTACATAGCACTTTAGATAGCAAATTATTATAAATGTCCTTCTCCGAAGCTGACTGTGACAAAACAGATCTTTAGAGACAGCAAAAGGCAAGGGAGAGAATAATATTATGGTACAGTACAGTTCATTCCAATGCATGCTTTTTTAATACATCGTTTTTATCACTGAATACTGTTTGAATTGTTACATGATAACAACAATCTAGCATGTTAAAACCAACATCTTCCCTCACAATTTGATGCATAGAGATACAAATTCTCAAATGTATGTTTCACTATTAACCGCAGGGGCAAATCACTCTCACTATTCAACTGCAAATGAGGGTGCAAATGTTGTGGGTGCAACTTGCACCCACTCAAGAGAAAGGTCACCTTTTTAAGTCTGTCCCACAACATAGTGCCTAAACTGTCACAAATGATTGGAAGCAGGGGGTAACAAGGTATAATGCACCATGAAAATCTTCTGATAGCAATACATGTTTACAAGATGGTTTAGTTCCATCAAGCTATGGAAAGGTTTATCAGGCTAACTTGAGAAATATTGATAGGTTTCTTGCTATAAGTCAATTCCCACTTACTAGTTTGACTGTTTCCCCAGCCGATGATAAAAGTATGCAGCCAAAAAGATGACAATTGTTTTTCCTACCTCTTCCTTCTCAGCACTTTGCAAATCCCGCCACTCCTCAGTCACATGACCAAAGTCCACTGTGTTCATGGCCACCTTATATTCCCCAATGATATCATGTTTGGAGAAACGATCAAAGTCGTATACTGCCATCACTAAGGTTTTTCCACCCAGTTCGGAGTACGGCACCTATAAAGAAGAAAAAATGACAAGCTCTCTAGCTCAGACAATAAAGATGGGTTCACCGCAATGCAAATAAATTTCTTTGGTTTACCAGCTGTCATCCTGGGTAGAATGAACTGGAGGAAAATTATGAGGTATATATTTTTGTAGTCACCTGATGCAGTTTCCTGAGACCAGGATATGGTACTCAATAGAACAATGTGGCAGCTCACTTATCACTCTCCAGTTTTTGCCTTCTGTCCTCAAACATTATTTTGTGTGTGTGGTGAAACTGAAACTGGAGGCCTGTTATTTGCCCCAAAGATACATGAGCTTTTAATACTGCAGTATGGTTTCTGCCAATAAATCATACTGTCAACACTCAGAAAAGAGTAGCCCAGAGACTGATGAGAAACTACAGAACTGACTTACTGCATCTGACACAAGGTAATTAGAGACTAGATAGTCTTCTTACATGGTAACTATTTATTACCTATCCAGGTATATTTTTTCAACATTATACCTTTCACACCATAGATACTAAGGTTCATTCTAAGACACAGTATATGGTTAGAAATTGCAGAGGCAACAGGCCAAGTCCTTACTAATTCTCCAGCTGTTCTGATGGGTATGGGACAGATGCTCTGGGTTAGGATCTTTATTAGACACATTTTTAATATTCGGGGTAAGTGATGCTGTTCAGGTAAGCTACACTTGAGTAGCTGGCTAGAAAAGCCTAATTAAAATTGTTGGAACTTGCACTGAAGGCTTGGTCAATTTTAATAAATTCTCTATATTTTGTTAGAGTTTAGATGGTTACCATATGCTTCAGTAAACTTTTCTCTAGTAATTTTCTCTATAAAAAGGGAAACCATAGCATGGCACAATATTTGGCCACATGAATAAGTAAATGTTCTAGTCTATTGAGCTCTGGGTCTTCAAATATTATGTGACTATTTGGCTTTCACTTGCTTTTTAATATATTGACTGCCCCGATGGCATTTAACCTTTAGTCAAAAAGTGTTATAGAAAAATTACACAGAATATTTCAAGTTAAGGACCTGATCCTGCTTCTGCTAAAGTCTATGACAATTTCAATGGCAACAGGCCCGTGCATTAACATGATACAAACACAACAGCAAAATGTATTTTGAATACTGTAAATTAGTTCTGTAATGAGTGCTTTTTAAATGGCGCAGGAGGTTTAAAACTTTTCTTACTGTATGTTTAAGTACATTTACGCTTGTCTTTACAGCAATATTAAAATTAAGTTCCTGAACACACACGTGTCTTAAAGTGTCCCTTTTCATAAATTTATATTCACTGTGCATTAGACTTAATGTACCCTATCAATTTGGAAAGGTATATTAGCCATTATTTAATTTTTATCTTCAGTAACTTTAGGCACTGTATTTTGTTAAAGTGTAGTTTATTCAAATACATTTTAAAAGAAGATTTGGCAACAATGCCACCTCCTCTTCCCCTCCTGCTTCAGAGGCTGGGAGGGTTTGTCTGGACCAGCAGGGCAAAGAAAACCCTTGGGCTCTTTATGGATTGCTTCCTCTCATTTCCTTCTTTCTCTGAGGGTTTTAGGAGGCAGGTTCTGCTGCTGATTGGTTAGGAGAGATGGGAAACAAAGTAAGTCTATTGGCTCCTTCACTCATAAGAGGAAGGTTTATAAGCCCTTCCCCCTGCTCAGGATGCCATTCTGCACCACGAGGAAATGCTCCCCCTTCCTCCAATTGGGATCAGAGTAGGACTGGACATTTGGGCCTCGATCTGGGCATTGCACTAGTCACCCGCTGTAATCTGGGAAGAAATTTCCCACTCATTCCCATACTGGTCTGTGCAGAGCAGGGTTTTATCCTTTCTTTTAGCAGCCCAGGGACTTGGTGGGTAGTTAGGTTGTAAAATTCAAGATGTTGCAACTTGGCAGGTGCCCAGTGCAGGTACTCATTCATTAGGGGTCTAGTTCTCCACGGTATGCATCCGATGAAGTGAGCTGTAGCTCACGAAAGCTCATGCTCAAATAAATTGGTTAGTCTCTAAGGTGCCACAAGTACTCCTTTTCTTTTTGCGAATACAGACTAACACGGCTGTTACTCTGAAACATGAATTGTAAGTGGATTAGAAGAAGGCATCCACAAAAGAAGGTGGGGAATGGGGTTGGGGCTTCCAATGTCTGATGCAGTATGGAGACTCTCCCGCTCGTACCTTAACCCTTGTGCAAGCTCTTCTGCAGTGGTCCTGGGGCCAGGCAAATGGTGTGTGTGGAGAAGGAGGCTGAGCCCTCCACCAAGTGGGTACAGACTAAGAAGGTACTTGTCCCTGCACTGGACAAGTTATTGCCAGCTAGTTTCCAGATGTGTCACTAATTAATAAAACTGAAACCCAGTTAAACCACATTCCTGGTGTCTTGACTTTCTTTCTCTTGTGTCCAAGAAAATGATGGCATCTGGCAAGCCCAGCACACTGTCACCAATTTTATTTTCAGATGGTCTATGCTGTACTGCCTGCCTTCATGTTCACTGACAGCTGGAAGTCCATGCAGCCCTGCTCCACGTACTACTCCTGGGGGAATTCTGCACCAAAATTTTAAAATTCTGCAACAAAAAATTAAAAATTCTTCGCCCAATATTTTAAAATTCTGCATATTTTATTTGTCAAAATAACACAATATAATCACACCAGTTTCAATTATTTTGGTCATTTATTTCAAAATACCTGTCAGCAAGTATGTCTGTAACAATACAGACAACAACAAAAAATTCAGGAAATGTTTTTTGACAAATAGATTCCTTACTTGGCATATTAATATAGAGCTCTGAGTAATAATTCATTTAAACTACAATACAGAAATGTATTTGCTTCACCCCTCAGAAGCAGTGCAAAGGCTTACTCCCCCAATCAGGGGTAATGGAGGAGCTGAGGGAGAGAGAATTAAATTGCTGGGAAGGACCCTGGGTGTGAACTTGAAGAGTTGTCGGGTGAGGGTGGGAAAAGTATGGAACAGGTTTTTTGGGGGAGCAGGGAGGGATTGTTAGGGAGCTTGCCCCATGCAGAACCTGGCTGATCCCTAGCCTCTCCCATTCAGTCAGGCACATATGCCCCTGTCCCCAAGTGTTTCTGCACCCCCATGTGTCCTTTCACCCCCTGTTCACATGTATCCCTCCACCCCCACTCAGACACACACTCCCCCCCTCCCCATGTGGCCCTTCATCCCCTTCCCTGTCCCTATGTGGTTCTTTACCCCCTCCCCCATATGTCTCTGTGCACCCACCTAGTCACTCCCCTTGTCCCTATAAGTCCCTGTTCCCCCTCTCCCTGTCTCCATGTGCCTCTGTGCCCCCATCCCTATGTAGCTCTGCACCTCCTCCCCCATCACTAGGTGGCCCTGCACCTCCCTCCCCCATGTGGCCATGTGCCTCCACTCCCATTCAGCCCCTGCCCTCGTCTGTCCTCCCCCACTAGCTCTTATGAGCTTCTGCTTGACCCCCCCTACCAGCATCTCACTCTGTCCATCTCCCTATAGCCCCTGTCTCCTGACCTAGCCTGACAGGTGCTGTGAAGAAGGCAGGCTCTCTCTCTTCCCTAGCTGACTGAGAGCTGCCGCTGTGTTCTAGTGTTCTATGTTCACGTGCTCTGGAGGGGAAAAGGAGGAATTGCAGAAGTCATTTTCTGCTGGGAGCTGCTGCTGTCCTTGCACCACAGTGCCCTTGGGTAGGCAAAAGGTGGAATTGCAGCAACCTTTTAGCAGAAGCTTTTTCTTGCACAAAAAAATTAAAACTATGCACAGCTCATTAATTATGCACGCATGCAGCAGTGCAGAATCCCCCCAGGTGTAATGTACAATACAAAGGATGAAATTTGGACACCAGTGAAGGCAGTGGCAAAACTTACACTAATTGAGATATTGAGGTGAACTTTTCTCTTTGCAAGACACTGGATAGCAGCCCAGAAAAAACACAGAGATTTCTCTCTTTTTGAGAAGTTATTCCACCGAACACCGCCAAGAAATTGTTTCTGGGTTTCCCTCCAGAGAGAACCCTTTAAATTACAACAGCACATTACCTCCAGATGCTAATGGAAAAAATCCCATTCAGTTGGATTCCCATTTCCATGCATTCTGGGCAAGTTGTAGCTGTATAGGTTACATTTTTTGCCTTTTAATATTTATGATAATAAATGTGTTAATTTAAGATTTTAGAATGTTTTAAGTCGTGGGTATTTCAAAGAACAACTGCTTTTATCCTTCAAAGCAGTGAAACCAAGATAAAATCATGTTGTGTTGAAGTACCCGAAAGCAATGCATGTATGCAGCCATGCAGACAAACTACTGAGGTTGCAGAAAGTAAAGCAGCTATACCACTGAGCCGGTGCCTACGGTCCTTATTTAGGCAAAACCACCATCAGTTTTGCTTGAGTAAAGACTGCAGGATCTAGACCACTATCAGTACTGTGTTGTGGTGCACCTAAACACCTCAATCACAGCTTGTTAGGCAAAAGATTTCAGCATACACTTCCTTCTGGGTTCCAAAATGTGACTATTAAAGTCGTGACTTAAAATAAGTGGACATTATCTGCCTGTGAGTGAGTATTCTGATTTATTGACTGTGTCTTCCTGTTAGATGACAAATTTGTTTGTTGTTTCTTGCGTATGCTAACCTGGGATCTGTAATTTATAGCTCTGGTTTCTTTTAAATACACTCATAGGAAAGCTCAGTAAAGAAATGTCCCAAAAAAGGATTATTTTTATGAACATCTTCAAGGGGAAAAACAGACTTATGTATGCAGTAGTGGCTGTGACCTCTGGGGATATCTTTCTTGTTGAGTGATTGCATAGCCTGAGTCTCTTATTGTTCCTGTTCTCAAACTGGAGCTGTCATTATAAGACGGAGCATATACACGGAAGAGCCTAAAGTAACAGAAGTAAGACTTGCATTAGGAAATCCCTTTGAAATATGTTCCCTGATTCTTCTTTATTACATTTAACTGGACTTTCAGCATGGCTAGAATTTTCTTAAGTCACTATTAATAGTGCTGCTGAAATTTTACAATCAAACCCTAAACTACATTTATTTAATACGTGCCCTGTAAACTGGGGTCATGATTTCGCCTCTTATGTAAAGTAGCATGGTAAAGCATTACTATATCAGATATAAGAAAACCGAGCTAGAGTGATCTCTTACTTGTTCCCTTCATCCATATGCCTTGTTCATGCTTTAATTTACTTTGGAGGGGAACAAGGAGTAGTATACCAGAATTCATAAATCAGACTGTTGCAAAATGCTGGCTGAGTGAAATTCACATATACCTTTGTCAAAGCGTCACTCTATTTTGTAGTAGTCTCCAACTACAAGGTATGGGCCAGACCTCCAGTTAGAATAATGGGCATAGCTTAATTGTAGTGAGTGAAGCTAAGTCTAATTATACCCTCAAAGGATCTGGCTCAATGTGACTACATTTTTCATCACAAAACTGAATCTCAAAGGTTTCTGCAAGAGAAAAATCCACTGTGCCTCAGGTCACCAACTAACAAAGACATGAGCAACGCTGAGCATGAGATGAAACTTTACTCTATGTAATGAACAAAGAAATAAGTTCCAAATAATTATCAAAGGAATACCTTGAATGTAAATTGCTCATTGAAGACAGGGTTAAGGGTCTTTCTGTGGACTTTTGTTTCATATTTCTTCTTCTTATCAGGCAGCAGGAAAACTTTCACATAGGGATCAGATGTTCCACCCATATCTAAAGCAGGGAGCTCAGCTGCCTGAATAATCCCTACCAAAAGCTGAAAGGAGAGAGAGAGAGAGAGAGAACACAGAATACTGAAGAGACAAGATTTCTGTAGTCAAAAATGGAGATTTTTCAGTCATTACTACTTTTTCTTTTTTGCTTGTTGCTCAGCTTTAAAAGAAAAAAGCAAACAAAAACATCTACCATCCTTTCAAGAGCCTCTCCACAAAAGGCAAACGGAGCAAAGCTATAGACTGCATAAAACCAGTTATGGAAGAAGGAGACTGTAGGCAGTGTGTTTTTAAGCAGAAAAGAGGCTCTTTAAAGAGCAGCTGATTACAGTTAAATATGAAATTCATTTTTTTAAAAAAGACTGCAATCAAATAGGTTTCCAATTGCTATAGTTGCTTGTGCACTCGTTTTCTGTGCAGGGCACTGTGATTAGAAAATACTTTGTTAAACAATCATGAATGTGCAATTTTGACTATGAAATCTGTATTCCAAAACCATCCCCAAACTACCTAATAAAAGAAACAAGAAAGTTAAATGCAAATCTTTGGTATGGGGTAGAAAAAGTGGGTCTTGCAATCTTCACATTTATTTTTCTGTGCAAACATGGGTCTTAGGCACTAAACAGTAATATTTTTAAAGGCATATAAGTGACTGCAAGTCAATGAGGTATAGACTCTAAGTGTCTAAATCACTTCTGAAAATAGACTCAGGTGGTAAAGGCACTTTGGCTCAGATTTTTGAAGGTATTTAGGCACTTCTGTGTGCAACACTGCAACACCTAACTGATTTAGGAGCTTAAGTCTCATTTTAAAAGGGATTTAAGCACTTATGTGCCTAAATCTCTTTTCAAAATGTGACAGGCTCCTAAATCAATTAGGAGTTGCTACACTGAGCACAGCAATGCCTATATACCTTTAAAAACCCAGGCTAGGCACTTTTGATAATGTTACCCACAATATCTTTTTTTTTCAGTCACAGAAAGATGGATGTCCTGCTCTAGAGCTGACGATGACTATTATTTGTATTACAGTAGCCCCTAGAGAACCAGCTGAGATCAGGGCCCTACTCTGTTAAACGCTGTACATGCGGGTAGTAAAAGACACTCCCCGCACTGAAGCTCTTACAAGCTGAACAGACAACATATACAAAGGGTTAGAGAAAGGCAGTATTTGCAAACTCATTTCACAGGCAGAGAACAAAGAGTTTTTATGGCCCAGATTTTTAAAGGCATTTTTAAAGGCATCTTTGTAGACTTCATTGTAATGCCTAACTGATTTAGGAGCATAAAGGGGTTTAGGCACACAGGAGCCTAAATCTCATCGACTCAGAGTGCCTAAATCGTTTTTTGAAAAAGAGATTTAGGCTCCTAAATTAGTTAGACGTTGCAACACTGTGTGCAGCAATACCTAAATACCTTAAAACTCTGGGCCTAGGTGACTTGTTCAAGGTCACAAAGGAAATGTGAGGCAAAGCTGGGACACGCAGGCAGATCCTTCTAAGTCACAATCCAGTGCCTTTACCACAAGACATTCTTTGTTCTCATAGATCAGTTATGTAAAAATTAGAAATAGGAGCTCAAGCAATTGGAACAACTACATTCTCACCTGGGAAAGTAACTGTATTCTCCCAGATTCTTCAAAGTGGGATTTATTTTTGCCTATTTTAAATTCACAATGTGTCATATGTGCTTTCCTACCTTCTTAAGCTCCATGAAGCATTTTTCCTCTACCTCTACTCGGCACTTTCCCTTCTCTTTCTCATTGCTATTCTAGATGCATAATAGTTCATAAATACATGGACAGGCTCAGAATCTACCTCAAATCTTTCACATAAAAGAGTGAAAAATGAGCTTATGACAGTTAACAGAGCGGAAAAGGAATTCACTTCCATTTTAAAAGCTTGCGCTCTAAAACACAAACATCATGCCTGAAAGAGTATTTTGGTCAGCTTGTTCCCATTTTTAACCCAGCTGAATACACCAAATGGTAATTGGGTTTCCAGTTTCCAGCTCCATGCAACTTTGCTGCACCATCACACCACTAACATCCAAGGAAGTACCAGAGCTCAGAAGGGAAATTTAATCTTAGAGTTAGGGCAGCAGAATAAAATAGGAACACACAACAAATACAATTTCGCACCTTAATTAAACATGGCACACTATCAAAGATGTGGTGTGAGGAAAAGAAATAAATGGTTTTTAATCACATTGTTTTGTTTTTGGAAAATTTAGTTCTCAAACTCAATGTGGCATTTCCTTAATAAAATTCACAAAGAAAGTTTATTTTCATCTTCTATGGGATCTCAGATCTATTTATCACAAAAGATTCGCAGCTATTCTTTCTTTTTTCTCCCTTAGATCTTCTGCCCTTTGAAGATTCTAAAGTTTCCTATGGATTTCAAGTGATGAAGACAGGTCAGGTAAAGGACTATAGGGCAGAGAATTCTTACTACAGGGTTTGCTTGGGGAGTTGAGAAAAAAGTTCCTTCATCCATAGGCTGTAGAAAGACTTCAGAATTCTTGTTGTTTCTTGCTTTGAAAAGCAGAAGCAGTGGCAGTTAGAAGTTAGTTAAAATGATTTGGGGAATATAGTTGATAGTGCTGGGACATAGCCTTATGCAATGTCCTCCTGCAGATACAGGGAATTTCTTAATTTCTGCCTATACTCCCCCCTCCACTACTGAAACAAATATATTTTATGCCAAGAAGAGCATTAGATAAAGAATCTGAATGTATGTTAGTGGAAATAGATTGCAAACTACATATGGAAGTTAGTTTAGATGAAGAAATTTACAGGAATTTCAGTCAATATTCATTTCTTTCCCTAAATAGAGACTAATTTTTTGTTCTGACTAAAAGCCTTAAAAGACAACAAACCTTTGATCTGATTTCTCAAATGAAAAGTTCACCCAAAGACAATAACTTGGAGAAGAAACATTCTTTGGAGTTTTCTGTCCCAAATAAATGAAATAGTCTTTTCAAAGTGAGTGTGTGCTTGTCCGTATGAGCATGAAAATTGTGGAGACTGAAGAGTGCAGATACCAAACAAGGAAGCTTTGCACTCCATGCCTGGCAGAGCAGAGGAATGTGGGCAAGCTCAGGGAGTAGTGAAAGACATGAGAAGCAGGTCCATAGAAAACAGATGCACGCCCCTGAAATTCCACGTTTATAGTGGTCTGCACTGGGTCACGGCTGCTGTTCCCGTTCATAGTCTGGAGAAGGAGCCAAATCTCGATTGTATCAATTTCCAGCCTCCAGGTGGTATTAGTGGAGATAGGAGATTTTTTTTCTATCCAACTCCCTGCAGAATTCTTAAGGGCAGAACCCTTTTATTTGGACTTCACTGACAGACTAAGGATTGATTAGCAGGCTGTATGTTTCTGCTAAACCCGACAGAACTAGATAAGAGAGCCTGGAATTCTAATTAATTAGAGAGACAGCATGGGCCAATGTATAGACCATTTCACTGGAGGTCAGGAGATTATCCTCCACTGTACCATTGACCTGTGGTGAGACTCTGGATGAGTCACTGAGCCTCTCTGTGCCTCCATTTTCCCTCCCACACTTTGTCTGTCTTGTCTGTTTAGATTATAAACTCCTTAGGGCAATGACTGTCTTACAGTGCATTCATAGACTGCCTAGCACAATGGGGCCCAATCTTGATTGGAGTTTGTAGGCGATACTGTAATACAAATAGTTAACAAATAATAAATAATAATAATAAAATAATAATAATAATAATAATTAGAAAAAACTTTGGCATAAAGTTTGATTAGAAATGCAGTGTACCCTTAACATGTATTAAACATAAATGGAGAAGGAATTGTTTCATACAGCTTCACACTTGCTTTCTAATTTTCTTCAGTGCAAGCTAGAATGCTGAGTATCTACTCTGCATGTCTGTATTTTTGCAGTCTCCTTTCACCTGCACAGCAATGTATCACTGGTTGTTTGTTCCACACCTGATTGTTCTGGAAGTCATAATCCAAAGAATATTGGATTTTCCCTAGTTTTTCCTCTTCTTTGGGTTCTTCTTTATCTTCCCCATCAGTCAGCCCAGTCTCAGCATCATCATCCTTAAGGGCCTGCAAAGAAAAAACAAAACAATAATAAATATGACTAGCTTCTTCACACTAACCTAAAATAGATACTCTGTCCTCAAATCTATTGTAAAGCCATTAAAAGCAAGCATGATGTCACAAATCCATATATGCTGTTTACATATATTTACAGTATTCAAGTTGCACAAGAAAACTTTTTTTTAAATCAGCAAGCAGCAGGGAAGCAATGGAAGTAGGAAGAAAGCTTCTTGGGACATGGCCAGCAAGAACCGTTACAAAGTCTGAAAACAGAAAGTCAATGTCAACTTGATATTTTTAAAAGTCTGCTCTGATCCAATTGCCTCTTAAAGAGGCCAAATGTGGACAAACATGCTATTCAGTAGGCAAAGTCACATTCATTCCCCTTAAAGAGATCTCAGCAATGTCAAATCTAGCTGTGCATGCTGTGAATTATTTGCAACAGAGCCACATGTTTCTGTAGGATTACGGCTGGTAAAAAGAGTATTGTGGGTGAGGTTCTTCCTACATTTGACAGGTTGTTATTTAGGATGAATATGGAAGCAAAAGGTATCACCATGCTACTAGCAAATGCATGTTCATAGAAAAGGCCGCCACACTAGTCCCATTGTCCTTTTATTCATTCTTTATACAAAGCTAGGCTGAACCAAACTGATTTACAGGTGCACTGATTTTAATAAAGTTAGAGAGAAATATAATTTTGTCTATTACATAAAACAGCAATCTTCTTTTTAAGACTTAGCAACTATCTTAGATGCCACACAAGAGAAAAATACAATTTGAAAACATCCTTTTGTGCTGTACCAGAAAGCAGAAGTATTCTTGTTGCAAAGGAATACGTACAATTATTAAAACATATTAAAAGTGCCCCATCTTGCAAACTTTTGCCTGAGGGAGAACTAAATGATGGGGCTCAGGGTAATGAGCCAAATATTAAAATGAAATTATTAAAATTTCCTCATAAGCATGAAAATAATATCAAGAGCACAAGGGCAAAGAATTAAACACTGAATACTTACCTGGAATTGATATGAGAAAATTGCATTCATCATAGATTTACACTCTTGCATGTACCTTTTAGGGAGTGCTTGAAAAGCTTCTGAAATTTCTATAATGCGCCAAAAGCCAGTGATTACGGAGAAGACAACATACACTGATCTTACTTCCATTGAAGCGAATGGGAGTTTAGTTTTTTTTTACTTCGATGTGAAGAAGATTTAGCTCAGAAAGTCAAATAATAAGGACCTGTTCCAACTATCCTTGTTTTTGTTAGTTCTAACCTCTTTACTGCATATATAGGATATATGTCAGCACTTGAACTTTAGAAAGAGGGACTGGTGGGAAGAAAAAATAGGGTTGTACCTTTCAACTCCTTTAAAATATTGGACTAAGATTTCTGGAGGGTAAAATGCTAAATGTTTTGCTAAAAATCAGAGACTGTTCTTTTTACCTAGGGATAGTTGGCATGTTTGCTCCAGTAGATTGTATGAATATATAGTTTCAGAGTAGCAGCCATGTTAGTCTGTATTTGCAAAAAGAAAAGGAGTACTCGTGGCACCTTAGAGACTAACAAATTTATGTGAGCATAAGCTTTCATGAGCTACAGCTCACTTCATCGGATGCATTCAACTGAATGAAGTGAGCTGTAGCTCACGAAAGCTTATGCTCAAATAAATTGGTTAGTCTCTAAGGTGCCACAAGTACTCCTTTTCTTTTTATGAATATATAGTGTTATATTTGCAAATTTTATCAGCATGAAAGTGGCATTCCAGCAGCGAGATCGTTCTTTCTGACCTTGGGCCAGAAATTCAGGAGACTTATAAAACTTTGAGAATAGGATCAAGTGCGTTGATTTTACCAAGGTCAGGAGAAGAGGAGGGACAGGATGTTACCATAGCAAGCTGCATACAATCATTTTTATCTTTAAGGAAGGAATTTGCTTTTAAATCAAAGGTTGGTACTTTAATAGAATCTGGGTCAAAAGAAGTTGGCACAGAAGTTTCTCATGTGATGCATCTACTCTGTTCCAAAGAGGAAGCAGCACTGGATTGCGTCAAAGTAGTTGAAGCACCACGTAGGGATTTTCATTTTATGTTGAGGTTCTTTGGAAAGGGAATATTTAAAGGAAATGTACAGTGACCCTCCTGGTGTTTTTCATCTTTTTTTTTTCAACTGATCGTAGTGTTTTAGTTTTTAGGTCCAATATATTGTGATCGAGCATGCCTGCAAACTATTTTAGATTGTTTTTAGAACTATTAAAAAGTTTATAATTATAATTTCTCTTCCTCTTCAAGCTTGTACAATTGATTTCATGGTGCTCAGGCAGCACGGGTTTACAGGGAGAGGGATGTAAAAAGTTTCTCTAATAATTTTTTAAAGGCCATTAAATATTTTAAAATTTGTTTTTCTTTAAAATATCCAGCATAAATAGAATACGTTGTGGTGTGGTTGTGGGGATGGGTTTTATTTGCACTAATTTGGGATGACTTCGTAATTCACTCATGAGATTTCACCATTTCTGAGTAATGTTCACAAAAAACAATAAAATCATGATATCATATCATCATATGTATGTTTTTTACGTATTTGTGTGTGCACATATACGTAAACATGCAGAGCAGTGCAAAAAAATTCCTGTGTTAGTGCAACATAAAAGTGAAAGGTTTCACACTCATGTCACAAAAAGTTAGGAAATGCAAAAGTTAAGGTTGCAGCCACAACATAAGTCACCCCACTATATATCTTGTATGTTTTACAGTAAACTCTGATGATTACTGGATTACAAGGATTGTTGACAAATGTGTTATTTGATCCATATTTGAATGGCCATTGTAACTAGTTCTAGCCAGTGGTGCAGACATCAATTAACATATGCCACTCTGATTTCCGTTTCTGTGCCATGTTTTAGTTAACACTTTTTAAAGCTCTTCTGCTGTTTAAGTGCCTTCCAGAAAACTACAATAGAGCAATTCAAGTCAGAAAGTGAGTGACAGTCACAGTGTGCTTGTTCTTTCCTCATTTCCATAGCACAGTGGATTTGTACACGTCTATTTCCTTGTGCATCGCTGTAAACAAAGATCCTTCCTCATTTTCAGTAGTCTCATCTCTTCTCGATTCCCTCAGTGCTAGAAAAACTTGGGAAGAGTCAGAATTCTATAGGGTTCAACGAAGAGTGTTTCTTGAATTTTTCCTCATGGAGGCCTTGCTCCCCAACAGGCCTTTTTCATGTGCAGACAGGAGTCAACCTGCAGGGACAGCTGTTCTTCTGCTGGTTCTCCTGTCCTTCCTTCCCTCACAGCATAGCCCCCATCAGGGCCAAGCTCCCATTATGATTGGGTTACCCTGTAACTTCTCAGCATTAGTCACAAAGGGGACCCTAAAGGACTAATACAGTCCCTGGCTCTATTTACTACTCCCAGAATTTCACATGGAAGCTCTGAAGGTCTACAAGGGACTGAGCACAGTGGGTCCTCTGATCCGCCTCAACTTCCTGAATCTCTATCAACACGGAGCTGAGCCACGAGAGCCACAAAAATGGGAAAATACTGCAGCAGGGGTGGTCATCCTCCCCCTTCTATATAGAAAGGTAGAGGAATCATGTATGAGGGATCTCCATGCAAAGATCCATGAAGACGTCTCCAGCCCCTTATGCATCTGGTCTCCGTTATCTTACAGCATTGCATTTGCTACCTCCTCAGTAATTTCACTATGACCTAGCTAGGGCTCCAAATAGGCGAAACTGTTTCATTGCCATTCGTAGAGGGATATTTTCATCAATAGTGTCCTCAGGATTGTTTCCTCCCACTAAGTGGACCATGAATTCATGCTTCAAGAAACGGATAACAATAGCAACCATGAAAACAACCTGGTAGTGAAAACAAAATAAAATCATGTAGAGTACAGTCTGTAAGTCTACCTGCCAAGCAACATTCATTGCAGTCTGAATTCCACCCAAGGCTATCCCATCAGCCAACCTTTTCGTTCATAGGGTGAAAAATGGGGTTATTTTTAATGCCTGCATGCTGCTCTGGCCTCAGGATTGTGCAAAGCTTGTTGAGTGTGCAGGCAGGAAAACAATATTCATATTATAAAGAGAAAATTCTGTGCTTTGTCCAACAATGGCAATTGTTTGGCCTTTGTCACAAGGGCAATCCCCTCCTTTTCCCAAATTTGATGGCCAAGCTCCATCCCTCTCTTTTATTTTAAGCCAAACTCAAGTGCAATCATTCAGGCTTGTTTTTTCTAACCTCCACAGGTGTATTGAATTTCCAAAGAAAACAATAAGAAACTGCTGAAATCCCCACAATGTGAGTACATATCTTATTAGTTCCACACACATTCAAGAACAGCATAGCTGTGACCCCCCGATCTTTTATTCCATAGGGACAGGAGGACCTTTAAAAGTTACTGGCTGATTTCCCATCATCCACCAAAAAAACAGCCTGGTCTCCTCGCTATTGTAACTACATCCGCTTATCAGAGTCCCTCAGAAGGAGAGGCAAGTCTCATTCTTCCAGCATCTGCTTTCTCTCCATGAATTCATTAAAAACCCATTTTGTGTCACAGTTTCCAGTGGCTGAGCCAGGCTTTGGTTACTGTGAAATCTACTTTATCCATTACTGCTGCAAGACTGTTGTCCTGCATCAGCACTGGGCCATAGCGACGCATGTAATGAGCTGTGTCCAGCACGGGGTGTTTTGACATCACTTTCTCCCTTGTTATCCAGGTTTTAAATGGACAGCCAGTTACTCAAAATGTTTTGGTTTTGAGGAGTGTTGTGAGTTTAGACAAGGCTTTTGAAGTGTTTCATTAGCTCTCACTGGCTCGTTTGGGTATTGTTTGTGGCCATATTGCCACCTTTGGTGCAATCTGATCATGGACTCTACTAAGCGTGGGAGATATGGCACTGTTAGCTCCCCACAAGCAGCCCCTTTATCTGCAGCCAGTATCAGTGTGCTGAAATTGAACATGATAATCTAAATTAATCGTTATAACCACAATAGGTCACTATATCCAATTTGGACTGTATGCATTTTACAGTGCAATTAACCTAAGCATAGCCAGCCTTATGAAATGTGAAGCCCCAGGTTGCTATAAAGGCTAAAATCAGGCAATGAGTTGTCTTCCCCTTTGGCATAATTGCTTGAGATAGCGATTGGACTATATTTGGAGCTGCAGAGTGGAACTACCAGAGAGAGCATTTGCTATGCTTGTGTTTAAAGCGGATCTCGATATTAATTTTTGGATTTCCTGATTTTTGAGATTTTAACTGTGTTGTCTTAATAATGCATCAATGAAGGCCTTTGCATTTATATTCCTCGGTTTTGTGCTTATTTTTAAAGAGAAAATGCCTTTGCTTAACAATATTAACCTTTGAATAGTCACACAATGCACAGTCAACCTGTGGAACTCTTTGCCAGAGGATGTTGTGAAGACCAAAACTATAACAGGGTTCAAAAAAGAACTAGATAAATTCATGGAGGATAGGTCCATCAATGGCTATTAGCCAGGATGGGCAGGGATGGTGTCCCTAGCCTCTGTTTGCCAGAAGCTGGGAATGAACGATAGGGGATGGATCACTTGATGTTTACCTGTTCTGTTCATTCTCTCTGGGGCACCTGGCATTGGTCACTGTTGGAAAACAGGATGCAGGCTAGATGAACCTTTGGTCTGACCCAGTATGGCCATTCTTATGTTCTTAATAATAAGAACAGCAGCATCTGTTATATTGTTCATAATTTTGTAGGTTCAATAACATTATTATGGACTGCAAATATCTTGCTGGGGGCAGCTCTCCCTAAACATGCTCAGAAGTCCTATCTCAACAGCTATTTTTTAAAATTCCCCGTGTCCAAACATACCAATAGGATGTTGGCAAATGTCAAACTTCAACCTTTTTTGGTGTGGCTTTGGTTAAAAAAAGTGTGCACAGAAATGTTTAGAATGGGAAAAGTATGCCTTTTCCACTGTACCATAACTCAAATATGGTCCAGAAAAAATCATTTTTGGGCAGAGACCAAACATGGAAAATTTCAGCCTAAAAAGGGAACATTTTGGAGAGTTACTGGTCAGATACATTTGCTTGAGTTTTCTCTCTATGGATTTGCTATAACACTCAGCACTGTAGTATCGGAGTGCTTTTCCTGTATAACAACTGAAAGCTTGACTGTGCCATTTAGGCACAGACCATACAACTAAGAGGTGACGGGGAGCTGCATCTTTCAGGACCACTAGGAAGCATTCTGCTTCAGGGAACAGCTACCTGAACCTGTGTGCTCAGGAAGAACCTGGGGACTGCTACTATACCCCTCTAGGTGTGAAGCTTACTCCTCTCCCTCCTCTGCCTGGCCAACCCTACTGGCTAGTTTGTCGTGAGGGGGGAAGGATAGAGACATGGTCTGATTTTCTCCCTTCCCCTTTGGGGCACAGAGCACCCCGAGGGAGTAACGAGGCAGTAGGCCCTTTGTATCAAAGAGTGAAGAGGCTGCAATTCTGCCTGTCCTTTGCAAGGACTATGCAATGGGAAAGGCTCCTCGCACGCTCCCCAACCGCTATGGTGCACTCGTTAAGGGCCGAGTAGAATTTGGTCTTGAATAAGGAGCTCAGAGGTTGGTCTACTGAGTAAGTGAAAACAAGGTATTATAATTGAAACTAGTATGCAACTGCTTTACCTCAGAAAGTAACAGATCTAAGATAATTTTATATTAGAGTATAAATTATAACTTAAAATCATTCTAACTGTAAAAGAACTTCCTAAAAAATTAATAAATGAATTTTACTAGTAAAAATGTAGAGGACGTTGAATAAGGGCATTCTAGAAGTCTGCATTAGTTTGAATTAGCGTGGACCAGTAAGTTATAGAGAGGTCATGTGCTGGTCAGAAGACACTAAAGAGGGAAACAGTCTACACCACAGAATGGGAAATGGCCTACCTCATAGCAGTGAAGCAGATCATTACCAGATAAAGAAACTTTACTCAGAGGAGTCCAGTTTGGAAAAGGGATCACAGAAGAGAAGGCTAGTGTCAGCTGGAGAACCTTTGTTCCAGAAATCCGGTTGCCTGACAGTTGACTTTTTTGCTGGGCACTATCGGCCCTCAGGTGAAATCCTGACTCTACTGAAGTCAATGGGAGTTTTGTGACTCCTCATTGGGATTGGGATTTGATGCTTGCTTTTTTTGTGGGTTAATGTACATTATTTTGCACTGTTTCGTAGATAGCTGAAGGCATCTAGCATTAAAAAGCTCATTCCTTCAGCATATTTTGTTTCCATGCGGACAAAGAGTTTTATAGCCCGTAAGAATATGGAGTTAGTTTAACTAATCAGTTACACACTGAAGGGTGGTGAAGTGACGTTACCATTGTATAATTTAATGAGTTTAATGGAGTAAATATCTCCTAGCTGTTAAACATTAATTAAACATGGTAGCGTTCTTTGACATGCTTCCAATTCCTTGTACAGTGCCAGTTAGACGGTCAAAACAGCAGGGTCTCAATGCATGAATGAGATGATGGTGGTCACAGTGGGGAGGGATTTATTAGAGGTTTATTAGGAATTGGGGAACATTTGGGAAAGGAGGAGCCTATACAGGAAGGATGGACTCCTCCTAAACCAATATGGAACCGGATTGCTGGCATATAAAATTAAAAAGGTCATAGAGGAATTTTTAAACTAAGGGCTGGGGGAAAGCCAACAATTGCAGTGTAGCACATGGTTCAGACAGATACATCCCATCGGAGCGGGGATACTTTATATTATAGTAAAGAGGAGAGGATAGAAGTAGATAAAATACAGGTAAGAACCAAAGAGAAGCAGTCAAATGAAAGAGAACTCCTTTCAATTACATCACAGGAAGGCAGACAAGTAAATATTGACAAATTTTGTAAGTGCTTGTATATAAACACAAGAAGGCTAAATACTAAATTGTGTGGACTTGAGTGCCTGGTATTAAAAAAGGACACTGATATAAATAACAGGCATCAAAGAAACTTGCTGGAATGATGATAATTAATGGGACATTGTAATAACATGGTACAAAATATATAGGAATGACAGAGTAGGTGTGATTGTGGGGGTCAGCACATTATATGTGAAAGAAAACAGAGTCAAATATAGGAAAAATCTTAAGTGAATGAAACAGTACCATAGAATCTTTAGTAACTCCATGTTTGAATAATAAGAATACAGCAGTAGGAGTATATTACCAACCATCTGACCAGAATGGGGACAGTGATTGTGAAATGCGTAGGGAGATTAGAGAGGCTACAAAGACAGAAAATTTAATAATAATGGAGGATTTCAACTATCTTGATATTGACTGGGCACATGTCACCTCAGGATGGGATACAGAGATCAAATTTCTAAATACCATTAATGACTACTCCTTGGAGCTGCTTGTCCTGGAACTCACAAAGGGAAAGGCAATTCTTGATTTAGTCTTAAGTGGAGCACACCATCTGTTCCAAGGAGTGAATATAGCTGAACATCTTGGTAATACGGACCATTAAGTAATTACATTTAACATCCTTGTAAAGGGGAAAATGCAAAAGAAACCCACCACGGCAGCATTTAACTTCAAAAAGGGGAACTACACAAAAACAAGGAAGCTCAAACTAAATGTACACCCCAAATAAAAACAAAGCAAAACAGTAAGAAGACCAAAAATGTGCCACAGCATAGTAAAAGAGGTGGTTAGAGGCAAAAGGCAGCCTTTAAAAATTGGAAGTCAAATCCTACTGAGGAAAATAGAAAGGAACATAAACTCAGGCAATTAAACTGTAAAAATATAATTAGGCAGGCCAAGAAAGTATTTGAAGGGCAACTAGCAAAAGAAACAAAAACGAAAAAGCAGTTATATTTTAAGTACATCAGAAGCCTGCCAAGCAATCACTGGTGCCAATGGACAATCAAGCTGCTAAAGGAGCACTCGAGGAAGACAAGGCTATCACAGAGAATCTGTTAAATGAATTATTTGCATCAGTCTTTACTGCAGAGGATGTGAAGAATATTCCTACACCTCAGCCATTCATTTTAGGTGATAAAGCTGAGAAACTGTCCCAGACTGAGGTGTCAGTAGAAGAGGTTTTGGAACAAATTAATAAATTAAACAGTAATAAATCTCCAGGATTAGATGTATTCACCCAAGAGTTCTGAAGGAACTCAAATATAAAATTGCAGCACTACTAATTGTGGTATGTAACTTATTGCTTACATCAGTCTCTGTATCAAATGACTGGACTGTAGTTAATATAATGCCAACTTTTGAAAAAGGCTCCAGAGGTGATCCTGGTGATTACAGGCCAGTAATGCTAAACTCAGTACCAGGAAAATTGGCTGAAATTATAGCAAAGTATAGTATAGAATTATCAGGTGTATAGATGAACAAGATATATTGGGAAAGAGTCAATACAGCTTTTGTAAAGGGAAATCATCTCTCACCAATCTATCAGAATTCTTTGAGTGTGTCAACAGGCATGTGGACAAGGGTGATCCAGTTGATATAGTATTCTTGGACTTTCAGAAAGCCTTTGACAATGTCCCACACTAAAGATTCTTAAGTATAGTAAGCAGTCATAGGATAAGAGGGAAGGTCCTCTCATAAATTACTGATTAAAAAATAGGAAACAAAGGGCAGGAATAAATGATCAGTTTTCACAATGGAAAGAGGTAAATAGTGGGGTCCCTCAAGGATCTGTACTGGGACTTGTTCTGTTCAACCTATTCATAAATGATTTGGAAAAGGGGTTAAACAGTGACATGGCAAAGTTAGCAGATGATACTAAATTACTCAAGATAATTAAATTCCAAAGCTGACTGCAAAGAATTACAAAGGGATCTCACAAACTGGGTGACAAAATGGAAGATGAAATTCAAGGTTGATAAGTGCAAAGTAATGCACGTTGGAAAATATAATCCTAACTATACATACTAAATGGTGGGTTCTAAATTAGCTGTTACCATTCAAGAAAGATCTTGGAGTCACTGTGGATAGTTCTCTGAAAATATCTGCTCAATGTGCAGCAACAGTTAAAAAAGCCAACAGGAACCATTCAGAAAGTGATAGATAAGATAGAAAATATCATAATTGTGGCAAATTGCTGGCACTACTTTGATGGGTCTCGCACTTTCTCTTCTTGGGGAGGATTCAGGACACCATTTCTCGCCCCTGAACTGGGGTATTAACTGCCCCACTAGTGTCCTAGAGGAGGGGGGTGGAGTGGGAGGGACCCGGGCCCGCCCCTCTACTCCAGGTCCCAGCCCAGGGGCCTGACGGATAGCGGTAAACTGCTTGAACTAGCGGTTCCTTCCCCTGGACTACTTCCCTCTCCTGCCCTTCAAATTGTGGGACTTCCTGCCCTCCCTCTGCACAAACCAGGTGTCCCTTTACCTAGGGTCTTGGTCTTCTTAGCCCACTGCAGCACTTCTCCAAAGTCTCTTCTGCTTCCCTCCAAATTGCTCTCTGCTCTAACACCAATCCACTCTGCTTCAACTCCTTTCCTTGTCTGAGTGAAGCGGGGGGCGGGGAGGATTATTAGGTGACTGGCTTCAGGTGCTTTAATTGGCTTCAGGTGCTTTAATTAATCTATAGAAAACTTTCTTCCCTCTACAGGGAACAAGGCTACCTTCTAACACTCTCCTGCTGCCCTCTGGCCATGCTGTATCACACACTATATACATTTGTGATACACCCACACCTTGAATACTGCATGCAGTTTGGTTGCCCCATCTCTAAAGAAATATACTAGAATTGGAAAAGGTACAGAAAAGGGAAAGAAAAATGATCCAGGTTATGGAATGGCTTCCATACAAAGAGCCATGAAAGATGGGAATTGTTCAGTTTTGAAAGAGGTGACGAAGCGGAGAGACAACAGAGGTCAATAAAATCATGGATGGTTTGTGGAGAAAGTGAATAGGGAAGGGTAATTTACCCCTTCAAGTAACACGAGAACTAATGATCACCTAATGAAATTAATTGGCAGCAGGTTTAAAACCTACATAAGGAAGTACCTCATACAATGCACTATCAACCTGTGGAATTCATTGCCAATAGATGTTGTGAAGGCTAAAAATATAACTGGGTTAAAAAATTATACAAGTTCATTTAGGATAGGTCCATCATTCCCTCTGAAGCATCTGGCACTGTCCACTGTTGAAAGACAGGACACTGGGCAAGATGAACCATTGGCCTGGCAAAGTATGGCCGTTCTTATGTTCTTAAGTGATTTACCCATGGTCACACAGGGAGTCAATGGCAGGACTGGGTATGGAATCCATACAGCCTGATTTCCAATCTCCTGCTTTAGCTAATACACAAACTCCCCCCAAGATAAAAATCTCTCACAAATAGCAGTATTTTAGCCTGATGCAATTAGAAATGTCTGAGATATTAAATCTCCTTCTCCAAAAATGCTCTGTGACCCAATAAAAGGTGCAGACCATCACAGCAATTATTCTCCAAGAAACAGGGCTGAATTTTTGATAATTTTTCAGTGCCACTGTTCATCACAGAAGTGATTAAGTCTATTCCTTTCCCAAAGGCTGAGCGTAAGCAAGAAATTTGCTGTACCAATGAATTAAATTCAGACCCATTAAATCAGCAGCTATTATAGTGTCTCTAGGGCTGGATGTTTTTCTACAGATAAAAAAAAACTGCAGGAGAAAATTATGGGAGATTGGTAGAGACTGGAATATAGGTAGAGACTGATAAACTGCAGCACAGAAAACTGTGATAGGGCTATCTTTAAAAATCGCTGGACTCAGTCTGCATCCAGGTTCACCAGTGTAACTCTGGAAATACACCACTGAAATCAATCTGGTGTGGAGTAGACTTTGGCTGACAGCTTGAAGTGTACTCACTCACTGTATTAAGACTACAAAATAATGAGAATAAAGTAATAGCATGAGATGCTGATTATTTTAGCACCAGTAGAAAGAGACCATTGTGTTTTTGGTGTTTTTGAATATTTTTCTGTTTTGGTCTAGATTTGATACAGTGAAAATGCATATTAAAAAGAAATAAAAACAGTCCATTTCTTTTTTGCGTATATCAGTTTTAAACTTGAGCTTTCTAGTACATTTTGATTCAATATATTTTAAGTATGGAGAAAATGACAACCTTTTATCCCATAAAAAAAATCAATTTAGTTCAGCCTTTTGATGTGTCAAAGCTATGTATAAATCTTCACTGAGGAGCCACAGCTGTCAAGAGACTAAATATATCAGAGCTTTAGATTAGGCGTGTCCAAATAGCAAAATAAACCTACCGCAAGTGACAATCCAGAACAGTCATGAGACACAACATAGATAAGGATGACATAGAAGGAAGAAATAAAAATTAAAATATCCACACACAAACATTAGTAGAAACCAAGGAGAAATGACCTTTTTCCACAGATAATATATTCTTTATTCACCTCCTTTACACAAGAAAGGCCTGATCCTGCAACCTTTACTCATGCGATTGGTCTTCCTGGAGCGGATAGCTCTACTTGCATGAATAAGAATTACTCTCATGAGTAAGGGTTTCAAGATCAGTACCCTAATGTGTACTTCAACTATTCTTCCTCGTCACAGCAACATTCATTCAAAATATCATATTAAAATTATGTTAAGGAAAAAGAACATGCTGAAAAATGATGCATCTATCTGAATACTGGATATTACACAATTCAGTGTCTAACAGTTACCAGTGCTAAGGCTAAAATTCTGACTCTGCAATCAGATCTACTAGCATGGACCCCAATGACCATGCAGAGCCTCATTGGCTTCAGAGGGGCTCTAGGTGTTCACAGGGCTGCTACCAGCAGGATCAGAGCTTAGAGTCAGTGGAATGTTATTGGTTTTAATGACTATTTATTGGAAGAAGAAAAAAAGAAGCTACTTTGAGGGCCCAATCCTTTAGCTCTATCAAGTGGAATAATTCCCAGTGAAGTTAATGGTACTTCTGCATGCACTATGGACTGGAACTTGCAGGCTGCTTATTGCCTACCAAGAGATATTGAGCACTCAACTTCCACTGAAATCAAAGGGAGCTGAAGGCACTGTGTTGAATCCAGGAGGTGAGCAGAACTTTGCAAGTTAGGGCCTAATGACTACAGGATCAAGCCTTTGTGCTTTGGCAACATTTCAGATTTCTGGCACCATACACAGCCAATTCAATAATTCTTTCCAGGTGGATTAGAGTAGACCTTTTTTATATCTATTTGTCTGTTTGCTTTAAAATGTATCTCCTTGATATCTTGGAGGCACTCTCTTGCCATTTTATTTGTAACCGAGGCGCTAAAATGATTACCTTCTGAAATATATTACATTAAATTTAGCAGTACACTGTCTTCATGTGCTAAAACCTGCGGTGTTGATTCAAGAATAAATCATTAACTTACACTGCTTACACTGAAAAACAAATGCTGCAAATATGGTCAAGGTTTTCCAGATTAGGAATTAACGTTGATAGGAGCTGCTAGGTACTCAGGGTTTATGAAAATAAGGCCACGGATTTAGATGCCTAAATATGAACCTAAGAGCTTAACTTTAGCAATCCATTTCTGAAAATGTCGGCAAGCAAGGCAGATCCTCGATTGGTGGAAATTGTGATAGCTCTACTAGCCTCAATGGATATGACAATTTCCACCATCTGAGGATCCAACCCTATATGTTCACTGGTGCATACATTTATTAACAGACCACTGGTTAAATTCTAAATGTATGGACACATTTGTTTTACAATAAATATAAAAACCATTTGAAGATGTTAAGTTCTATATGACTTGAAACTCTATGCTTTTTTGCAAAGTTCTGATTATCTCTGTGACAATGAATTAGTAACTGGAATTTGACCTTTCTTTTCCTCCAAAAAGGGACTGTGTGTCAAACTCATCATTAACTATTAAGCACAATTTTATATTTTAAATACATGTCAATGCTAGAGTCATTGGTCATTTATCCAGGTCATAACAAGTATAATAAACAACACTTAATAATATACTATAAGTAAAAGAACAGTCTTATATGGTATAGAACAAATCTCACACAGATATCTACTGACAAATCTCACATAGATATCTACTACTTGTCCTACAAAGAAATGTTAGGTTTGTTATCATTAGTATCATTTGATAGCACACAAACACACTGCATTTTATCCCAAATATGCTCAAACAGTATTTTCAAATTATTTTTGCTTCCATGGGTAAAAGTTTGCTAAAGTTGGCCAGGACGAACTCAGCATTTAATTAACTGCTTTTTCAGACAATTTCTCAGAGGGAAATACCTGACAATTACTTAATATTAATAAACGAGAACAAATTCTATAGCTCAAACACAGGGAGTCCAAGAATGCCTCCTCAAAGTGCCTGAATCAAGACAGTATAAGAAATTTCTTTCACATTTATCATATTAAGTAAACCAAACTTCTCATTAGACTTTTGCAAGAGAGGATCCAAGTTTTCTGTTCAATAATATTCTGAGCTTCACCTCATTGATCCCTTTAACAGTGGAATTTAACATATTTTGTGGGACTTCTGATGACAGGAAACTATATACAGTGGTCACCATTAAAATGTTGATCCATACAGTCTTAAGGTAATGAGCTTTCCCCACAATATTACTTACTGAGTATAGGGAATGCCTGTAATATCTTGGTAAAGCTAATTGCTTTCAAATGGTGTGTCCACATTTCAGCGCTAGCCACTGTAAATGAAGAGTCCATTTTCAGTTATGTGCAAACTGTGCCTCTAAATTTAGTCAATGGGCCTGCAAATGTAAGGAGTAAGGGAATATTAAAGAGCTCTCTGGCTTGATACTGCATGCTGTAAAGGGCCTGATCCTGCTGCTGCTGAAGTCAACTGTGGAACTTCCACTGACTCCAGTGGTGCAGGATTAGATCCCAAGTGCACAAAGAGTGCCTCTGGATTCTAATCTTCCCCATGCAAAATCTTAATTATTTGCAGAAGTGAAGCTGAAGCACATACTCCAGCTGAAAAGGTTTTGTCCTGCAGTTCCTTAAAATTCTCCTGAATCTACATTTGAAAAACATACTTCCGTGTGTGTCCTTAGCTGCTGAAATACTTCCAAATGATCTACACAACAGTGTGATTTTATCCCCACTTATCAACCCTAGCACTAATCAGATAACTAGTGAAGATGTTTCGTTTGTATTTTGCCACCCTGTGTATTTACCTTACATCTGAACTCTTTACCATCCCATCCCACAAGAGAGCCAACACTGTGGAATTTTCCTCTGGTCAAAGTCAGTCTTCTTCCAGATCAATGCTAATCTATTCTGTGGTTCCAAGGGAACATTGGATTAGATGCAGGGTCCTGCAACCTTCCAGTTAGTGCCCAAGTATAGCACCTCTCTCACACAAAACAGGTCGGAAGCAAGTGTTTCTCTGCTGTTCTCAAATTAATGTTGTGCAAACAGCAGCATGAGGATCTGTCCCTAAGCCATTCACTGGCTCTCAGCTAAAACTGTATTCTGTCACCTTTAATCTTCTCCCTCCCACATATATAACTCTGCCTTCATCCCCCTGTCCAATTTTCTTTTATTCTTTCCTTTTCTCATCCCTTTCCCCTGTTCCTTTGCATCTCTTCCACCATTCTTCTGCTGCACTTTGCTTTCGGTCTTTCTCTAGGTAAGCTTCTGTTTTTGTGCAGCAAGAGCTTTAGTAGCCCAGGTCCACACCTGCATGTCATTTAGTCTCACAAGACCTTGATTAGTACCCCACTCATCCAAACATGGGTTCTCTCTACCTCACTATTGCACCTGGTCCTGGTCAAAGTCCTATATAGATATGGCTGTAAGACTCTCCCACAGCTATATTTTTGAGACCACCATTTTCTCAAAAAACCTCTCTTCTATATGGACCAGTTGCAGTATTCCTCCTCTCATTAGGAGAGAAGTTAACTGGCTGCCTTGAAAGCATTGACTAGTGCTGCCATCAGTAGCATGCACCAGTGCATGTAGAGTCGGCATCCTTCAATGGGCACCAGGGTTACTAACTGAAACTCCAAGACAAAGCACATACAGCTGGTCTCCACTACACAGCACCACTATCCAACCATTGAGCAATACCAAAAATAGATAATTGCTAGAAGACTTAACACTTTAAACATAAACAGTGTCCAAGAACAGGATGGCTACTTTACCTGGTCTTTCATGGTCTTCCCTAAATCTTTAACATCTTTCATGTTAATAGCGTTCTTCCCTCCCTTTTCCTTTCCCTTCTTCTTGTTCTTCTTTTTGAACAAGCATTTCTTACAGAGACAAAAGCAGCAGGTAAGGATTAATAGGACTGCAACTATGGCTATGGCTATTAAGGCCCAAGGTGGCACTGGAAGAGAAAAAGAAACACACACAAAGTGGCACACTGTTAGTAAATTTAAATGTAAAAACCAACAGATTTCATTTGTAGCCAAACCTTTTATCAACCTTTGAGCAAGTATCTAAAAATATTGTGTTGAATTTGTATATTTCCCTCAATTGAATATTTACACAAAGAACATTAATATAACAAAGCAAGCATTATCTATCTACATACTTGGAAATAAACAACAAAGAATGTAACTTGCAGTTTAGATTAATCAGCAGGAATTATTTGATTTGTCTAATGTACTCACAAGGTACGCATGTAGCAAAAATTTAAAAACCATCTTTAAAATGTTAATCATGTTTAGAGGAAATTGTTTACTTCTCTCTGTAACCCACCTGGCATTATGGCCTGATAAACCAACCTAGCTTGAAGTCATGTGGCTCTGACTGGGGACTTGCCTCCAACAGAGCCTAGGTAAAGAAGTGCCTCTGATCCACACAGTCAATTTTAATGAGCAGCATTTCTCCACTGTTTTATTTGACAGACTAGTGGACTATTCATAGATGCAGGTCAAGGTTACCAGTAAACAATGACCAAGGTCAGAGGACTGCTCAATCAGGCATCTATGCTGATAACCATCAAGTCCTTCTGATATTGGCAATGTTTCAGTGTACATCTATGTTTTCATTGAAGTCTTATAAAGAAAAACATGTCTGTTTATTTTATTGATTCAGTCCAAGCTTCTAGACACTGTTGTAATACAAACAAATAATACATAATAATAATAATGATGATGAATTGGTCTTGCAAAAAATCAAGAGAATGATGAGAATTATCTTCACATAAGTAAACTTTAATATGACCTCTTCTGATTACCACACTTTTCATTGACATACGTGACAAAAATACATAATGTGATAACCAATGGGGTTTTAAAGAGGAGAATCATTTGTGTGTCTTGAAATGTATTCGGCCTATCAGATCTGCAAGGTATTCTCTCAACTCAACACATAAAAATCTCTAAAATTACACAGGGCACAACAAAAGCGGTAACCGAATTTGACAAATTTACATCACTGAATCACAAAAGGAAAGCTGACAGTGAAAATACAGAAAAATTAATTGCTTAAAGCAGCCAAGTAGAGTGGAAAGCATGATTACTGGAAGTTGAACTAGAGACTGCCACTTCAAAAGGAAATTAAAGTTTTAGTGAGCAGCTTCCTTATTTGTACTTTTTATTTTTCACACTGCTTTACTGATAGATATAAAAAGACTGTAGGAGACATGTTTGGAATAGTTAAATAATAAATTCCATAACACTTTATGTGCCTCCAAATGTTCATTTAATGTAGTTGCCATAAAAGAGATGTTGTACGGGATGTAGAATAAATGTGAACTGATTATCAAAGAAATGAATGTTAACAGATACAGTGAGCAGATTAGCAGCTGTTTAACAGAAATATTTTATGGACGTGGCAGTAGCAATTCCATAGTTAAGACTGCATTGAGATCTGCACTTATTGCAAGACTAAAATCTCCATTTCATGCTTTACATTTTGAATTTTGTTTTCAAATTTCAGCACAATATTTTAGAGGGAAATTGACTTTTCTATGTCATTTATTTTTTTGTAAAGCATTTACTAACTCTTCCAGAAGAAACCATTTAAAAATGCGTCCTTTGGGAAATTTTACCTTATTTTCCTCATGTTTCATTGGGTTCCTCTGTTATTAGCCCCCCCACCGCACCAACCACAGTCCTCATACATTCCAAACATCACATGTAAACACAGTCTACAACAGAGGTGCAGGCCACTTTTAACATCTGAAATTAAACACAAAGTGCTAGTCTCCTTACTCAGTCTCATCTAAATTGAGTTACGCCAAGATTAACCAAAGGAATTGCTCAGATCCAGCAGCTATTTCTGTTTTCCAGTGCTGCCAACCCGCTCCACCAGCTGTGCATTGCCCATACTTCCAGAGATGTGGGGAGGCAGGCTGGCAACAGGAGGTATGAAGATGGACTCCAGAAGAAAGAGGGGACTCTGTGGCGGGGGAGCCATGGGAGGAAAGGGAGGATATGGAGAGGCAAACAGAATATACCCAGGGTGGGGGACACAAGGGATTGAGACTTGAGGTGGGCAGGATGGGGGTTAGCCTGGATGTGCATGTTGCATGGGAAGAAAGACAATATGAGAGGAAGGTGTCTGGGGCAGTCAGGTGCCTCCATGCTGAAACCACGTTGAATGAAGGGGCCCTCTGGCACTGCAGCCCAGAGTAATGAGGCAGCAGCACCATGGGGAGTTCTTCAAGCACTGCTGCCTTGACACACAGACCCTCAGCTCCTTTGTTAAACTGTTTACTGTTTATTTTAATCCAGTTGTAATTAATTGCAGACAATAACTCTTGTTATAATTAAATCACGAACAAATAGAAAAGGAGTCCTTGTGGCACCTTAGAGACTAACCAATTTATTTGAGCATGAGCTTTCGTGAGCTACAGCTCACTTCATCAGATGCATACCATGGAAACTGCAGCAGACTTTATATGTACACAGAGAATATGAAACAATACCTCCTCCCACCCCACTGTCCTGCTGGTAATAGCTTATCTAAAGTGAGCATCAGGTTAGGCCATTTCCAGCACAAATCCAGGTTTTCTCACCCTCCACCCCCCCCCACAAATTCACTCTCCTGCTGGTGATAGCCCATCCAAAGTGACAACTCTTTACACAATGTGCATGATAATGAAGTTAGGCCATTTCCTGCACAAATCCAGGTTCTCTCACTCCCTCACCCCCCTCCAAAACCCCACCCCCATACACACACAGACTCACTCTCCTGCTGGTAATAGCTCATCCAAACTGACCACTCTCCAAGTTTAAAACCAAGTTAAACCAGAACATCGGGGGGGGGGGGGTAGGAAAAAACAAGAGTTAGCCTATTTCCTTCTATCTGAGTGCACAATCTCTGTTAAGAAGATTGCTCATCACAATACTGCTACTGGCAGAGAGCACTCAGCCTTGTATTACTGGCGCTGAATGTACAAATGAAGTTTAACGTAAGTAAAATTTCAACTGTATAGGTTTTGAAACAGAACCAGGTTTTCAAAATGTTTCATAGAAATTTTATTTAAAACTTTCTGAATAGAATGAATCATGCTCTATGATAAAGCCAAGATTTTCAAAGGAGACTAGTGATTTTGAGTGCTTCCATTTTTTGTGTGCCCCAACTTCTGATACCTTAAAGGGGTAAAGGGGCTTGATTTTCAGAAAGAGCTGAGCCTCTGAAAATCAGGCTCCTTTAAGATGTCTCAAGTTGGGCATCCCAGAACAGAGGCACTCTAAATCACTCGTCACTTTTGCAAATGTATGCCTATGGCCGTTAATTTTCTGACATACCGAATATGAAGAATGAAGGAGATATCTGTATTAATTTTATGAAGTTTATAATCTGTAGATTTGGTAGTTATTGTGTGGTGGCTGGCTTTATGGAACCCTAAAGGTTAATTCCAGCTGGAGTCTGGCAAAGACTCTAATTCAATGGACAATACATTGCTGGAAGGCGATCTCAGACTCCCTCTGAAGAAATGTGTGACCAGATCCAGGCGTGCTGCTCAAAGCCCCAGGAGATCTAGGGGCAGGGACTCTTGAAAAAAATAATCATTGAATGGTTGAAAAGGATAAAAAGGCAGTCTGTGACTTGAGGGAGACACATTGACTGGTGGGTCAGACATCAGAAAAGCAGGAGCAGTAGGAAGTACAGCCTGTCTCGCCCAGCCCCAATGGTGTGTGTGCGTGCCTGAAACAAGCAGGAATAATATAATATATTGTTGCAAGGAAAGGCTAAAGTTTAAGTAAGATAACATGCATGTAGGATTTTCATTGTTATCTTCCCTACCTGATATGTTCTTGTGGACAAATACCTAATACTTGTTTTGAAAAAGCTGTCCTGAATCACTGCAATTTCATACTTGTCACATGCTTTTGGAAAGAAGTCTATAACAGGGGCCAAACCCAGATGGACCCATTGAAGGTAGCATGGTTTGTCAATAGGATGCTGCAGCCTGGTGATCCAGTCTGAAGTGGGGTGAATCACGGGATTTGATGCAGAGAAGTTCAGGCGTAGGGCTATCACTTGGAAAGGGTACCCATGGAGAGACAGAGGTCAAAGGTATAGCTCCCCCCCGAAGAATAACACTGAACTAAAGAGATAAGCATCAGGACTGTATCATTAGCCAAGATATTTTAGGGACCATTTCTGTAGACCTCACTCAGGTTGAGCAGCAATGACTCATGCGAGTAGTCCCACTGAATCCACCAAGTTCAAAAGGACAACTTATGTGAGTGAGCTGCAAAATGGGAAGAGTTGCAAAATTGCATCCTTTGTATAAAACTTCTTTTTTTTTTATTAGCTTTACAAAAAAATGCTTGGCAAGTAGCGATGGATCCAGCAGGGATGGATTTATCGTGTCTAGTCTAGACGCGATAAATCGACCCCCCCAAGCGCTGTCCCGTCGACTACTGTACTCCACCGCCGCGAGAGGCGCAGGCGGAGTCGACGTGGGAGTGGCAGCAGTCGACTCACCGCGGTAAAGACATCACAGTAAGTCAATCTAAGTACATCGACTTCAGCTATGTTATTCACGTAGCTGAAGTTGCATAACATAGATCGATCCCCCTGTCCCCCCTCCCCCAGTGTAGACCAGGGCTGACATTCCAGCGAGACAATCTAAAACTATTAAATGCCAGGGAGGACAATTGATCCCAGAGAAAGAGGCAACATGAGGGAAGAAGAAAGCTGCATATCAGCATCAAAGTACTAATGTTGGTGTACACTGCATAGATAGAGTTCCTCCTACTAAACAACTCAAAAATGCTTTAATAAATGTGAATATCTATAATAGCTTGTTTGGAAAGCTTCAACACTGATTTTGACAGGTTCTAATTCAGGGCATGCACCGCTGGCTTTCAACGCTCCCCAGTTGAATGAATCTGTATTTTTATAAGAACATTTGCAATAACTGCGGCATCAGACTTGTCATAATTCTCAGACATGTATTACCCTCCTGGTGTTGGGTAACTTACAGACAACTACAAGGTGACCAGAAGTCCAATTAGTTTTATGTTTTGAACTGTATCACCCTAACACAGACGTATGAATCTGCATATAGGAACAGAGCTTGATGACTAGTTTGCTCCAACTATAATGAATTATTTTGGAATAATCAAAAGAAAAGTAGTATTTAATTTAGCACATTAGTTGCTGCTACCTCAGTAGAGCAGAAGTTTTATGCTTGGGTTCGGTTTGTGAAATAGTCATATTTTCCAGTTTGCTTTTATAAGTCCTACTGACTTGTGCCCGTCTTATATTACACAGCCTAGCAACACACACATAGGGTAGCATAGGGCAGAAAGAGATAATTGCCAATAGACACAAATTACCATATTTGCCAACATTTACAACTGATCAGAAGGGACAACTTTGTTAAGGCTTTTAGTTTGATTTAAATTGAAATCTTGGAATCCGCCTTTGGAAACCGATTTGAAAATACCAGTGGAAATTTCCTGGGTTTTAGACAATCAAAAAAATATTTTAACAACTAAATGATAAAAAAAATGTAATCCTACTTTTGTATGCAGATGGAATTCTGTAGCAGAACAGCTTGGCACTGGTAAAATATATTCTAATTAAATTAAATACACACCAAATCCTGGGCCCGCAAATTCCCTTACTTATATGCATTAAACAGAGATCGCTCCCTCCAAACCCTAAGTTTCCTAGCCAAATCAGACAGGTTGGTATGTTCATTCAATACCAGGAGAAAAAATTCTCCTCCCTTGGAGGGAGCTTGGATGTTTGGAAGGCGAAAGGCAGGGGAAAAAAAGATGGAGAGACTGGAGTAAGGAAGTATCAAGGATTGCAGAAAACAGCAGAAAAAAAGGAAAAATTGTATAAAGGACTAGTGCTTGGAAATCACCCAAGGACATAACAAGGAAGACCCAGTTAAGTCTGGGATAAAAGTCAAGCCACAAAAAAGAGAGAAGTGGGAGAGGGAAAGAAAAAGAAAGGAACAAAGAGGAAAAGCAAAAAACAGCATATGTAATATTAACATTCCTAAATTTAGTTTATTTATCTGAGCTCAAGGGCTCTATGTGCTGTTCAGTTATTATAAGAAGTGGGGGTGAGGGAGGAAGGCACAAAACCCACCAAAACAAAAACCACCACTACCCACCAAACACCCACACCAGTAAGCATCTCCCCTTCCTCCATCCAGTCTTTAACGTCAGGGAAAAGCCTGGTGCCCTGAAGCTTAAAAACAAGGAAGGAGGGAAAGAAAGAACAGTGCTCTTTGGACCAAGAGGGTGAACTGAATTCCAAAATTAAGGGCCCCTTATCAAGAAGGCCCTGTCAGTATCCCACTCCTATTTAAGCTAGGGGAATAGTAGCTAAATCCCCATAGCTGATGGCAACTGCCATGGCATACTACAGGGAAACAGGTGGTCTTAGGGTTGCCAATTTTGGTTGGATGTATTCTTGGAGGTTTCATCACATGACATAATTTTAAATTAAAGATTAATTCCTGGAGACTCCAGGACAATCCTGGAGGGTTGGCACTTGGAAAGGGTAGGTGGTCTCTAAGGCAGTCAGAAACCAAACCATTTAGGAATTTATTGATCAAAATCAGCATCTCAGCCAGAAATCATGCTCTCTGAGAGACATACTACTTGGTAAGCAGGCAGCTGCAATTTCCAAATGTTTTGAAGGTGTAATCCCATGTGAAGCACAATGAAGCATTCCAACTGTGGTGGAAAAGCATGGATAACTCTGACAACTTTCACATATGAAAAAAAGGTTGCAAACTTCTTGCCAGGCGCTGATGTTGGAAAGCTGTTTTGAAAACAGCTGCTCTCTGTGCATCCATCCACAAGAAGTTGGGCATTGAAAACCTCCAGATTGCACATCTGAGTAACAAACCCCGGTTTTATTATTAGGCAGTACTATGTAGATGCACTGGTACTTTTTTGTCAAGTCTTTTCTATAATATGCTCTAGTCTTACTCCTGCTATTTAATTCTGATGGTGCCAAAACAGAAAAGAAAGGGCAGATTCACAGCTGCCCAACAGTACCTTTACAGTTCAGGAGGTATTAAAACAATTTCCCTATCTCCCAAAATCCACATCCACCAAAGTAGCCTGTAACACAGGTGAAAGAGGATGAGGCTGAGGCTGGCTGAAGAACATATGCTCTGAGAACCCACCCTGGAATGTAAACGGTGGGAGAGGATACCACAGCTCACTAAGGAGGCTGTATGCAGGTTATCAGAAAACATAAATATAAGTACTGGTGTGCACTAGTTAGAATGCCAGAATGCACTGGGAAGGCGTGAAGCACCTGTCTATCAGATCAATACAGTTTAAATATTAACACTCACTACTTGCACATGTGTGTGTTTTTTCCCAGACACAGTTACATATGCCACGTGGCTCTGTGAGCACACTTTGCATATGGCATTCACACTTCACTCCCATTTTCACTTCCTTACTTCTGTCTTAGATTCTCTATATGGCTCTGCTTAGTGCTTACTATAATGTGTGTTTATCTCCTGCCTACCACTAGAGGGAACCAGGACAAAGCATCTTAATGAAATGGAATGATGCTGACATTCCCAACCCCTCTGTCTACTGTTTGAGCATTCAGAGTCCTGTTGCAGAAGGCAGTCTCCATGAATCGCTTCTGGAAATTACTGAAGCTGTAACTGAGCTAAGAGATGTGTGTTATGACAGCAAAACTTCCCTCCATGCAAAATAGTGTGACATGAAAGTGTGCTGATCGGATGGGTTTCACTTGTTGAATATGCTGCTGCCTAAACTGTTTGTTAGCTCTTATCATGCACAATCACTCACACGTCGTATTGCCGAACATTCCAAACTTGGCAAATGAACTGACCTGCAGTCTAGCAGGCACAGAGGAGCTGCAGCCTGGTATCTGGCAGCATTAGACAGGACTATACACCTAGCCAAGACACTTGGAATGCTGGCTGAGCAGACCTGCCTACCTTGCCCTTCAAATGCCTGAGGCCAAATCTGCATAAAGTAGATGCTTATTTACATAAATATGCTTTACAGACTATTGGAAATGCAGCTACACAATTGGAAAATGCAATTCTTAAAATTAGTTCATCTTCAGGGCAGATGGTAGGCTTCTCTTCCCTAGAGAAACATCAGGCCAACACCCCATCTTCCTCTGCATGGCTGAGTCTTTTTTTCCCTTTCTCCTTGTCACCAGTTCCCCCCCGCCCCCGCCATTTGTTTATTCCCCCCCCCCCCAAGATCTCTCTGCCTACCCCCTCTCACCTGCTCCTTTTGACCCATCCCTTCTAAGAGACTCTACAGAATCAAGAAAGTAGGGCAGAGGGGTTTCCAAATCTCTTCCAAATCCCTAGTGCACTCCCTGCATGTATAGCAACTGGGCCAGGGAAAGAGATGAATCTCTGAGCCTGATGCTTCCTGCCTGTCTAGCAGTTAGTGGGGAATGCACCGTAGCTGTGGCCATAAAGCCTTTAGAATAAAACAAAATGAAAAGCTCTGGATGACTTCCAGGAAAGCCAAAGGCAGCAGGGGCATGCTGCACAGCTGGAGAAGAGTGCAGAAAGCAGGAGCCTCCAGCCAAAAGTTGGACAGGAGGCAGCTCTGCCGCAGGCTTTCAGGAAAGGTGCATTTGCAAACATACGGTGATGCCAGGTAACTTGCCAATGGAGGACAACAAGGCAATTCAAGGAGCTAATATTCAGCACTAAAAAACTGTAGAAGCTTGAGACAGCATTTTCAATCATGTTGTGACAATGGTATTTTGTGGTTAAAGAGCATTTCACTTTTCCTGTGACATTTACTGTATGTTACACTTCAAGCTTTGACCGATAGTCTTGAGGAAGAAAAAACAAATGAAGAACTCAGACATCTGCCTATGATTTTAGGCTGGCATTTTCAAGGCAGCTAAGAAAGTTCAGTAATATTAACCCCCAGCATCCAAAAATCCAGAGTCCGGCCTCAATAATTCATTACATTGGCTTAAAAATTATGAGATATTTCAAAATAATACATTTTGGGTTATTTTTATTTGTCTGAGTTTTTGATCTTTTGCGTCACATTTGGGTCACATTTTCAATGTTTGTCCTGCAGCCACGAGGGATGGAAATATACTTCATTTTTTCAAATAAAGCTGATACTCTAACTTACCACAAGAATCCAGGAGTTGGGACTTTAAGAAAACACATAACATTGTGTGAATCAGCAGTCTTAGGAGTTAGGTGCCCAACTCCCAGGGAAAGTCATTGCTTCGATTTATTGACGCTCCACATTAATTTAGAAGACCTCAAAATAAGAATGATGACTTAGTGTTAACTTCATCAAGCATAGTACAGAGGAATATTAAGTTTTGTTGCTTAAGGTCATCCTGGGTCATACTGTTTTAGATTCAAGCACTTTTCATCAATAGACGTCAAAGCACTTTACAAAGGAGGTCAGTATCATTAGCCCCATTTCACATGTAGTGAAACTGAGGCATAGAGAGATGAAAGTGAATTGCCCAAGGTCATCCAGTAGGCCAGAGCTGGGAATACAATCCAGGTTTCCTGAGTCCCATGCCAGTGCTCTATCTCCTCAGAGCACAATATCAGCAGCATGTGTATTAGCTTATAAAAACTGTAAGTAAATTTAGTGGTCCAAAAGGTGTCAGGGTTGCAGCTCTGCGAATGATGTCCTCTGTTTATCCACCACATACATACAACGCAGGCAAACAGCAGTGCACGTTTATTCACCATAATGAGTCAATTCTACTGTAGATGAGCTACTTCTAGGAGGGAGTTCATTCGGTCTCTATTGACAATACCATATAGGTGCCAGCTGTGATGGGAGTTTGTGAGAACAGCAAACGGCGATGACTTTAGGTCCCTTGTGTGATCTGATTCCCTGCTCCCTTTCCTACTGGTTCTCTTATGGTAAATTATCCAAAAAAATCATGGACTAGATGTTGGAGAAAAGGCACAAGGCATGAATTTATAATAAAAATAATGCTAAAATCCCCATGGTTTGTATTATTTTAATCAAAATAGTATTGAATCTCTGCAGGGAGCTGCCTGGAATCACTTACACAGATCCCTGTGGGAAACCACTAATCCTAATATCAGACAGTTCCTGCTCTCACTCAGCCTTACATCCAGCTCAGATTTTAAACTGGCAGCCATTGAGGTTCTCAGTGTAATTGCAACGGTTTACTGCCTACCCGTATGATATAAGACCAACATGTTAAAGAGCCAAGGATTTTTATTTTTTAAATGATGAACTTCATGGAATCCAAGAGAGCTATGACAGAAATGCCCCATAGGCCTTGATCTTGCACTGGGATCCACCAGAGTGACTATGTGGTGCTATATTGACTGTGGATCGTCTCTGTGAAGGCACTGATGCAGAACTGGGTCTTTCTCCATAACTTACTTGCAGCATAATGACCCAGGATTCAAGTACCTTTTGCTGTTAAAAATCAGGGAAACTACTGACTGTGAAAAAGAGTTACCATTTTCAGTCCTAAAAACCTTTGTAATTTTTCAAAAGGAAACCCCTCTTCTTATTACTTCACTAGGAAAGCATTGCTTAAATGTAGTTATCAGCTGGAGTGGCTTCATTCCCAAGTAGGGACAGGAGCTCTTTTAAAGTCTTCCCTATTTGTCAGCGATTTTTTTTCTCATTAAATTCTTAAATCACACGCCTGGAGTATTGAAAATTCAACTAGCAAATCAATCAAAAAACACACCAAAAAACCCAATTACTCTGAGAGTTTTATTCAGATTTTTTTATATACTGAACGTTAGGTCAATTGTATTAGGTATGTAGTAATTGTTAAGAAGTTAGGTTGTGTCTTTCCTGTGCCAGGAAGGTATCTAATGATTCTGAATATGCATATTTATTTTGCTGAACAGCAACCCCAACAAATCAATTCAACTTCCACATTTCCTCATATTTTAACTGTACACATTTAGCTTTGAATTAACAGAGATTCTTTTATATGTAATACTATCGTTATTAATATTACATTATTTGAATTATGGTAGTGCCTAAAGGCCGCAATCAAAGCTCATGGCCCCAGAGTACTTGGCAATGTGCACACACAAAACAAAAAGACAGTTCCTGCCCAAAGGGCTTAATTACAATCTAAAGGTATGTCTACACAGCAAAAGAAAAACCCAGTGGGGAAGGCTCGGGCTGTGGCACTAAAAATAGCCATGTAGATATTCTGGATTGGGCTGGAGGTTCGGCTCTGAAAGCCAGGAACTGGGGTGGATTTCAGAGGCTGAACTCCAACCTGAGCCTACCTATCTACACAGCTATTTTTAGTGTCAGAGCATGAGCCCAGGGCTGTAAACCTGGGCTCCAACACCCTCTGCCGTGTTGGGTTTTTTTTGGCCATGTTGTCATACCGTAAGGCAGGGGTGGGCAAACTACGGCCTGTGAGCCATTTTAAGCCAGCCCACAAGCTGCTGCTGGGGAGCGGGGTCTGTAGCTTGGCCCCGCACTGGCACTCCAGCTGGGGTGCTGGGTCGCAGGCCGCACCACGCGGCTCCTGGAAGCTGCAGCATGGCCCTGCTCTGGCTCCTACATGCTCCAATGGCCCCCTCTGGCGCTCCAATGGGAGCTGCAGAGGTGGTGCCTGCAGATGGGGCAGCGTGCAGAGCTGCCTGGCTGTGTCTCAGCGTAAGAGCCAGAGAAGGGACATGCCACTGCTTCTGGGAGCCACTTGAGGTAAGCGCTATTTGGAGCCTGCATCCCTGAGCCTCTCCCCATGCCCCAACCCCCTGCCCCAGCCCTGATCCCCCTCCCACTCTCCAAACCCTTCGATCCCAGGCTGGAGCACCCTCCTGTACCTCAAACCTCTCATCCCCAACCCCACCCCAGAGCCTGCACCCCTTTCAGCACCCCTGCCCCAGCCTCGATCCTCCTCCCACCCTCCGAACCGCTCATCCAGTTCAGAGCATCCTCCTACACCCCAAATTCCTCATCCTCAGCCCCACCCCAGAGCCCTCACCCCAAACCAGCGCTCTCACCCCCTCCTGTACCCTAACCCCAATTTTGTGAGCATTCATGGCCCACCGTACAATTTTTATTCCCCGATGTGGCCCTCAGGGCAAAAAGTTTGCCCACCCCTGCCCTAAGGCCTCAAGTCTGTGATGTGTTGTGTGTACCAGTTCACCCTTGCCGATTACAGTGCAGGACTGGGGGAAGGGGACTTTAGCATGTGACATGAGACAACAGGTGGATAAAACAAACAAATGAGGGTGAGAAAAAGAAACAAGTGAAACAATTATGTTTGTCATTTTATGTAGTAGTGTCAGCTACCCAACTGCCTAGCTATTGTTGAGTACTTTGTAAGCATTACTACAAAGGTGAGTTGTTGGTGGGGGAGGGGGTAATTTTAATAAATCTGTGCATGGAAAATGGAAGCTATTAACCATTTACAATGCTGAGACAAGAAAGAAATCCCATTTGATTATCCATGGTTTGCATGAAACTTGTGTCTCTTGCATAAGAAATTAGGCTTTTACCTATTATTTTAACTAGTCTTCAGGGAAATAAAAGGTTTTTTTTCCAATTTTTTTTAAACATATATTTTTATTTTTAAAAAGATATAATAAAATATCGAATGCGGGTTCTCCTATCGCCTAGTGATTCCACCTTTTTTATGTTGCAAGGAACTCTCACCTCCAATGTAACCCAGATTTCTGAGACGGGCTATGTACAAAGAAACCAATTTCGAAGATGCATTTGAGCTTAATAGCCAAGTTGCTTTTCTTTCCTTTTTAGAGGCCCATTTAACATGCTATTATGATGGGGATGATGATGATTGATTGCGGTTTCTGCTTTTCTGCACAAAAAGCATGATTTCTGATTGGCTAAGTAGCACAGCAGTAATGGTCATTAACTTCCTTGCAGAAGCCACTGCCAAGGTGATAAATAGATTTGGTTTACATTAGCTACTAGACTAAAGCATTATTTGACCTCATTAATGGCTTCTAATCAAATCCAAAGTTACATTTACCTAAAGAGAGGGACAATTATTTTAGGAGAGTAGACTGAGACTCTTTTTGCCAGTCCCAATAAATTCAAATGGTCAAATCTTGCCCCACTGAACATCAGGTGGGCCCAGGATTTCACCCAGAATGTTTTAAAGCAAATGTCATTGCCTCATTCTTTCCTCTCTATTTTCTTTTTGTTTGGCTTTGGAGAACATTGGTTTTTACAAAGTCAGTTAAACATATTTAGGATTCAATTCAAAAACAACAAAATAACTACAATCTTTTATTCTGTACAGGGCCAACGAAGATTGTGTACCTTGGCAAATTGCTCATCTTTCAAAAGCCATTTATGTTAGTACTGAAGCTCTGTAAACTCAAGTAACAATAACTTGGGGATGGAGAATAAGCATTTGCTGCTGGGTCCCTAACATTCTTCATAACTATCCCAACAGTCCATATACAGAAGGCCAGATACCGATCTTGAACTGTATCTGCAACTTCTATTGGTCTCTGTGGCAGCTGGATGTTTGGACTGAAGAAGTGCTATACATGGTATAAAATGTTTAGCCTTGAATGAATGGATATTGTGAATGCTTTTTAAAATACCTACTGGTCAGATTTAGAAGAGGGGACCGTGCGCAGTGGCAGTGTTGAATGCTTAAACTGCATAACTATAAAAAATCAGGGAAATTTTTACCAAATATCAGGAAAAACCTATGTGACTATAGAATGCCAAACAAGAACGTGTGGGAATATTCTTTGATGAATTAGTCCCTTGTATTTAATTCGAGGGAGAAAATATCTGCAGGGTTGATTTTCTAGCATTTGCTAGGACTTAGGAACCCCTAATCTATTAAATCCTATACAGCATGAATTCCATACAAACACTGAAAAATCTACATGGAAAGGCTGGATTGTGTTATGGATAATCTGGCTTCTCCATAACTGTGAAATGACAAGACTGCAATCTGCCTTTTGGCCTTTTAATCTAGATTTTCTACATTCTAACTGAAAATTGTTTCTCTTATCCTTCATCTATTGTTCTGGAGGGCACCCGTGTGAGACAATCATAATCTCTGCTGTAGCTTTTCACTTCCCATACCTAGCAGGTGAGGATGGTGTATTTTGCATTCCAGGAATAGGTTTTGCCTCATGTTGTGCTTTAGACTTGGGCTAATTATAGTATGCATAATTAATTCACATATGCTCTAGGCTGGCCCTCAACCCTGTTAGACCATTTACTCTGTGTTACAGCCACAGCACAAGGTTCACATCTGCCCAAAAGACTTTTAGGGCTAAACTGCAGCATTTAGCCGAAACTTTGAGTAGGAGTATTATGGAATTGTCCCTCCCTGGGGGGAGCTTTGGGAGGGACTGTGTCTCGCTGAGTGCACATAGGCATCATCCTAAAAACAAGTGACCCTGCTCTTGCCCTGAATAGCTGGCCTGCTCTCCAGACTAGTGCACACGGGAGTGGAGCCACTGGGCTAACGTGAGCACCCAGAATAAAGGGAGATTATATTTCATAAAATAATATCTTTCTAGCTCTCATGGCTGCTAAAAAAACCCTTCCAAATGGGAACTGAAGGCAAACCACTGCTGTGTTACCTCCCTGAGTTTGTAGAGAGCTTGAAATAATGACTCAGAGCTGCAAACGCTCCTGTGGCCTGTTAAACTCCTTGGAATGTCAGCTAAAACGATGACACTTTAATGTCCACATTAACTATTGCATTGTTGACTATATGAGTGGCTCGACCGAGGACGGGAAAAGTAAGAGAAGTCTAATGGGGGTGAGAACTGGGTATTGCTGCAGGAAAGGAAACGCAGAGGATGCACACAGGAGACGTAAAGATCAAGAAGATGATGAGAAAAAAAGAAAAGAGTGTGAGAAAGGAAAAGATATGAAGGAAAGAAATAAAAAGTGGCCCAAGTTGTGGGGGAGAGGAAATAGCCTACTGATTGTGACAAAGTACTTCATATATAATAGTAACTAAATGACAGGTTTCAGAGTAGCAGTCGTGTTAGTCTACATCCGTAAAAAGAAAAGGAGGACTTGTGGCACCTTAGAGACTAACAAATGTATTTGAGCATAAGCTTTCGTGAGAAGTGAGCTGTAGCTCACGAAAGCTTATGCTCAAATACATTTTTTAGTCTAAGGTGCCACAAGTCCTCCTTTTCTTTTTTAGTAACTAAACGGTTAGTGATTAGATAAAGGCTGGATTTTATCCTTACTCCATGTGCAGCCTTCCATTGATATTAGTGGGTATCTTGCCATGAATGGAAGTGCCAATTGGCCATGGAGTCTTAAAGTTATGTCCTGGTCAAGCCGCCTTCACCAAATGGATTTGACATATCTGCTACTGGGATAGTAAAACCCCAACCTCTGCAATGTCCCCAACTTCCACAGTTCCAGAGAAAAGCGATATTTAGAACTGTATATTCTGAACTCCCCTCCACACACACTCTATTAAACAATAAATGCCATGTAAAATCTTACTCCATTAAATGGCCATTAGGGTCTGTTCCATACCTCCCATAAAGAACTCAGACCTACAATCTGGGGTTTGCCAACATGCTTACTTTTCCAAGTGTCCATGTAGTAATATTAATGCTTGGCTTCTAAATATTCCTTTTCATCTTCAAAGCATTTTATGAACATGAAGTCATTAATCTTCATAATACTCCTGAGAGATGAAGTATTATTCCTCTTTTACAGAGGAGAAACTGAGGCAGGGAGAATAAGTTACTTGTCTAAAGCCATAGAGGACGTATGTGTCAAAAGAGAGATTTCAACTTGACAGCTCTTAACTCCCCACTCCTATACTCAGACCACATCTTTCTTATTAGGATGGCGTCTTATCAGCATTTCCACTATAGCACAGTTTTGTTTTTCAGAATTTGTGAATTACCCCCAGAAGCTGCTGCATATGGACTAGTCTTCTTTTTGACTGTTTAATCAAAATAAAAATGCCAAGTAGGATCCGCTGCCTTGTGCTTTAATTTATTTTTGTGTGTGTGGCAAAAGCCAGAAAAACCAATTTGCCTGTGGATCCACTTCAATGCTATAGATCAAGTTTTCTGTTAAGCTGAAAATCACATCTTAAGCAAAAACCACATAAGTGGGTTCTTGCTGCAGTCTTTACATAAATGCAAATATGCTGCAAGTAATTAAGCCTTATGTTCAGGCAAAATCCTGTAGAAATAAAAACATTAAAAGGAGATGTTAAAAAAACACCCAATTAAGACACAGGGAAAATAATCACCACTGGAATTGGAACCCAAGAGTGAAATCCCTATTCCAGTGAAGTCAATGGCAAAACTCCCATTGACTTCTATGGAACAAGCATTTCACCCTGGGTCTTCATTTACGTAGGCAAGTATTTTGCCATTAACTGAAGGAGCAGCTGTGCTTTCTCATGCTAACAGAAACTTTGTTATAGTTAATTGACAATTCTTTCAAACCTGTAGAATCACCAGCACTGAACAATTAATTCTTTGTCCCTGAGTAAGTTAGCTGTAGGAGAGAGATACACTGAGCAAAAGAAAATGGTGTCTATGAAGCATGAAGAAATAAAAACAAAGAAAACATAACTTTCAGAAGAAAGTGGTTATTAAGGATAAAACAGCAATCAAAGTCCAAGGCTAGCAAAAATTGCCTTTGAAAATAACTGTTCTTAAAGGTATTTGGATAAGTATTAATGAGTTTTCAGAAACATTTAACAGTGCATTTATTCTTCAGTGCAATTTCCCTCCCTCTTCCCTTGAACATTCTACCTTTTTGGCCTATTGTTTTTGCTCTAAAAGTGCTGCTCGATAATAACGACACATCAATGCCTGTGTTATATATATTCTTTGCACAGCACTTAATCCAGCAAATAAAAGGTTAATTATTGTAAAACAAATGAAAATGAGCTGCTGGTTTGTTATTGGCTGAACGTGATACACAGATGCAACTTTGCCTTTGTAATCTAATTAAGACTAGTCTAATTAAATATGGGTGAATCTGCAAAGCAGCTTGAGAGCTGCACAGAACACAGTTGCACTGAGAATGCCTTCTGAGCTTGTAAAGAGCTTCCTGGAAGCTGCTAAGGCTGCTATTTAGCTCCCTCACTGTTTGGAATTGCCTTTTAACACAATAACTTGTATCCAGTGTTAAAATTCTTCATTGCACAACACTGCATATAGGGGAGAAAAGCAGCACTGGGCACTAATAAACTGAGGTCCTGTCTTGCAAACATTTAAGCACATGTTTCAGAGTAACAGCCGTGTTAGTCTGTATTCGCAAAAAGAAAAGGAGTACTTGTGGCACCTTAGAGACTAACCAATTTATTTGAGCATGAGCTTTCGTGAGCTACAGCTCACTTCATCGGATGCATACCGTGGAAACTGCAGCAGACTTTATATATACACAGAGAATATGAAACAATACCTCCTCCCACCCCACTGTCCTGCTGGTAATAGCTTATCTAAAGTGATCATCAAGTTGGGCCATTTCCAGCACAAATCCAGGTTTTCTCACCCTCCACCTCCCCACACACAAACTCACTCTCCTGCTGGTAATAGCCCATCCAAAGTGACAACTCTCTTCACAATGTGTATGATAATCAAGATGGGCCATTTCCTGCACAAATCCAGGTTCTCTCACCCCCTCACCCCCCTCCAAAAACCACACACAGGAACTCACTCTCCTGCTGATAATAGCTTATCCAAAGTGACCACTCTCCCTACAATGTGCATGATAATCAAGGTGGGCCATTTCTAGCACAAATCCAGGTTTTCTCACCCCCCCACCCCCATACACACACAAACTCACTCTCCTGCTGGTAATAGCTCATCCAAAGCACATGTGTAACTTTACTTGTGTGAATAGTTGAGTTCAACACAACTACTCAAGCACGTAAAGCTAAGCATGGGCATAAGTGCTTGCAGGATCAGGATGTTCTCTTGTGAAGTAGCTGGAATATTTTTTTTAAATATACTTTCCCCAAGTAAATAATCATTTCACAGACACTCTTTTTGGCAAGGAACTCACTGGTCATGATCAAAATCGTGACCTAACAGCTACCAATGCAGAGAATCAAAATGTGCCATGAGGGAACAAAATAACACCTAGAAATTAGTTCCCAGGCCCATCTCCTCAGCGTATACTCCCTTAGGGTGTGAAACCACATTAACAGGGAATTTTAAAAGAACAAACCCCAGGGTCTTCACCATTCTATCTAGACAAAGTAAGATGGGAACCAAATAAGAGAAGTTTCAATTTGGGAAAGTCTAGATTAAAAGGAAAGTAATAATAAATTTAGACAAGAACGTGTAGCATTAGGAGAACTAACGATGCAGGCCTTTGTTCTCGTCCACGCTCTGTTCACTTCATTTTGCTCATGTAGTGGGAAAGGAGTATGAAGGGGGACAGACCCTGGGAAAAACAGCAGCATAAAGAAGCTTCCCTGCTCGTTTAGGGCTGGCAGAACTGCTCTATGCCACCCCATCTTGGGGAAGGACAAGGTGGGGCCAGATTGTGCTCTGCTATAGCTATTCTGGGCTGTTGGAGGAGCCCAGAGATGGCTGTGGAAAGGCACTGTAGGGGCTGCTAAAATGGACAAGCTCCTGGCCGGGGCCAGAAACTGTGAATCACAAAGAAGGCTAAAGTCACTTTCCTCCTTGCCCATTGCCTCTGGACAGGAGCACCTCCCATCTGGATCCACGGTAAGGATAAAACAAGGCTTCATCATTGAAATGAGAGCCATGTTGTAACAGATTTAGGAATGTTAGTGTGTTTAAGGATAGCATGATTGATTGCTGTACTCTATATTTTATTCTATTGTTTATCTTTATTCTAATATTTTGTTCCATACACAATGAAACCCATTTATGCTTAACTGTGTTTCAGTAAAACAGTGATTAGAGTGAAAACCCATTACTTTTTATTTATTTATTTTATTTTAAACCATTGAAGGGCCCCTCCTGCAAACACAGGGTGCAGTACTTTCTGCTACAAGTAGTTCCATTAACAGCAACAAGCACTGTGCTCACAAATGTGGACAGGAACTAGGTTTTGAGGTGGAATTATTAACACACGCAAGGAAATGTTTGTGCTTGTTTTGTTTTTTTTATATTTGACAGTGTCACTGTAACCTGCCAGGGACCATCAGCTGCCATCTCCCAAAAAAGGTGTCTTTTATTAAGTCATAATTAATTTTCAAATCAAATGTCAGACTCAATTCATTGATCAAATATTAATCTTCATGGTATTTTTAAAAATTCATATGTTAAATTCACTGCAGTGTAGAAAGCCTGCTAAGGAGCACTGCATAATTTAAGACCCACCTTAAGGTGAGGTTTAAGTGCTGCATGGACTCTTGTACAGACCTCTGCACTGGGGTGAATGTTGCCCTATGTGAATAAGTACACTCGGGATTAATGGTGTTGGGAACTACAGTATAAGGGCATAGACGAATTGGACCCTCTTAGAAGGTATTGCATTTTTTTTTCCTGTTTATAAACTGAAGAGAGGTGTGAGTGAAAACACTTTAGGGCACTTAAATAATTAGACAGATTTTTAAAAATCAAAATCCAAAGTAGAGTTTCCTTGGTGTGAAGTTCTCCGGATATCATGATTTTGTGGCAGAGTGCGTAGGAGAATTTAAAACAAATAGTTATTGTTAAAATTCTTATTTTGATCTCACTGTATTTTGTACCATGGATTTTAAAAGGCTATAAGCAACTGGCTGAATGTTCAGCACTTCCGACATAGTGCAGTTACTTGTATTGCTCTGGCCTTCATCACTTTGTTTTTCTAGGTTAGTTTGAAATATACAGAGCAAACTGTATACAGAGCAAACTCCTTTTATACCATATGTATGCCTTGTAGGATCAGTAACCAGTGAAGTACCTGTACCTCAGTCAAGATTGCAAGCCCAGGAGCCTTCTATAGCATATGTAAAAATGGTAGTAAATAAAAATATATTGTAAATAAGACAGTATTTTAAAAAAAATGTTAGCCATATATGAACTATTTTAAAATATTCCACATTGGGACTCAAAGATCAAGGGAAATCAGATTCTAAGACTCTGACCACACAGACATCTTTTACTGTGCCATACTATTAACAGCTGAATCTTAACCATGTGGACTGCTACAGTACTGGGGAAAAATAAAGCTCATGCAAGTCCAATACTTAAGAACTCAAATAAGGTCTCCAGCAACTGGCAGACAACCTGCTTCATTTTTGAGGAGATGGACTGGGTGGTCATAACCCGACCTGCCACAGAACCCATGAATCTTGGGATCAGGCTCACCACTGTCTCCCAGTTGCAAGTGGAGCACGAGAAGGAAGAAGACGCTGATAAACTGTTTTATCTGTCATGCTAGAAGTACAGAATGGTTGTAGAACCACAGCAACTGCTACATATAGAATGCAGTCTGGGGCGTGGTCACAGTGGATGGTGAGGGTTGGAACAGAGCCATGCCAGTTTTTATTGCTATGGTGAAACTGTCCTACAGTGAAGGTAGAAGCTTTCTCTCTATTTCCTCCAGTCTGCAATGAGCCCAGAAGATGGTCACAGCAGGAAAACAATTCTAATATTCAACCAATCCGCAATCAATAATCGCTCACATTAGTAATGTTGCCTCGGCCCCTTCCATCAAAGCTCCCTGGATTGCACAACAGAATATGGAACTGCCCCATTTCCTAGAACATCATAGTGGATGCAGCTTTTGTTAACAGCATAAGCAGTACTGTGCAGAAGTTAAATGACATGCCCTTCAGTGCTGACAGCTCAGAGATCCAGCATCCTTGTAATGGATTCCATAAGCAGAACATCCAAAACATGTTAAAAGAAATTATTAAACTGTTGTGTAGGCAGTCAATTTATTTTACTTATCAGATCCGGGGGCCATCAGTGAGGAGCTTTTTGCTAGACATCTCCATGGGGGCAGGGTGCACAGATTGTAGCCAATTCTGCTAGATAAACCCTTTGAAGGTGGCTAGTAACTATCTTATGGTCTTGGGATGCCTTCAAGTAAGCCATTTCGTGCCAGACAAACCCTACCGCTTTTTGGGAGCCAGCATTGTAACCAGTTCTTGATGGATAGCTCTGTGATCTAGCCAATGAGGAAGTTTATCCTAGCTTGTATCTTTCCCTGACCTTTATCTAAGACGACATAGAACTTTCCTGACAGCCATTGATGCACCAGGGTCACAGGGGGTACATATTTGCCTTCTGACCCTACTTCCAAAAACCCTTCTTGTCCAACTGTATAGGAGCATATCAGTTCTGAGAAATCTGAGCAGAGATTTAGCTTCTAGTTCATGGGTCACGGAGGAATGTTCAATAGAGTCACTGTGGGTAATGGGCAATCAATGGCAGAACGAGTGAGTCCTCTGTTCACTATTCCTGCTATTGTGTTACTGAATTCTATATGTTTTGCAATATATTAGACTTGAAGTTATTTTTTAAAAATCACTATCCCGTGTTCTGGTTTGCTGTAAGGCTAGCTGGATTTTTTCAGCCCTCCTTTGTCCTTTCTAAGGAAAAAAATTAGCACAGTTGACTTGAAGTGCAGTGAAGAGCTTTAAAAAAATGACATCAAGGTCACAATTCTAACCTGGGATACAATGGTCAGCAGAGAAAGGGTAGCTCGCATTCAGAGGTTGATGAGATTACTTTCACAGAGCGAAATGCTTCACATTTGTTACTAACAGAATCCCAGGACTGCCAGACAACATGAGGATGCAGCCATGTCTAACAGAAAGTCCCCCTTCCCCAATGCGTGGTGTCCCTGCACCACCTATGTGTCAAAAGTAGCCTATGAGGGTGTCAGAGGATCTTAATAATTTAAGGCAGATAGAAAGAAAAATTAAGAGAAGACTATAGATTCCGTGAGGGTCTTTATGGATAATGAGGGTGACAGAATGTTGGGTTTTTTAGAGAAGCAGAAGGGAGAGAGACCAAGAAAGAGATTAAAGACAAGACAGAGGAAATGGAGACTCACAAGAAGAGTTGCAGTTAACAGATAGAGATATGGGCTTATAGTGTGAAAATGATGATGGCTGCATTAGTATCATTTGCTCCCAGACCACAGATATGACTTCTGATACTTTCCAGCCCCATCTCTAATGAACATGCTTCATAGCAATGATTCTTATTTCCTCTACGCCTAGAACGAAGGGCCTATTCATTCCAAAACAGCAGATCTACTTCCTGTAGGTACTGTGAAGACATGAACTTTCACTGTGATCCATCAGTTGCCTTTACGCACATTAGCTGCACTTCAGTGTATCTTTTTGATCAGCTTGCAGGCTCTGCATAGTTTGAAATGTTTTTAAAAGTATTCATTATTGTTTAATAAACATATTTGTGCCACTGGAATCCCTGGAAATATTTTTACATGCAGGAATGATTGACTAACATCAAAATGATCTATTTACAATGCAATTTAATGAAAGGTCATGTAACATCAGAATATGAACATGGAGATCTCATTGCTTCTCATTACCCACTCTTTGAATAACACTCTGAATGAAACAATGGCACAGAGCCACCCTTACCATGCTTGTCTGGGATAATGGACAGAGTCAGCAATCACCACCTCTTTGGCAGTGCTGAGACAGTGACTTACCTGCTGTTACTCAACACCCTCAGAACCTGAGTATAGCTTCATCATACAGGCCCATTCCAGGGCAATAAAGGACAAGCAAGCTCCCCATCTTTTACAGTAATTACAGACTGTCACTGGAGTTACTTCCCTGGGCACCCACTAGACCAGGGGTCGGCAACCTTCAGCACACAGCCCATCAGGATAATCCGCTGGCAGGCTGCGAGACATTTTGTTTATGTTGACCATCCGCAGGCGCAGCCCCCTGCAGCTCCCAGCGGCCAGGGTTTGCCATTCCTGGTCAATGGGAGCTGTGGGAAGCAACGGCCAGCTTGTCCCTGCGGCCTACAGCTTCCCACAGCTCCCATTGGCTGGGAACAGAGAACCGTGGCCACTGGTAGCTGCGGGGGGCCGTGCTGATGCTGGTCAATGAAAACAAAATGTCTTGCGTCCTGCCAGCAGATTACCATGATGGGCCGCATGCCAAAAGTTGCCGACCCCTGCACTAGGCTCTGGGCAGAGCCCCAGCACTAACCTGGGCCACAGCTCTGCAGCATCTAGGTGGTTTTCCCACTCTAGACCCAGTCCTAAAAGGCTTAGCCCTCCAGCTGGGCCCCGGATAGCCTGCCCCTTCTCGGGTTGTCAATGAACAGAACAAAAGGGGAATTAAACCAAGAGGAATAATTCCAAAACTGGATTAAGGCTCTCTGAGTTCACTGGTAAACAGTAAGGAATAGCCTCTCTTAAAGTGAGCCAGGATCAGGTCCTCCTGTCTTTCAGTGAAGGGCCTTCCAAGGAGCTCCTGCCTTCACATAGCCCTCTCTCCGGAAGCTGAGGTATGAAGGTCTGCTCCTTCCTGGCCTACCATTAACTCACCTGGGTTTCTCCCACTTAAACTCCTCTTTCCAATTCTGACATCACTCACTGGTGTAAAGGCGTGGGGCCACCTGAGCCCACATTAGCTCATTAACCCCATGTTGCCCCGTGTGGGGTTTGTGTACCCCAGTACCAGGCACATCATTTACTTCCCTGCTGTATTGGGGTAACAGTATCACAGCCTGTCCTTTCCTGTACATCTTTTACAAAATATTCTGGCATTGAGAAATTTACCAGCCAATCCAAAAGTGGCCCTCTGTGATACTCCACAGCCTGTATGACCACACAGTACAAATTACAGTAATAACAAAATGTGCCCCACTATCCCCTTTTATAATAGTTTTGGCAAAGAACTGGGCAGTGAATTCCACCAATAATACTAGCACAGTCTGGAAGTCCTAAGTATTATTCAAGGCCATCCATTACTTCAGCAACCTGGTGATCTTGAGCTCACAAATCAGTGGCGGTTGCTTTTGCAGCATATACCGCCAATACAATTTTTTCACCTGTATTCTTCTCCATGCCTGAGCTCAGCCAGAGAGCAGTATACGGTCTGGGGGCCAGCCTCCAGAGTATCCTGAAAACTCATTTCTCCACACGGATAAGAGCATCACCCTGCACTGACACTGAAAACTCTTGGACCCTGCCAGATTCCAAAGCTCACTTACAGAAAATTCTACCAACCAAGAACCCAAAAAATAGAAGAATTATCGAGAAGTTATAACCACTTCCCGATCACTGCTATAGACGTTCCAGCACTATCCCACCAGCCACACAGATCACCATGCTCTGTGTGACCACATAAACATAATAGACAGGAAGAAAGTTAACAATGCCATTTGCTGATATTCTGGACCCCACTGAGGCAGGTTGAAGATGGCAGACTTCTCTCTGAGTTAACAACACTGCGCAGGGATGGTGTTGAAAACACTCTACTACAGGAAGAAGAAAAGGAGTACTTGTGGCACCTTAGAGACTAACCAATTTATTTGAGCATAAACTTTCGTGAGCTACAGCTCACTTCATCGGATGCATACTGTGGAAACTGCAGAAGACATTATATACACAGAGACCATGAAACAATACCTCCTCCCACCCCACTCTCCTACTGGTAATAGCTTATCTAAAGTGATCACTCTCCTTACAATGTGTATGATAATCAAGTTGGGCCATTTCCAGCACAAATCTGTGTATATATTTTCTTCTGCAGTTTCCACAGTATGCATCCGATGAAGTGAGCTGTAGCTCAGGAAAGCTTATGCTCAAATAAATCGGTTAGTCTCTAAGGTGCCATAAGTACTCCTTTTCTTTTTGCGAATACAGACTAACACGGCTGTTACTCTGAAACCTGTCATTATGCAAGGCACTGCATTTAGCCGTATGGAGTGGAAATCTATCAACTGCATGAAAAAACTTGTACAGATACAGACAGACATCATCTTCCTTTCCAAATGCAAACAGATGGACATCGTACCAAAAGGACTGAAGGTAAAAAATCCATTACAATCTACATACCACACAGACTATGCTGACAGCTTGTGCCACACGCTCTCAAAGAAACTGCGGAATCACCTGATCAACATCCTCTACAGCAAACAGGGAAAGATTAAGAATGAGCTCTCAGAACTGGATACTCTCATAAAAAAACAACCTTCCACACAAACTTCCTCGTGGCTGGAATTTACTAAAACTAGACAAGCCATTTACAACGCACACTTTGCTTCTCTACAAAAGAAAAAGGACACTAAACTTTCTATACTACTACATGCTACAAGGGGCCACAGCAATGGTTCCCTCAACCCACCCAGCAATATTGTTAACCTATCCAACTATACTCTCAGCCCAGCAGAAGAAGCTGCCCTATCTCGGGGCCTCTCCTTCTGCCCCTCCACCCCCACGAACATGATACAGTTCTGTGGTGACCTAGAATCCTATTTTCGACGCCTCCGACTCAAGGAATATTTCCAAAATACCTCTGAACAACATACTAATCCACAGAGGCCTCCCTACCAACATTACAAAAAGAAGGATTCTAGGTGGACTCCTCCTGAAGGTCGAAACAGCAGACTGGACTTCTACATAGAGTGCGTCCGCCGACGTGCACGGGCTGAAATTGTGGAAAAGCAGCATCACTTGCCCCATAACCTCAGCCGTGCAGAACACAATGCCATCCACAGCCTCAGAAACAACTCTGACATCATAATCAAAAAGGCTGACAAAGGAGGTGCTGTTGTCATCATGAATAGGTCGGAATATGAACAAGAGGCTGCTCGGCAGCTCTCCAACACCACTGTCTACAATCCATTACCCTATGATCCCACTGAGAGTTACCAAAAGCAACTACAGCATTTGCTCAAGAAACTTCCTAAAAAAGCACAAGATCAAATCTGCACAGACACACCCCTGGAACCCCGACCTGGGATATTCTATCTACTACCTAAGATCCATAAACCTGGAAATCCTGGGTGCCCCATCATCTTAGGCATTGGCACCCTGACAGCAGGATTGTCTGGCTATGTAGACTCCCTCCTCAGGCCCTACGCTACCAGCACTCCCAGCTACCTTCGAGACACCACTGACTTCCTGAGGAAACTACAATCCATCGGTGATCTTCCTGATAACACCATCCTGGCCACTATGGATGTAGAAGCCCTCTACACCAACATTCCACACAAAGATGGACTACAAGCCGTCAAGAACACTATCCCTGATAATGTCACGGCTAACCTGGTGGCTGAACTTTGTGACTTTGTCCTTACCCATAACTATTTTACATTTGGGGACAATATATACCTTCAGATCAGTGGCACTGCTATGGGTACCCGCATGGCCCCACAGTATGCCAACATTTTTATGGCTGAATTAGAACAACGCTTCCTCAGCTCTCGTCCCCTAACGCCCCTACTCTACTTGCGCTATATTGATGACATCTTCATCAGCTGGACCCATGGAAAAGAAGCCCTTGAGGAATTCCACCATGATTTCAACAATTTCCATCCCACATCAACCTCAGCCTGGTCCAGTCCACACAAGAGATCCACTTCCTGGACACTACAGTGCTAATAAACAATGGTCACATAAACACCACCCTATACCGGAAACCTACTGACCGCTATTCCTACCTACATGCCTCCAGCTTTCACCCTGACCACACCACACAATCCATCATCTACAGCCAAGCTCTGCGGTACAACCGAATTTGCTCCAACCCGTCAGACAGAGACAAACACCTACAAGATCTCTATCAAGCATTCTTACAACTACAGTACCCACCTGCGGAAGTGAAGAAACAGATTGATAGATCCAGAAGAGTTCCCAGAAGTCACCTACTACAGGACAGGCCTAACAAAGAAAATAACAGAACGCCACTAGCCGTCACCTTTAGCCCCCAACTAACACCCCTCCAACGCATTATTAAGGATCTACAACCAATCCTGAAGGATGACCCAACACTCTCACAAATCTTGGGAGACAGGCCAGTCCTTGCCTACAGACAGTCCCCCAACCTGAAGCAAATACTCACCAACAACCACATACCACACAACAGAACCACTAACCCAGGAACCTATCCTTGCAACAAAGCCCGTTGCAAACTGTGCCCACATATCTATTCAGGGGACACCATCACAGGGCCTAATAACATCAGCCACACTATCAGAGGCTCGTTCACCTGCACATCCACCAATGTGATATATGCCATCATGTGCCAGCAATGCCCCTCTGCCATGTACATTGGTCAAACTGGACAGTCTCTACGTAAAAGAATAAATGGACACAAATGAGATGTCAAGAATTATAACATTCATAAACCAGTCGGAGAACACTTCAATCTCTCTGGTCACGCAATTACAGACATGAAGGTCGCTATCTTAAAACAAAAAAACTTCAAATCCAGACTCCAGCGAGAAACTGCTGAATTGGAATTCATTTGCAAATTGGATACTATTAATTTAGGCTTAAATAGAGACTGGGAGTGGCTAAGTCATTATGCAAGGTAGCCTATTTCCCCTTGTTTTTTCCTACCCCCCCCCACCCCGAGATGTTCTGGTTAAACTTGGATTTATGCTGGAAATGGCCCACCTTGATTATCATACACATTGTAAGGAGAGTGGTCAGTTTGAATGAGCTATTACCAGCAGGAGAGTGAGTCTGTGTGTGTGTGGGGGTGTGTGTGTGTGAGAGAAAACCTGGATTTGTGCTGGAAATGGCCCACCTTGATTATCATACACATTGTAAAGAGAGTGGTCACTTTGGATGGGCTATTACCAGCAGGAGAGTGGGGTGGGAGGAGGTATTGTTTCATGGTCTCTGTGTATATAATGTCTTCTGCAGTTTCCACAGTATGCATCCGATGAAGCGAGCTGTAGCTCACGAAAGCTCATGCTCAAATAAATTGGTTAGTCTCTAAGGTGCCACAAGTACTCCTTTTCTTTTTGCGACTATACAGACTAACACGGCTGTTACTCTACTACAGAAGGTACTGTACTTTGGATAAGGCATAAAACTTATGTCCCAGCGCCTGTGGTTGTTAAACATCCCCAAGGAACTTCTGACAAGGATAGCAATTCCTGAGGGCCCCATCCAACTCTTATTAAAGTAAATGGAAAGATGCTCAACTGTTTCAGAAGGAATTGGATTAAAATGTGTAGCAATCTGGCCAAAATTTCAACAGAAGTAATTATATTCTTCCTACCTAAATCCTCCGAGCAGTTTCATTGGAAGCTTTCAATAGTTCTCCCAAATAATTATGTCAAAGTGGAAAAATAGTGCACATTTAGAAGTTAACACTAGCTAAATACTGTCTCTTTGATAAGCACATTTGAAGAAGCGTGTTGTGCTAATGAATCACTGGGTCAATGTAATGGAAAGGACACACACTCAACAAGCAGCTGTCGAAAACAATAACGTTATAATGAATTGGGAGGAAAAATGGGCTTGTATTTATGAATATTTTGATAGGAAATGTTTCTGGTACTGAACATTCTGACATATAGTACGTAGTGGCAATACACTTTTTTGCTACTGCATCTTATTTTGTTTTAAATATCTTCTCTATTACGATAAAGTTATTGATACAGTGAAGCGATTTTACATGTGGAAAAACAATCTAAAAACAGGTGAACGAACACAATATTCCATTAAATAAATTGCTGCATGTGTCTTTTTTTTTTTCAGGTTTCCTACCCACTTCCCCCTCCCCCCCCGCCCCTGTTTTAAATGAAACTAAATGAAGTTGAGGTATTAAGATTTTATGGCCCTGAACCAGCAAAGCACTTTAGTGTGTGCTGTACTGAAGTCAATGGATCACTGAAGTGCTTAAAAGTCAACAAATGCTTAAGTGCTTTTCTGGACTGAGGCCTATATGATTCTAAAACCTGTAGTAGATTGTGGCACACCAGTTTGTTAATTGGACTCATTATGTTGACATTGTTTGAAGTGGGGCAACTTATGTTGATTTTTTTTTAAAAGAATCTTTAATCTATTCCTGCCTCCATGGGGTTATTCATTATTCAGCTTTGAATAGAAAAATGAATCACTTTAGTTATTCTTATTGTTAAAGAATTATTTTTTTTGTTTTCTTCTTTGGAAATCCACTTTGGTCACACAACCATGGCAGCAAGGCCCCAATCCTGCAATTACCTCTGTGCCTGGGGCTTGGTTTACACTTAAAAGTTAGGTTGACATAGGTATGTTGTTCAGGGGTGTGAAAAAACCACACCCCGACTGACATAGGTCAGCACAGTCACCTAACCCCCAGCATAGATGCAGCTATGTCGATGGAAGAATCCTTCTGACAACTTAACTAACTTTGCTTGAGGAGATGTTCCTACACCACGGAACTACTCTGTCCATCAGTGTAGGCTATGTCTACACTATGGGATTATGGCAGCATAGCCACATAGTGTAAAGCTACCCTCAGTAAAAGCAGGCTTTGAGATGTTGCAGGCCTCTCAGTATGTCTACACAGCATCTGGGAGCATGCTTCCTAGTGCAGATAGACAGACATGCATTAGTTCTGCTCAAGGTAGCATGCTAAAAATAGCACAGTAGCCATGGGTAACATGGAGGGCAGCTCAGGTTAGATGCCTGAATACCAACCTGTCCAGACCCCCTGGGTGTGTACTCAGGTGGCTAGCCTGAGCCATGGCCCAAGCTAACCCTTGGCTACACTGCTACTTTCTTGTGCTAGCTCCCAGCAGTAGTGTAGACATACCCTAAAGCAGGTGTGGCCAATTTGTGGCTCCGGATCCGCATGCGGCTCTTCAGAGGTTAATATGCGGCTCCTTGCATAGGCGCTGACTCCGGGGCTAGAGTTACAGATGCTAACTTTCCAATGTGCCAAGCCCTGCCTCCACTCCACCCCTTCCCCCAAAGCCCCTGCCCCAGAGCCTGCCATGCCCTCACTCTTCCCCCTCCCCCACAGAGCCTCCTGTGCATGCGAAACAGCTGACTGCAACAGGCACGAGGCGCTGGAGGGCTGCTGACGTATTAGTGTGGCTCTTTGGCAATGTACATTGGTAAATTCTGGCTCCTTCTCAGGTTGGCCACCCCTGCCCTAAAGCTTCTATTTATGCACTAATTTAATAGAAAAAGACTTTTAAGTAAAGAATTTTTCTCTCCTATTTTGTCTGTTCCTTCTTACAGTATGTGTATTTAGATAAAGAGGGTGATGTGACTAAATAGTTCCATATCACACAATCATTATTAAATATACGCATGGCTGCTTCAGAATTGCTATCAGTCAAATCACTTTTGACTTGTATTTTTTCATGACATTTTATAAGGCTAAATGCTATGCCCGAGTTAAGATTACATTAGGTATTTCTATTTATCCACTAATACTTTTTTTAAAAAAACCTTATTTTTCTGTGCATTGGGACATCTCGCCAGTCCTAGGACTTAAAACCCTTCAACAAATGTTTCACAAGGCAAGACAGTTTAGAAATTGGTATTCTGGACCAGTTTCATGTGAAGTGATTACCATCACAGAGATATAATCTAAAAGGATATGCTAGACTTCAAATTATGAATAGTAAACCTGCCTTATCTTTCACTGTCTTTCTTCCATTGCCCCTGCTGCACGTAAATCTGCACCAGTGGAATTTTACAAACAAATAGCTGGCTCCTGGATGGAGACCTAGAATACTATATTTCAGCACAGAGCAAGTGGGTTGCTGTGAGTTGAGAAACCTGGTTATAAAAGGTCTGGACTTGAGGGAAGAGCAAGGAGATTTCTAAGCAAAAACAACAAACAAGTCTCAACGTTGGCATAGTGATGGCCCTGCTCAGGCCAAATCTTCTATGTGACTTTGGCTAATAAGGGAGTGTTAATAAATGCATAAATGAAATAACATGGCAAGGAAATGGAGAAGTCTTCTATGCTGAGGAGTGATCGAAAACTGCAATAATAACTCATAAAAAATAAATATCACCACCACCTAGGAGAGGAAAGCGTTGTCTTCACACATCCCCACTTGTTACTATTAAACACCAACAACATGTTGCCTTCCTGGACTACAAATTCATGACAGGAAAAGTAAACTTCACACCTTTAGTAAATGAAGTGTTTCACTCAGTGGGAATTGAGATAACATACTGAATGGCAAAGTCTTGCTTACAGAACACTATTCTGACAACAAGTCATGAAGTCCAAGAGATGGAGGATGTGTTTTCGTCAAAGGTCACAGTACATTTCTGTGTCATTTGAAAAGACCCACGCTCCCCTTTTCTTCCTTTTTTTCAATCCTTTCCCAAGTTTGGAAAATGATGCCTGCTAGAATACTGAAACGTACCCCCAGATAATACAGGGGCAGTGAGCAAATTAGGCTGCTCTTGCTGAAGCTAATAATTAAGATTAGATTCAGACTGAGAAGCCTGCATGGGATTTAGCAGATGGATTGCTCAATTGGAACTGAGTCTTCACAAGCCCATCATTCAAACAGGGTGATATTGTCTCTTTTGTATAATAAAAGAGTCTCACCTACCCACACAACGATTCTTATGAAGGTTTGAGGTCAGGTCCTCTGCTGGTACAAACTGGCATAACTCAAATTAAGTCAATAAAGCTATTACACCAGTCGAGGATCTGGTTTGAAGTGCAATTATAAGCCTAAACAGAACAATAGAATTCAGGAAGGGATGCACTTCTACAGAAGAACAGTGAAACTGTCAATGATAGCAGTGATCCAAAATGTGTACCAAAGTCTTTTTGTCTACAGAATCAATGAACGTTAACCTATTCCTAGTGCTATAAATGTTTTCCATGATTCCATCTGTAAATGTTTGGAAATTATAAAATTGTTTAACTTCATATTTAGGAACCACGCAATAGAGTAAATACTTAGTTCCTTTCATTCTGACAAATCCGAGTATTAGAATGCCACCTGGTGAATTAACAGGTGGGAAACTTTATTGGATCTGCAAGCTGCCAGACAGCTATAGGATAAAAGGTAAGAGAGTACAAGGATAGGCCCCTCCTCCCCTTGCCATTGGCCAGCCTAAGAGGTGCGAGCTGACTGTGGGAAGAAGGAGCCAATCATTTATTTAAACCCTGGCCTGTTGCTTCTTAGGCCTCTTGCCTTACTTTTAACTGAACCCACCTTCCTTCCTTATAGTTATATGGTATAGGGACTGTGTTTTTCAGGTTGCTGTAGGCCTGACTGATCACCTGCTCATGGGGCCAGGAAGGTTTTTCCCCATTGGAACCAAATTGGCTGGGGCCTAGTAGTACCCACCCCGCCCCACTCATACCATCATGGAGACACAGTTAGGTTTAATAGATATAGGATTTCGGAGTTTAACGTTAGGAATTGTCTGAATGTTAGTTTGTCATAAATTGCAGCCGGTGTCCAGTACAAATAAAAGTCCAAAGAGCAAACAAATGGAAAATCAGAGACATGGGATTGTGCTGGTGGACCCCAAGTCTATGGGCAAAAAGGAGACCTGAAGTCCGCAGATCGGGTACTTTGGTACCATTTGGTACTTTCTATACCCTTTGTAGGGGGAAGGTGAGAGGATTCTGCAAAACAGGCAGTGGACGGTTTACCCCGAGTTATAGGCTACTTGATAGATGGCCTGTTTGTAAACACTGCACTGGACCCGCTTGAATGCCTGGTATGGGGAGAGGGGCAAAAAACTCCCACCACTCTAATGTTCAGTTTTAATGAAGTTGTGGCCACTCACTTGCTTGCCCTGATTACTGCACATATTTTCTTACAGATGATGTATATTAGACATAGGATTCGTTTTAGCCATGGAAGCCTTTTTTTGAATAAAGAATAGGGGAAGGTGAAGAAAGCTACATACAGTGTACTTTGGACTACAATTAATGGGCTCAAATATTTGAAAGGATCCATCAGTTTTGTGCCTCAGTTTTTGGGTGCCCAACATGAGTGACTTTGGCCTGATTGTCAGAAGTGTTGAGCAAGCCTTCCAAGATATATCAATGGTTTTTTAAAAGTTAACAAAACAAAATAGTTAACATACACAAACCTAAATTAATGTTGTAGTATGCATCAGGGAAGTCTTATTTGTTTTCGGATCTTTTGCATAACCAAGCACATCCAGTGAAACATTAGTGTTTAACAAACAATAATAGCAAAGACGGATGGTCTATTCTTAATTTGTACCTCTGTGCCAACCTACTGCAGGTTTTTCATAACTTTGTGTGACAATGTCTTAGAGATGCTATGCTATCTAGGCACAAATAGATGAGTTAAAGATGCAATGCCAGGCTTAAATTTGAATTTTCTTGATTTTGTGGTACCTTGATTAGATTTTTAACTTAGTACTGAATGTCATGTTTCCTTCACATAATATATTGCTGCAAAAATAACTTAGTTTAAATATATTGGTAATTGTGAGTTCATAACTGTCCTATACACCCTTTCTCCACAAGAATTTTCAGTACAATAGTGCATAATGAACTATACACATAGCGTAATTTTTGTAGATAATCCTTCTACATGTAATTTTTAGAACATGCAAATTATTATAAAATATATGAAAATAATATTTAACACATTTGTACTGTCTTTTTCTAATATAAAGAATTAAAAAAGAAATTCCCAGTGCTGAAAATAAACTTGTGAACAACATGTTCACAGTTTTCTGGTTGCAAATTGAATTCTCTACTCAGTTTAATAAGAACTGCCACAACTTGACATATCCATAATGCAATAAAATAGCTACACAGTCATTGTAATGACTATAAAGAAATAACTACAATGATGTGCTGGAGGCGACTGTGATGGAGTCTACTCACCGCAGCGGCCATCACGGGGATTAGCTCCACCAGCTGGAGTGCCCTCTCCAGGTGGTGCATCTCCCATCAATGTCTCCGCCTGCAGGCCTGCCTCAGTCCAAGTACCACAGCATTCTCTTCATGACTTGGCTTTCCAGCCGTTTCACCATCTGTTCCCCCCCACCACTTCCTGGGTGGGGAGTGTCTTAGTTCAACAGTCCAGCTACTTCCCCAGTTGTGGGGGGGGGAGGGGATAGACCTGGCTCCGCCCACTACTCTTCTCAGAGCTTTCAGCCAGCAAATCCCAGTAGTCAGCCAGGAGCTCTCTCTTGTTCCCCCAGTACCTACCAGCAACTGCTCTGCCAAACGTGATACCCTTTCTGCAGCTTGCTAGTCCTCATCCTCGGGCTCCCCAAAGCATCTGACAGTCTCTGGTTCTGCAGCTCCTTTTATGTAAGCCCACCAGGCCCTGATTGGCTGCTCCCTGCCCAGCCACCCTAAGTGCTTTTAATCCCTTCCTTTCTGGTGTGGGGTGAACACCCCATCAGGGGGACCCTTGGGGCTTGTTAGGAGTCCCTTCTTAAAATCCTGTTACCAAATGTATGGTATGTGCTCAACCCCCTCTTTACCATAGATTACTTTTCTCCCTGTGGTAGAGAAAATCTGATGGCACCAAGTGTTTTCCAAAACATTCATGAGAGGTCTCCTATGAGGTCTTAATTGTCTTCCCCACACTTCAAACCACACAATTAAAAAACTATATTATATGAGCGGTTTAATTAGTATCCTTTTCAGGAACAAAATATACGGTTTCCAGAAAATGTAATTAATACTGTGTCACTCTTTTTGGCAGGGAGATTTTGCTTTTTCTGGGATTCTGGCTAAGAGAAAGCATTTTTTATACTTAGGATGACAAATTGATAGGCTGCCAGATCCTTCCCTCCACTGTTGAGTGTGTGTGCCCTCCTCTGTGCCCAAGCACCAGTGGGTATATTCTGTTACAGCTGGCTCTTCAGCTGAGGTTGTAGCAACTCACACTTTTGATTGAGGTCTCTGGTTCAGTCCTCGGTACGTCAGCCAAGATGGTAGTCATCACGTAACTTGGGGCTTGCCCTGGATTAGAACTGCTGTAAACCTCAGCTGTTTGTGACAAGCTTTCTTTTATTAGAGGAAGGATGTAACCTGATCGTGAGTGTGTGCTACGGCTCCCCCTCTGTGCCTGATCTGCAGAGAATATGTGTCTGTTATAGCCCCTTTTAAGCTCTGTAGGTCCCCAGTTCAGTCCCTTGCCTGAGAGCCAAGATGACTCCTGTTAGACATGCATCCTAACACATGATGTACAGAACATTTTAAAGAGTTGATATCAATCAACATTTTACTAGGATAACATGGGTTAATCATTATTTCCTTAAGCGAAAATTTTTTGTTTGAGTACAAATGCTTCTTTTTAGTCATGCTTTGCGTAACGAGCTTTTAGTTTATATTTTCCACTCACTCAGAGCTACATAAGGAGTAATGCATTCTGGAACCAGATTTTCAATAGTACCAACCCTGAGCATTCAAAAATTAAGGGTCAGGCTCCCCAAAATTGAGGTGGCTTATAAAGTGAGATTTCTAAAAAAAAAACAATAAACATGGGTTATTTTTATTTATCTTGTGGTTTCTGAGTCTTCAGGGTGCACTTGTGCCATGTTTTCTAGCCTGTCTCCACAACTATGTGGGCTAGAAACTTTTTAAAAAAAGAATGAAAGCTGAGATTTTATGTAAATCACAGGACTCTAGGGGATGGGCTTTTAATGAAAAGAACAAATATTGTGAGATTTAAAAATAAATTTGCACTAGTTGAGAACATTGGATCTTTGCCTTGTCCCACTATTGCCCTGTCACATCTTCTTCCCATTTCTATTGTATGTCACCAATAAGGCATTACTTCTAATTACTCATATTTGCAACCCATGTAGAACAATGAATGTCTTTGAATGACATGAGCCAATGGAACATGTGTTGCAAGATGTGGGTGATACAGGAGGAAGTGAGCCTAGGACCTTTGTGCTTTCTCCAGTGCTGACACTCACACTCGGGAGGGGTTCCCCATAAATATCCACAAAACGAACTTATTTACTCTCCTTCTAATTCCTCCTGAAAAACTCTCCTCTGCCATGAAGCCTATAAAATACTTGGCAAGGATTAGAATGCTGGAGTACTAAAACAGTTGATCAATATTGTCTCATTGTTTCCTTGCACTCCCTTGTCTGCCTGTCTCCATCTGTTGCCTCTTGTCTTATACTTAGATTATAAGCTCTTTAAGGCATCGATGACTTTTTGTTTGGTGTTTGTACAGCACCTAGCACAACGTTAGCCAGGGCTACGAGGTGTTATGGTAATACAAATAATTAATAATAAGTTCACTTTGATTTCCCTATATTTGTTGTCTCTGTGTATTAGAACAGTTTTGGAACTCAATAGGTCTTCTTCAGCACTGTTTGCATGATGGGGTCAGATCTATCCACCCTTAGTCACTCTGACCAGAACCTCATGAGTGTCTCATTGACCTCAGTGGAATGGCAACTATGCAGAAAGTTGAAAGCTGAACAAAGTCCTAAGTTATTTTCTAAATACAGTCAAAATGGCAGGCCCATAAAAGTTAGATTTCAGAAATACCATGTAAGAGTGTGTGTAAAGTCCCAAAATGTGATTAGAAAGTATCATTCAAAATAATAGCGCAGAATTCTTGTGTCAAGGAAGAGAAAAAAAAAAAATCAAGAAATGAGTTTAATGTCACTTACAGAAGGGGTAATAAGAACACTTAATACAACCTAAACTGGCCAATCAAGGGGGCCAGAATGGATCGAAAAAGAAAGACAGGGAGGGAGAAACCTACATCAAGCTGTGGGAGTTATGACAGCTGAATTCAATACAGTTATTACTAAAGGTACAGGAAGCACTCTCATATTCATTATTATTAGGGGAACTCTGGTAGGCTTTGTTGCGCAGCTTATTCATGTATTGTTTGACTTATGTTGCTCCTAGGAAAGTGTTATCTGTAGGCAATTACAGGAATCTGTTCATGAATATATTTTTAAGAGTTTTTCAAGGTCATTTAGCATTTGAGATGGGTGCTCATTTATGTAGTGTAAAATAATAAACATTTGTTTATATTTACATGTAATTATTGTTATTATCGTCATCAAATTTTTAAACTAAACATTTAATCGTCAAATTAAGGGGAAAAACACCTTAATAAAAATCCCACAGGGACTGTCCAGCAGCTGAAAGGGATTTTTTTTTAAAAGGGCAACCCCCCCCCCTTTGCCCTTTCTACTTTCCCCTCCCCAGTTCTAGGACTTATCTTTTTCCCTTTTACCTTCTCCCTCCCTAATCTCTCCTTCCTTTAGTTCTATAAGGCCCTTGTCGCCAGAACCACTCACAACACATTTTTGTTTACATAGTGTTCAATACAGAATTTAGGAGGAGGGGCTGGGATTCTCTAATGTAAAGAAAATGAACGCTAATATACATCAGTTACTGTAAGGACAAGAGCTTTGCTGGCCTGTAGAGAGGGACCAAGAGGGAAAACGATGAGAGAAAGGAAAGCAATGAATAAAAAGCTGTCTGGAAAACTTTTCAAAAGCAATTTCCCTTTCATCAGTTTGACAGTGCCATTTTCTTTCCTTTTGGTTTCTTCTTCCTTCTCTTTCGTTTAAATGTTGGGATTTTTCTATTTAAAATGAAGGAAGTAAAAAGCTAGGATGGAGTCTTTGTTGCTTGTAAATAGTTTGAAATTTCTGCGTACAGGAGACAATTCAAAGCAGAAGTATTACAGTGGCCAATCAGTATAGAGAGATTTACATACAGTACAGTTATTCAGAAACTGTTCTGTGATTATGCAAATCAGACACTCACAACCAGAGTGCAGGGATTTGCATTACTGAGAAAAAAATCTCTACAGTCGCGCCTCAGTAACCTTATAGCATCTCTGCACTTTAATTGTATGAGTCACTGTAATAAAATGACTCCAATCATTTTATCCACAGTAGAATGAATGATGAGACATCTTCCTGAACATTCTGCATGTCCTCAGATGTTCAGACTCTTTGTACACAACATGGGGGACAGCCCACTGTTCTTTTTTAGGGGAATAGATATCAGTGATAGGCCGGGGTTTGAGCCTCTATTGGTAGGAATTGTAACAAGGTTTTTAAATTTTGTATTAACTAAGCTTATAGCAGCAATAGTGTAATTGGCCCCCTCTCTTTTTCTTGGCAATAATGTTATTCCCTCACTGTGGGAAGCTCCTTGGCCTTTGGTAGGAATGGAATTTTTGTGTTCTAAAATGTCACTTAAATCCAACGCACCCCACGCTGGAATTTTGTAAAGAGTAAGGTGAAATTTAACATTTTGGACTGGAATCTTGGCTGGTTCGTTAAGAGCCAGCTGATATTAACATTTCTGCTTTAAAACATTGTCTTTGTTCTTATTTAGGTCTGCACATGACATTAAGCATGTTAATGTTCTACAGCTTAAATGTTCTACAAAATGCACCATTTTAAAAGATTTTTGATTCCCTTTTAATCCACATTAAAATAAATCATGCATTTTTTACTGAAAAATACTGTAAGGAAAAGTATTTTTCAGGCGTGTTTCACCGATCATTAAAGGGAGGCTACATTTTTGTGGCTGCCATCATGCAAGCCACAAATTAATGGCCTTTTACAAAATATCCATGACTTGACATTTTAGGACTTGTGTGTGTAGGTAGGGAGATGTGACTGTAAACAGTTTAGTCCACACACACAGTTTTTGTACCAGTATAACTGTATTGGGTACGGGTGCAATGTTTACCTATATAGTTATGCTGGTACAGCCCCATGCCCTAGCAGCCAAAACCATGTCTCTCACTCCGTGTTTCCTGCTCACATTCAATAGCTCTCTTGCAGTCACCCTACAGTGCTCTGTGCCCCTGGCTGTCTTTTGTTTGGGTGCTGTGCTGCCCTCCACCATTGGTGGCCTGCATCTAGCCCTCCTTCTGCAGGATCTGACCGGTCTTAGATGTGCTCGGAGAAGGCCTACAGGTTTAGGCCCTGCTAGCAAGATAGGTGTTCCCCTGCCTAATTTAAAAATCCTGCTCCAGGGCCTCTAGAGCTGCAGTTTGAGTTATCACTCTGAGTAAGCATTTTGGCTGGTTTGAAAAATGTCACCTGATGGAAGCACAGGAGTTAGCCAGCACCTGAGCTGAGATCTGGAAAATACCAGTGGTGCTTACATGATGGACGTAGACATAGATCTGTTTGTTTGAGTGCCTAAATCCCTTTAAAAAGTTAGCTGTTAGCCTCTCTGTGCCTTAACTGCCCATCTACAACATGGGGATAATAGTGCTTTTCTCCCTCACAGGAGTGTTGGGAGGACAAATACATTAAAGATTGAGGCACTCAGACTATCGTGATGGGGGCCCATATCAATGCGTAATATAGCTTGGTTGCATTAAGTTTCTCGTGAAGCCCCTCTGCACTATGCAACCCTCTTTTGGGGAGTGGCAGCGGGGATATACTGGGAGCGCTACAGAGCTCGCTTGATGCTGTGTTGGTGGAGAACGAGAGAGCGATAAAGTGCCAGGAGGCAGTGTGGAGATGCAATGAAGGTCCTGACTTTTTAAGGACCAGGGGTTTCTGTTCCAAAAAGAATGATCTGGTGAAACTTTGTGAAGGAACATTGTGATGTTTTCTGTCTCCATGCACAAATGTTTCCAGGTAGGGGAATTATCTAAAGGATAGGTAATACACATGGAAATGACCAAGCTGGTCATCTGATCCACTTCCAGCACAGCAGCATGCAGGAATATAGATAGTTGGCTTAACCAAATTCTTTTGAGGCTTGGCAGGAATACTGGTACTGTGCATCCAATACAGGCCTTTTTTCCTCCATTTTTAAATTATAAATACATAACAGTATTTCTCTAAGAGTTAACGCAGGTAGCAAGAACAAGTCATGTTGAAACTGTCAAGGTACAGACTCATGTCACTTTCAGTATACTATGAAATAGTGCATGAAACATGTAGGATTTAAAAAAAAAATTCCAGAAAGTAATTTCAGAGACTAATCGTAGGTTATCCTCCTTCATCCATAATGCTGTGCACCATGGGAGCTTTTTATTCAAACAAAAGGCAAATTCTTGATATTAGGCTTTCCGGTTGTTTTCATTGTTATTTTAGAAAGGAAAGATGCGCTGCATTTCAAGTTAATCTCTGTCTACGGACTCCATTCCCAGACCTGCAAACTACAGAATTTTGCATAGTACAAATAATTCATGACCTTAGTCATATTAACATCAAAGCTGAAAAATAAAGGTATAGCCCATATAAAATTCTAGTCTGCCTCATTTAGAGAACACCCTGAACTATAAATTAAACAATAAAGATGCTCCCATGTTACCATTTTCCTAAATGCTTTTTTCTTTTTCTTGTTGCTCCTAGTAGTTTTGTTTTCCCGACGATATTATCAGACAATTCTGCCTGAATGTGGTCCATGCTGGACTGTGCAGATTACCAAACTAATGACATGCAGCTTTCTTGCCATTGTAACACCTCTATTCTTACAAGTGGGAATTTGGAGTGATGGACCAAAGATGTTTGCTATCAATTTAGCAAAAATTGCATCTGCCAGATTGCCAAGATCCATTTCAGAGACAAAAATCGATTAATATTCTGATTTGTTACCTGTCATTATTGGTCACACCATATTATACCTTTCCACAAATTATAAACTCTAGGGAAAAAACCTATTCTGTTAAACGTAATGTTTTTCCAAATATATTTTTAATTTGCTTGTACTGTCTACTTGCTAATTTTTTAAGAGCATGGACATTGCTATGATAGCTGCTATTTAAAAAAAACCTTAACTCATTTTGGAGTTTAGTAAAGTATCAAAATAACCTATTTGCGTTGCTGTGTGAAATTTTTTAAATGAAAAGGAATTTTATAATTATTTGCAATATCACCTCAGTTCTAATAATATTTTATTAATTGTACTTTATTTTCAGTTTTCAGAAACTAAGTATGATTATTTATCATTATTAATAATATATAATTATATGTAGTAGAGAGGCTTGGTCATATAATAAAGTTTCAGAAAATATATAACTATACAGTTAACATTTTGGAAACTGAAAATAAAATTAACCAAGTGTCAGCATTCCTGGTACATTAACCTGATTTGCTGAAAGGCCCACAAATGTCGTTTTAATATTTTTTAGTTAAACTGTCGAAATATTTTCTAAAAAAGATCTAGAATATTAGCAGTAGTTTTTTACCATTAGAGTGTCTATCCAACCATATTTTACTTACATGGAATTTTATTCAGTTCATTCATAAACTTCTCCTTTAACTTTGAAAATGCATCTTCTTTTCCACCTCCTGCTCCAGGACTGGCTGGTTCTGTGACATTAATTGGCAGTGAAGCTGCAATGGTGGTGGCTGGTGGTGCAGCCAGGGCCTCGTGACGACTTTCACTCACCATTTTCGTTCCCAGGGAAACAGCTACTGGAAAAATAGAAACAAAAGAAAATATTTAAATGGTTAAAATGTTTCTCATATCAACAGGTCTCAAAGAGACAGGACATCAATTGATACTCCAGCATACTGGGTAAATATCACATCATTAACATATTGCTTCTTGTTGGTTCATACAATATTTATTAGACTACAGGGAAGGGTCTTTTCCAGAGGTAATATCAGCTGTAGTTATTACCTTATGATCCTTCTCCAACACTGCTGAGTTTTGAACTGTTTAATCTGTTAGATACTCACAGTTGCTATAACCCTGTTGCTTAGATTTAGCTTTTTGCCCTTTAATTTTGAAAGTGTAAGTAAATTCGCTGACAGCAGTTCAAGATAAACAAACACTATATTGTATTTACAGAATTGTGTGTGTTGTTAGGAGGTGAGAAGAGTCAGAGCCAAGATGTTTATGTAAAATAAATCAAGAAATTATAATCATATAAGCAAAACATCTCCAAGCTTTCTTGCAAAACCAGTAATCTACTGTTGTACCTAGTTAAGCAGAATTGTACATTATGCAGAAATTGGTTAGCATCCATTCCTGATCCTCACTTTTTGAAAGTAACTTCCTTTCTAGTAATTTCCTCTGACATTTGCTACAGACAATAATCCCCTAAATTATGCACTTATTTCACCAGTGTATTGATGGACTATGTCTATGAAGTAGTTAACTGAAGCCAGATTGAAGCAACCACAGTGTTGACACACATATGCTCCCACATTAACATACTTTTAATGTAATGTTTATTTGATGTGCATTTTGCAAAACCTTTACTTGTGCTATAGGATAAAGCAGACTTGTTATGGGGCCCGCATGGCACAATTTTAGTGTTACCAGAAGTTGAAGTGTTTGCCTTGGTTTTGAACAGTGTTCTGATGTACCACTGTGTCCTAAATATCATTGACTTGACTAATCATCCTTCATTTTTTATTTCAGAAAACCAGAGAGAGAAGGGATTTGAGAGATAACAATCATTCATTATTGCTCTGAGTATACAATTGCTCTCACAGTCCCAAAAGGAACTTAGCCTACAGCCATCCGTAGAGAAATTTAAATAACTACCAAATGAACAAAATGAGACACATGAAAATGAAATGAGCAAAAAACTTCTACATAGCAAATTCATGAATCAAGACCCACATCTTTCTCACCTTCTCACCTTTCTCACCTTACATCACGGGCCTCTTCAAGTTATTCAGGTAATAAAGATTGGCTCTTTGTTTCTTTAACTTTACTTCTATAAGCCCTGATTCAGGAAGTCACTTCAATACAAGTCTAATTTTAAGCATGAGTAATCCCATTGAAATTGCTGGGACTACTTGCACATTTAAAACATGGACATGCATTTAAGTGCCTTCCTAAGCCACAATCTAGCATTTCCAGTCTATGAAAAGGATGGGACCAAAACATGGAATTTGTCTTGATGTGCAGAAGTAACTTGGGCCTGGATGCAAAAAAGGAGTTAGGCATTGTGATGCTGAGCATCACAGTGCCTAACTTCTAGGTGCCTAGAAAAACCATTGGGATTCACAAAGCCAGAGTTAGGCACGTAGGTTCCTGTACAATAAATGGACAGAGATAGGAGCCTTAGATGGTGATCTACAAAAGTCAGTGCACTACGCAGGATGCTGTCTAAGCTAGCCAATGAGCAATGCTGATCAGAGAGATGTGTGTAAGCCCCATCCTTCTCATGGAGATGGGGGCCTAATTCCAAACTGCAGAGGAGCACCTTTCTCTGCTAGCAATTCTCAAGTGTAAACCTTCTCCTGGTGTTAGGCCCCTATGCCATGTTTGCACGAGGCTGAGGAGGACGAGGACTTCCTCCCTCATAACATTTAGCCCAGTTCTTAGGGTACTCAGCTGGGATGTTGGAGACCCCCACTTCAATTCCCGCCCTCCCCACCCCGCTTGAGGGGAGAAGGGAGTTATCTGCAGATCTCCCACCTTTTGGATGAGTGCTCTAACCATTGGGCTATGGGATATTCTGATGTGGGACTCCCTTAACCTCTTCTGCTGAAGCTGCTGCACTCTGGGTAAATAATTAAGAGTCATTGGAGTAGGAAGACTAGATCCTGGGTCTCCCATATCCTGGGTCAGAGCTCCAACCACCAGTCTATAAAGTCACTTGTGTTTATGTTTGTGCGTTTGTTCTTATTCTCTCTCTCTCACACACACACACCCACTCCCCTGAGACTGAAGATGTGTTTGTTACATGCTGTGTGCAGTAGCTGGTTTCTGTTAGTCTGTTTTTTGTTTTGTTACTGGCGGTTTCTTTGTTTTAGGGCATTGTTGGGTCTCCCCCTTTGCCATAGGTGAAGGTTCTCCATGGGGCCCACTTCAGATGGGTTTAGCGATTTGACCCGCAAGCAAGGGATTTTGGGTGTCTCTGCTCTCTCTTGCACTGGGGAGGATATGTTGCTGAGTGTAGGTAAGGTTATTGGCTGTGCTAATATAAAGTCTGCCTCTCAAATGAGCAAATCTATAGTGATTTTCCTGAGCCAGAACAGTTTGTGAACTGTTTGGTACCGGAGGTACTTTGGGTGAAGGAGTCTTTTGTTCATGTTTTCCCCTTGTTTACTCCTGCTGCTAAAGTAGTTTTTTCCAAAGTCCTACACGTCCTTCACAATGAGATGCTAATGTCTGCTCTCTCCCATAATGGGAAGGCAGTTTCTGCGGTTAGGGTGTTTCTATGTGGATGCAAGAACCCAAATGTGAGGCATCTTATGTCATTCTGGCACCAGGTTTATGGGGCTCTCAATAACCCCGAATAGTCCTTGAACCCGTTTTTAAAGTACCGCATAGAAAGGGTGGATTATACAATATTTGCTACCTCTGAAAACATGAAATGTTTCTTGTTTGGTGGCCCTGGTCATTTGAAGGGTTCCTGCCCACTGCTGGCTAGAAGGTCTCTGGTAAGAATGTGAGACCCAGGAATAGTGGGAAAGGAGCTGGGACATCAAGGGAGCAGCAGGAAACAGCCTGCAACTGTATTGCCAGATTCTATCTATCTATCTCCCCCCTTGCCATATATGGTCTGCTGTTGAACAGGGAGCAGTTCCTCCCTTTCTCCAAGGAAACCTCTACTGTGACTCAATCACTTGTATCTGGACAGAAGCAAGTTTGGAGGCTGAGGAGCCTCTCCCTGTGGAGGAAGCAGAGACAGGTTCTAGAGATGGAGGTGAAGAACAAACCAATGAGACATTTATCCGAGATTATTTCTAAAAGAGCTAAGATGTTGGAAACCTCTGAGCTGCTGGCAGTGGCTGAGAATGGAGCTGCATGCCCTGAAAAGGAGCACAGTGTTGTGATAGGTTGTAACTCCATGTGTGGATCTCCCAGTGGGGTACCGCCTTCCTCAAGCCCCCAATTCTGCATGCTGCAGTGATGATGCTGGGTCCCAGCCTGGGGCTGCGCTGCCCCCCACTCTTGGGAAAATAGATATGTCAGCATGCTCCTTTATGAATAATGAGAATGTTACAATAGTAGCTTAATGTTCTTCTGAGCTGGTGAAGTTTGAGGGAGAGGAAGAAGATGATGAGGATCTCTCTGACTCTTCACTGGCTCCTAATGTTCCAGCCAGTCAGCTTTATAGAAAGGGTGAGTATAGCATGAAGGAGATTAGTAACTTTTTGGACAGTGCTAAAGAGATGTGAGGAATTGACATTGAGGCCTATTTCCCTGATTTATAGTGCTGTGTTCATTCAGCTCTGTTGTGGGGTTTGCATCTGAGTCTGGTGGTATTGCCCAGCAAAGAGTCCTTGGCTGAGAGCCTGTGGCCATCTTGCCAAGCAGCAAGAGTCTACAACTGGCAGTAGGGGAAACTGGGTCCTCCTGCTCCACCAGGTTGCAAAGCAGGGCCCTGTGACTAGTAGTTTGGATATGTAGCCTGCGGGGCAGATGCCACAAAGCCTACTCTCTGGGTCACTTCCTATCATGGCCTCTGCCCCTCCAAAGTCACAGTGGAGTCAGCTTATGGACTCTACAAGGGGGGCTTCTCCATGACCATGGTCTGGAGGCTCCTCTCTGTCAGTCGTGGCACACTGTTCCCGGTCTCCATGAGGGCCTCTGGCAGCTCGGCAGCAGGGTCTGGGGTCCAGGCGGTGAGGAATTCCTGCAGTGCCTCTGAGGAGCTACAAGCCTAGGGCTGCTCCCTTGCGTGGTCTGCCCTGACTGAGCTGGGATGCTCCTTTTTGAGCTCTGCCTCAGTTGTGAGCATGCCCAGCAGATGTGGCTTAGCAGGCTATCTGGGCCCAGAGCTGCTCATTAACCCCTTTTTTCTCTGGTATGGGGCTTATGAACCCCAGCACAAGCACAAAGAGGGATACCTTGGCTGACTGTAGGAAACAGTTCCATCTCAGAAAGTTGTTGAGCAAAGTGAGGAAGTGTGTGGGGATTGTTCAAAATATATAGGCCTCTCCATGGCTCATTTTGTTCAAAGTATTTCCACTTTCCATTGTTTCTCTCTGCTGCTTGGCTCTCTCCTTCTAGTCTATGGTGCTGCTCAACGTTGGCACTCTAAATATTAATGGATGCTGGGATGGCCATAAAAGGACACAACTCTTTGAATTTCTTGGACAAAAACAAGCTGATGTCCTTTTGCAAGATATGCATTTGGACCCTGATAATCAGGGAAAGTGGTTGAAGGAACAGGAAGCTTTCTTGAGCCAATGTCACTGTTGGGGTGGCTGTTCTCTTTTCCCAGGGTGCAGTGGCACAGATCATCTCTGTGAAGGAGACTGTGCAGGGTTGGCTCCTTCAGGTGAGAACACGTACTGGCACTTTCGTTTTTAATCTTTTTACTGTGCATGTCTGGACTGACATCTTTTCTCCTTTCCCATACCATACTTGACTGTGACCCTGATATTATTGTCCTGGGAGGAAATTTCAGTTGCACTGTAGATTATGTTTTAGACAGGAACCATGAGCAGAGAACTGTAGTGTCTACTGCAGACCTTTGGGCTTGTAGATGTTTGGAGGTTCTCTCACCCCACTCTTAGGCAGTACTCTTGGCTGAAGGCTACTCCCAATGTGGTCGTAGGGGGCTAGACGGGATCACTTTTATAACATGAAGACCAGCATGAATATGTATGTTCAGTCTTTCATGTATCCCACTCATTTGTCTGATCATCGTTTTGTCTCTGTCAGTGTGTTTCTCCTTGTTCCTGCCTGTGCTGCCCACTGGTGCTTTATTACTAAATCACTACAGGACTTGAATTTCACCCAGATGTTTGCTGTGTTTTTGGAGTGTTGGAGGTAGCACAAGGCCTTGTACGAGTCCCTGAGGCAGTGGTGGGATGTCAGAAAGGTCCAGATTCAACTGTTCTGCCAGCAGTATACCCATGCTGCCATGCGGTCTTTGCATCAGGCCATCAGTGCCCTGGAATGAGACATCTTGTGCTCTCATGGCAACCTTGACGTGGGAAACCAGGTGCAGATTCACCAACGCTTAATTGAGGACTACCAGCTCCTGAGGTGCTTGTTGGAAGAGAAGGTGCAAAGGAGCCCTAGTTCAGGCCCATTTTACTCAGCTGCATAAAATTGATGCTCCTACAATGTTCTTTTTCGGGTTGGAGAAAGAATCTATGGGCTGTCAGCAGATTTTTGCCTACAACTGGTGGGTGGTCATCTGACGGCTGACCCTGGTGAGAGCTGGAAAGCAGCTGTTTCTTTTTACAGCACTGTGTACTCACCTGATGCCTGTGATGTGCTGGCAATAGAGGAGCTGGATCAGGGGTTACCCCGTCTGACTGGTGAGGAACAGCAGTTCCTGGACACCCTTCTGTCACTGCAGGAGCTCTCTGTTGCAGTCCAGCAGCTCTCTACAGGCAAGGCCACAAATATAGATGGGCTGCAATCTGAATTTTACAAGCTGTCATAAATATAAAGGGAAGGATAACAACCTTCCTGTATACAGTACTATAAAATCCCTCCTGGCCAGGGGCACAAAATCCTTTTACCTGTAAAGGGCTAAGAAGCTCAGGTAACCTGGCTGGCACCTGACCCAAACGACCAATAAGGGGACAAGATACTTTTAAATCTGGGGTGGGGTTGGGGGTGGGGGAGAAAGGTTTTGGTTTGTCTGTTCTGTGTGATTGCCGGACACAGATCAAGGAAGCAAGCAATCCAACTCCATTAGAATTAGTAAGTACTAGCAAGGGAATGCATTAGCTTGTTTTTGTTTTGGCTTGTGATTTTCTCTGTGCTGAGAGGAAGGTGTATTCCTGGTTTTCTTTTTGTAACTTTAAAGTTTGGCCCAGAGGGAAATCCGCTGTGTTTTTGAATCTGATTGCCCTGTAAGATTATCTTCCATTCTAATTTTATAGAGGTGCTTCTTTTACCTTTTTTCTTCCTAATAAAGTTCTGTTTCTTTTAGAATCTGATTGAGGTTTTTTTTAGTGTCCTAAAAAAACCCAAGGTTGGTCTGTGCTCATCTTGTTTATTCTCAAGCCTCCCCAGGAAAGGGGATGTGGGGGCTTGGGGGAATATTAGTGGGGAGTAGGAACTCCAAGTGGTCCTTTCCCTGAGTTTGCCTAAATCACTTGATGGTGGCAGCGTTACCTAATCCAAGGTAAAAGGGAGAATTTGTGCCTTGGGGAGTTTTTAACCTAAGCTGGTAGAAATAAGCTTAGGGTGTCTCTCATGCGGGTCCCCACATCTGTACTCTAGAGTTCAGAATGGGGAGGGAACCCTGACACAAGCATTTCTAGCATCTCATCAGTCCTGACTTTTTTTCTAGTGGTGCTGGAGTGTATCCAGGAGAAAGAATTGCTCCTCAGTGGCTGCAGGGCAGTGATCTCAGAAAAGGGGACCTCTGTGATTCATGGAACTGGAGACCTATTTCTCTTCTCTCATTATAAGATTTTATCCAGGGTCTTAGCTAACTGACTGAAGGACTATCTGGACTCTTTGATGCACCCCTATCAAATATATTGTATTCCTAAACACTGTATTTTTGATAATTTGTTTTTAATGGGTGATGTATTACTATTACCAACCTTTGTAATCTGGATCTGGGGCTTATTTCAATGGACCAGGAGAAGGCCTTTGACAGAATTAACCATAGCTTTCTTTTATAAATGATAGAAGCTTTTGGGATTGGACCAGAGTTCTCTTCAAACATTTCTTTATTTGTACCATAATGTTATTTTCCTAAAAAACTAAAGGGGGTCTTAGGCTCAACTTCCCAGTTCACAGAGGCATTTGTCAGTGGTGTCTCTGGGATGCTGTATGCTTTTAGTTTGGAGCAACTCCTGCACCTCCTCATAAACTGTTTGACTGGCCTTTCGCTGCAAGTTTTCCTCATGTCTGAGTGACATGCAGGCACTGTGTGCTTGTTTACAAGCATAAGAACAGGCACCATCTGCCTGCATTACTGGGCTCAGAGCAATTCAGTCTTACTGGGCTCTTGGCAGTGTAGTGGTCCCCCTTTGTTGCCCCAACAATTGCCATAGGGCACCTCTAGGACTAACATGTTAAGAGTCTTTTTTTGGATCTGAGCAATGTATGCTAAGGAACTAGGAGGCGGCCAAGGAGAAGGTGCAAGAAATGGTGCTGGTTCCTTCCAGGGCTCTTTTTGGGGACAGGTTTTTGATTGCCAACAACACTGTGGCCTTAATGTTGTGGCTCCCGCTAATGTGTCTGGGACCGTCCCTCCTCCCCCCCAGGCTTTTGGGACAGGATTCAGAGGCATATTAACCATTTTTTTAAAGAGTTCCCATTGGTTGTGCCCTGCTTTGCTGTTCCTGTCATTAGATGAAGGAGGCCAGAGGCTCACTGATTTAGTCAGCACGGTGGGAGCTTTTTGCCTCTAGTCTGTTTGCCATTTGCTGTACTCTGACTCCCTGCTGGCCTGGAAGTCCCTTGCTTTTTCTCTCCTCCATTGTGCTGGGGGGATGGACTTTGACTCTAACCTATTTTTACTGGCACCTGGTCAGTTACAGAGTCTAGATTTACTTCAATTCTATAATGGTCTTTAATGCCTGGTGACTTCTGCGAAGTGTGCAGCCTGAGCAGGTGTTTTCCAGTTTATGGCTCTTGGAAGAGCTGCTGTTTTTTAACCCACGTTTTCCTGATGAAGTGCTCTCCTCCAGGAGCCTGTTGTCTGCCTTTATGTAGGGGTTGGCCAAGCTCTCCTACCTGATTATTCCTAGTTGGTCAAGCTGGAAGTTGGCAACAACTCTTGCTGTTCAGACCAGAATCCGGTCTGTGCATTTTTTTGGACAAGATCCTCACTGAATTCCAGGGGTTGCTTCGGCAACACAGTGCTCAGTAGGGCAGTAAGTTTTTTCAAAGATTGCAGAGAATGAATCCTGTATTCCCGCCCTAGCTGTCTCCCCTTCTGTGGATGAGATCCTTGTGCAACCAGGCAGATTGTTGGTACTGGACGGATTTGGTGAATGTTCCTTTTGCAACCATAACCAAGAAGCAACTCTGTAATATATGAGGAAAAGTGCAGTATTATGCCACCCTCTCTGATCTTCCTGATTCAGCCTGTAGGATGCCTCTGTCTCTGGGTTGGATTACGTTGTACAAACGTCTTCCTAAGTGCTTTAGTGACTTGTAGCAACCAATCATACTGTGCACCATATTACCCCTGAGGTGTTTGCACAGTATCCCTTTTGCTTGGTTCCAGACACCCCTGTTTGATTCCTCTTTTTGGTTTTTTTGCAGCAGTTTTCAGTGGTTTGGGATGAGTTTTCTCCAAGCCCCTGTTTGTTCTGGGAGTGAGACAGTGCTCTCATTTGGCTGGTTTCCGGGTCAGGCAAAACTAGCCCTTTTGAAATCTCACCAGAACATAGTAGCTGGGGTTATGGGGTGTGATGTGCTAGAGCTGTTCCATGTGCACCAATTGTGGCCCAGCTATGGATTGATTATACTTTGCATAAACTGACATGTAACCTGGACACTTTTCGGGTGACTTGGTATTAACAATATTTTGAGTGAACTTGGTGATGATGCTTTAGTGTTGCATGATAAATGTTCACTTAAGTAAACTGTTTTACTTTTTTTATGAATATCTTTTGTGCGTATATATTGTAATTTTATAACATTTTAAAATAGTTTTTAACGTGATTTTATGTGAATAAAGGTGTTTTTTATATCATCTCTCTCTCCCACTCCCTCCCCCAGTGAGCACTCACCTACTATGTGGGAGACCCAGAATCCAATCCCCCTGCTCCAATGACTGTATTTATCCACAGTGCAACAGCTTCAGCAGCAGAGACTGAGGGTGCCCCACATCAGACTATCCCAGAGCCCACTGGTTAGAGCGCTCATCTGAGAGCTGGCAGCTAAATTTCCATGCAGCAGCCTATTTAGCGCGATGCTGGCGCTCAAGGAACACGCCTGGGTACCTGCCATGGCTGGGGGAGGGGCGCCCTCCCCCAACCCCAAACTAGCCCGGCCTCCAACCTGCCGCGGCTGGGGCGCCCCTCCCCCGGCCCCAACTCTGCTGCGGTGTGGCCAACACGGTCAGAGAGGCCCGGACCTAGCCACGACTGGGCTGGGGCCAGGGGAGGGGCGCCTATCCTCCAGCCCCAGAGCTGCTGTGGCACAGAGAAGCCCCTCTTCCCCCCAGCCCAGGTGCTGCTGTGGGGAGAGAGCTGGGGGGAGTCCTCTCTCTCCACCGTAGACCCTGAGCACCCTCCTGTACCCCAACCTGTCATCCCTGGCCCCACCCTAGAGCCCGCACCCCCAGCCGGAGCCCTCACACCCCCTGGACCCCAATCCTCTGTCCCAGCCCTGAGCCCCTCATCCCCGGCCCCACCCCAGAGCCCACATGCCCAGCTGGAACCCTCATACCCCTGCATCCCAACCTTCTGCCCCAGCCCTGAGCCCCTCATCTCCGGCCCCACCCCAGAGCCCACACTCCCAGACAGAGCCCTCACACCCCTGCACCCCACCCTCTGCCCCAACCCTCACACACTCTGAACCCCTCGGCCTCACCCCCACCACACAAATTTTGTTATGTGCACCAATATGGAGGTGACGTGTCACACATCACAAAATTCATTCCGCACATGGGTGGGAAAAATTAGAGGGAACACTGGTTGGCAGATACCTGTTCAGATCCTTTCTTCCCCCTGAGGCAGAGCAGGGACTTGAACAGGTGGGGGTATCTTCCACATCTCAGGTGATTACACTGAGCACTCGGCGAAAAGTTATGAGGGAGGTCCTCCTCTTCCCTCCCTCAGCTGTACTGTGTAAATTTTCCTGAGGGGTCCAATCCAGTAGGCATGCCCCAGCAAGTCCCTACCAGATCAGGTCCCGCATGGTAGTTTGGTGACCAAATGCTTGTTTCTCCTTGGTTTCTCCATGGTTCTGGGGCTTAGGCAGGAGATACGCATCTGAATGCCTAGACGGAGTCAGCAGTATACATGAACCCAATGCACAGCTACAGACTAGGGACCAAATGGCTAGGCAGCAGTTCTGCGGAAAAGAACCTAGGGGGTGACAGTGGACGAGAAGCTGGATATGAGTCAGCAGTGTGCCCTTGTTGCCAAGAAGGCCAATGGCATTTTGGGATGTATAAGTAGGGGCATAGCGAGCAGATCGAGGGACGTGATCGTCCCCCTCTATTCGACATTGGTGAGGCCTCATCTGGAGTACTGTGTGCAGTTTTGGGCCCCACACTACAAGAAGGATATGGATAAATTGGAGAGAGTCCAGCGAAGGGCAACAAAAATGATTAAGGGTCTGGAACACATGACTTATGAGGAGAGGCTGAGGGAACTGGGATTGTTTAGTCTGCAGAAGAGAAGAATGAGGGGGGATTTGATAGCTGCTTTCAACTACCTGAGAGGTGGTTCCAGAGATGATGGTTCTAGACTATTCTCAGTGGTGGAAGAGGACAGGACAAGGAGTAATGGTCTCAAGTTGCAGTGGGGGAGGTTTAGGTTGGACATTAGGAAAAACTTTTTCACTAGGAGGGTGGTGAAACACTGGAATGCGTTGCCTAGGGAGGTGGTGGAATCTCCTTCCTTAGAACTTTTTAAGGTCAGGCTTGACAAAGCCTTGGCTGGGATGATTTAATTGGGGATGGGTCCTGCTTTTGAGCAGGGGGTTGGACTAGATGACCTCCTGAGGTCCCTTCCAACCCTGATATTCTGTGATTCTATGACCGGGGCAGAAACATGGGCTTCTAGGGAAATTTTACTGAAAAAACAACAACCACCAGTGAATTTAGGTGAGTGAATTTAGGCACCTACAGGTTTCAGTGGGAGTTGTGTGCATCGCAGTGGAGCCTACAACAGAGGGTGAGGCGCCTAATTCCTTTTGTGCAAATAGGCCTCAGTGGCTATGCAGCCGTGTCACTGATGCAGGACTGAGTGCCCCTGTGTTCCTTGTCCTGCTCTTTGCTTTTTACCTTATTCTCTGCATTCTGCATCTGCCCTGTGAAGTTTCCAGCCTAACAGAAAAGGATGATGACATTGATGCACCAGGGGTTATATGATATAGCTTTGTCTAATAGTTCATTGCTTATGTTATTTGCAAACATGAATCTATTTACCTACTGCCTATAATGGTGTGGGGGGAGTTCAACAGTGGCTTGATCCAAAGCACACTAAAGTCAATGGAAATATTTGTATTGGTTTCAGTGGACTTTGGATCAGGTTTTATGACTGTAACTCTCCGCAATCACTGCCCACAATTACATTAGGGCAAAATGAAAATTGCAGCATTTGTGCCCAGCGCTAAAAAACATGCCAGCTATTTCAGACTAGAAGGATCTCTCTCCATATGCTCTGATGAATGCCAAACACTATGAAACAAAACATGCAGAGCTGTTAGCTCTATATTTTAGTGTTATTTTACGTTATAGCATTTTGTCAATGAATGTCAGTTAAATCAGAAGCAGAGTCTATGATATATCATAATTAAATTAAAATTACATTGCTTAATTGTAATATATTGCTTAATTATTTCAGGCCTGGCAGTTGAATATTCTGGCTTGTAATGGAAGACACAATTTCCAGTGATGACTTTCAGCTAATTAAAAATTAAGGCAAATGTTGTAATTTATTTACTTATAATTTTGGAGTCACATTTTAAAAAAAATGTACTGGAAGAGCAAATTTGAAATGTTTCTTAAAAAAAAAGTAAGAAAAAATAATGAAACAAGTAGATTCCTCTGATCTCTAGGAACAGTCCTCGCTAGATTCCTAGTGCAGTTAGAGGTCACTATATCTAATGAGGCATGCACAAATGCTCTGAGACTTGCCATAAAGCCTTCCACCTTTACACGCCAAAGACAGTCGTATTTCTAAAACATGTGTACGGGTCTAAAAGGAAAAAAAATCGTGATCCAGAAAAGTTCCCTACAATACATTTCAAGCTTCTGAACAGCACATATGTGCACAGAGATGGCACCCAATGGCTGCCATTATCATATTACTATTCTATTCCACGGTGATGGTATAAACACTGTGGTGGCATTCTTATAGAACATAGAGTCTGAATGATTAGTGTACTGTTCTTTTGTAAAATAAAAGTTACTTTAATACTACAGTGTGTTTGTGAAGCTAAAGCTTTATACAATAAGAGCATATTTGCCATTTATGAAGTGACAGCCATAGACACAAGCACAAAAAATAATCAAAACTAAATGTAGGTTAAGAAATAAGTAGCCATGGAATGCGGTTATGATTCCCATTGCAGCGTTATTACAGTTTTATTCTATGATTATACTGACCTATATACTACATATGGATTTACAGTTATCAGAAAAAGTGCAGTCTCCTTGTGTTATATTCTAATGCATTTGCCAAACAGTGTAATACTGTCAACATTGCGTGTTTTGAAATACCCAACAGACAATTGTTTCCTTATGTATCCTGATCCCTTTGTGTATCACTATTACTATCCACACATGTTAGTGCTGAGTTTATTAGAAGTCATATTTAAAGCCTAAATATAAAACAAAGAACCAAACAAGCCGACAGAGAATGTAAAAGTGATATCGGGAGCTCTTATTAAGGAAAATTGTTCTCTTCTATATAGAAATTTGCAGGAATTGGAAACTAATTCTAGGGAGATGATTATCTGAACCACGGAGAATGCTGGAATTTACGGCCCCAATCTCCACTATGCATGAATAATCACTAGAGAATGGACATTCCATTAGTGTCAACTCGGTTTCTTCCTAACTCTTCCTCTGAAGAAGGTACATACCTTTTTAGGGCAGGTATGACACTGTTAATTCTTTAGTATCTGAACAGTCTACAACCACGCAAATCTGAAAATCTTGGGGATTCATCAGAGGAAAGGGTTTTTTTTAATGGAGGCATCTGCCTCTGCCCAGCTGTCCCTGTGCAGGATTCCTTCAGAAGTCCAGCTGCAAGTAGATCCCTTCGAACCCATCTCAAAGGGTCATAATGAGAAGCGGGAGGCAATGGAAATTTTTATAGACAGAGTTGATGTAACCTATGGGGGGCGAGGGGGTTTAAACCCATGACTTAACTTTGCGTCCTCCCCATCCATAGGACTGGAGAGTTGGAGAAGAGGGAATATGCTGCAGAGGCAGCACTGCCCCCTTTCAAACACATGCACACTGAAGCTGAAATCGGGACATCACACAGGGAAATGGAAGGAGCATGGGGCCATTTGGAAAGAGGCTGACCTCATTAGAATTCTGCTTGACCAGCTCTAAAGTGTTCTTGAAAAGAAACCTGAACTACTTCTAACAGTTAGGTGACATCTTTGTTGTTCTTTCAAGACGTGCCAATTAGAGATGTGTGAAATGCTCACAGTGAAACCCCCCCAAGCAGGTGAAACTTGTCAGTTTCAGGTTTCATTGAGAGTGAAACTCACCAAAGTACATCACCTTTTGGCATTCCTTCAGGATGTGCAGGCTAGAGTCTAAATCAGTCAAGTTTCTATGGTTTTCTGCTCTATACATTATGGGCATATCAGGTCCCAGAATGGCGTACAGTATGGGTCCAGCACAGCAGCAGCAAAAGGATCTGGTGGAGCACCTCTAGCCCTGTTGACAAAGAATTGGCGCCATCCCTTCAAGGCAGAGGATCTATTCAGCACCCCAAACATGTTCACCATAATAATTACATTCAGCTTTGAACATAATTACAAAACACATTCTAGGAAAAAAACCCACTAAGATAAAACTAAATACTTGGCAAGTAAAAATTACTTTAGTTGCTCTATCATTTTCTGTTTACAGCTATACCCTGTAGCACAATGAAGGTGAGAGACAACATTATTAACCTTCAGTGACAGTAGGGCCAGGATAAGTATGTACTGGGAATGGAGAAAGGTTTCACATTATACTGAAAATGTACCAAATTCCATTAGTTTTTTCTTTAAATGAAGTGAATTCATCATGAACAAAATGGAAGCATTAGCAGTGTGTCTAAAGATATCTGAAATAAATGATCTCTTCCCAGGTTTAAATATTCTGGTGTTAATAATACATTTCTTGCTCATTCATCTCCCCATTAATGAAATAGCCTCTTTTACTAGCTTCAGTAACTCACATTTATTTTAAAAAGACAAGCTCCAAAAAGAGCTTTTCTAAGCATTTTGTAAAGATAGGCTTGTAACTATGTTTTCAGAAGAATGGACAGGTCATGATAAAGATGTTATATCAAAACAGCCATTTCAACACCACCACAGAGCCTTCAAATACAAACTGTATTTACTACGGTTTTAAAGAATGTACAGGAAATGGCCAGTGTTTCTTGTGAAAAAGGCAACATGATGGAGGTGGAATTTAAATCTCCCTGGGACCTATGCTGCCCTTTATGTGGAAGGAATGTGTATGCGAACAATTATGGGCATTATCTGCATATATAATAGATCCTGTCAAATTAACTTGATATCTTTTTTGATGAGAATACAAGTTTGGTTGACAAAGGTAATACTGCGGATGTAATAGACAGACTTCTGTAGGGTGTTTGACTTGGTACCACATGACATTTTGAGTAAAAAACTAGAATATAAAATTAACATGGCATACATTAAAAGGACAAAAAATTGGCTAACAGCTAGATCTCAAAATGTAACTGTAAACAGGGAATTATCATCGAATGGGTCTGTTTCCACTGGGGTCCTGCAGGAATCAGTTCTTGGTCCTGCGCCATTTAACATCTTTATTAATGAGGTGGAAGAAAACATAAAATCATCACTGATAAAGTTTGAAGATAACACAAAAATTGAGGGAGTGGAAATAATGAAGAGGACAGGTCACTGATTCAGAGCGATGTAGATCACTTGGTAAACTGGGCATAAACAAACAATGTATGTTTTAATATGGCTAAATGGATACATCTGTCAACAAAGAACATAGGCCATACTTAAAGGATGGAGAATTCTATCCTGGGAAGCAGCGACTCTGAAAAGGACTTGGGGACGGTAACATTCCAGGGTGAAATCCAGACCAGTGAGGTGCTAGGCAGTGTTCCCTCTAATTTTTTACATCCATGTGCGGAATGAATTTTGTTATGGGCACCAATATGGAGGTGATGTGTGACACATCACCTTCATATTGGTGCACATAACAAAATTCATGTGGTGTGGGTTTGGGTGGGGGGGGAGGGGAAGAGGGCTCTGGCTGGAGGTGCAGGCTCTAGGGTGGGACTGGGGATGAGAGGTTCGGGGTGTGGGAGGGGGCTCAGGGCTGGGGCAGAGGGTTGGGGTGCAGTGGATGCAGGCTCTGGGGTGGGGCTGGGGATGAGGGGTTTGGGGTGCAGGCTGCCTCAGGGCTGCGGTGGGGAGAGAGGACTCCCCCCAGCCCTCTCTCGCCAAGTGGCCGCAGAAGCTTGCGGCTGGGAGAGAGGCACCTTTCCCTGGCCATGGCAGCTCCGGTGGGGATAGACTGGGCCAAGGGAGGTGTTCTTCTCCCCGGCAGTTCCAGTGGTCCTGGCGAGTGACTCCTCTCTCCAGCAACTCCGGTGGGCCTGGGCCGAAGGAGGGGCTCCTCTCCCCCAGCCGCAGCAAGTCCGGGGCAGGTCCGTCCTGGGGCCGTTGGGGAGGGGTGCCTCTCCCTGCCGCAGCAGGTCCGTGCTGGAGGAAAGGCATCTCTCCCCGCCACAGCCCTGAGCCCCTGCCCGGGGCTTAATAACAGTTGCACGGCTGCGCAGCTTAGAGGGAACTTAGGTGCTGAGTTACTCATGCCCTGCAACTTTGGGTACCCCACAATGTTTTGCTGTTGTAGCTTCCAGCTTGGGTCGCTCACAATCAGCCTGTCAGCATGCAAGTCATGCTGAGAGTGTCTGTTTATAGCCTTAGCCCATGTCCAGCAACTGGACCACAGCAGCTTGTCAGCACACTCCAGCTATGCACTGGCTTCCAGCAGCCTTGTTTACTACTTGCAGGGTGGCTCCCAACACACTCCTGAATTTCCCCCCAAAAACGTGTGTTTTTCACTGTCCAGCCTCGCCTGGACAGTTCAGATATTTTAGGTTTGTTGTCGCTGGCAGGGAACAACATACAACACTTTGCTACCCCAAATGGAGTTACTCAAACAATTCACAACACTGGATTAATTTTGATTAAAGAATAAAACAAGTTTATTTAACTACAAAGAGAGAGATTTTAAGTGAGTACAAGACATTAAATTCGGAAATAGTTAGAAGAGAAATAAAGATAAAATGCTTCTTAGTACGAAAACTTAGTGAATTAGACTTGGTTCAACGTGAAATCCCTTGCCACATGTTTCCAGTAACATTGCTGACCAAATTCTGAGGCCAGGATCTGCACCCAAAGTCCAACGGGTGTTTCTTTTGTCTTCTTAGATGGAAGAGAGAGAGAGATGGATAGGGAGAGATAATTTGGGGTGTTTTTGCCCCTCTTTTACAGTTCAGTCACCCTTTGGACATGCATTTTCCTGAGGGTTACCTTTAGAGGAAGCTCATTCCTGCTAAGGATGGAGACAAGGAATCTGGTGGTAAAAAAGGTGCCACGATGTTGTTCCATGATCTATTTGTTCCTGCCTCCCTTCCTTGCCAAAAAAGGCCACTTATAGCACATTGACCATCAACTTTGATGACAGTTGGCTAGAGGCGTCAGCTTGTCCTCTCTCTTTGAGAAACTGGTTTACCCAGATTTGTCTGGTAAACACATTTCAGACCTAATTTCAGCTTATGTTTATAACTTTATATATAATGTTGTTACACACATTTCATCATGATATTATTGATGAGTGAGTTATTTTCAAATGATACCTCACAAGGCATATTTTTACAGAGATTATTATAAATGTGCCTGGGTGTGAATATAGAGGTGCATTCAGTCACAGAGGCCATGGTGAGTAATCACGGGGTCCCATGTGATGCTGTGGCCAAAAGAGCTAATGAGATTCTGGGATGCATAAACGGGAATCATAAGTAGAAGTAGAGAGGTTAATTTACCTCTATATTTGGCATCGGCATGAGTGCTGCAGGAATATTGCATCCAGTTCTGGTATCCACAATTCAAGTAGGATGTTGATAACTTGGAAAGGGTCAAAGAGGAGCCACAAGAATGATTAAAGGAGTAGGAAACATGCCTTATAGTGATAGACTCAAGGTATTCAATCTATTTAGCTTAACAAAGAGAAGGTTAAGGGGTGACTTACAGTCTGTAAGTACTATAAGGGGAAGAAATATTTGATAAAGGGATCTTCAATCTAGCAGAGAAAGGTATAGAATGATTCAATGGCTGGAAGTTGAAGCTAGACAAATTCAGACAGGAAATAAGGTGTAAATTTTTAACGGTGAGCGTAATTAACCATTGGAACAACTAAGAACATAAGAACAGCCATACTGGGTCAGACCAAAGGTCCATGTAGCCCAGTATCCTGTCTTCCGACAGTGGCCAGTAACTAAGGGTCATGATGGAGTCTCCATTACTGACAAATTTTAAATCAAGATTGGCTCTTTTTATAAAATATATGCCCTAGGAATTATTTTGGGGAAGTTCTATGGCCTATGTTATACAGGGGGTTAGAGTAGATGATCAGAATGGTCCTATCTGGGCTTGGAATCTATGAATCTGTTTGTTAAGAATAGACTCCTCCAGCAGCTCTAGGAACTATCAGGCCAACTGACCGCTGTACATAATCAATATTAAAACTTCTTTCTGATGCTTACCAGGTATATCATATTGAGAATCTTATTGTGTCTGTCGTGGGAATAATGTGGCTGAGAGTTGAATCCAGACTTTCAGCTTCAATTTAACATGCTCTATAGCCTCAAAGTGATCACCAGCCATAGGCACATGTCTATTAAGGCTCAGATACACAAAAGTAGTTAGGTGCTTAAATCCCTGCTTTAAGCACCTAAATCCCTGCTTTAAGCACCTAAATCCCAGTTTTGGCATCTCTGTGGTACACAAAATTCATGCTGAACCCTGTAGGCACCTAGATTTTTGCAGTAAACATTCCCAGAGGTGCCTATGTTTCCACCTCTGGGCATGCACACTGCTGCGTCTCTCTAGTCGTCCAGGTCTCTATCTCCTGCCAAAGCTGCAGTGGAAGATTGACAATGGCTAACTAAGTCATGTGCTGAGCCCGATCCAGTAGGTGCCCTCTGAGCACACCTACTAGCTTGTGCCCCTCAGGCAAGTTCACACAAAACAGCTGTGGGGTGAGAGGAGGACATCAATTCTTACTTTTAGCCTAGGAATGAGGATACTCATCTTGGATGTGGGAGACCCCCCCAGCTGAAGTCTCCTCTCTGCCTCAGGGGGAAGAAGGGATGTGAAAAGGGGTCCGACATCTGTCCGAGCTAACCACTAACCTGTGGGATATTCAGATGTGGGGTTCCTTCAATCTATCCTGTTGAAGCTGTTGCTTAACTTCAAAAATCATCACCTCACTGCAGGCTGACTTAGGGACCTATCTCTGAGAGAGGGTCACACATCCCTCTGATCAGCATCTCCCATTGGTTAGCTTAAGTGGCTCCTTAGAATTCTGGCTTTTGTGAAGGTGCCTCTCTCCCCGCATTCATTGTATAAAGTGTCTAGGGGCCTAACTCAGGCTTTGCAAATCTCAGTGATTTTCTAGGTGCCTAAAAGTTAGGTGCCGTGACGCTCAGCAACACAACACCTAATTCCTTTTGTGTATCCAGGCCAAAGTTACTACTTTGCGACTCAAAATATTTCTCCAGGGCTATAGCGCTACATTAAAACTCTTGTCCAACAGTCATACACAAAACTGAAAAACAGCCACTCAAAAAGCATGCAGTACTACCGATCCCTGTTACCAGTACCAACCATTTAAAAGCTCTAGGACTGCCACCTTTCATTGGTTAGGCAGATAACACAAGATCAACTCCTGGTTCAAAACAATTCTGAACTTTCTTCCAAAGAACACCGTGTTTCTGGGCCAAAAGTGGGATTTACAGTAATTGTATCGAGAAGCATAAATGGCATATAGAATTTCTATCTTAGCCTTTACATCGCATGTGCTTCCATTAATTTTCATTTTGCGACATGCTTAGATAATACATCAGCCCAATGTAATGATAAGTAATATCAGTCAACATTCAGTTTCTGGGTGGGATTTTCAAAAGTGCTCAGGACTAGTGTATCTTTGTTTCCACAGAAGTCATCAGTAAACCTCCCATTGATTTCAATGAGAGCAAAGTTAGGCCAACAAATACTTTTGAAGTGAGTGATTTTGAAAATTCCAGCCTACCAACTTGATTGCAATAGCCATTCCACTATGCAAAGAGGGCACCATAATAGTCACAGAGGGTATAGCAGCTATAAGGCAGACATAACCGTTTAAAAATGGCAGTTTGGGGTTGAGTAAAGACACCATCATCCTGATACACAAATTCCCTGCAAACATTCCCAATACATACATGTGGCTGGAGTTGATCTCCAGCCAGCACCTGTTAAATGGGCTATGCACTGAAGCCAGGATTTGACCCTAAATACAGAAATTCTTAGTAATCTGTTTTTTCTTAATATTAAAGGAAACTGTGCTGGAGACAAAGTTGTATCTCTAGATGTTAACATTGTTGCTGTGTATCAAGATCGGTAAGATTATCAAGCCTGCCAAAATATCTGAATGCCTATAATTTAACCATACTATCTTCCGCTATTATCTGCAAATGCTGCAGTAAAATGACTGAGGTCCTTGCTCTTAACCATAATTATGAATAGGAATGAAGGAGAGAAAAAAGCTACAGCTATTTCCTCCCACATGATCATTCTGTCATCTTTCACACTTACATCTTGTTTCCCAAAGCTTTAATCTGCATTTGTACTCCCCTGATATTTACTTCCAACAGACTTCTTTTATACTGCAGCACAAAACAAAGAACTCACATAAAAATTAATGTTCAACTGCATTTAGGCATGAAATTTTAATATAGTCCAGAGAGAGTTCTTGCTGTTCCAAAATAATTTTAGAGTAATTCTACAAATAATGAAGCCCTTTATATCAATAAAATTCTTGTTGTGTGTATTGCATATAATCAATATCTATTCACATATTTGACTACTGTCAAATCACCATCTTTAAAAAAAGACTAGAACTAATAACAAGCCATAGAGATTAAATATGAAGTGATAAAATTCATAAGTAGTAATACAACAGATATGGTAAAATTAATGAAAGACAGATGCTATTACTGTAACATGGTTTCTTTAGTATTTGTAGGGCACAATTCTGAATTCACTTTTTTTCCCATTTGAATTTTCCTTCCTGATATTTCTTACTTGTCCAAATTTCTGCAGTCATTAACCATGGGATTAGTTAAATTAATTAGGAACATGCAGGATGATGCATGCATTGAAGTATTAAATACAGGGAGCTGAGAAGCACAATTTAGTGTTACCTCACGGTGTGGGTTAATCCTTAGAATTAGGTTGTAAAATAACTGGTACTTTAAAGTGTGGTTCTACTCTGACAAGTGACTATATATAATGGAACCTTCTTTCTGAAAAGATCTGCTCCTTGTGTATATTCAGTCGTATCTCCTGACTTTAATGATTAAAGAATCTGGACTTAAGTATTGACTATTTTTTCTTCCTGTTAAATCTGCAGTGCCAAACAACTAAGAGAATGTGGGCTGGATTCTATTCCTCCTGTGCATCATCATCAACAGAATTATTTACTAAATTCCAAGGGCCAGTCAGGTACATTTGTGAAAGCCTATTGTAGGCAGTATGGTCATTGAAGGCATAATTTGGATACTGGGGTTACACCTGGTTGTGTACCAAAGGGCATAGAATTTGGCCTGCATTACTGGTGGTATGTGGGAGAAGGAAATAACTCAGTTAGTCTTTCAGCTCTTATGATGAGTTTATACCGTTGGCATTTAGAAAAAACATTTTACTCGAAAATGGTTGGTATTTGGTATTAAAACTTTAACATTTGTCACCCAAGCATTCTAATGGGAAGAATACTTGCATTTGATTGAATCATGAAGATCAGCTTCAAAGCTTTTCAGAAGTGTCTGTAATAAAGGACTCAAATGTTGCACTCAAAAGGTGCAGGATAAATGTAATTTATAAAATGACCATGAGTTTAGCACACGAATATTAACTTCATATATGTACTGTACATACACATACATAAGTTACATGAATAAATCTCAGACACATCCTGTATATTGATTAGTGATACATTATATTCAGTAAGGGCGGGAATGAAGCTAGATGACCTAATGAATATTATGTCTTGATCCTAAACATCCTTTGTGATGTTTTCTGTTCCACGAATGTTCTCATAAAGGAACTTATGTTTGGGGGTTATTTCGGGGTGCTGTGGTGAAGTAAGGGGTTTGTCTATGATGCACAGTCTAAATTAAATAACAATGTTCATGTGGAGGTTTTCAAGAACATTTCATGTCATGTCAAAGCCGCAATCATGAACTGCCTTGAAAAACCACAAATGCAAGTTGACTTGGTCATGACAGCCTCTACTAATTGCTGTCAAACAGTAATTATTATTTCATTAATTTCACCTCTCCAGGAAACAATGGCTTCTGGAAGCATCTGCCTCTAGGTTTGATTTTTAAGTTTAAAAGTAAGTTACATGTTGTCTATGGTTAATCACTGTTTTTATACTTTTAAGGCAATCTTGTCAGCACATGCAAAAAAGTAGTAGAAATTGGAACTAATTATCTCATACTTGACTGATACTTTCCCCTGCTGTTGGAAGCGGAATGCTTGCCATCTAGTAGCTTTCCACACACAATGGGAGGGAAAATTATCAATCGATCATGGGACAATTAGTTCCTAATTTGTAAGTTTTTCTGCTGAAAATAAAAGCAAGCTAATTTACGATTATAAGGATTGGAGTCCCTATGGTGAATTGGAGAATGATCTTTATAAATAGTCCATCTAAGTGATATTTACATTTTCAATTATTTTAGCAATGAATGATGATCCCAAGGTGAATTAGGATATTAAAATTTTATCACAATCTTTTTTTTTTTTTGGTTATTATTTCTATGGATTTAGAGAAGAGCAAGGCACTCAGGACAAAGGCATTGTTTGAAGGATTTTACAACTGTATATATACATAGACCACATGTGAAGACAACATCTGCATGAGGATGAGGAGGTAAAACAAAGGGAGAGGACGAAAGCACTCTGAGAATTTTGAATTTAATGACATTTAGCTCTTATTCAGGGATTTCCAGGAGTAAATCTCAAACTATAGACATTTTGCCCTGTGAAACTCAGGATTGAAACCATCTGAGATAGATGTGAACTAGGGCAGAAGTACTGTACCTATGGTAGATGTGTAATCTATAAATTAGATGTGTAATCCTAAATTGTGTTTGTGAGACACTGGAGGCCATGGGGCAGCTCTCTGGTGGTCCAGAGAGCTAGCCTGTTGCACAGTTCTAACTCTCCTCCTGGTTTCCAGTTGCTAAACCATATTTAAAGGAGCTAAAAATCTTATTTTCCTACTATTACTCTTTTATGTAACATGTAGTTGCCACAGGGATGTTATATGATTACGAATGGGAGGGGAGGTGTACACAAAGCAATCTTTCTATTAATATCTGGTATGTATTATGGAAAAATTTGGGAACCCCAGAAAGCAAATCTACAGTGCTTGAAAATTGGAAGTGCATGTGTTTCCTCTGTTTTAAAGTGCCTGTCATCCTGGTATCTACATACTCTACAACAATTAAAGATAGCAATGCATGCACCCTTAATGGGAATATTTTCACAGCCTTTCTTGTTTCTGGGTGTGTGTTTCCCCTCCTTTTTCATCTTCCTCTCATCTTCCATGTCGCCCTTCCAATCTCCACTACACGTTGTGAAGATACTATCTATTGGCGAAAGGCCTTATCGAAGAGGTGAGTGTGGCTTATAGATCTGAACATGTTCACTGATGTATCCCCTAAGGAGTTTACCTAGGTTCCTGAGTATGTGTCTGCTCGTAACTCAGGGAGTGGGTCTGACCCTGGGAGGAAGGGAGTCAAAGGCAGAATCAGACCTGACAGGGGCCCTGTTGGCATGGGAGAGGATAGCAGGGTGCCTGCTCAGAGGAAAAGTTATGTCTGAGGGAAAGGAGGAGGGCAGAGTCAAATGATTGACAAGTGAAAGTCTGGGAAGAAGAGCTAGCCTGACCAATAGGAAGTGGGATGCTCACTTTTGAGACCACTGTGAGAGGGCAAAAGCCACTTTGGAGTAGTCTGGAGCCAGCCACAGAAAGGGCAAGACTGGCTGTGGATAAGCTGGTGAGTCCCAGGTCTGCATGCAAGGTCTCCTGAGAACTGGCTTCTGGGGACCTGGAAGCAACATCCCTCAGCTTGGTATTTTTTCTCTTCAAGGTGACTTTCAGTTTCTAGAGTTTTGTAGGGAAAACCGTCCACGCAGCCAGGCAGAGGAAGCCCTCCAGCTCTCTAGGTAAAATCAGTCAGCTCTCCATTGGCTGCTAGACCAGGGCCCCCTGCTTGCTGTGAGTATATCTGAGCACTAGAGTAGAGACTAAAGTTAGGGTCTTTCATAGAGTTTTTGTAATCTGCCTCTTGAACTCTGCTTCCCTTTGTGGTGAGGGGAAATCTGGGGACCAGAAGCAGCCTGACTCTTGCATGAAGAGGATCCCTTCCAGCAGTGATCATCAGCCACTGTGCAGTGACTGAGGAGTCCACATTCATCTCCGAACCTGAGGCGCATTCATGGAGTTGTGAGTGTACCATCTGTTAGTTAGATAGTCAGGGAAATTGCATGGGAGATCCCAATGTCCTCAAGCCAGGGGGTAAGGATTTGGGGATGTTATTAGCTGCTGCTATTAAATCTGTGGAGGGATTTACCATCTTATCCCATCAAATCCCAGTCATTTGGACTGCACTGAAGCCAGTCGGCCAAGTTGCTAGCTGCTGCACAGAGAACATCAAAGTCACAGGCCATCAAGGACCCCTACAAAGTAAACGTACCAACGGGACACTAAATTTTAGTCTTGCTATATCCAGACACATAACTGTGGAAATTCACAGGTATTATCAGTGCAGGCAACAGTGACCCCAAGAGTATTGTCTTACCCTGTTTTGTTATATTCACTTCCTGTTTAATATAATTACTCAATTGAATATATTGTGTTTTTGTGTTATTTCCTGGGAGTCTCCAACTATCTGGCAAATAACTGGGCGTTTTCTTGTGGTTAGAGTTTTCCTTTCAAGCTGCCCTGGTGACACTGCCAGGAAGGAGCAAGGAGGGTGGAGACACCACTAAATAAATTCATATGGGAAGAAAATAAACTACGTTACACCCTGCTAAGCTGGAGGTGGGATCCAGAAGAACCCAGGCCTATCCATCAAAACCTGAAAGGCAATCGGTGTTAAAGGAGGTAACTGCGTGGATAAGGGGTGCTACATTCATCTTTGCTAACAGGTCTTCACTTTAAGAAGGAATGAACACAGCAGAAGATCCAGAAAGATTACATGGACCTTACTCAAGCAGAGAATACACAGTAAAGATACACTTGGGTTTTGCTGAATACCAACAGGGATGTGCAAATGAGCAAATCTTTGTGCAACAAAATGTCAGAATAGCTTGAAGTCAAGAGAGAAATATGAAAGAACTCAACAATTCTCTTTGATACCCTGCCTCTACACTTTATTTCTAAAAACCCACCTGTGAAACATGCTAATAATTTGGTCACCTCTTCACACTTAGTTTGTCCTAGCATGACCATATGCATGTCCTCTGATTGAAGTTTTTTCAGATCAGAGATTCTGTCCTGACTTTGTTGTCTTTACTATATTTAACTTCTTGGAAAGCTCAGTGTTCAGCTATGACATAATAAATTGGCAATCATGGTCACTGATCTAATCAACACAACATTAACCATAAAAAAATGGTTACTGACCATCTCACAATATGAGAAGCAGACACCCTGAAGTCAGAGAGCATTTAAGAGTATAGAACTCAAAGACATTAAGGAACAGATCCTTCAATGGGGTATGAGTACTTTTACAGTGACAGCACAATCTGGTTGAGAAGTGGGTTTAACCAACTCAAGAAGGAGTCACCCCGACAAAACATAGATTCTCTAGTGGAGAAGAGACAGTATGAGGAGTATGAGGAGTTTTGATGTCGTTCATCTTCACTGCTGCTGGTATAGCTGAGAAAAGAAGGTGCGTTCAGAGGAAAGAGGGAGTGGCTGGGATGCAACATAGATCCTTGTCTTCAGTTTCAACCTTTTGTAGCAGTCCTATACCATTTGTAGCTGGCATAAATTAGAGAAGCCTTCTCAGCACAGGGTGGGGTTAGTATGCACAGAATCGCAACCTGAGTTTTGAGCCACCTTTGCACACATATTCCTAATTTGTACTCTGTGCAGTTCAGCTATATCAGAGGTTCTGAATCTTGGACTGGAAATAAATGATACTTGTTGGAACTTGGTTGCTGCACAATGACTACAGAATTGGTTGCTTAAGAAATCACAGAGCTCCTCAGAAGCTATTATACCTACTGTATAAAAAGGGAGCACAGAAGGATTTAACATGAATAATGAATTGTTTGCTTTATGTTTAGATGAACCTAATAAATAAGTTGGCATTCTTTCAAAGCTGTGGGAGAAGAAAAGGTGGCTATCAGGGACAGAGCACATGGACACATTGTTTCGTAGTGAGGTTGTCTGAGGAGCTTCAGAAATCTCTTTGGAAAAGCAAAGATGTATTGTGGTGTGTGAAAGGAAGAAATCTTCTCTAGCAGGCTGTTATCCTAGTTGCCAAGGGCAGGTCCTTGATGAAAACAGAGCACCAAAGGATGGATAGTTTAGGGATTGTACAGTAGAAGTAGAAAGTTGGTTATTATAATGGAGCCTAGAGTTACATTGGAATCAAAATGGATTCAACATACAGGGAATGTTACAAAGAGACTATAGTCCAAGTTCTAGCTTGAAGTCTTGTGGGGCAACCCAAACAAAGCCAATGATTTAAGTCAGGCCAGAATTTAGCACTTTGTTGGGAGACATATCAACAAAGGACATTATATCCAGAAGAGAAGGTGGTACCAGAGAAAAAGTCACCTAACGGGTCAGAGTCATTCTAAATAAATACTGTAAATATCAAACACTGGTTTAGTTTTCAAACTACGGTAACTGCATTATGTTCTGGGTTTTTTAAGTCATGGTGCTTTATGTAAGGCAACCCAGACTTCATTTTATTTACATTATTATTGCTAAAGGAAGTCGAACAGACTAGCTTAAGACCATTTCAAAAAATAGAAGGAAATTTGTGCTCAAATAGGGCCATATTTGACTTTGTTAGTTCTCTAACTTGCATTAAGCAGAATATTTTCTTAGCATGCTTACAATATAAAAATAATGAATAATTTTACAAAGTGGCTCAATACCAATAAACAACTCCAACTTGTGCCCCCCCCACTCCAACCCCACAAATGAAAAAGAACCTCAGATCTCTCCCCTCATACAAAAGCCCATGTAATGGGATAATCCTTGAAGAGATCAACAAATCTGTGATCAGTATGAGCAGCACTGGAGTTTGAAGTTTTAGAGTCAATAGACCCTCTCTGAAAGCCCTTTCCTATTTAACTCATGGAGTTAGCTGCATGTGTGTTTCAGTTATCTCAGCTGCCCCTGTGTCACACAGGGTAAAAGGCAACATTTATGGTAGCCAGTGATATTTGTGTTTAATCTGCAAGCTCAGCCCAGGGAATGGAATTCTCATCATTTCCCCAGCCATTTAAAACAATAATTCTGTGCTCTGCTAAATACCTCCTTTTCTAAACCAATACTCTCCTCACTGAAATTGTAGTCATAACTGTAAAAGAAATCTACTGCCAAAGTACTCCACTGGGAGAGAAAGAATATAGTGGCAGCTGGCGTCTCCAAGGAAGGAGGGGCTCCATCTCTGTAAAACACTCTCAGCTCTTGCGGAAGATATGCTGAAGATGTAGAAACTGTGCTACTACCAACCAAACTAAAGGTTGTCACTTTAGTAGAACAAGAATTCTAGATACAGTGCAATCAGCAAATTAATTAGAAAATCTCATGCCTGTGTGCAAAATAAAATTGAACAGAAGCAGCATAGTGTAATGATGCTTCTTTAATGAGTTTTACATTCAACAAATTCATCCTTTTGCCCTCCCACTCAAACATTCCTTTCCTAACATTTGTGGATGGAGAACCATGATTAAAGCTTGGTGGTTGCTTGACTAATTATTTGTTTATCCTACATACCAATCCCAGGAGTCCAAAATCAGTAGGGGACTCTTTAAGGAACACAACTCAGGGTTTGCATTCCTTTTGTACAATTTACCAACCTTCTGTAACAATCCATGGTGGTATAACATTCCATGCATGTGACATTGGGACTAGTTGAAGATTGCCTCCTTTTAATCCTTACAGTCTGGGCTGGATTCAACTGATGGCCTACCTGGTGAAGCACAGTAGCTGATTAGAAGTGTCCCAAGGCATGCAGTCCTCCAATAAATGCTGACTTATGAGGAGTTCCTGTCTGTATATCTGTCTATATACCTACCATACAGAAAGGCTGTTTGAAAAGAACTTTAAGGTTGCAAAGTTTAGAACTAAAATGTTAGGGAGTATGACATAGAGTCTACCTGTGCAACTTGAATTTTATCCTTTTCTGCCTATATATTATGATCACATAGTATTTTTTCTCACCTAGACCATCAACACTGTTTGAATCCAGGATCTTTAGATCAACAATAGAGAATTTCCACTTGAGTTAAAGGAGTAACTAGTAACAGAAGTAGTCTATTGTCCTCTAAGAGGAGAATACAACACACACTTTGCCAGAGGGTTACACAACTGTGGAGTGTTGGGTATGAGAATTCCAGCTTTCTATTTCTTGCTTTAGGAGGAGAGTGTTGCCTGGAGCTATGTTAATATTTCTGTGCAGTTCACAACCTGTATTTCTGACCACATCCTCGTACCCCTGGCCTATGAGCAGGCAAGTGTCACTCACCCGTTTTACAAATAAGGTAACAACTAAGTGGTTGGTCACTTTAGGTACAGCTGAGAATAGAATCTCATCTGACATACAGAGACAAGCCTCCTCTTCTTTGCCATATTTCCTTTCATAAAGGGTATGTCATGGACCTAAACCATCACCTCCAGCCCAATGCCCTCCTCCCCCCTATGTGGGTATCATGCAGGTCTGTTTCTTTCTACATAAATTCACACTCCTTGACTTCCCTTCAAAGATCCTGTTTCTGCTTCAATCTCAGTTATTATCTCCAGCTGTTCTCACCTCACCCCTGCACTTGCTTCAGGTTTCTTGCCTTTTTTTACTTCATTTCTCTCCTCCAAGTCTCACCTTTGTGCCTTTTCCATATTACTCTCCTATCCCTGGAACAACACCCCTCTTCCTGTGCATCAGCGCCTTCACACCATTTCTTCAGCTTCCTCCTCAAAGCCCACTCCTCTCCTGCTCTTTCCTGCTTTGCTCTTTCACTTCTTTGCTCTCTGCTCCTCCCACTTGCCTTACCTCATTCTCTATGGGGAGATTTTCAAAGGCATGAAGGGAACTTAGGTGTCTGTATTTGTGCCTTTAAAAATCTCCCCCTACATCTCTAACTCTCCTATACTAGAATAAGACTAATTTTTATTTCTTGTACTCTTTGTCTCCCTCTCCCTGCCTTCCTGTCCCCTTCCTTTGTCTACTATCTTTTCTTTTCTTTGTCTAATTTAGATTTTGCAAGCTCTTTGGGGCAGGGACTGTCCTTTTACATTCCCCAGAAAGTACCATGTAAAATTGATAATGGGGCTGTTTAATGTTTAATAAGTTACTTATAGAATTCCTGACAGTTGCCTACAAAAACTAATACAGGCATCCATGCAGTGGGTTAAAGCCGCAGTGTCATTAGTTCAACGACTAGAGAGATCACAGTTTTGATATTTGTGCTCATTTGATATTCTCCTTCTAGGAGAGGGTACAGGTGTGGAGAATCCATCCAATCTGTATAGCTGGAAATACCCTATGAATAATAAGCAGGCCTTTTTTAACCTTGCTCATACTTGTGATGTTAGTAAATCACAACTGCGTGGGGGTGAAAGAAATTAGAATCTAAAATGAAGGGACTGTCCCATTATGTATAAGACTGCTGAAAGGTTTCTTTGTTCTAGAAAAGTCATTATAATAATATAGGAAACAAAAGCCAAAGCTCTTCACCAACCCTGGGTGTCCTGCTGAGTCCTGCACCCTGATGATACTGTGTAGAATTTAAACAGCTATATTTCTAAGATCATCTCTTCCACTAGTAATGGAAAGTAGCACTACATAAACTCAGGGCAACTCATAACTTGGGGCTCTTTCATCTGAAATAATTTGTGTCAAGAAAAGCCTGTAATCAACACACATATACATATATAGATATAGATGTGATTCTTCTTTGATGCTCTCCTAGGACAAAAACACCAAAACCAGATATCTAACAGCTTGAGAAAGTGCACCCGTTCCCCTCCACCGCGCACACTAATAAAAAGTAAGCAGAAATCATTCTACTGACCATGCTCACATCAGATGTGTTCATGTGGAGGGGAAATAGAATGTGACAGTCCCACCCCCCCCGACCTATCAAATCTCATTTCTCCAATACCCTCTCCCTTCCCCCATATATACATCTATACCTTCAGTGTATTGAAAGTATACAAGCTCATTCTTTTGGGCATAAGGTAACCTCCAGCTGACAGAGGTTTAGATAACCTGCCCATAAGGGAAGCGTCTGTTACATAACAACCCCCTTTGGGGAGCCTTGCACCTTCCTCTGAAGCATTTGCCACTGTCTGAGACAGGATTCTGGACTAGATGGACCATAGGTTTGATCAGGTATAGTTAATTCCTATATTCCTCCACACGTATACATGTGGAGCAGCTGCATTTGGCCAGATTCCAACTGTGATTTTGCTGCATAATTCACACAAGATATGAATCATGAGTAAGCTCTCTAAATATGGTAATTTAGGTGATAATTATCCAACACTACTACATTTAATTATCATAAAATAGTTACAAACATTTAAGAAGTCTAAACATTTAAACACGGTTTCAGTTAAGCTGTTGAATGTACCAGCAATAACCACTTTCACTGTTGCCCTTTCACAGTCCAACACGATATCTTGAAAAATTCTGAAGTCATTTTAGTGGGTGCCTCGCAGTGCCTTCTATGATCAAAGTTAACGTCAGGACTTTCAATTAAAATTCCGTTTTCATGTGTTCTTGCCTAGCAAAAATTTTCTTCTCTGAAATTTTCCATGAGGCACATTAGTGACAGGGGTGGGGGAGGGAGAGGAAGGGCTAATTGTTGAACAAAATCTCTTCAGAGGTCTGAATTAATCAAGAATGAAAAATGCACACTTCCTGTTTTGAGTCCATGCAGACAGATTTTGCTCACAAAACAACATAAAAAGCAGAACTTTGCACATCTGAAATGTTCAGGTTGTCTAGTCCCCACTGAGAACTAAGCTCTTTTGTTGGTTGAAGAAAATAAGCTGCAACTATTTAAAACCTCAATTCTGAATATGTGCAAAAGTAACTTTGGGACGAATTATCACTGCCTTAGGGACGAATTATTATGCTAAGTGCAATGCTAAGTAAATACTATACTTAATGGGCCAGATCCTCAGCTGGTGTGAATGAGCACAGCTATGCCCAAATGGGCATTCTTACTGAAGATCTAGTGCAATACATATAAAGTTTTAAACATGGAAGATTTTCTCTGTAGACAGATTTCACTGTGGAAACGGATTCTGTTTTGAAGTCTTTATTCTGCTACACAGCTTGTAAACTACACAGCAAGGATTCTTTCTTGGGCTTAGCTTGAGAACTCCATAGAAGAGACACTTTCTTTGGCACAAGATATAATCACTGGAAGAGCAAACTGATGAAACAATTTCAAATGGTGAAGCTTGTGTATTCCAAAAGCTCGAGGCTGTGAACATAGTTCAAAGATCTTAGAAGCTTCACGAACATAAGATGGTTTGATTTTTCCTATTTTTTCTTGCAGAGAAACAGGGAAATTAAAATATAATGTTACCAAAGCTTTGTTACAAATTTAAATGTTCAATAGACAGGCAATGCTAATGTTGAATGTGAAACTAACTTTCCTGATTACTCATGTGAATGATGAATAGTCTTTAATTCTATAATCGCATAATTTTCCTCAAATGATATTGCAGAAAATTATGTTCTACATCAGATTCACATATGATTCCAGTCTTATATGTTTACAATAATTTCTTCATTACAATGAACTTCACTACTGCATCTGTTAAATCTTTTTGAAAGGTGGCATGAGATACCAAAGTTTTTTGTGCAGAATAGAGAGCATGGTTTAGCAAGGTTCTGATTTACTGTATTTAAAATATTGTACATCCTTTTGTTGTAAAGAATTTATATCTGTGCACTGCTGGTTTGAATGTTAACAAGGTATTTCTAACTTTACAAGTAAAATAAAACTGTTTGTTGCCCATCATCTGATTTTAAAAATGTATAGTTCCAGCAAAATATTTAATTGCACTAAATAATAATAGTATAATTATAATAAGTGTATTAATGAAGCAGTATGGATGGTAATGTAGTTATGGGGAGTCAATTCTGTAATTTAATTGGAAAGCTCTATATATGCCAAGAGAATGCCTTTCACTAATTATTCTGGAATTATAGATCATTATACTATAATGTCTAAGTTGGTTACTATATACTTTTACTTTAATTAATATAATAAGCATACATTCCTCAGAGTAATACACAGTATTACAAGCTGCCAGACATCTATCCCCATATTTTAGAAATAGCATGTGATTACGTGAAAAAGCCTTACACAACATAAACCACAGGAATTAGGGAGTCAAGTTCTCCTTTCAACCTCAACTTTCACATATCAGGTAGGATTCACAAGGAGGATTGAAATGCCCAACTGCCACCTTAGGCACCTCTGGCATTCACAAAATCCCTGCTCAGATGCCTCCTAACTCCATAAGTGCTTAATGTCTCTAGGCGCCTTAAGTTTCAGTGGCTGGGCATGTGCTTAGTCACCTTAGTCCTGGCATCACCCCACAGCTCAGCTCCTAATACCTTAGCCCCAGAGGGATTCACAAACTAGTCATTCCCCTGCCTGCCAACCCAATCCAGTAGATATGCTCTGAGTATGTCTAAACCCACAGAAAGTGGTGGTTCTCACTTATAAAGCTTTCAGCCCGGTGGCTAGGGAACTCATTCAGGATGTGGGAGACTGGGTTTAAATCCCCACTCTGCCTGATGTGAAAAAGGATTTGAAGTTGGGTCTCCCACCTCCCAGGTGAGTAACCTATTCACTCGGCTATGGGGTATTCTGGGACACAACTCTCTCAATCTCTCCTGTTGGTGCTGTTCCACTATGTATAACCAATTAAATATGACTGGAGCAGGGTGAGTAGAAACTGGGTCTCCTGTCTTCCAGGTGAGCACACGTTAATCACAGGCTAGAGAGTCATTCTCATGCTCTCCCTGGCCTACCCTTCTTGCCTTTTGAACTTTTGGATGTTCACTCAGGAGTCATAAAACGTTTCTTTTTTCCCTCCAGAGATAAACCACCACATTTTTTAAATTGTCTACACTCCCGTAGTCTCACATCATTTAAACCCTAAAATATCTGATCAGAAAGCTTGATTTCTAATTCATCTTTGAAGTTTGGATGCATTTTTCATAAGTTCTAAAAATAAAGAGTACTGTCTTCTCCAGTGGTGTGTCATGTATATGTATGAAAGGCACCATGACAAAGTTTCAAGGTATTTTGAGAAGTGTAAATGCAAGGGAAAACACATTCAAAAACTATGATGCAGCATTCTGGTCTTTTGAAAATCTATAGTCTCTGAATATATCAGCACAATCAAATAAAATTAGGTGGTGCAAATAAAAATATAGTACAATGACAGGCCAAATAGTGCGTGAAGTGACATGCAGCTTGTGGTAGAGTTGCATGTGATTAATGATACAATGTTTTATACAATAAAAGCGCGATTTAAAAGTAAATATGCATGTTTTGAACCTGACATCTCATTGAAATGTGTGGACAAAACCAGACATCACAAGTGATCCCAATGATACAAATGCCCAGGAAAGAGAGATGATACAGCTGGTCTGATCGTTTCACAGTATCAGAGCTTGGTGACAGAGATGATGCGTGGGGAGAGGTGGGGGCACGTTGGGTCACATGCTCCTCCAGATTTCTGCCTTCCATTTAGCAACAACTAAATGTTCTGAAGGGACCCATCCACAGTGCTGCTGCACACTGTGCCCCACAGGGCCACCTCTCGCCAGGATGTTCAGCAGCAGGGAGGCAGCGGCTCCCCTTGGTGGTGGCACTCACTGTGTGTCTGTGCAGCGTTGGGAGGGAGGAAGCAGTAAGGCGGCTGGCTGCGGGCTGAGCCTTGCCCCCTGCCCTCGCTGCATGGGACTGCTTCTCCTTCCCTGCTGCTGGAGTCTCAGCACTTCCTGCTGCCTGCTTTGCAGACTGCCCTGGGTGAATGTCCTGTGCCTGTTCCCAGGGCAGAGGCCGCTTTCTCACTCCTATAAGGAGGGGCTCTGCCCAGGGGAAACTGCTCCCCTCGCACTGCTCCCCTTGCCCTGCCTTCCATTTAGCAATAGCTTCTAAGGTGAGTTATGGGGTGGAGGTGGCACTCCCTCCCTGAACCCCACTGTGTGGGGCCAGCCCAAGCTGTCTGGTGTCACTGGCCCAAATCACCTGGCATCACTGGCCCAAGCCACCTGGCATCATCGCTCACCCCCACCCCAAATGTTCCTCTTCACCCCCGTAGGATGGCGTGCTCCACAGTTTGAAAACCTCTGTTCTAGATCCAGTGCCGACGTGTGGGACAGTCAAATGCCCCTCCAGAACCTTTAAATTGTGCGTCCCCCACTATCCATAGTTATGCATCGTCTCTGCCTGCTGATATATGTGAAAGCTGGGTTTAAGAGCTTTACTTTTCTTGTTGCCCAGGTCAATGGAGTTCTGATTCCTTTATATCGCAGGAGTCATGTGCTAAGGATCAGAAAATGTGCTTTGCTTCCTGCAGGCCGTCAAGTCTCATCATCTGTAAACTGACCCTAACTGATTGGAGGGAGTGTCCTTCTAACTACCCAATAGACAAACTGCAAAGGATGTGAAAGTGGTTTGTGAGGAAGAGGAGGAACAGGGCTCAACTTATTCTTTCATAAAGGCTTTTTTAATGCTCCCTGACAGATGTGGAGCAGGAATACATGAATGTGTAATATAATTCTGCAACAAATGTTTGGGAATGTGTTCACTGCTAAAACTCACAAAAATGACAAACTCTCCTTAAATACACCATGAGCTTAATCCCAGGTGTGTGCCAGCTGCTGCCTCTCTTTGGAAGCAGCATTTCCAATACACTCTCTTTTGATCATGCAGGGGAACAGCCACTGTCCTTGCCAGGATATTGATGGACAAGCATAGCATCTCGAAAGAGAGGAGAGGCACCGAGAACATCTTGACTGGCACTGAACTTACAATGACACCAATAGGACAGTAATTACTGCAGAATATAGGTGCTCCATGTGCACCTTTTATGATCAGCACTGTCTTCTCTCTGCTGTGAACATTGCATTTTCTTTTAGGCCTTGCTTCCTGGACACATTCCCAATATGTGTTATTGACACTAAAGGAGCCTGGCTTTGTGATATAAGTCAGATGACAATCATCAAGGCACTGAAGAGTCCTCATACTGGATAGAGTGTGGATTAAAAAAAAAGCATAATAAAAAGAAGACTGACTAGGTCACTTTTTAAAAATCAATTGCAGCGGGGAACTCCATAGCGGATTGCTTAGGAAATGTAAATACTACATAATCTTTTCATATATTATTTACGTATTTTGTCAGATGTCGACTTTTTAAACAGGGATCACTGTATATTCTCTAATCCTCTGGTTCTTTAACCCAGCATAACCTATGGAGGAATTGTTTGGCAATTTTTTGTGGTGGCAGAGGCTGCTACTGCTGCATGGAAAGCCAAGTGCTGCATGGAAAGCCAAGTGCTAGCCAAGTGGGGAGCTCCAGTGTGACTGGCTTAGATGTAGGAGGCATGCCATGGTGGGGTGGCACCAGCAGCAGAAGCGGTGAGTGTAGGACGATTGTGTGGGAGTGTGTTGTTCTTTTCTTCCTCTCCACAAGCTCCAGCCGGGTCATAAAGAGTGGGGAATTTTGTTGATCCCACCCTCCATCCTTTGCTGGTATAGTGTGTGGTCTTTGTGACCCACTTCTGGCTTGTGTTTCATATTGACTGAGCAGCGCTATTCTAAATCCAGCCCTCTCTAAGAAAACAAATGGGATCAATTCATATAGTACAAAGGTTATTTCAAAGCCCTCATACTTTATGAAGGAATTTATAACATGTTTTTATATAATACAATTTATTTTAGTAAGGCTACTTGCATAATCCTCCCCTTTCACAGCTAGCCATAGTCATTAAATGTCGTTTTTTCTGAAGCTAGTATATCAGTGCATAAAATATCAGTTAATAAAATTCCCATGCTGTACACTCTGGATATGTTCTAATATACTTGTTTAAAAATCACTAGATGCAACCAAGGGTAGAGTCATGAGTTCCCCATATGCTGCATAAATTGCTGCCATGGGATCCTCAATGATCACTGCTACATGATTTCTCTGTCAATACAAGAAAGTGCTCAATAGAAATAGCCTGAATAGAGAAATAAAATGATAAGAACCTTCTCATAACACTACCCTTACCTACGATATATGATTTGGGACAAACAAAAACCCAATAATATTAACCAGATAAAGCACTGGATGGCATTGCAGCTTCACACAAATGCAATAGAAAGACCATCTCTCTGTCTCCAAAAACTACAGTGTTCTGGTAAAACTCTGTTTCTCTGACAGGCTCTGACATAATTACAATATCAGTCTCTAGTGGAAAAGTCCTATTAAATTGAACAGGAAAGAATCCAACAGTAATTACTACAGAAATTACACTGAAAATGTATGGAATTATTACGTCTCTACAGGATTTTCAACCACCCAAAACAATTTAATATAGAATTATACCCATATATCTAAGTTTTACAGATTGGTTTAAAAATTCTATACAAAGTTCATCATTCCCTATTCATTTCCATAGGGCTTTTCCTACTGTTAAAACGATAGTCCTACTCAGTTTTAGAAAAGTCTTACTTTTTCTGTGGGCCATGAACTCCAAAAAGACGTTCTCAAACCAAATCCTTGTCTTAGTTCAAAAGTAACAAATGCTGACTTGTTGAAGCTGAGTGAAAACCAGTAAGAGCCTGGTGTGAGCTGCTGTCACACTAACCACCTCTGAAATGGCATAATCCAGTTACATTTTGCAAAACAAAACTGATACATCCGCACACAGCAACAGGAGGTAGGATTGAAAGCTATAAAAAGCAAAATAGAAATGATTACTTTGACTGTATTATTCAGTATGTCTACTATCAACCGATATTGTCCATACCAGAACATTTCAAAAGGCCTTGGAAGTCTAAATCCTTGAAGCTAATGAATCATACGGATAGAAAAATTTTAAGCACAACTTATGCATCCTTTTAATTTGTCCTCATCGTTAGTGATTATCTAGAAAATGTATTGAATAAAAATTACCAAAAAGATTTTAAAATCATTGTGTAATGAAGAAATTGGTCTAATTCTAAAAAAGGCTATTAGTGATGCCAGGATACTTTAAATATCTCAACGTGCTTCATTCTCATTCTCAATGTGCTTGAGAGCTAATGATATATAAGCGAAGGAGGAATTGTTTAAAGTGGTAAACAAGGGGTAATAGCTTGAAACTAAGAGAACATTTAAGTTGGATATGAGGAAAGAAACCACATATAAGGTCAATTAGACAAGGAATATTTTTCATGGAACATAGAATAATTCTGATTATGTAACACTACCATTTAGCATTATTAGATACAATGAATGTTGTACATCTTTAATTTACTAAATTAGATGTGATGATGGTCCAACAAACTAAAACAGTACGAAGCAGCAGTCTACACAGATGACAGTGTTAATTATATTCATCATATTTATTGTAGTAGTGGCTAGGTAATGACCAAGACCAGGCCCCACTGCGATAGGCACTGTACAAACACAGAGTGGTAGACAATCCCTGACATGAACAACTTAGATTCTAAACTTTCCTGTATGTTGGTCTCAGCACCTTAGGACTGTACCTCTGTATTAAATAGAATAGTGGGTACAACATGCTCCTTTTAATGCAATTAGCTATAGCTCTGGGTTTCCTGGTAAATCACCAACACTGGTGTTAACGAAGCAAAGTTTGGGCACCATTGAAATTACATCTGTAAAAACGTCAACTTTCTATGGGCTAAATCCTCTGGACCAAATGAGGAGCCCTTAATGCAGTATAAATAGTGCAGTTCCACTATGGAAGAAAGGACAAGGTGTTCGGGGGCTGTAAAACGCCCCAGTAGTTAGTTTGGAAGGATATGGATATATGCAGGGAGAGGTGAAGGGTAGGGTAGGGTTCTGGGGATCCTCGACTAGGTGAATTAACTGGCTTAAGGTCTCAGCATTGAGTAGTACGTTGATGAGGGCCAGCATGAATGCTCCACCCCATGCCTGAGCTGCAGTAGCATGGCAGCCCATGAAGTTCTCGTGCACCCATACTTCACAGAAGAAGCAGGATTTTGCCATGTGCAAAAACACAGAGAAGTGGCACCAATTATATCACTTCAAAACAGATTGAAGCACCTCATCTCCTTTAATGAGAATTTGATTTATAATTTAATTGTCTAAGAAAGAGCTGAGCACACTGGTTTGCTTTCACTGTAGAGGTGATTACTCATTATTAGAGCGTGTTCTCCATTATTAACCTGGAGGCTGTTTGTATTGTATCTGTAATCTAAGGTGCTGAGTGAATGATTTTTATCAGAAAATATGGTTATTACAAAGATGCACTCACTGTGTATATTACAGTAAGCTATCAAAATAAAATGTGGAATCTGTTCACTTAAATAAAGCAAAATTAGTTTAAAGTTGTCACGATTTTATTTGCCTCTAAAGAAAACAGAAGAGACATATTTCATATTGATTAATGGAAGTCTTCAGTGCACAGTGAGTTATGAGAAGCCAAGTACCCCAACTCACCTGAGAAGAGAAATGATCAGATTAAGCACAGCAGGGAGTAATTTATTACACTGATAAAATGGAAAGGGAAAATTGTGATTGTTTTACCTGTTAGTAAAACGTATAAAATACTTTCACATTAAGAAAATAAAAAAACTTCAAGGGCTGATTCTCAAAGGTATGGCACAGTCACAAATCTTATTAAATTCAATGGGAGAGGAAGGTACTCAGCACCTTTGAAAGTCCAGTCATGAGTCATTAAAAGCAGTATACCACACAAAGGCTTTTCTCAGGGCAGCTCTACACTAAAAACACTGCATTGGTGCAGCTGCACTGATGTGTAGCTGTTAAGTGATGACGCTCCTACGCTGACAGGAGACAGCTCTCCTGTCAGTGTAGTTAATCCACCTCCCTGAGAGATGGTAGCTACATTGGTGGGAGAAACTCTCTCGTTGACATGGCATTGTCTACATGAGGCGTTAAGGTTGGTATAACTCCGTCGCTCAGGTTCTGTGGATTTTTCAACCCCTGAGCGATGTAGTTATACCCACATAGACTAGGTCTACACTCCAGACCTAAGTGGCGTCTTAGCCACCACCCTCTTGCTGCTGCAGACCCAATTCAAAGCAGCTCTTTTAATAAGTAATAATTTGAGAAGCTAAGCCAGGTGCTGGTCAAGCTGATTTTATATGTAAACCAAAAAACGACAGAGGTCCTTTACGGGCTGGTTTTGGCAGTGCTGCCCTGTGGACTCCCTTCAAAGCTGTGTCCCATCCTAGCAATAGCATTAGTCAGTAGATGTCATACTCCACCTCCAGGTCATTTCTGTTACATGCTTTACAAGGAAGTGGGCCAACAACAGCCCACCTGACATGTTTTAATTGTTCATTTGGACAACATTATTTGACAGCAAGGAAAGGATCCAACAGTGAGAGGAAACCACAAAACTAAGGGCCTGTTCCTGCAAGCAGGTATGCTAATATAGACAATTGTGCTCATGCAGGGCTCTAGACTTTCACAAGTTTCCAAAGAGTTGCAGGGTATGGCAGGGTTCACCTCCATGGTGGCCTCCGTTATGGCCCAACGTGGCACAGCTCACCTTGCCATAGCGTCTCTGCTAGTTGGTTGCTGCCTCTCTAGGGTGACCAGACAGCAAATGTGAGAAATCAGGACAGGGTTGGGGGGTAATAGGTGCCTATATAATAAAAAAAACCCAAGTATCAGGACTGTCCCTATAAAATCAGGACATCTGGTCACCCTACGCCTCTCTCTGGGTGAACAAGGAACTCAAGAGGGGGTTATATATCATGTCTTCAGCAGGACCCTGCTCTTCACTTCTGAGCCTGTCTCCCTGTCCCTGGGGAGGCCCACCTAGCTGCCAAGCACACTCAGGTTTGGCTGCAATGAGACTTCCTCAGAGAGGGTGAGGTAGATGTCTGCTCTCCTCTCTGGACAGCCCCCAACTGACCTAAGCCCTCTTTTTAACTCCCCCTCCACTCCTGACACTGACTGAAGCTGTAGTGAGGCAGGGTTGATTGGGTCCACAGGCCCGCATTGACTCCCTGCTGCCCAGTGTGGGGTTTGTAGATCCCATCACATAGGGGTCTGCACTAATTCAGTTATTTACAGGATCAGAGCAGAAAATGGCAACACTGCGAGATACTAAGGGAACCAATAGAAGTTGTTTACATCCATAACTGGGTAGGCAGACCTAATGCATACACCCCACCTGCTCCCGTCCAGCTCTGGCAATGAACAGGGGTGCTCTGCCAGAGTATATTTTTAATGTTACATGAAAATTGGTACAATGTGATTTAATTTAGTGTGTTTCACATTTAAGTGCCTTTTGAAAGGATACCACCAGGTTAAATTTGCCCTAAAATTTAGGTTTGTAAAAATTAAAACTTTAGGTTTCACAACCATAGACAAACTAAAATTACTCCATGGATTTAATTTTTAAAAATCCCAATGGAAACCATTTTTATTTGAATGTAAACATGCTTCTGAAGTGCCTGCAACCCAAATGTGGCAGCACTGTGCAAAAGAATGAGAACCTTTTTGTGAAACTGACTATAAACCTGTCCATATTATTGACCAAGCTGAGAGAAATGCTGTAAGTTAGCAAACAGCATGGAGAGAAGAACATCAGATGATAAAAACCCTCTCAGTTTTAATGACTGTAGGCTTTGGGGGTTGTGTTTTGTTTTTTTATTATATAAAGAAGAAAATTTGTTTTTAAGAAAATGATTTTTGCTTTGACAGCATCCCTATAGAAGACAATGTGAAAACAAACCTGGTCATGGTCCTTTTCTTGGCTCCTCCATGTTGCTGACTGATTAAGGTACAAATCATCCTTGATTTTGCTCGCTATTTTAATGTCTTACATTTCAAGGCAATATCTTGCAATAGGTATTTCTCTTATATGGTCACCGTCAACCTTTCTACTTAGCACTTCCCAAATCTATTTTCATTATAAATCTATCTGAGATATGGCAAACTTGCCAGGCTAGGTAGATTGAATTCTTGGAATAATGTGCACTTAAACCCACTTTCAAAAACCATGTTTTATATTTACTGGATTGATATTTTTTGTTGCAAAATATTGCCAAGTACTCTAACTCTCACAGAGCCATGTAAAGCTATATAGTGTTTAACGCCAAACAGATTCAAACCAATGCTTTTAAAAATGGTATTGTGTATAAATACAACCTCCCCAGAGAGAAACAAATTAGCCCATGCTACCCTTTGTGAAGTTCTGAAAGTTATGGACTCTATTCTAACACAGCTCCCATCCACGTGCATGCAACACTGCATGCTCAAATACTGGCACCTGAGCTTTCCACACTGCCACTTCCACACCTAGGTGGTTATGGAACGCCCGTGCATATTGCTGTTTGAAAGTGCACAGAGGGAGGCTGGTTAAAGGCCATGTAGAAAATTTGCCACTACATACCCACTTACATTCCCATAAACTGCATTCACACGTTGGCACAGTAACTTGAATATTAAACAGAACTTTTCCTTTGATCAGTGACTTGTGTAAAATACATGAACTCTAAGAAGCAGATGTAAATAATGGCTAAAATCCTGGCTCCTTTAAAAATCAATGAGAGTTTTTCCATTGATTTCAGTGGCTCCAGGATTTTATCCCATGACAATGAAATATATAATTTTGGTTTACTACACCTTAGTAACCTATTTTGTGCAGGGTCTTTGTTCCCATATAATACATACAACACACTAATTAGTAAAGGAAAGTGCTGCATGAAACAAGTAGAGGAAGATTTTTGGTCTGATACGGCCCTTCACATTACACCAGCACTGCAAAGAGGACTGTAATAATGGGACAGCTGAGGACTCCCTCAGCACGGGGCTATCCCTGGGGAGTGTAAAAGTATTATATCTGTACTTTACAAGTGGGGAACTGAGGCACATAAAAATTAAGAGACTTGCCCAAGGTCACACAGGAGGTTTGTGACAGAACTCAAAACGGAACCCAGATCTCCCAGATCCCATTTCAGTGCATCATGCATGCTGTGACATCGATGGCCCTCAATATATAAACATAAACATTCAACAATAGAATGGAAGTGAGACACAACCAAAACCTTAAAATGCTGTGTGGTTAATTTCTTTAACAAGCACATATCCAGCAGCCTCTGCTTTAAGACAGAGCATCTCTGATGTCTTAATTTACGACAAATAGACAGAGAGACAATGGGGTGAGGTAGTATCTTTTATCTGTTGGTGAGAGAGCCAAGCTTTCGAGCTTACACAGAACTCTTCTTCAGGTCTGGGAAACTGTGGCCATGCCTACATTAGCATTTATGTCAGCAAAACTTTTGACACTAAATTTTGCTGGCATAAGAGCTCGTGTGCACAGTGCTGTGTCGGTGGGAGACGCTCTCCTGCTGACATAGCTACTACCGCTCGTTGAGATGGTTTTATTATGTGGACAGGAGAGCTCTCTCCTGTTGGCATAACACAGCTACGTGAGCTGTGCCACTGTAGCTTGTAAGTGTAGACATGGCCTAATTCAAAGTGTCACTGCCGAAGTCGACTTAATTTTGTAGCATAGGCATGCCCCAGATTTTGACCTTACCCAAAGTTCTTCAGGTCTGGGAAACCTGGCCCTTTAGCATTCTTCCAGTCATAGTGAGAAAAGGGAGGAGGGGGAAGTAATTGTGGTGGGTTTGTTAGTAGGTTATAGATCGTTATAATAAACCATAAATCCAGTGTCTCTACTCAGTCTGTGATTTTTAGTATCTAGCAAAGTTATGAATTTAAGCTCCCAGGCTCGTCCTTTGAAAGTCTTGTGCAGGTTTCCTTTGAGGATGAGGCCTGATAGGGCAGATATAGAGTGACTGGTTTGTGAAAAGTGTTCAAACATGGGCGACATGGTGTTTTTGTCTTTTATCATTTTCCTGTGTGAGTTCATTCGAGAGCTTAAGTGCTTCTCTGGTTTCACCCACAAAGTTGCTATTGGGGCATTTATTGCACTGGGTGAGGTACGCCACTTGTTGATCGGCATGTGTAGGACCAATGTTTCTTGAAAGGTGTGTTGTAGGGGGTGTTGATCATTGTAGCAACGGAGATATGTCTGCAGGTTTTGCATCTGTTTTTCTGGCAGGGTCTGGTGCAGCTTTGAATTGGAAGGATGTTAACGGGCCATTTCACCTTGAATGGTGCCTTGAAATATGTGTTAACTACTTATGCTAAACAGTCTGTTCAAATCTTGTATGTAGCCATGACACTCTGAGTCAGTTTCCCAGACCTGAAGAAGAGCTGTATGTAAGCTCAAAATCTTGGCTATGTCTACACTACAAAAGTTGACTTAAGTTGATTTACAGCCACCACAGTAATTATACCAGTATTTCACATCCACACTATGCTCCTTCTCTTAGTAGTGCGCGCCCTCACCAGGAGCGCTTCCATCAACTGAAACGGGGCACTGACAGCTGGAGTCCTGCTGCCCTGGGGATGACAGCCCAAGCAGTCAGACCAGCACATGGCTCACATCCAGAGCTTGGGCTGTCAGCCAGGCATGCGGCTCATAGCTGGAGCCCTCCCCACCGGAGATGAGGGGAAGCTCCACCTGTGAGCCCCATGCTGGGCTGACAGCTCAGGCTGTCAGCCACCTGTGGCAGGGCTCTAGCTGACCCCCACATGGGGCTGACAGCCAACAGGCAATGTAAGTAAAGCAGTGTCGACACCAACACGGAGTCACCCTAATGACATCGACCTAAGCGCTATGCCTCTCACAGAGGTGGTGTTATTAAGTTGATGTAGTGGGCTACTTACAATGGTTGGAGCTATATTTCAGTGTAGATGCTTACAGAATTAGGTCGATGTAAGCTGCCTTACCTGGACCTAACTTTGTAGCGGAGACCAGGCCCTTGTCTCTCTCACCAACAAAAGCTGGTCTAATAAAAGATATTACCTCAACCAGCTTGTCTCTCTCATGTCCTGGGACCCAGATGGCTACACCAGCATTTCATGCAAAAAATAAACACTGGAAGTAACACCACATCTTCACAGCACAGAGGTAAATTTGAGTTTAAAGTTAGTGAGATATCATGTAATGAGCTACAATCATGCTGCCTTTTGTACGTCATATAGGCAGCCCTCTAGAATGTGGGGCAAAGAGCAAAATGAGGCAGAAAACTCCACAAATTTACAGGAGCAGGAGAAACCACCATGGCATGATCCCTTCTTGCCTCTGGACACTGTGGAAGTCCTTCCATCAAAGACCCATGAGGTTGTTTCTGCAGGTTTAAAAAGGAAAGGGGAGCTCCCCGTGCGCACAGCATGCTCCCCTTCCCCGAGCACAGAATTATGAGTGGAAAATCATGCAGGAGTTACTGCTGAAGTAAACCAGAGGGGGGAAAAAGAGCAGGATTCTTAAACATTTCAATGCCCCATCTTCTCACAAAAATGATACAACAATCAGAGTATAAGAAGGGTAAAATATGCCAGGAGGATTTTTTTCTTAATGGATTTTGGCCTGTCAACTTTGACAGTGTCTCCTTCATTAACAACTACAACAATAAAATAATTTTATTTACATAGAATGGCCTAGGCAAAGCATTTGAGCTGTTATACAACAGAATAAAAACAAATGCAATATAATAAAAGCCTAATAAAATAACACAATCTGAAAATCAAAAGACAAAACAAGAGAGGGTATCCAATCTTAAAGAAAAGAAAGACATTAAGAGATCCATTCTAAAAACACTTTTGGAGATTTAAAGAAGTATTTGAGATTTGGTGGTGGTTGTTTTTTAAGTAAAGAGGGATGAAATTTCAGGCAGAGGGGATTCAACAAAGTCTCACCACAATAAGAGAGATCTGATCACTTGGTGACTTCAGATAGAATGGTGGAAACCCCAAACAGTTGATGATCTGTGTCATCTTCCAGCTTTACCAAACACCATAATACATTTGAAAAGTATGAGTTTTCCTTCCCATCTATATGTATATGATTTATACAGCGGTTACCTTTAAAAAGCCAACATTTAGCCACAGATAACTGCTATTCTAAGTCCAGAAAAATACTGAGGTTACAGATACCAATATGTATTCAGATAAACAGAGATAGGGATACTCTTACTTCCCCCAAAACCCCAGACTAAATCATGGAAGAGAAATGTTAATAAAATGTCCATAAACGCAGGCCGATAAAAGATTTAAGATTAATAAAACAAATATTGACCGATTATAAAGTCTTTTTAGAACAGAAAACAAAACAACCTTTCCAATAGCAAATGCCTGCCAATAAAAACCTCTTCAGCCATTGTAATGATAAATAATTGGCCACAAATTGCAATAGCCAATTACAGATCACTTAAGCATCTGTTTGAATACATGTAGATTGTAACATATTGTAGTCATACACTGTACATTTTTTACACTGTGTATAGAAGCAGTAGCCTGTGGTTATAGTTAATATCAGCTATTATTAATAATAATTGCAGTGGTAACCAAAATGAGCTAGGTGCTTTCCAAACACAGAGAAAGACATAATCACTGCTCTGCAGAGCTTATGTTTTTTTTCCTCCTGCAGCAAGAAAGGAAACAAAGTCGCTACCAGCTTCTCTCCCCACAACCCCTTTTAAATTCTCCAATTCTGTAGCCCTTATGCAGACAAAATTCTTGATGAACTAAAGTTAGCAGGGGTCCAGAGGTAAAATTCAAACCCTCTGTTTGGGGCCAGGACATGGAGCTTGAATATAATTCTGCAGCAAGCAACTCCGAAAACATGGGATCAGTGTGTGAGGGCCACTTATCTGCCCTCCCACATCATCTTCCCAACAGAAACCTGTTTGGGACCAACGTGGAGGGTAAACGAAGAGAGTCTGGCACAGTCCTTCCATGCCTCGATAAATTTCAACCTATGTCAGCAAAGTTTGCCCTGATGGCAGAAGACTTGGCTTGTGCTGTACAGATTAACGCAATAAATATTGACTCATGTTTGGCATTTCGGAACTGCACAATGTGATTTACGTGGAATTTTTAGTTTTGGAACAACCTTTCACTACTATAACTGTCATCTGCAAGTAACACTGGGAAAAACCAGTTCAATGTAAATGTCTCGAGATGTAATCATTGTAATAGCTCTTGCTGCAAGCCCTCGCCCCAAACATTACAGAGCCTAAAATTACCCTAAAACCTAGCTACTTAAAGAAGAGAAGATTTTTTCAGCAGGTAATAATAATAGTTCACTTTGATTATTTATTTAGCTGAATGCTGTGCTGACTGGCATAAAGTACTTCTAGGCAGACAGCACTTGGACTCAGCAGGCCATCCAGATCTGAAGCAGAAGCCCGAAGCCCGAGCACCACCAGCCGGTTCTGAAGCCAAAGCTTGAGCCTGGCCACCTGGGGCTGAAGATGAAGCCCAAGCCCAAGCCCAAGTCCAAGCCCTGTTGCCTAGGTCTAAAGATGAAGCCCAACCCCCACCAGCTGGTTCTGAAGCCGAAGCTCAAGCCTGGCTTCCTGGGGCTGAAGCCCGAGTCCCACCATCTAGGTCTGAAGCCTGAGCCTGCTGGTGTCACCACTTGCCCTCCCAAATGTTCCTCTATGCCTCCCTAGGAGGATGTGCCCCATAGTTTGAAAACCTCTGCTTTAGTGTGATTTATTTCCACTTTTGGAAATTAAATTACTATAATACTCATACTCCATTTACCCACAGTGACTCTGTAGATATGATGTTACATAACTTCACTGGGCCCCTGTGGTATGGGGCCCCAGACAATTGCCTTGCTTGCTACCCTCTAAGGCCGACCCTGCCTGCTACCCTCTAAGGCCGGCCTTGCCTACTCAAATTTGACTTCAGTGAGACCACTCATTTGCTGATTGACCATGGTGCATTAGGTCCTAAGACTGTAAGTATATTATTGCCGCCTGCCAAAAGGCTAGATCACTAAAATAGCACTTAAAAAAAAAAAAGTAAAGGAATTATTGAGAGGCAACATAAATGTCATAATCCCCAAACTGATGCATAGTTAAGAATTTCCAATAGATTGTCAGAGGGGTGACTGCATCTCATTCACTAGAGTAAATATTAAGGAACACAGGAAACTTAGCGTGTGTATGCAAACACAAGATGAAATTCTTATTTTCCACTAGAGAGCAAATAAAAATATAGGAAACATATATTCCACATAAGAAAGGCCATTTTAACCCATAACAATGTGTCTTTCTCAGGCATACTTTAATCCACAAATTTTAAAAACATTTTCTGAATCTAGGACAACTCTAAATTATTAACAGCTTTTTACAAACTACAGGCATTAAGTCAGCCTTATAAGTTCGACAAAAAAATAAATTATGGTTAATTAAAAAAAAAAGTTATCAGCTCCAATTGACAGCTTGTATGTCAATGCCCATTGGGCAAATACTATATCTTAAATTAAAATGTATTTTAATACTTTTTACTTTGCTTAAAATAAGTGAATTCTAAAACAATCATGCAATTATATCAGAAAATGGAGAATAGCTAATATTTCAAACTTAGTGCTTTAGGGTTCTTAATAGCTCTTTATTTATAATATAATCTGAATCTGGCAGGCACAAATTTAGAATGTGGAATTCCTAGATGACAGTGGTTCATATCTCAACAATGTTCATTTAGCTCTTCATCCTTCATAGACTAATTACCATGATGTTTACTGCAGAGGTCGAATGGGGGCTGGGTCTTTCAGATGAAACCTTAAGGAACACTGGACTCAGTTTTTAACTTGACCGCCAAAAAGATAGGTACTTAAAATCATAGGCATATAAATGAGTGACTAGCTATTCACAGCTGCTGTGTACATGTAATGCTTTTTAAAGCCTATGGGAGCTATGGGTTCCCAGCACATTTGAAAAGCAGGCCTCTTATTTAGGTACCTAAATATAGATTTATATGCCTAACTTTAAGCACCTACATTTGAAAAGTTTGGCCAGAGGTTCTCTCTGATCTGTGGACTTTGTAGATTTTATGGCTCTTTTAGGAAAAGCAGGCATTAGAACTGGCTTTCTTAACCAAACTTCCTCTTCCACTATTGCTGTGCAATATGTTGCACTCTCCTCCCCAGAGGTGGACGCATTTAAGTAGTGCACTCTTTTATGTGTGTGTGTGGGCGGGGAGGGTTGGGTGGTTGTAGGTGTGGGTGTGTACAAACACACACAAGCCTGCATTCCCTATACAGGCAAAACTTCTCAGTGGGAGCCCTTCACCACTCATATGCTTTGGAATCTTTTGGAGTGAAAAGCTGTTTACAATATAAATAATAATTATAGGACATATTAATTTTAATCTAACAATTGTATAAGGTTTCACAAACAAGAGAGCAATACCTGTTCTTTGGTGTCTTATCAAGGTAGTTTGCACTTAAACAGGTTTTATTACCATTGTTATTTATTGTGTGTGGTTTCAAAGAAGGGAATTAAGAGTTTATGTGAAATGATGTCAACATAATGCAAAAAGTTTGCTGTGGCTTAATTTTCAGTACATTTGAACCTTAGATGTTAATATAAATGTAGAGGTGTAGAGACATTTCTCTAGTCTAAGTGAGTAAACTATGTAGTTCAGGTAATAGTTTATGGCTAAACTTGTTCCGCCGCTTGCGCAGGGAAAGCCCCTGGTGGGCCGGGCCAGTTTGTTTACCTGCTGCGTCTGCAGGTTCGGCCGATCGCGGCTCCCAGTGGCCGCGGTTCGCTGCTTCCTGGGGGCTGCAGGAAGTGGCAGCCAGTACGTCCCTCAGCCCGCGCCGCTTCCAGCAGCTCCCATTGGCCTGGAGCAGCGAACCGTGGCCACTGGGACCAGTAAGCTGGAAAATGTACATGCTTACTTTTTAATTTGTTATTAAGCTAAGTATCTTATAACCATTTAGCTGGCAAATATTTTATTTAAAAGATGTTTAAACCAGAGAGAAAAAATATTTGTCAAGTCTTTCCCCCTTCTGTTCAGCTATGTATTGTTCACGTAGACCAGTGGTTCCCAAACTTGTTCCGCCGCTTGTGCAGGGAAAGCCCCTGGAGGGCTGGGCCAGTTTGTTTACCTGCCGCATCCACAGGTTCAGCCGATTGCAGGTCCCAGTGGCTGTGGTTCGCTGCTCCAGACCAATGGGAGCTGCTGGAAGTGGCGCGGGCGGAGGGATGTACTGGTTGCCGCTTCCAGCAGCTCCCATTGGCCTGGAGCAGCGAACCGCGGCCACTGGGAGCCATGATCGACCGAACCTGCAGACGCGGCAGGTAAACAAACCGGCCCGGCCCACCAGGGGCTTTCCCTGCACTAGCGGCGGAACAAGTTTGGGAACCACTGGTTTATGGGTAATTTGATTGTAAAGTTTAATAGATATACATATTGTCAAACTACAAAATGGATGAACAATACTGATCATTTGCTCCTCTGCCATTAGCACTGATCCATGCTCAGGTTTGTTGTCTAATACAAGAAACCTGCATGGACTTAAATACCAGACTCTATTTAGAGGCCATGTTGAAGAAGTGGGAAAATGGAGTTTCTTGAATTAAAATGATGCAATTAGAGTAGCTGATCAAGAAAAGGGTTGGCTTGAGGTAGGGAGAAGACAGAAAAGTAAGGAAGTTTTCTGTATGTTAAATGTCTACCTCTGAGGGCAGCTTTTATCAACTTCCTTTTTAAAAATTGTTTTGTAAATCACTATTAGCACTAGTACATCCCAATCATCAACCTCTCTTTCATAATACTATAATTTATATGCAACAAATAATGTGCCTGATTTAATATGCTTATCAGTCCTTGCACTAATTAATGCATACTATTTTGCATCAGCAGTTGAGCTTAATCACAATCATTTAAAAAAAGATATGAACTGCGTGTCAAAGTAATCACTAAGACATCATAAATTTAAGCTAACTTTTTTTATGCATTCCAACATCCAAATCTCAGCAACAGTCCTTAAGACACAATTGAGTAGTTTCAACCTAGTGATTTAAATCTTGCTAAATTGGGCAGGGAAACTGAAGTTTAATTACTAGAGCTATTGGACATCTTAGGAATCAACTGTAATAGAATATAGCAAATACAAGCTTCTTTGGAATCATTTTCCACAGAGGTAAATACAACAGAACAGACGTTAATGGGGGAAGTCTGCTTAAGCTGTGATAAAAAGGTTCTGAAATGCCAGGGATATGAATAGACACCTTTGTCTGCCAACAGGTGGTCAGAGAGAAGAGTAGATTTAAGGAGTTGGAAGAGCCCCCCATTTTGTGCGAGACCTTTGTGCTATTTTATCCATGACTGTAATGAGGAACTTCATGGGTCAAACACAGCAGCTGTACCACCGAGCCACAAGCAAGCTTCCGCTTGGCCATGACAGTAGAAGCTTTGTTAAAATGCATCTTGAGGAGTAGATTTTGGAATATTGATTAGACAGGGAATTCCACAAGCAGCAGCATTTCTTTTCACTGTGGGTCCTAGTGACCTATTTAATTAATTCCTCGTTAATTATTAATAAGATAAATCCTCTTCCTCCTCCCCCGAGCTGATATACAGGAACTTGTATTGAAGTACTTCTCCGGGAGCTTTTCGTTGCTTTTCCAACCAATCTGGTCATCTCTGTTCCAGGTGTAAGGGAGGCTGTCACAGCACCTCAACAAGCTAAATTGTCACAGTGCAGCTAAAACACATGACACCAAAGTAATATAAAAGTCACCCAGTAATCAGCAATCTGTAACTTCTACAGAGAGTAATCAGCACTAAGTAAGGGATTCCAGGAGTCCAGGAGAGCTGGCTGTATTTCAGGGAATCCCTGTTGAGGTTACAGGGACAAACCATCCCAATGTGTCGAAAGAATAGTAAATATGGCAGGCGACCAGCTTGGCTTAACGGTGAAATCCTAGTGGATCTTAAACATAAAAAAGAAGCTTACAAGAAGTGGAAGGTTGGACATATGACCGGGGAAGAGTATAAAATTATTGCTCGGGCATGTAGGAATGAAATCAGGAGGGCCAAATCACACCTGGAGCTGCAGCTAGCGAGAGATGTCAAGAGTAACAAGAAGGGTTTCTTCAGGTATATTGGCAACAAGAAGAAAGCCAAGGAAAGTGTGGGCCCCTTAATGAATGAGGGAGGCAACCTAGTGACAGAGGATGTGGAAAAAGCTAATGTACTCAATGCTTTTTTTGCCTCTGTCTTCACGAACAAGGTCAGCTCCCAGACTGCTGCGCTGGGCATCACAACATGGGGAATAGATGGCCAGCCCTCTGTGGAGAAAGAGGTGGTTAGGGACTATTTAGAAAAGCTGGACGTGCACAAGTCCATGGGGCCGGACGAGTTGCATCCGAGAGTGCTAAAGGAATTGGCGGCTGTGATTGCAGAGCCATTGGCCATTATCTTTGAAAACTCGTGGCGAACGGGGGAAGTCCCGGATGACTGGAAAAAGGCTAATGTAGTGCCAATCTTTAAAAAAGGGAAGGAGGAGGATCCTGGGAACTACAGGCCAGTCAGCCTCACCTCAGTCCCCGGAAAAATCATGGAGCAGGTCCTCAAAGAATCAATCCTGAAGCACTTACATGAGAGGAAAGTGATCAGGAACAGTCAGCATGGATTCACCAAGGGAAGGTCATGCCTGACTAAACTAATCGCCTTCTATGATGAGATTACTGGTTCTGTGGATGAAGGGAAAGCAGTGGATGTATTGTTTCTTGACTTTAGCAAAGCTTTTGACACGGTCTCCCACAGTATTCTTGTCAGCAAGTTAAAGAAGTATGGGCTGGATGAATGCACTATAAGGTGGGTAGAAAGTTGGCTAGATTGTTGGTCTCAACGGGTAGTGATCAATGGCTCCATGTCTAGTTGGCAGCCAGTGTCAAGTGGAGTGCCCCAGGGGTCGGTCCTGGGGCCGGTTTTGTTCAATATCTTCATAAATGATCTGGAGGATGGTGTGAATTGCACTCTCAGCAAATTTGCAGATGATACTAAACTGGGAGGAGTGGTAGATACGCTGGAGGGCAGGGATAGGATACAGAGGGACCTAGACAAATTGGAGGATTGGGCCAAAAGAAATCTGATGAGGTTCAATAAGGATAAGTGCAGGGTCCTGCACTTAGGACGGAAGAACCCAATGCACAGCTACAGACTAGGGACCGAATGGCTCTGCAGCAGTTCTGCGGAAAAGGACCTAGGGGTGACAGTGGACGAGAAGCTGGATATGAGTCAGCAGTGTGCCCTTGTTGCCAAGAAGGCCAATGGCATTTTGGGATGTATAAGTAGGGGCATGGCGAGCAGATCGAGGTACGTGATCGTTCTCCTCTATTCGACATTTTGAGGCCTCATCTGGAGTACTGTGTCCAGTTTTGGGCCCCACACTACACGAAGGATGTGGATAAATTGGAGAGAGTCCAGCGAAGGGCAACAAAAATGATTAGGGGTCTGGAACACATGACTTATGAGGAGAGGCTGAGGGAAATGGGATTGTTTAGTCGGCAGAAGAGAAGAATGAGGGGGGATTTGATAGCTGCTTTCAACTACCTGAGAGGTGGTTCCAGAGAGGATGGTTCTAGACTATTCTCAGTGGTAGAAGAGAACAGGACAAGGAGTAATGGTCTCAAGTTGCAGTGGGGGAGGTTTAGGTTGGATATTAAGAAAAACTTTTTCACTAGGAGGGTGGTGAAACACTGGAATGCGTTACCTAGGGAGGTGGTAGAATCTCCTTCCTTAGAAGTTTTTAAGGTCAGGCTTGACAAAGCCCTGGCTGGGATGATTTAATTGGGGATTGGTCCTGCTTTGAGCAGGGGGTTGGACTAGATGACCTCCTGAGGTCCCTTCCAACCCTGATATTCTATGATTCTATGATTCCTTTTCATGAAAGAAATAATAGTTTGAAAGAGATGAGTTTTCCTAAGTAATTTTAACAACTTTGCCTGTATTCTACCTTCTCCTCCTAGGAGCCACCAAATCCCTGGTGGCATAGTGGCAAGTTTCTAAAGGTTGCAGACAGCACTGGTGCCTGCAGAAAGGTGCAATGCACTGCCTTACAGCTCTGTTCTAGGAAAACAGCAGGCTGGAAAAGATGCTGCAACAGAGAGTTGAAACTGACAGGAAAACACAGGAGGGAAAGGGAAGAGGTAGCTAGCACTCAGAGGCATGAACCCTTTCCTTAGAGAACTTTTTTAAAAAGAAAAAACAAAGAGGCCTGTGATTTTCAGGGGGTTTCATTTCTATTTAGTGCAGAAGGTGAGGCAAGGAAAGGGCCAGTATTCCAGTCTGACAGTGACATTTCAGACACAGTTAGAAATGTTTTACGCAAAGAAGAACTAGCAAATTTCACTTTGGATTAAAATTATATTTGCATAGCTCTAGTGGTGACTATGGGAAAAGAGACGCGGAAATACAAGAGAAACAGGAGAAAGCTAGTTCAATGTTGTTTTCTTTGTTATTATGTTGATAACATCCAGCATTTGTTGAAAAAAGTTCTGGATCCATGAATAGTTTGAAAGAGATTGGCAGAGGTAAGATTGTCTCTACATGGTTGGCCTTGAGAGCATTCACTGGAATCAATCCAATGTGGAAAGGAATCAGGTTGCTATTTACAAATTTCATTTATATGAAAATGACCACTGGAAAGAGTAATGAAAAGGTCAGTATGTTAAAACCTGAAAACCATCTTTTTATAAACGATTGTTTCAATATCCTTACAGATACTACTGAACAACAACAACTTTCAATACTATTGGCTTGAAGTTTGTATATAAAATGGGAATCCTTACTATAAAACAATACTTTACAGTTTCAATCTCAGTTTGGATGGAGAAAAGGACTGAAAGACAGAAGAACTTCACATACACACACATTAAAAATCTTATTAAAAAGAAATAAGGGTGATTGTGTGTTTCTGTGGATTCCAGAAAATGCCGAAAACCAATAATTACATTTTCTGTACAAACCTCTAATATTTAAAGTAATCCCAATTTAAAAAAATTACTAGAAACAAACTGTTATGGGACTCAGCCTGTTTTCCATTGCCATAAAATTCTATTCTAAGTGTAGAGAGTTCCCACTTGAAGCAAGATTGCCTTTGTTACCTGCTTGTTATACTTAAATCCTTTTTCACTTCACCTACTGTATGCTGTGATCTGAGATGCAGATGAATATCTATTAAGGCCTAATGTGCTTGAGTTTTAGTTAAGCACTGGAATAAATTGCCTAGGGAGGCTGTGGAATCTCCGGCATTGGAGATTTTTAAGAGCAGGAGAGACAAACACCTGTCAGGGACAGTCTAGATAATACTTAGTCCTGCCGTGGGTGCAGGGAACTGACTAGACTCCTCAAGGTCCCTTCCAGTCCTACGATTCTATGATTCTAAGGGGGGGAAATGTGTTATACCTGACCCCCCTCTCTTATACTGCTGCCAAACTTCTGTACAGTTGTGCTCAAGCAGGAGCTCTCTGGATCTACACGAAAGGGGTATTGGTAAGGTGTTGAGGGGGGTCAACAAGCATGTGGACCAAGGGGATCCAGTGGATGTAGTGTACTTAGATTTTCAGAAAGCCTTTGACAAGGTCCCTCACCAAAGGCTCTTACACAAAGTAAGCTGCCATGGGATAAGAGAGAAGGTCCTCTCATGGATTGGTAACTGTTTAAAAGATAGGAAACAAAGGGTAGGTATAAATGGTCAGTTTTCAGAATGGAGAGAGGTAAAGAGTGGTGTCCCCCAGGGGTCTGTTCTGGGACCAGTCCTAGTCAACATATTCATTAATGATCTGGAAAAAGGGGTAAACAGTGAGGTGGCAAAATTTGCAGATGATACAAAATTACTAAAGATAGTTAAGACCCAGGAAGACTGCAAAGAGCTACAAAAGGATCTCTCAAAACTGGGTGACTGGACAACAGAATGGCAGATGAAATTCAATGTTGCTAAATGTAAAGTAACATACCTTGGAAAACATAATCCCAACTATACATATAAAATGTTGGGGTCTAAATGAGCTGTTACCACTCAAGAAAGAGAACAGAATGCTGGTAATAATTAAGAAAGGGATAGATAATAGGACAGAAAATATCATGTTGCCTCTATATAAATCCATGGAACTCCCACATCTTGAATACTGTGTGCACATGTGGTCGCCCCATCTCAAAAGAGATATATTGGAATTGGAAAAGGTTCAGAAAAGGGCAACAAAAATTATTAGGGGTACGGAACGGCTTCCGTATGAGGAGAGATTAATAAGACTGGGACTTTTCAGTTTGGAAAAGAGACAGAGATATGATTGAGGTCTATAAAATCATGACTGGTGTAGAGAAAGTAGGTAAGGAAGTGTTGTTTACTACTTCTCATAACACAAGAACTAGGGGTCACCAAATGAAATTAATAGGCAGCAGGTTTAAAACAAATAAAAGGAAGTATTTCTTCACACAACGCACAGTCAACCTGTGGAACTCCTTGCCAGAGGATGTTGTGAAGGCCAAGACCATAACAGGGTTAAAAAAAACTAGATAAGTTCATGGAGGACAGTTCCATCAATGGCTATTAGCCAGAATGTGCAGGAATGGTGTCCCTGCCTCTGTTTGCCAGAAGCTGGGAATGCGGGACAGCTGATGGATCACTTGAAGATTACCTGTTCTGTTCATTCCCTCTGGGGCACCTGGCAGTGGCCACTGTCGGAAGACAGGATACTGAGCTATCTGGACCTTTGGTCTGATCCAGTAGGGCCATTCTTATGTTCTTACGTGTTTTCCATGAATACCCCTACACTCTGGAATGCATTTCCCTGCCTTGGTTTGCCAGAGATCTGCTTTACCAACTGTTTGGACACACTATAAAACTTGTCTTTATTTTGGAGCATTTGGGAATGAGACAGTATAAAGTTTTCAGGATTTTTTGCAGAGGATTTCTATAGTTCCTATGTTTATTGGTGCATTTTATAAATCAAAATAAATAAATATGCATTGTAGCATTCTCCAACAACACCACATGGACCAATATGGGAAGTATTACAGAAGACAGCCAAGTCCCAATTACTTATCCTCCCACCAGGAAACAAACAGGCCAGCAATGCTCCTAAACATGGAAAGAGCTCTCAATAATGAAATTTAAATGATTTTGAAGATTAGCATTTGAGGTTGGATGAAGTTACATTTAATTTCTTGGCTAAGTAACATGGGCATGTATACCACACATTATCACACAACTAGATGATGGAATAGTCTTAAAATGAAGAAAAAAGCATGTGGATGCCAAAGATGTAAAGAAAGGCAGGGAAGACTGAATTAAACTACCAGCTCAGGGCTTCATGATATATTGTGCATACAGTATAATTTCTTGCAAAGCAGACCCACTGGCAAACCTTGTGCTAAATTGATAAAGATCATTTAAGTTTCTTTATAGTGCAGTGGCTCGGTATAAGAAATACTATAATTTAAATTTTAAATCAAAGCTTTGCTTTTAGCTTTTCCTGTGAGAACTTGGAAATTTACAATATTATTTTAGCCCAGAGTTCATTCTGCACCACTTCAGTGTGTTTTGAAGAGACGTATTAAAATAGACCCTGTGGATGAGGTAATATTTTTTATTGGACCAAGGTGAGAAAGAGAAGCTTGTGAGTTTACAGAACTCGAAGAAGAGCTTTGTGCAAGCTCCAAAGCTTGTCTCTCTCACTAGCAGAAGTTGGTTCAGTAAAAGATATTTCCTCACCCACCTTGTGTCTCTAATATCCTGGGACCAATACGGCTACATCAACACAGAATACACCTCTGTGGATGGTTATTCCTAACGCTGCCTCTTACAGGGCCCCCAGCTCCAGGTGTCCCAACAGCAGCAGCCACCAGCCACCAACAGCAGCAGGAGGTAGAGGAGGGAAGCTTCAAACCCAAAAGGCCCCGGGCATCAGCTGAACTTTCAGGAGTGAACTCTGTCTTGACTGTGGTATCTCTTGTTTCTAACATCCTGCCACCTTCAGGATTTATAAGCTGAACCAACACTTGTTGAAATAAACAGGAAGATTCCCATTGATTTCAATGGGCATTGGATGAGGCCTTTAGCTACTGCCTCTGCTCACCAGCTTCACACTCACATGCCCACCATGCATCTCATCATTCTGATCTACCTTCTGCCTCCATCTATGCACCCCTCTTGTCTTCCTTCTCTCTCATCCTTACCTCTTACTGTGTCCATCTTCTTCCCTCTCCTTTTACTCCTGCAAAAGATCTCTTCTACCTCCCCTCTCAAATGCTCAATTCTCTCATATCAACCCCTATCACTTCAGGCTAGTCCCATTGCTGATGTTGTTAGCTATTGTTGTATATAAAATGAGAAGAAAATGTAAGCATTCAAATGTGGAATCTTTAAGAAGCACAACAATATGCTCTCATCACATAGTTCTCGTTCTCCTCGTCCTTTGCCCCAGGCACCGCTATGTGTTGTCTCCCTTGTTGTGCTTTGTCTAATTTTAGATTATAAACACTTCAGGGCAGAGACTCCATCTTTAATTTGCTTGTAAAGTGAATAGCAACCTTTGGAAAATATATAGATTATTAATAATAACAACAATATCAGCCACATCAGTGTAAGTTACAAATCTATCTCCGCCATCTATGCAATAAAACAATAACAAAACCCAGACAGACAGACATTCTGTTGTATGTCACTTTCAGTCCAAAAAACATTTTTAATGAATTTATATTGTTTCCCCTTCTAGCTTTGGTTGAAATATCTGGCCTCTATTTCACATTAATAATGCTACAAAAAGCCATAGATCCCAAATTTCACAGATCTAAAGCAAACTGGCACCTTTTTTTATAGCAACATCTTCGTAGAATAGAAAGGTTCTCTAATTCAAAAGGTCAAATAGAAATGTTAATGAAAACAGAACCCAGTCAAGTCAAATAAAATAAGAAAATAAACAGAGTTTTGCTTCAGGCAGCCCGAATCTGATTTAAGCAGCAGTCTCAGAAGAATCCAGCTGTTGTTTACTGAAACGTAAAATAATGTGCTTATTCCTTTTATATGACAGCATCCCTGCTCCTTGAAATCAGGATGTAACATTTTTCCTTTCATGGACAACAATCTGCAATCATTATATGTACAGTAACTAATCTGACCAATTACCTGAAAGCTAATTACTCTGATTTTACAAAATGGGTCAGCTAGCTCAGTGTATGTTGAATCCATTAATTACTGGTACTTAATAAAGAACACCAAAGAGTACATCCATGCATTAACGTGTTACAGCAGAATTACAGATATTTTAATACTGGATTGAACAAGCCTCTGATCATCATTGTTTTATAGCCTCAGAGCTTAATCTAATTGTACCTAATACAGAGCTGGACTGTGCAGGCCTTGGCAATTACAGTATTTTATTCATGTTAGCAATTTACTTTCTTACTCTAAACATGTTCTACATTTAGTTATTTTATTGTACATTTCAAAGGACATCATCATTCATTTGAGATAGCAGGATAAACCAGAAGATTCAAAACTTTACTTGATTAAGAAGAATAAAGACGCAAGATTTGTCTTGGCTAGAGAAAAACAATCAACCCAACTCAGATCAGCCTTCAGACAGTAAACCTGCAAATACTACCTGCAGTTCTAACACCTCAAGAACAGTAATATCCAGTGTTTTTCATTCAGTAGCTCTTGACTATTAACAGAACATTGGTGAGTAGGTCAATGGTGTGAAACAAAAATATGGTCTCCTTTCCATATCAAAATGTGAAAACAATTTAAATATGTAGTGCAATTTTATACTGTTTATAAAAGCTAAAAAAACGGTCAGAGAGATATGCCACCACAATCTGTACTTAAACATTTATTTCTGTCTCATGGTCTCCAGGCTTTCACAAGTGCTTTAAGAGGAGATTGGAAAGAATTTGCTGCCCGCTCATGATGATGCCTCATAAAAGGTTCTTCAAAAACGGATCAAAGGCTGTAATTTCCATGCCATTTCTGTCCAATTTCCTTTTCTCTTAATGTTTTCATTTTTTGAAACGGCTATGATTGCAGTCCAATTTTGCCCACACAGCACTGTATGCCTAAATGAACCATTTATCACAAACTTTGTGTCTTTTTGATGCTTGTGGTTTTATTTGCTTGGCAATTTTTAAAATCCTCCCTCCCCTCTCCCCCGACCCATGCTGCATTGCAATTATCTTCAGTAATTATACCTGCAGAAGTTTACATTAATCTGTTCTCCAGATGCAACATTAAAATTTGTAGAGTCCAATTACACCTTAACATGGGTGATCATTTTTCCTCCTCCTCCATCACCAACACAAAAAGGTTTTCATACACGGTCTCCTAAAGAGAGATCTTTACTCATTTTTGCTTTAGCATAGCAGGCATAAAAACCACAAGAGTCAAATTCTTATTGCTCATATTCCATATTCCTTTCTCCTAAGTAGTTCTGCCTCCTTTACATATTAACCAGTTCTAATTATTTTTCCTTCATCTCTGTGTCATATGTATAAGTGACTTCCAGGTGGGAAAACTTCTCACAGATGTTACTGGCTCCTATTACCACATCAGGTAAAACACTGCCTGCAGACAGAATGTCATGTTGTGAGGCACGGCTGCTGTGTCACTTATGGTGAACACAAAAACAAGCTCAGCCATGAGTAGGGGTTCATCCTTGATTGCCTAAATGCACTTAAATTGTCTGGTCACTGCTTGGCAGACACATTAAATCCAAGCTCTCCAAATGTAATTTAACCCTGCACAAGCCAAGAAATTATTCTTCATCCTTACAAAAGGGATTAAAAAAATCTTCTGGCTTTCAAAATTAATAATTCATTGTAATGAAATTTCAGAATCTAATTCTCCGGCCTGTTATTAAGTGCCCCGTGCACCAACATAGTGGTGCATTTTTCTATTTGCTACTCAGTCTTCTGTCCATTTCTACGCTTCACCATTAACAAGTGGGGTGTTTTGTTTTTTTACAGTAGTTTATGGCATACTTCATGGGTTGAATATTGAAACACAGCTACATTTTATTCTCAACATTTTCATCAATTAAATATGTAAATGAGTTCATAAACCAATACAGATTGGTTTTTATTTAAAGATAAATCTTAGGATGCTGACCAGTTTAATGACAGATAAATTCCTTCAGATGATATACCATAACGGATACTCATTATATGCTGTAGATTGATAATATATGTAATGACACATCAGTAAAACATAGGCAGCTTTTTTGTGCTCATTGCATTGCTTGAGCTATGGCAAACAAGTTCTCTCATTCTCTTCTCTGAAGTCACTAATTCGTCATATGTCTGCTGTGTATGGGATTTTTGTGAAGGCTGCAAGAACTCATGCCTGGAACCTCTTTATTTGAAGGCAAGGGGCCAAAGTCTGTTGTCTTTTACATCAAGGTAAATTAACCAAAATCAATATATCCACTGAAGGTACTGGAATAACTGAGAGCAGAGTTTATCTGAGGAGCACCATCCATTCTATGTAGTTTAGAACCACAGTGGTAAGAAAATTTCAATAAATGAACAAGCTAAGCACAGAGTTCTTGGGAATGAAGTACAAAGAATAATGTTGGAAAACAATAAAATCTAGATGGGTCTGCTTTATTATACACTTTTCCCCATAAAAAGGGAAGATTTGCTTATTATCCTTTGTGATGCATTGTCACTAAATCTGTACCACTTAAGAATTCTGGCTGACATTGTGAAGTTGTATTATGAAAAACTGCTGTGTCATGAATACCAATATGTATGTGGATCTACCACTGCTAGCAAGTCCTATATCATACACCCCCCCTACCCCCACCCCCGAGAAACAATGGGGTGGGACTCAATGACTCTATTCAGGCGCAAACACCTGAACAATGGGTGAACTGCATCCTTAGAAAACCAGTTTTAGCTTAACTCCTCCAAAGGGAGGGACAAAGACAAGCACAGTGGAAAGTCACCCAAAAGACAGAAAGAAGAAAGCTAGGTGGGTTGCACAGTGAAACCCAGGGGAACAAGATGGGGTGGCAAACAGAATGAGGAAGCATGGGGCAGGAGACAGTAAGGTCACAGAAGCTGAGTACCCTCACCAATGTGGGAGAAAGACCAATTAGCATGCAACAGCCTGCATGAACAAGGAACACCTTGTTTACATGCCTTCCTGGACACAGATATTTCCTCAAGGATGCACAAGGGAAGGGATGTGAGAAAATGAGGAATATTGCCATCTGAGATGTTTGTTTTGCAGGATACATACTCCCCTGTGCTTTATATGATTCAGTTTAAAGGTGTTGGATTGTGCAAAGTGTGTGTGTGTCCGTGCGCGCGTGTGTGAGTGTGTTAACTGCTCCACAACTGCTGTGGACTCCTGAGAGAATTTAACTGTAAATCAGACGCTTCAGACCTTTTGGGTGGAGTTCTGGGAGCGGGATCTGTTAAGTGCCAGGGAGCCTGAAAGGTCAGCGCTGTGCGCAAAGGCACAGCTAGGCAGCTGGATAGCAGGTTAGACGCTGATAGAAAATCTGTGCCCTGAGTGTCCAATGACTCTGATATTTGGTACTAGGACAATGGCTGGACTTCAGGCTTTAAACACCATGGGGATCCTGAGCAACCGCAGCTTGGATTCTCCTCACAGCAGTCCTAGTAGGTGACCAGGACATGACACTCACTAGGATCAGTTCTTCTGGCTTTTTGAGCAACCTAGTGATGGAAATTAGTAGAAATGTGTTTGAAACACTTTGATTTTTGGGGGTGGGGGTGGGGGGAGGCAATTATGAATTGGTGGGGAATAGGAAATTCAGCAACAGGCTTTTGCCAGATATTAAGCAAATGAAAAATGTCACACATGATGGGGTCAATAAAAATAAAGACTGCAAATGACTGAAACATTGTTTAATTAACAAAGAACTAAACAATGTCAGTGCTTATGAAACTAGTTTAACTAAGATGGACATAGATATTTAAAAGGAAATGAAACACTGATTGATTGTTTCCTTTACTTAATTTAACCAAATAAGATTATGGTGGAGTCAATACTAAATAATGCATTTTACAGAATGAGGTTTTACATTTTTTCATCTAAAATTATCAGGCCAAATTCTGCTCTCAGCTGGATGAATATAAACCTGGAGTAACTCCACTGACTTCAACAGAGCTGCTGCAAATTTCGACTGACGTAAATGAGAATAGAATTTAGCCCAATTAATTTAATGTTATCCGACAGAGTCTACGGCATATCAATGACATTTTGTAAAATGTATATCCTTTGAATGGAACTTTAAAAATGAGTATGCAAAGTTTTATAACAAGGATTAGTATAGGGTCAGATGCTCCCATTTTCATCAAAGAAAAATTTAGGAGTTAACACCAGTTGATTCAATAGGCCACTCCAGATTTATTTCAGTGTAACGGACCCACAAGGAGGGTCATAATGTCTTTTAGTGAAAATGTGCTTCTTGCTCCAGAGACTTTGTGTTTCATCATCTCTTTGGGGCTTTAGTCTTCAAACAACCCCTTAACTTTTGGCCTCATTGCTTCTAGTTTGCCCCTTTTTATCTAGAATAGCTAAACCGAGAGATGTTTACTTCTCCTGATTTAGGGTTTCCAAAGCAAAATCTAAGTTAAAGATGCCATAACTGTAGCTGCAGCACTACTACAATATGCAGCAATGACAACAGCTTCTCTTTGTTATAAACATTTTTTGCTCTTTGACTGTGTTGATCCCTCCGTGGCTTTTCAGCAGCAATTTTCACCCATGATGGCAGAGAGTTTGTTTTCTTCATGAAGAAAAATAAAGGTGAGAAAGCTAAACATGTTTGTTTTTATAGTAAAGTAAAAAGAGAAACAAAATGAGATGAAGCTTGCAGGCAAAGAATGATGTTTTATTTACAGTTAGACTTGTCTACATTAAGAAATTAATTCAGATGAAATTTGGGTCTTAATTTCAAGCAGGATAGCTATTCCAAATTAACTCCGTATGTGGATGCTCTTATTCCAAATTAGTTTACTATGAATTAGCTTAATTCACTTCCAAAATTGATTAAGTTAATTTGGAATAAAACCATGCTTATTCAGGAATAGGAGTGTCTACACGGGGAGTTAATCAGGAATAGCTGTTCCTGAATAACTCCCCATGTAGACGAGGCCTTACTTAATGCCAAGAGTATGTTCTTTAACAGGAAGAGAACATCTATTAAGCTTTACCTATGACAACATAACACACAAACACACACAGAGAGCACAATACATAAGAATTTATGGTAAAGCGTATGCATACATGTATGTAACACTCACTAATAGCAATGTTCCTATGATTACTGAAAGATCTCCTGCTAAAGATGTAATTTATACTTAGCATCATCATTAGATATTGTACATACCTGCACACACAAATGTATCTCTATGATCCTGCATAGTATATTACTTTTTTAATATTAAAAAACCTATATCATTACAATAAAAATATCCAAGGTCTGCACTTTACTGTATATCCTTACTTCTCACATGTATTGGTAGCATTTGGATTTACCTTGCACACAAAAAGGTACATGTGGACATAGGCCAGCGCTCATCACAATTTGCAGCCTGTTGTCTGATATTGCCTAATTCAAAGAGTAATATTTTTCCAGTTTTCTGTGGCTGACATGATTATCATAAATAAATTCATTAATGTACTGTACACTATAGGCAGGCACAGACATTTTCAGCTTTAAATGATGAGGGAAGTACAGAATAATTCCTTCAAGCAGTAGGTCCACACACATTTAATTCTCACAATACAAATTTTGATTAAAAGTCTGAAAATAAAAAAAAGACTCAAATCTTACATTTCTGTACATAAAATAACTGAGTGTTAATAGGAGACAGTTACACAGTATGTTGCTAGTGTTATTTTTTCTCCTGATTTACTAAGGTTGCTGCATTTGATTGATTGCAATTTTCTCCATATCTTAGCATTATGCCAAATGGAAACATTTTGTTCCATCCATCTTAGCAAGTGACACAATGTTCCTTGGCATGTGACATTAATAAAAAGTCATGCTGGCTGTCTCTCTTGGCTGGTCACATCAAGGTTGATCTCTGGTAGCTTTTTATGATCAGTGAGATTTGTCAATCATGCCGCTATTTAAATCTTAAATACATTTCAGAAAATCCACCCATTATAAAAGTCTTTCTTAAAAATTTACATGAGGGGATTTTTCATGTGGTAGCAATGGAGAGGCCTTAGCTCTGCTTATCATTTTCTTAGCAATATCTTCAGAGCATTAGAAGTGAGGATTGGATTCTTACCTGGTACCCAATATAGTCCCTTTCTGGAGCTCTACACAAGTGTGCTGTAAAGTGACCTAGCACTGATTCCCCAGCTGCAACACTCGTCCAGCACTGGCTGTTCGTTAATCACTGAACAGTGATCCTGACATTTCTGAAGAGCTTTCCTGAGATATAAAAGTAGACACAGCCACACAGGATTAATGTATGGTGCCAGAAATAAAATTTCCACTCTTTCCTTCAGCAATGCAGCTCACGTCTTGCAAAAGACAGCTACTCAAGCACATTCAAGGGCATTCCCCGAGAAACAATGTGCTAATTCCATATCTCAAGCTGCTGGGTCCTGGTGCACATCAGAGTACACTGAAGAAAGATACCCGAGCCAATGACAAACTATTTAACCTAATGAATAATACTTCACAATGTAATGTTTTATTACTGCCTCATAATGTCATATACACACATGATCAATAAATTATTAAAAGTCATGATAGAAAATGCAATGAATTCTACAGTCTAGTTCTAATTTAAACACAATGTTCTTTGTGGAACAGTCTAGACTGATTAAAGAGGTAAAATACATTTGATTACTGATACTCAGACAGTGATCTAAAACTATAAAGTTTTACTGTATACTTTGAATGTTTTCACGGCCTCTCAACAGGGGGAATATCAATATGTCATGTCTCTTAGCTGCTGCACTGAGCTATCTCCCAATCTTTATGTTTCATTTCTAGGCATATGTATGCTTTTTTTATTAACACTTTGAGTTATATAACACTGCTGCAGCTGTATCAATGTGCATAAAGAAAATGAACAAACACCAGCCAAACAATCCAAAATATAAGAATTCCCATAGAAACAAAAGTCATGGATATGGATACTATTTTCCTTGGAGAGTTAGGCACTTATGCAGAGAAAAAGCCTATGCAGCATGAACACTATTTGGAATGGCTAAAAACAATTTCTTTCATGGGGAAGAGGGGTGAGGAAGTGAGGAGAAAGGGGAATGATATAGAAAGGTCTATGAATCTATGCAATCCAGCCTGTCCTTCAGTGAGACCACATACAGGCTGTTAGCAAGTTAGACACTGATTGCATGATCAAGGCAAAAAAGTGTAGTGCGTAAGTGTTGATCTCCCAGCTGACACTGAAGCAATGAATTATCTCAAGTGAATGATCATTCACAATAATTATTTTTGTCAAGTAACAATTACTGCAACATATTCTTAAGGATTTTCTTGGTTTCCAAATATCCTATTATAAATGGGATGTACAACAATAATTAAGTTTGGGAGTAGAATGTATTTAATATTTTTTGAAGTGTTCTGTGATACCCATTGTAACTTCTAGTGCACACAAACATCAGTTAGAAATTAATTAAATGAATTTACATGTGCAATCAGCACACATTTTCACACTGAACGACGAGAGAACATTGTTTTACAAGGTCATCCTACACTGGGGGGTCAACTTTGTGACACTACTGTGATTTTATAGACTTTGAGAGTTTCTAGTGACGAAATACAGCCAGCTCAGGAAAGTTCCCAGAACTCCTTGGAATTTCCATCTTTGACCACTGCAGACAGCTGCCTCCAGCACCTGAGCACCAGACACCTCTGTGTGTTCTTAGAGGGCTGGGTCCAAGAGCAGGTCCAGTACAGCAGAGCTGGCCCCCACTCCATGCTCAGCAGTAGCGCCCTCTCCTCTTCCACCACAGCCCAGTGAGGGGGAGTTAAGGGTCAGAGGAGCCCCCCTGGAAGCCCTTCTTGGGCTGGCTGATGATGGGGCAGCTGTGGGAGATTGCCAGTGGGGATGATTTGGGGAGCCCAGGGCTTGTGCGCACATTTTGTTGGCATTTAAAATTGAATTTTCAACCTGTAATTGTCTCACACACATACCAGCAGAGATTGGGGAGTTCAAAAACCAGACCAAAAATATTGTTGTTGTTGTTGTTAAATTTCATTATTTTTAGCCCATTCTCATGAATTCTAATTATTCTGACTCATGATTTGCTAACTCTTAGGGTTGGCAATACTGTCCTGCATAGTCTATGGAGAGGGAGAGGTGGGTGGTCATCTGAAAAATGGCCCAACACCTTTTTGGCTCACCTTAGCCCAGCTTGGGGCAGGAGACTCAGTGGTGGGGGGTCGGGAATCATGGGAGGAGGGCCCTGCCTGCATGATGTGGAAAGTCAACGGGCCAGAGTGGAGAAGCAGACCAGCTCTGGGACAGGAGCCACTGTGGGGTGAATATGGGATAGGATTGTTGTCCAATCCCCCACACCCCCAAACTAGGACTTTTCACCCACAGGGGCAGGATGCTACCCCCACCTCTGTATCACAACCTCTGGGGGCAGGACTCATCTCTCTGCCTAGCATAGTCCCCCACTTTAAATGGTGCCCTGTAGCCCCATCTCTCCTATGTCTTAAGTCAGAGATACTTTGCTTGTAGCTCATGTGCCTCATCCGTAGCAGCTGTTTGTACATGGTTCTTACTGACTCCACCAGTCTGATTAGTGGTCCCTAATGAAAACAGATCAGAGGTTTGGGCACCACCCCAAACCGCAAATCTGAGATAAGGAGCTGCTGGGATCTCTTTCTCTTCCTCTTTGGCAGCCAGAAGGGAGGATGGAGAAAGAGGGAGAGGATATATTGTGTTGAATGGAGCCATTCATTCCTGGCATTGTGTTGACATACTTGTGTTGTAGTGAGTTAATATGTGATGACACTGCATTGTGACATACTGCATACTGATGAAGTGTTACAAAGCAAACATGGCAACACAGCAATCAGGGCAGCATGTTGCAGTCATATTATGGCTGTTTGTATTTCTGTTCATGGGGGAAGGAAACAGCTTATTCATTCCCACAGCTGTGTTTTATCACCACTCTTTTCACACCATTTTTGCACTTCTAATTAACACAAATAGGTCCCAATCCTACTCTGGCAAGACTCCCACAGACGTAAATCAGAGTTTTCCATGATTAAGGAAGATAGGATTGGGCCCGTTGTGTTTTTAAGCTTTGTTTGCAACTTTGTATTCCCTTCTATGTGTTCATTAAGTTAAATTCTCTACTCTATCTTCTGAAACTTTGAGTTGTGAACATTTCAATATTTATGTAGGTAAGCAATCATCTAGTAAAATAAATAATTTTAAATTAAATTAATACAATACAGTGCAATAATTAATAAGTAGTGCCCAGATGCCCTAACCAAGTGTAGGGTTCCCTCATGTTAGGGGTACACTGTACACTGAACAGCTTACAGACAAAACACACAATGGGTGGGAGAAAGGAAGTGTTATTGTCCTCCTTTTACACGTGGGGAAGAGAGGCACTGAGGGATTAAAGGATTTACCCAAGGTCATCCAGGAAACCTGTGGGAAAGCCAGGAATTGAACCCACATCTCTAGAGTTCTACTTCCTCCATCACCTGGCCTCTCTCTGGAAGAGCTGGTTGAAAAAAATGATTTTTATTCCCATCAAAAATGCTATTTTGTCAAAAGCAAGGTGTTTAATAGAAATATGTTGGTTTCAACACAAATTTCATTCAGAGAGAGTGACAGACTACCCCAACCCAGAATAGTCAGTAGCCCAGCAGGTAGGTCACTCACAGGGGATGTAGGAGACCCATGTTCATGTACTGGTTGTATCTGATTTGAATCAGGGACTTCAACTTGGGCCCTTCACATCCCAGAGGAGTGCCCTGATCACCAGGCTACTGGCTATTTTGAGGTGGGTGTCTTTCTCTGACTTTTTCACAAAATGTTGTGAAAGAGTTTATTTTTGCCCCATGTTGGAATGGCAAAACATTTTGAAACCTCAATATTTTTCAGGAAACAGATTTTTTTCTCGCCAGCTCTGCCATCCATACCAGATGCTGGTGCTGATTCTGCCCCCCAAGTTACAGTAAAATAGGAAACTCTGGAGGAGAGATCTTTCCTTAGTGCAGACTCGTCACCACCTGACTCTTGGATCATGGTATGCTTTCCTTTCTGCTGTGCTTTGGGCTGCACTCCTATTACAACAGCCTAGCATCACTGCATTGTCTACGCATAATGGGCAAAGATTTTATTTTGCTATATCAAAATCGATCAACAGAAGCTTGAAACTAATTTTTCCTCACAATTTCTTTTTCTGTCTTTTATATTTCTAAGATGTTTTATCTCCTTAGTCCTGGGTCACAGGCTACAAGTTTGGAAAAAGCTCACATGAGACTCAGAGATGATGAAAAAAGCCAAATAATAAAAGAACATTTAAGGCCACTACTATGGGTTCTACCTCCATGGGTTCTGTAATATATCAACCCAGGCACCAGTTATAAAACGTTCCTGAACTACCGCTGCGGCTAGCCAGGGTAAAGTCCAGCAAAGGTACAACACACGGAATCAGTGCCAAATCTAGGCTTAAAAAAACAGGGATACCAGTGAACACTTTCAAGATACCACTTTCACTACATCCTTTTCCTTCACAGAAGCTCATTAATACCATGGTGACTTAGACCTTAGTCCATCCCGTGCTTTGCTGCACATTGGGCTACCCACATTTGCCATCATTGCCTGTCAACTGCCCTTCTCTCTAAATCTTCCCATTTCATGTTGAGGTGCTTGATGTTGTTCAGAACTGATAGTTTCCATGTTATTTGCGGCCTTTCTTCTTGTGTTTTCTGGCTTCCATTCAAGGGCGGTATTTGGTAAGCATTCTTTTTCCGTTCTCAGCACATGTCCCAGCCACTGATGTCTTCCTTTGTTGATAATTTGTGAGAGGGTATCTTGTCCAGTAATTTTTCTGACTTCTTCATTCATCTTCCTATCTCTATATGTTATTCCCAATATTCCCATTGTGCAGCATTATGCAATGTGATTAGGGAAAAAAATCTATTTCCCAACTGTTGAGAATCTGGCAGCTACTTAGGGGTGGAACAGGAAAGGGAAGTTTGAGTAATGGAACTGTTTCAGCATGGAGTCTGTTGTGGTGTAGATTCAGGGCCAGTGTTTTTGTTCTTCTCCCTGTCAATCTGTGCAGATATGCACAACTGTGCATATGCCTCTTATGCAGAACCCTATATGGGATACTTTAAATAGGGGGAGTAGACAGAATTGAGAAGGGAGGATTTGGTAATGGTAAAGTCCACAGTGTCACACTTATTTTCTCCTAATTGTTTTCCTTTTGTCTTTGCTTCCTCTCTAGTTTGTTTTTCTTACAATCCTACCTTCCCTTTTTCACTTATCCTTTTACTTTAATTATGCTATCCCTAGGGCCACAAATTTTATTTTAAATTTACAGAGTTTGTAGGAACATAAGTTGCTGCTGCACGATATCATTCATGACCATAAGTGTTTCCATAGTAGGACAAGAAAGCAACCAAGAACATGGTCCTTTGAGACACATGAGCAGCACAGAAGACTGGAAAGCAATTAGATTTGACTAAAATGAGAATTTTCCTCGCATGGGAGGAGTTCTCAGTAGGCATGAAACCAGCATAGCTGTCTGCTGCACCATGCCCCTGTACTTGTTTCCAGCATAGGAACTGGAGCACACTGCACTTCAGCTATATTGAGTTGGTGTATGTTTCCTTAGGCACCATAGCCAGCTGGCATAAATTAGAGCAGCCCCCATGCTGTTCAAACCTACACCAGAGTTCACTGTAGCCTGGATCTGCCCTGACAATCAGGGAGCCGTGACTAAAACAATTACTTCAATGGGGCTTACAACCCACGGCAGAATCTGAGCATTAGTGAAGTGATTTTTTTAAAGAAAAAAATTACTACATAAAATACATAAAAGAGTAAAATAAAATTAACTATAATAATCAAGCTTGCTCACCAGGTGGGTTTTCTCAGGCTGTAATTAGAAAGCCTACAATCTTATGCAAAATGTTCACGTACCTTTTTAATTACCACGGCACATTATTCTAATGTTGTAAGTCATTAAGCTACCCTCTCTTACTTAACAGTCAATGCAGGAAGTGAAAATAAATAAATAAATAAAATATTGCAAACAGATCTGAAGCATTCCAGAATATTTTCTCATTAGCACATTTATCTTCCATGGTGTTTGCAGGTTCATCCTCAGCATTAAAATTGAAGAATTCCTACTAAGCTCTAAAGGAAGAGAGGCCAAATTAAACTTCTTAAAACTCTGATTGATATCTAGGAAAACACTGTGAATGCATTTATAAAATACCTGCTTCAAGTAAAAACTTAGCAGTCAGAAGGCATTAAATAAAAATATATTTTGTTACATGGAAAATTTCACAAAATGAGCTTAATCTCTATGGAAGGTGGTTTCTGTTATAAATGGATGAGCGGCAAGATGACAACATTAAATATTGACATTAAAATATTATTATTATTTTTGCACTTTTTACAAATGAAAAACAAGGAACTTGCACCGTACTAAAAAATTATAGTCTCTATTCATAAACTCCCAAGCCACATGGTGGGCAGCTTTCTCAACCATTCACTTCAGAGATACAGACCTTTCTGTTAAAGTAACACAGAATGATATTTTGTGGCAGCAGCAATTTAACTTTCCTTTGCAAAGGAAAACCTTTATAAATACATGCAAAATAGGCGAATAGAGATTTATTAAGTCACTGTGAAAAATATACTACCTTAAGCAAAAACCCCACATGCTCATTCTGACAATGGTATGATGACATTTTATCTGCCCATCAAAACCATTGGCACCTCCTCCAGGCAGATAACTGAGTAGAATTTTGGAAGGTTGGTCTAGTATGAAATCACCTCTGTAAGAAGCTGATTTAATGTGATAATTACACTTTTAGCTATAGCTTTACAATGCATGAAGCATTAACCAAAGACAACTCATAATTGACGTAGTGAAAGTGAGGTGCCCAACTGTAATTGAAAATGATGTTTTATAATGCAACATTCTGATTATCACATAGTCTTCAATGTGGGCTAACATCAAATGGTCTTGTAACATGACAAGATAATTCTGATAACAGTAAATGAAATGAATTGACATCATGGCTACATTTTAGAGAGGTGTGTACCAAACTCCCCAGGAATGATAGGATTTAGATAGCTGAAAAGTAGTAGTACCTATACCATCAAAGCCCGTTTTAGATGTTCTTTTCCCATTGCTGTTCTACTCATTTCTTTGTTTACAGGCCAAAAGGTTCAGAAAATACAATTCTGTATTATTTGGAATCTGTATTTATTAACAATGGTATTAATTACAGCATTCATGTGTAATGCAGTAATTAGTGCATTAAGACTCTTTACTTTGCATTGGAATCAATTAAGTATATTGAGGGCATATCTAGCAAGGTGCTGAGTGTCCCAAGGCCCCTTTTAGCAAAATATTAACTTCAATTGGCCTTAACCACATGCTTAATTGCTTTGTTGAATGAGGATCACAGTTTCTACAGACGATAATGAATTTTCCAAAATTCCAGCATTTTCCAAAACTGGGACCAAAGGAGATCAAGTTCAACAAAATATGAACCAGTGAACAGAGTATGGCCAAGGAGAAATCAGGTTTAAAGATATTGCTATGAGAAAAGGGGTGCACTGCTCTCAGCTCTCTGAATTTTATTGCATTTGCTACAGGGCTGTTCTGTATTCTGAAATGAGGAACAGGAGAACAATTTGAAAAACATTCCGGTACAGTATCAGGATTTGTTCTTCCAATTAAAGATACAGGATGTGTTAAACTGATACTCTCCCCAGTGTCACTAGTGTATATCTCTTGAAAGCCACCTCAGTAGTTACCTATTTAAAAAAAAAAAAGAAAGGCTTGATATATATTAAGCAGCAACAATAACTGAGCCTTCCACCAATGTTTGGGCTTGCATATTGTGGGCACCCCTGGAAACACAGTTTCAATACCTGCAATAACTGCATTTAGGATAGCAGATTTTGCAGCATGACAATAACTGCAGAACAGCAAATGTTACATTTGTAAATGATGCCCACGGTAAGAAAAAGCCTGGCTGCCACTGTTCCCTCTAAGCTGTGGACGTGTACACAGATCCTAACCTGCACACGTGGCGAAACACCGCACGCACAAAAATTTGCACAGAAGCACAATTTGCACAGAAGAAATTTTTTGCACACACAGCCTGTCAAAAATTCGAGGGAACAATGCGGCAGCACAGGTTCTGTATAGAATACAAATTACCAAAGGCTAGATTTTGTACTCCTTATTCAGAGTAACAGGGTCTTCTCCTCTCAACAAGGCAAAAGAGAACATGGCAGGAGAGAACAGGCCATAGACATGAAGGGAGAGGTCTGCATGTCCATGGCATTCTCCTCCGTAGCTCCCCAACAGGGAAGAAATCCTCTAGGACAGGGGCGGGCAAACTTTTTGGCCCAAGGGCCACATCAGGGTTGCAAAACTATATGGAGGGCCGGGTAGGGAAGGCTGTGACTCCCCAAACAGCCTGGCCCCCTCCCCCTACCTGCCCCCTGACTGCCCCTCTCAGAATCCCTGACTCATCCAACACCCCCGCTCCTTGTCCCCTGACCACCCCCTCCTGGGCCCCTCCACCCCTAACTTCCCCCCGGGATCCCACCCCCTATCCAATCCCCCTTCTCCCTGTCGCCTGACTGAACCAACCCCTATCCACACCCCCGACAGGCCTGCTGGGACTCCCAAGCCTAACAAACCTCCCCTATTCTTCATCCCCTGACTGCCCCTGCAAAACCTCCGTCCCATCCAACCGCCCCTGCTCCCTGTCCCCTGACTGCCCCCCCCCGAACCCTGAACCCCCACTGCTCCCTGACTGCCCCCCAGAACCCCTGACCCATCCAACCACCCCCTGCTCCCTGCCCCTGACTGCCGCCCCGGGACCCCCCACTCCCCGCCCCCTTACCATGCCGGAGCCAGCCAAGCCGCTGGGCTACCTGGCAAGAGCAGCGGGACAGAGCGCTGGCGGCATGACGTGCTCAGCCTGCGGGGGAGGGGGAACAGCAGGGGAGGGGCCGGGGGCTAGCCTCCCTGGCCAGGAGCTCAGGGCCGGGCGGGACGGTCCCACAGGCCAGATGTGGCCTGCGGGCCGTAGTTTGCCCACCTCTGCTCTAGGAGTTCTGTGGATGGGCCTGGGAAAATACAAGGGTTTAGAGGAAGGCATGGATAAGGATAAGGCACAGTGGTAGGAAGGATAGAGACTAAGACAAAACACAAGACTGAGACTCAAGAAATCTGGATTAAATTCCCAGCTTAGCCGCAAACTTCCTGAGCAAGTCATTTACTGTATCCTGTGCCTCGGCTCCACAGATGGGGATAGCACTGCCTACCTCACAGGGGTGTTGTGAAGATAAAAATCAGTTAATTATTGTGAGATCCACATCAGCATCTAGATAGAAAGCTAATAATAGCACTGGTTTTAAAGGACTCATCCTGTCAAAAGAGTGAGAGGGCACTCAATTGGGAGGACCCATGGTGAAAAAACTCTGGATCCAACAAGCTCTCCCCAGTGGTCCTCAAGTTTTACCAGTGGTGCACCCAATGCTTCCATCTCTGGAAAATTATAAACTTATCCCGAAAGGAGGTGTCATCTAACTCCTTTGAGCCCAAGGTTTATCCACTTGTTTGCTTATCCAAGAAAGTCAAAGGAAGTTTCGCATAAAAAAATACTTTTGGAGAATTTAACCCGAACATAACTAATTTTCATCTATTCCCTAAAGTGACTCAGTGTGTCACTGGATTCCATTGCAGGTTAAAAATAGTTTACCACACCAGACCTTCTATAACTGGGAATCAATAGGCAGAAGGGCTTCCAAAAGGCAAGGAAGAGATTGTTTTACAGCAAGCTGTGGTAGTTTAAAGTAATAATATAAGCCACCTGGAGATGCTTTAGGACCAAAGGAACACATGGTGAGTCAATTGAAAATGATTCCTCCTGGACTGTTAAGAGAGTCAGGAATACAAGGATACCTTAAATGGGAATCCTCACCATGTAAGCTCTGTGCTGCCTGGGAGTGAATGGAGACAGCGTATATCAGCTGACCTGAATTCTGCCCAATATAGGGTTATCCTCTTCTTGCTCCTAAGCCTGCCTTACCCCTCTCCTCTCTCCTTTGCAGATCCCAACTCCATGGACAACCTTCTGTAGGATTTTAGGAAGGGGAGATAGTGCCCTGAAGTTAACTGGTTATTACCCATCTATGTAGAAGTGCGAGATATATGGCTGGGGAGACTATTACTTGAGAACATGATCTGGCCCAAGGTCCTGTGATGTGTCAAAAGTTTAACACTCTTGTATTATTTTATAAAGTAAGATCGATACAAAATGCAAAGCAGTTTCCCAACAAATAGTTAAAACAATCAAACAATTCTCACTCAGAAGCAAGCTGGCGGGATCCCAGGAGATGAACATATAGACAAGCCCTCAGAGTGCTTTCTACAAGGTTCTGAACTCCCTCAGCTCCCATTAACACCAGTGGGTGTTGCGAATGCTCAGCAACTTGCTGGATGGGAGCCATATTTGGCAGTCATGAGATGTGATAGGCTATTGTCTCTCACACAGAGGGCCCATTTGAAATAATATGAGGATTATTCACAGCAGTTAATTTCAAGCAGTTTTCCTTCATATTCCATGGTAATCAAGATAGACAGGCCACACGCAGAAACTATAACATAATGTAAATAAAGATTACTGGATCATTTTCTGGTTGTCTGTCCAAGTCCACTCCTTTATCTTCTTAAAGAGAAATTAACTGACATCTTGAATCCTTGGAAATCGCGACAATACTAAAGCATTATTTTATATGCCATTTATTCTTGATGTGACAATCTATATTAGCAATACATTATTTCACATTGCAAAGTTATTAATGTAACCAATGACAATGGAAATGTGCAGATTTAGGAATTCCTTATGTTGATTGTTGGTCTTCCAAAATCTCAGCTTTTCTTTTATAGTGACGAGGCTGCTAGCCCTTCTGCTTGTGAAGATAACCTTTGCAAAGTAAAACAATTGTCTGTCATCTTGCCTAGCCTGCAACCTAGCAGGTTGACACAATAGCACCAAGGGAAAAAAGTATGAACTTCCTCATTCATCTGATTGTGGTGTTAATGCTGAAGTTTCAGTTGTTAAATTTTTAATCTCAAAATGTAAATGTCAATGATGTCAACCACTTCACAGTTAATGATGGAGCAGACACACCGACTGAATGCACTTTTCTAAGGGCACATGAAAAGTACCTGGCACAAACTGACATTCCATTTATTTGAAGGGATGTTCTACAGAAAAACTGTTGCCTGCACACAGGCACTTTCAAAGCAGCCACAGCTAGGACACTTAAACAACAAAGTGGGACAGCTAGGTTGACTTTTCATTTAAATTCAGAGACAATGTGAAAAAAATATCACCAAAAATCCCCTCTAAAAGTGATCACATCTTGCCATTTTTAATCTTTTATAGAAGTTTAATGGATGCAGTATGCTACTAACATGGAAAAATGCGCAAACTAGATGAACTCTCTGACAACTTTCAGAGTAGCAGCCTTGTTAGTCTGTATCCGCAAAAAGAAAAGGAGGACTTGTGGCACCTTAGAGACTAACCAATTTATTTGAGCATAAGCTTTCGTGAGCTGAAGTGAGCTCTAGCTCACGAAAGATTATGCTCAAATAAATTTGTTAGTCTCTAAGGTGCCACAAGTACTCCTTTTCTTTTTCTGACAACTGAAATTTGCTTGTTTTTATACAGAAAAAGGAGAGGTCTAGAAAGACTGTTCATCTCCTCTATAAAATTTTGAAAGTTATCTCCATAAAATTATGTCCTTTTTCAATCATCATTTGAAGCTAGTTTAACCAAAGAGATCAACTCTCACTAATGAAACAATCATGCAAAAGAGCAACTTTAAAGTTTACACCTTCTACCAAAGTTTCTTAAAACACTTCAAAGTGCAGTTAGATTTAACCAGTGAATTTTATACACACATTATCAAACTTGAAAATATGTATGCAGTGTTGTTGTAGCCGTCTTGGTCCCAGGATATTAGAGAGACAAGGTGGGTGAGATAATATCTTTTATTGGAACAAATTCTGTCGCTGAGAGAAACAAACTTTTAAGCTACACAGAGCTCCGAAGAAGCTCAAAAACGTGTCTCTCACCAACAGAAGTTGGTGCATTAAAAAAATATAACCTCACCCACCTTTAAAATATGTCTCTTTCCCCCCTATTTTTATGAAGCTGAAATTGTTGACAGAATGGAAAGAGGAGGGTTATTCAAGGAGAGACAAGAACAGGAGTAGGGCAGAGCTGTGTAGTGTCACAATGGCTTTCACAAGACTCTTGAACTTGATGTGGTGGAGAAGAGATTCACAGAAAAGATGCGGTCAGAATGAGGAAGAGAAGATACGATCTTTTCTGGTGGTTTTGTATGGACTGTTGGGAGGAGGGCACAGCAATGCATGTGTTGGGCATATCAGTAAGGAGGAAGCTGCACTGACAAAGATGGGAGAGATAATGAGAATCTGGATGAGAGATTTAGGTCTTCAGAGAGAGAGAGTTGAACGTTAGAAATGTTGTTTAGAATTATTTGAATAACTTCTTTTTTGTGTTCCTATTGAATAAGAAAAATGAACCATTTAATTACTAATCATTGCCCATATGTAGATTTGGTGTAACTGGCCATCGTGGTTTGTTTTAGACTTTGAGAAATGAACATGCAGTACGAAATTCATGAAGATTCAGACTCCCAAGCCTGCACTCAGCATATATTATTTAGCCTGCTGAAACCGTTTTTATCCTGGCCCACAAGTATAGACTGTCAAGTCAGGCATCAGAGTAGCAGCCGTGTTAGTTTGTACCCGCAAACAGAAAAGGAGGACTTGTGGTACCTTAGAGACTAACCAATTTATTAGAGCACAAGCTTTCGTGAGCTACAGCTCACTTCATCGGACGCATTCAGTGGAAAAAGTCAGGTACTTGCTCACCTGAACTAAGTAGCATTCGTTCTTTGATATGTTTATTTTGTGCATAGATTTATTTTTAAAACACCCTCTTTATATTACTTATGTTACGGAGATGCATTAGTGGTCGCTACTGGAAGCGCTGAGCAAGTACATAAATAGAAAAAGGCTACCTGGGAGGCACAAGAAACTGGTGAATAGGCAATGTTATTCATATTGATAACAAAGACAATGCAATCCATATGAGAATTTTATTTATGTGTTAAAACATCTATATATTCCATGAAATCTCTACACATATTCCCTTAACACCCACTATCAGTCAAATCTTGACCCCACGGAAGTCAATCACAAAATTCCCATTGATTTCAATGGGACCACGATTTCACCCACTGAATTTAAATGTTGAGCTGTTTCAAAATAATGTTGTTATAAAAATTAAATAAGTTCCTTTTATGTTTTATATTCTATATAGTATTTCTTGGATTATTCCAACTGAAATAAACCACTGAGTTTGTTCTAAGAGAGGTAATCTTGATCCCCCCTCCCCCCCAACAAATGTTTACATATGGTTCATGCAGAGACAGCTTGTTGCTAGAAGAGCTGCTGTAGATAAGGAAAGCAATAATTAGTGCAAGAATCTTCACATGGGGGTGCATATTGAAAAGAGATTTCAAACCTTATTAATTTTTGGAATAGAGAATAATGGAGGAAAATATAAAACAATAAAAATACTATGGAAAGAAAACATATAAGAATTAGATGATTAAGCTTTTACCTTTTCTTTGTAACTTCTACTCTTACTTGCAGTGTAATGGTTTAAATTGAAGTCAACTAAAATATTTAATTAGCTTTTGCAGAGACAAAAGATTCATTAGTAGATTCTTTTAGATTTCCTTTGTCAACTCTCTTTATAAAGTTTTGGGAAATGTATGCTATAATTTTCCCTACTTCACAGAGTGTGTGTATATTTTTTAAGTAATAACTCACAAGCTGTATACATATAAATACAGATTAACTCAGGTGCAGTGAATGTCTGAGTTCTTTAAACTAGCCTAGAAATGAAAGATACTATAATTACTACCCATATATTGCACCATAAAAATTATGCAGTACTTCTGTTTAAATAGCTGGTATATTTACACCTCTTGCATTCTTTTCTCCCTGGGGTGCAGAGGTCTCTGGACCAATGCTACTCAAAGTGGTGGTCCGCGGACCGGTGCTGTGTCCACGAGCCATCGGCTGCCGGTCTGCGCGCACATTGGAAAAAAAAATTGCCAGTCCCCCACATCCGATAGCTTGAGAAGCACTGCTCTGGACTACCTTCCAAAATGGAAACAATAGTAGCCACAGTGCTTAATTTGTAATGAAAGAGGTGCCAGGGCTTAGCCCCAGCAAGCTCTGGCACAAATTAAGCACAGGCTGGTCGGCCAGAGAATAGCGGCTGATGGCCAGGAGCCCAGAGAGCCGGGGCTAAGAACTGCCAAGCCTAGATGCACCGAGGCTCATGCCAGCAAGGCCTGGCAAAAATTAAGCATTGACTACCCAGCAATATAAAAATAAAATATTAAGAATGCCATTGTCTCTGGCCCCATTATAAGTCATAAGCAGTGTTCCCTCTAATTTTTTCCATGTGTGTGGAATGAATTTTGTTATGTGCACCATATCAAGGTAATGTGTGGACGTGGGTCACCAGCAGAAACCAAAAACCTAGATATAATATATATTTTTAAAAAGTTACCATAGGGATAATTACTCTAGCCAGGACAGGTTAGGCATTTTAGATCTCACTACCCAGTGATTAAATTTAAGCATAATAGAGAAATAAAAATTATGAAATGCACAGATCAGTCAAAAAAACCAAAATAATACCCTTTGAAAGTAGTATCAAGAAATAACACCACCACCACAAGTATGTGTTGGGAGGTGAGTGTGAAAGACAGAGTGTGTGTGTATGTGTGAGCCAGAGACACACAGACATGGTCTACACTGGGAGGGGAGGGGAATCGATCTAAGTTATGCAACTTTAGCTACGTGAGATCCCTGGTTGAAAGGTGCTATGCAAGTATCATCATGATACCATTGTTAGGAATAGGACTGCTTGCTGTACTTACTTTCAGTACACACACACGGGGGTTAAAACTTTGTCTGAATATCACTGGGTTCACATTCTGTTTAGGGGATGGAAATCATAGAATATCAGGGTTGGAAGGGACCTCAGGAGGTCATCCAGTCCACCCCCCTGCTCAAAGCAGGACTGATCCCCAATTTTTACCCCAGATCCCTAAATGGCCCCCTCAAGGATTGAACTCACAACCCTGGGTTTAGCAGGCCAATGCTCAAACCACTGAGCTATCCCTCCCCCCAAAATGAAGGAACAGAGAAAAATCCAGTATGTGTATGTGTCGGGGGGGGGGGGGGGAGGGGGCAGGTGAGGAGAAGAGTAGAAAATGGAACAAAGCTTGAAGAGGGACAAATAAATATAAAGAGTCCGTAAAACAAGTAGCTGAGAAGGCAAGAGAAAAATTCAATTAAAAATGTTGTTCATTTACTTTATTAGGGCACTGGATTAATGTCAGCCTAGCTTTTGAGGCATTTTCTTCTTCCTACTACTGTACCTAACACAGAACACAGACTGAGCAAAGATATCTGAAGCGTTTTTGTAAAACCAAACCTCTCTTGGCAAAAATCCACAGCTATAAATTAAAAGGAAGAAATGCTTCACAAACCAACCAGATTTGTGAACACTGTGAGCCCCCAAAATAATTTGAAAGGTAAATTAAAAATCTGTCAAACTCCACAAAGTTCTTTTCCTCAAAATGTGATGTTGATCTTTAATAGAGAGTACTATGCACGCATACAGAAATATAAACCCACCCCATTATACTCACAGCCTTGCAGTAAGAAGCAGGATTAGTCACAGTTAATTACAAGATTAAAGTAGTGCCACCTACACCATTTGGATCCAGTTCCTCAGCTAGTGTAAATATGTAAAGTCAAGGTTTTCAAAAGCAGGTAGTTATTTCAGGTGATTCAATTTTGGGGTGCCCAACTCAAGACATCTCCAGGGGTCTGATTTTTAGGAAGTGCTGAGCACTCCTTGCATGGAGCAGAAGATGAGAACCCCAAAATTGAAGTGCCCCAAATCACTAGTTGCTTTTTAAAAAATCTTGGCTTATCCCTCTATGGTTTCTTAAAGTATCACCACCACTGAGTTTAACAAGTAAGAACCAGCAAGTTAAACTTTGCTAGAAAAGGGAGTCCGATGTGTGTTGGTGACACGTCATGCCATTTTTCCACTGCTCAGGTGTATTCTCATCTACTTTTTCAGAAACACCATACCATTCATATTACAAACGTGTCTAACCTTTTCACTGAACTTAACTCTATGTTAGACATGGCACTAAACTGTTTCCAAGTCACTGGATATGTTTACGCTGCAATTAAACACCCGCAGCTGGTCTGTGTCAGCTGACTCAGGCTAAGGGGCTCTTTACATTGTGATGTAGGTGTTCAGGCTTGGGCTGGAGCCTGGGATCTGGGCCCCGGGAGGTGGGAGAGTCCCAGAGCCCGAGCTCCAGCCTGAGCCTGAACGTCTACATCACAATTAAACAGACCCACAGCCCGAGCCTCACGAGCCCAAGTTAGCGGACAAGGGCCAGCCATGGGTGTTTAATTGCAGTGCAGACATACTTAGTGATGAATTGGGAGAAAATGATCTTGAATACTTATGAATCAAGGTCATAACAGATAAAACACAAGATGAGGTATTAGTTGGTGTCTGGTATAGACTACCAGATCACACCGGGGAACAAGATAACCAGCTCCACATACCTGTCTAGATTGGGTAGGGGGAAAAAAAGCTGTGTGACTATGGGGGACTTCAATTTAAGTGACATATGCTGGAGGTCTCATGCTGTCAGTACTAAAACATCATTGAAATTTCTAAATATTATAGATGACAATTTCCTACCTCAAGTGTTGCATCCAACAAAGGAGAATTTTATATTAGACCTCATCTTGATAGATAGAAGAACTGACCACAACTAATGGTAATTTAGGTACAACTGATCATAACCTGATCACATATATGATGTGCAAACAGAATGAAGTCCAGACCAGTGATATATAAGTGGTGCTTTAAAAGGGCCAATTTCACAAAGCTGAAGACACATTATGAGCCAAATCAATCGAGATGAAGAATTTAAATCAGAAAAAATGTGAATGATCATTGGGAATAATTTAAGAACACTTTACTAGATGCCCCGAAATACACAATCCCACAACTGAGGAAGAAAGTTGTATTGGCTAAAAATCAAGCTGATTTAGAGGGGAAGTGAAGACAGCTATAAAAATAATATATAACAAATGAAAGAAAGGGGAAGTTGATTGTAATATGTATAAACCAGAACGCTAGAAAACTGATAAAGGAAGCCAAGGAACACAATATGAAATCTATGGCCAGCAGTGTTAAGGACAACAAAGAGTTTTTAAAGTATATTAGGAACAAAAAGAATCCTGACAATGATATTGGTCCATTAGTAGATGGAAATGATAGCATTATCAATAATAATGCAGAAGAAGCAATAGAGTTCAATAAATATTTCTGTTCTGCATCTGAAAAAGAAATATGATGTAATCATATCATACAATAATACTCTTCCCATTGCACTAATATCTCAGGAGGATGTAAAACAGCAGCTACACAATTAGACAATTTTAAACTAGACAATCTGGATAACTTGCATCCAAGAGTTGTAAAAGAACTGGCTGAGGAACTCGATGGACATTAATGTTGATTTTAAACATGGAGCACTGGGGAAGTTCCAGAAGACTGGAAGAAAGTTAATGTCATTTCAATATTTAAAAAGCATTAACAGTATGATCTGGGTAATTACAGGCCTGTCAGTCTGACATTGATCCTGGGAAGGGTCAGGCAGATATGGGACTTGATTAATAGAGAATTAAAGGAAGGTAATGTAATTAGCACAAAACAACCTGGATATATGGAAAATAGATCCTGTCAATCTAACTTGATGAGGTTACAAAATTGGTTAATAAAGGTAACAGTATTGAGATAAGTTACTTAGACTTCTGTAAGGCATTTGACTTGGCACAGCATGACATTTATATTAAAAACTAGAAAGATATAAAACGAACATGACACACATTAAATGGATTAAAATCTGGATAAGTAATAGGTCTCAGAATATAACTGTAAACAAATAATTGAACGGGTGTGTTTCTCATGGGGTCCCAAAGGGATTGGTTCTTGACCCTATGCTATTTAATAGTTTTTATCAATGACCTGAAAGAAAACATAAAATCATCACTGGTAAAGTTTGCAGATGACACAAAACTTGGGGGAGTTGTAAATAACTAAGAGGACAGGTTACTGATTCAGATCGATCTGGATCATTTGCTAAACTAGGCGCAAGTAAATGGTATGTATTTTTATATGGCTAAATGTAAATGTGTTCATCTAGGAACAAAGAATGTAGGCCACACTAGCATGATGGGGGACTCTATCCTGGGAAGCAGTGACTCTGAGAAGATTTGGGGATCGTGGTGGATAATCAGCTGAACATTAGCTCCCAGTGTGATGCCATGGCCAAAAGGGCTAATGCAATCTTTGGATGCATAAGCACAGGAACTTTGAGTAGGAATACAGATTTAGTATTTAGTACTGGTGTGATTACTGCTGGAATACTGTGTCCAGTTCTGGTGTCTACATTTCAAGAAGCATATTGATAAATTGGAGAGGGTTGACAGAAGAGCCACAAGGATTATTAAAGGATTACAAAACATGCCTGTGATGGGCACTCACACCTAGCAGCTGAGTGTGCAATCTTTTTTCCATATTCCTGGTGCCCCTTGTAGATTGTTGACTCACTAAGCAGGTCTTCAGTGCCTCAGCCCTTCAGCCAAGTCTCACAGTCAAAATAGATGAACCCCTTCTGGGGTAGCAAAAGTCCAACCCCCCCCGCCCCCATATCTGCTTTCACCAGGGTCTTTAGCCCCACCCTTTAAATCCTGTCCTTTACTCAAGCTTCTAAGCAAGCCTTATCCTCTTCTTGGGATTTAGACCACTTTGCTAGTGGCCAGTGAGGGAACCTGGGCCTGCCCACCACTCCATGTTCCAAACCTGGACCCAATAAACCCAATTTACCATGGTGATGTAATTATGATATGTTTTGTACAAAGTATGCCCTGTGAGGTATCATTCTAAAAGTCTTGATGTGCTAAACGTTAATATCTTGTTGGATTGTGTGTGCTACCATTGTATGTGAAGGTATGAAATCTTACTATGTGTGTGTTACTAAAATATGATGCGAGACTGGAAACACCCAAACCAGCCTTTCAGGTACAACAATGGCGTAGCCAGACCGTGTTAATTGCTGTCAACACCACCCATCAAGGGAAGAATCCACTAACATAGGAACTTTGTATAAGGAAGCCTCCTCTGAGGGAGTACGGACATAATGGAGACTGTTTGACCAATGGGGGCGGACCCCCCACATCACGTGCATAGACTTTCCAGCAAGCTGGAAGAAACTATAAAAGATGGGGAAGGACATCATGACATGTCTTCACTCCCCCACAACTCAACACCTGAAAGAACCTCTGGAAGACAAAGGACTTTGAATGGTGGAGGAGAACCCAGAAGAAGCCTGTGCCTCAAGAATTTGTAAGCCTGCATGTATCATCAATCAGGTTGTTGATTCAAATCCTAGGTAACCTGCTTTGGTCTGTTTGTTATAACTTACGATCACTTCAAATCTATCTTTCCGTAGTTAATAAACCTGTATTAGGTTTTATCTTAACCAGTGTGTTTTTGAGTGAAGTGTTAGGGAACCTTAGCTCTGCTAACAAAGGCTAGTGTGTATCTTCCCCACACTGACGGTGGAGCGGAGTAATTAATGAGCCCATCTAGTGGCAGTGAGACCACTTAGAGGTTAATGAATCTGCTCTACAGCCTTACCTAACAGCTATATGGCTTTTAGCTCATGCAGTAGAGGGTCATGCATTTAGCTCCAGAAATACCAGGTTTCATCCTACCTGCTGACGACCAGGGTCTGTCGGTGTTACAAATGCATCCTTAGGGGATGTCTCCACTCAAACCATGTGCTCCTCTGCACCCCAGCCTTTAGTTTAAAAAACATTATATGCCAGCAATCTGGTTTTTTGGTTTAGGTGGATCCAATCCTTCCTATATAGGCTCCTATTTTCCAAAAAGGTTCCTCAGTTTCTAATAAACCTAAATCCCTCCTTCTTACACCATTGTCTCTTCCACAGATAGCGACCTTGCAGTTCTGCCTGTCTTCCTGGCCCTGTGCGTGGCAGAGGAAGCATTTCATAGAATGCTACCATGGAGGTCCTGGACTTTAATCTCTTACCTAGAAGCCCAAATTTGGCCTTCAGAACCTCTCTCCTACCTTTCCCTATGTCACTGGTACCTACATTGCTACCACAACCACTAGCTCCTCCCCAGCACTGCATATAAGTCTGTCTAGATGTCTCAAGAGGTCTGCCACTTTCACATCCTGCTGGCAATACACCATGCAGTTCTCCCGGTCATCACAAACTCAACTATTTCTAAGAATCAAATCCCCCATTAATATTATCAGGCTCTTCCTAGTAACGGGGGTTCCCTCACCTAGAGGGATAGCCTCAGTGCAAGAGGGTACCATGACATCATCTGAAAGGAGGGTCCAAACTATGGGATTGTTTATAGCCACTCCAGCCTTATGGCCTCCTACCCTAAGATACTTTAATCTTCCTTAACAGTAAACAACCTATAAGATTGTGGGTGGGAAAGCTTTACCGTGTCTCTGAAAGTCTCCTCTATGTACTGTTTTGTCTCCCTTTGCTTCTCTACTTCAGCCATTCTGGCCTCAAAACTCTTTACAGTGTTTCTGAAGGCCAAGAGCTGCTTGCATTACATGCACACATATGCCTCCTGCCCATGAGACAGGTAATCATGTACTCTGCATTCAGAGCAATAACCTGGATAGCCTCCAGTTGTCCGCAGAACTTTTGGCTGCATCATTTTCACTCTTGCAAGGGGTATTTTTGGGCATGGTTTTGGCCTAAGTTTAGAGTATGTTTGCTAAGTGATGCCTCTCACACTCCTTTTCTAAACTCCCTCAAAAAATTCCCATTTGTTGCTCTTGCCACTTAGGAGCTACCGTTTTAAACCCCTGTTCTCCCTGAGTTAGTGCCCCCCCCCCACCTTCAAGGAATGCTTAAAGGGTGAGGGATCAAAAGATTGGAGACTAGAGCCTTGTTAGTAAGCTTTCAGCCTAGCGTAAAAGGCCCACTTGGCTCAGCACACAGCTTCCATAACAGACTACACTGTATTCTTTAATCAGTCAGAAAACAAGCAAGCACACAACAAACAAAACAAACTAGCAGACAAACTCACCTCAAGAGACATGTAGTCTTTCATCCTTCATTTGGAGAACTTCCTCGCAAAACTCCTGTTTGCTACTCCTGTTAGCTAGCTGCATTTTCATTAAGGAGACTGAATATTGAAGAGCTGAAGGTGTCACCTAAGCCAACCCCAAAGCCATGGAGCCAGGTAAAAGGTGACAGCAACCAACTGTGAATCGAAACAAGCCTGAAGCAGGTGTGTCTTCCTATAATCTAATGGAAGTAGGAAGGAGAAGAGTATAAAAATTCTGAAGTGAGCCCCCCTCCCCACACTCATCCTTTGCTACCCTGGAAATGCTTCACAACTCATCCTGTCCATCTCAAGAAGCAAACTATTACAAACAGCTAAGAAGGACAGAGAAGACTCAAGAAGAAACCAGTCCAAGGAAATCCTCCCAAAAACGTCAACATGGACTGGTGAAAGAAAGTTAACTAAGACATTGCCAACGGATTAGATTTAAAAACTCTTGTCATGATTTTATTGGAATGTTGAAATGCTATTGTAATTTAAAATATTAACAGTATCTCTTGTTAATCACCAAATTGCGAGACCACGTATTCCTGAGAAGATACCATTGGTAAACAAGTAAAGGGTGGGATTTAATTTGCTTTGAGATTCCTAATACTTGTAATACGCCTGTTTTAAGACAGCTCCTTAAATGACTTCTTCCAAGTAACTGATTTAAATATTTTCTTCAATTTCATGGGATTAAGATTGCCTATTTTGCCCAATTATTAATAAACCAGCATGATCCACTTTTTCTTCAACAAAATTATTTTGACCATTTATAAACCTTAGCCTCAATTTATTGAGAGAAAAGTGCCCCTCCAAAAATGGGTCCACTCTCAAAGTGTAATCTCTGCTAAAGTTCTCCACAGAGAGGCATACAGAAGAGTCAGTAATGGAAGTAACCAATTTATCATTTATGTTCTGTCATTTGTGCTGTTTTGTTTAAAATTCACAGATTCCAAGGCCAGAAGGAACCATTGTGATCATCTAATCTGACCTCCTGTATAACACAGGCCATAGAATTTCCAATAATAATTCCTAATGTTTTCTTCTGCTTTCTTTAATAAGAAAATAGCCATGCGTAATAATCGTAATTACTTTGCTTGGCCTCAATCCTGGTATCCCCTAAGGTATGTAAGAGAACCTCTGTGACTAAAATAGTGGGAGTCACACACCTGAGTCGCAGGAAGAGAAACTATTAGAACAAGAAGGTCTAACATTTCTTATTTATCTGCAGTAAATATTTTTAGTAATTTTTAAAATAAAATTACTTGGCCTCCAACAACTTAAAATTATTCCTTCCTACCCCACAAACTTCAATTGAGGTCGCTTTGTAAATCCGACCTCCCCTCCATCAGGCTGGACTGTGCCAGTGGAGCCACTCTGTGGCCATTCAGGCCCCCAATCCACAGGTGAGAATGGCAGGTGTATCTACTTAGCTGTATATCCCACAACCCTGCTGGTATTCTTCTCGCAATTTCCTCCCTCCCCCAGCAAAAATCCCTGTGGCCTGGGGCACACACAGCTGTATTCCACAGCACACAAAGGTCATGGACTCTCTGCAGGGACTCTCCAGAATTCTGGTCCCCTTCTGAATATTGCATTGTTTTAATGGTTATCTGTGCATCAGATTTATCGTGGTTTTTGTGGACTAGGGCTAGGACCAGTATTCAGATTTCACAGCTTTAAAATGTGGAGTACTTGCAATTAAAGTAGCATCATTTTTGAGCAATAGCACAAGGTGATGTGTGACATTTCATCTTCTGTTTTGGAATGAATGCAAAAATACAGTCATTTTTATAGAAAGAGAGAAATATTTCAACTCTGTAACAACTTGTTTCTTTTAAATATACATTTTACATCTCAGAATATTTATTTTCTTCCTAACTCTTTCTCCTCATGTTAGTCTCTCAAGTGAAAGGCCTGTGTTTTTCCACTTTCACTTTTACAGTTTTGATGTTCCTGAAATGAAAGATTAGTAGAAGATCTCAGTGGGCTTCAGTCTGACAATCTTAGGGACCATTGTCTTCATGTAGCCAACCAAGAACGCACTGCTCTGTGGGGTTATTACAGTAGATGGAGCCAATGATACGTTTCTATCAAAACAGAGAAAGGACAATTGGGGTACAGAGGCCTTTGGCTGTGTAGCTTCTCACCACTGAAGATCAAGGTGAGTCCATGTTTCATCTCCAATAAAATTGGCTTACAAAACAAGAAATGAAGAGGAAAAAGGTTCTCTTCCCCTACCTACCCACCCCCAGCACAGGACAAAAGAAGATCTCCTGTGTGAGGGAAGAGCAGATAAATAATTCATTTTGCATCGAGGTGAGGATTTTAAAATTGCACTATTGTGTTTAACACTGCAGAGTATGCACTACAAATGCCTTAGATCTGATAAGATTAGATAGATTAACAAGAGTACTGTAGCACAGGTTAATACTTGAATTCACAGGTGCTGGAACTAGGGATGCGGGAGGTGCTGCTGCACCCCTGGCTTGAAGTGGATTCGATTATATACAGGGTTTACAGTTTGGTTCAATGGTTCTCACTATACAAATTTTTCCAGCACCACTGCTTGAATTAATCTTCAGACACCTTTATCAGTAGCCCTCACTTGCAATAATCAAATGCCCCCTAACAGATAGTCTGGCTGTATTGCAATGGGGGAAAATGTTCACAGGAATTAGCTTTTAAGCATGAAGCACATACTACTTGTGACCTATTGTTATTGAATCTTCTTTTCACACAATAAAAATGTGAAGAAAGTGTACAGTCTTTTAATAAAGTCCATGGAGCAGAAAGATCCAACCCTTTACAAAATATTTGTCCTTGAAGAGATCATTAATGACCTGGATTTTTAAATGCTTTCTAAAATGAAAGGACGTTGTATTATGCACACCATTCTCTGAAGCAGGGCAAGTTAGTACAGATTTTGCTTAAATGTCACACTTGTTTTTTAATGCACTGCACAATGAAAGACCACTGCTACATTTCTTTCCTCTAGATTGTTTTCACTGAAAGATATCTAAGACGGCTTGATAATTTTATTCACACTCATACCCCACTGAAGTTCATTTCTTTCTATCTATATTGCTGTTGGCGATTTCGAATGAGTCTAAAGAAACTTTTATTTGTCTAATTTATATGCCCTTCCTGTGCCTGCATCCTGCCAGTTTAGATATGTCACCTGTAATAACTATGAAAAATTGCTGTGTGCCTCATGCTCTATTTTATTCCATCTGCTATAGAAGCTCACTCCAACTACCAACGGGAGTTCAGTTGCAAGCAGTAACAAATCTAATTTAACCCCACTGAGTCACAATTCTCTGGTCCTAATAGCCATTTTGTACAGCCTGAAAAACTCATCAAATGGGGAGATGCAAGTCTAGTCCTTCTCATTTATGGGAATGACCTAGAAGAATGCACTTCTTAAAAATACCTAGATAATGCAAAGACATCTTCAAGTACAATCGTAAGTATTGTAAAGTACTGACACTAACAGTCTCTTCATACTGGCCTCATGTAGCTTCCTCTGTTTTTTAACAATACAGAGCAACCTAGGGAAAGAAATAATTTGCTATATTTGTAGAACTAAATCATGAGGATTTGAGAGGCTTAAAACAAGGAGAAATCAGGTAGCTTTTGTTGTAAAGCTGAACAGTAGTTCAGTTATGTGCAACGACAAAGTTACATATTTATTTGCTCATTCTTCATTTTGGTGAGGTGTGATTCTAGCTAGACATTTACATGGCATAAGAAAATCCAACTTTTCATCATTTGAATTGTAAATCAATTAAAGTGGTAATAAGGCTACAAAAGTCACACTCCTTCCAATTAAAAAAAAAGTCTCTTGCTATCATGATCATTAGGGCCATTCTTGGTAGATGTTATCGGATTTCAGCTTAAAAGGCCAACAGGTACTTCATCCATTTTTTCAAGATAGAGTTCTGAAGTCCCATGTCCTAAAGCCTTAAAATTCACAAGAAATCTTCTCAGGGATCTGGGAGCTGTGGGGGAAGGGAGGAGACCTCCAGCAGAAGCCCACTACTTCCCAGAAGTAAAAGGAGAGGGGAGCATCCTCTTGCCTGCCCAAGGGAAGAAAGAGGAGACCCCTTTAGTATGACCCCAAAGAGTGAAGGGGAGATGCTGGAGAAGAGAACAGGCTTGCTTGCCATCCTTTCCCAGAATACACTGGAAGGAAATCACTCACGCATTTCTTGAGTGCAGGCATCTTTGGGGTGGAAGGGAGCAGCATTTTAAAAGCACACTGCACTATGTCACCTTTCTGGACAGAGTATGGTACCAAAGGAGACACAATTTGAGGTAAGCAGAAAATAATTGCTCAGCTGGAATGCTGTTAAGAATTTTGATTGAAGAGTGGTTAAAATATCAGTGACATTTTCTAAGTAAACTAGCAAGTAAACTACATGCCATTCTTTATACTTAATATGTTTAGGATTTTCAAAGATGCCTAAAGGGTCTTTGGAATTCAACAGGAGTCAAGCACCTGACTCTTAGACCTCTTTGAAAATTCCACACTAAATTCTACTTTTCAGAGCTTCTACTCCTATGGGGATGAGTAAACCAGGTCAGACCTAATATGAGCCCAACAAAACCTTGAATGAAAACTCTGTCCAAATGCAAGTTAAGAAGTTTGAAAAGGTTTTAAACACTTTTGAGCCTATAAGTTTTCACTTTTAATTTTCTCTGCAATTCCAGTTCTGGATAAGGTCAAAAGCAGCAATACCACGAGAAAGGAGGCCCACACTTCGCTTCAGGATTTCCAGTCAGGCCAGAAGGAAAGCCTGTAGGTATGAAATTAAACTCTCTATTTTGGGGTGCATATTGAAACAGAACTGAACAGATCCTCCAAACCTTTAAAGGTTTGTACATCACTAATATGCTTGCACTTCTGTTACGTAGCTGTGAAGTAGAAGAATGACTTACTAGTAGCAGTGGTAGCTTATGAATTGGTACCAATCAGCACTATTTTGCCTTATATATGAATATTTGCATTCCAGTACACAGAAATCTCTCCCAGCTCAATCAGAATGCAGCAAATTGGTGACACAGTGAATGGTTTGGACACTGACTCCCCTCCCTGTACAGAATGTACTTTGCAAGTGAGAGTGATGGAGAGTAGTCTCCAAATTCATCCTCTGTGAGTCTATGCCATTACTAAGAATGCATTTGGAAATATACACAGTTTTATCTAAGCCAGATTGCTATTCCACACAGAGGACCTCAAATAGGATGAATAAACGTATCTGGGGGGTCATGTTCTGTCCTCAGTAAGCCCTGCTACGTGTCAAAATATACAATTAACAACAGAAAGAAAAGGAGTACTTGTGGCACCTTAAAGACTAACAAATTTATTTGAGCATAAGCTTTTGTGAGCTACAACTCACTTCATCGGCTGCATCAAGTGCCACAAGTACTCCTTTTCTTTTTGTGAATACAGACTAACACGGCTGCTACTCTGAACCCTTAATTTACAACAGGAGACTCTTACATTCTGGGAAGCTCTCAATGAGTTTATCAGCCTACGAGTAGCCAGAATGTCCTTCTGACGTCTATGTATGTTGATATAGCTTGAATTGAAACAGGAACTATAGCACTATTGCCAACCCTAGGCATTCAAGAATTATGACTCAGACTCCAGAATTATGAGATTGGCTTAAACATCATGAGCTTTTAAAATAAATAAAATAAAATAAAATAAAATTTGAGGAATTTTTTATTTGCCTTCTAATTTTGAGTCTGTGTACTTGAATCACATTTTCAGTGTTTTCTCTCCAACCATGAGGGCTAGAAACTTTTTTTTTTAAATTCAACCAAAAAACTTTCCTGTAACCACCTGACTTCATAAGCTACGAATTAAGTGGTTTATTTTTTAGTAACAGTCACAGCTTTGTTTTGTTTTGTTTTCATTTTAGTCTTAATTTTCACTGAGGTTTTAGAAAGTATGCATGCCTTGAGAAAGGAAAAAACACATCTGAAGTCTGCCTAATTAGCTTTTAAAAGGACTCTGACCAAAGACAATTGGCAAAACTCAACCCTTTGGTATCTCTATTGAATTTTAATGCTTAACATCCATGGATTTACAGCAGAGATGAGATTGACCTACAATATTTTGCCTGTTGTCAAGCCATTGTTTCTATTTGTACATGGCTCAGACAAGATTATACTTATTTATATGTGTACACACAATCTTGAAATAGAATATAACTATTAAGACAAATGAGATTGTAACTTTAGCTTAATGGTATGTACTCTCATGGGAATAATTTACATACACAAATGTTAGAAAATGTGTTGAAAAAATATTTAAGATTCCTCACAAAGGGATTTGTCTTTTCAAAAGATTCACTGATAAACCCAATCAGTGAGATTCTATATTCTGCTTCTTTGAGGCCCCTGTACCTATGCAAAGCTCATTTTAGCACCAAAGCCTAGCAATGCTTTGAAAAACAGTGGACTGGCTGGAGATCCCCTTTCCAATAATTATATTTCATTATATGTCGGGGTTCACAGATAATCCAGTTGCCCTTGCTCCTGAAGTTCTGTGTACCTCCTTAAAAACATCCAACACACACAGTGGTCACCAGGGTTCTTTCAGTATGCCAATATCCCAAATGTGCTTCCAGCTCAGAGCTATGTCAAAGAACTACAGAATGCTTCATACCAAACTAAGTAACACCTAATTATGATACAAATTTTATGCTGAAAATACTTACACAAAAACAATCTGCCTTCTCCCTTCCTCCCTCATTCTCAACTCCTTCCTCCTCAAACTCCAACTCCCCTCTGTTCCTATTTCTTCCTCCACGCTGTCTCCAACTAAACCCCTTATTTTTACTCAGTCTCCTGTCATTCACAACCCTCCACCTTAGTTTTCAGGCAAACCAAATGTATCTTAGTCACAAAAAAGAATTTTAGCTACAATCCTAAACTTTTTATCAATTCAGATGAACAAATCCATAACTTAAATATTTTCACAAAAATACACACACAAAGGGCTACAAATACGACTGAACTGAGCATGAGTCCACAGAGTGATCATAAATATTTTCCCTCATTAACGTTCTGAAGTTATATGCATTATATATGCTACATATGTTACATATATATGCTACATATGTTATATGCTACAGTACCATTGTCTGTCTTTGCTCATAGCTTCCTGGAGCACAGACAATGCATTTACTTGTAGAGTCTTCTGTTTTATTTATTTCTCACCAAGGAAATTAAAAAAAAAAAAAAAGAAAGAAAGAAAAGAGAAGAGATGACGAACATTAAGCAGTGACATAGTGCTCATCTATAAAAAGTTCTGTCGCACATCTTTATCTCCAGGCTATCACAATCTGGTAAGAAGACCAAGGAAGACTCTAGTCAATTTTCCAGCCTATCAGTTCAGGTAAATAATTGCTAAAAACAATAGTATCCTGTTGTTTTTTCTACTCATGCCCTTATAAAAATAAAAGCCCGATTTCATTAAGGTGCTAATGGTGCATGTCAAGAGTTGCCAACATCACTTCTTGCAGATGAAGTGCTACAAAAGAAACGATAGTTTTTTTAAGCAACTATTTGTATTCTAAAAGTGCAATGGGCATAAAGGTACACCAGCTACAAAGGAACCACTCCCTTTTCTCATTACTTATCTGGGGCTAGATCATGACATTCTGACCTATACTGGGACTGTGTATGCGCCTGAACTTGGCAGCACAGCTATGCTGCTGGACATATTGAGGGAGTAGAGCCTAGGCTCCATCCATTCCCTGCTGCCTCCTGCTCACCTGCAAGCAGAGGGGATGTAGCAGCTCTGTAAAGCCTTTGCCAACACAGAGGTATAAAGGGGGTGCCTTAAACTTCCTTACAGCCTGTACTAGTCAGGCCACGATTCAGCAAATGTAGTATAGTTTTGCGGAAAAGATGTATATTCTGCTCTTACAGTAGGTTCATTATCTAAAAATAAATAGCACAAAAAAGAGTTCATCACAGAAATGTGCATGATGCAATCACACTTCCCCAAATCATCCATTTACAGTAAACTTCAATGAAGAATAAAAGGATTATCCATTGGATGTTCTTTTTGTTTTATTTGAAGACACATCCATATTATTTAAAAAGTTAAGTGAATGTAGTATTCCTAAAAATTGCTTGTTGACAGCCTTGGCACTTGGAGTCTCATTCATCCACAGAACAGCCACAGCACAGGCTGAAATACAAGTACCCTGGGGTACTGGTCTTCAACAATGACTTATAAAAAACTACAGGACTTTTGTCTCCAGTTTTATTCCATATTTGTCCTCTCTGCTTTGCTTTTGATGTGGATGTTGTTTGCTTTATAAGTCACCATTTTGGCAAACCTAACACAGAAAGGTGGATTTTTCATTCTGTCTTGAATGCGCTAAGAGCCAGGTCTGTTTTCAAGATCTTTAGGAAGGAAACTCCATAACGGGACCATCTAACAGGAAAGTTTTGTCCCTACTCGCACTAATTTCACTCTAGTTGTTGACAACTTCAGTATCCTCAAGTAATGAAGCTGTCTTTAATGTCAAAGTGACAGGTGATCTTTGAGGTTTCTTTGGCCAGGGCAAAATGCTCCTAGCCTGCACAGTATTATTTTAACAGTATACTAAACAAATAAAGTGCTCCTTGCTTAGATGCTGTTTAGATCAGCGAAGCTGCAGTTTTGCTGATATAACTTATTCCAGCCTTGGAGCAAAACAAGTTATACCAACAGTAGCACAATTTTGATGTTACAGAAGTCTACACTAGGGGCCTTTGCCCACACAGTTATGTTGGTCAGGGATCACAACTTGTCATGCACCTGACTGACACAGCTATGCTGACAACAGCAATGTAAACCCTGCCTTGAACTGCATCACTCAAGGGTTTTGAAGATTAGGAGCAAAATTGTGAATTGGATCCAATATTTAGTGGGGAGCAAATGGAGTGTCTGGTGGCAAGGATTGATATATTCTTAGTGCTTTGGGTTGATGAGCAGGTGTGCTGCTGCTTGCTGAACCAGCAGGAGTTGTTTCAGGGACCTGGTTTTAATTCCCTGGTATGTACTGCAATAGCCATACCTGGAAGTGCAAAGTAAGTGGATCATGATGTCCTGGTTCTCATCTTTGAGGAGAGGTTGCAGACTTCTGAGCAGCCAGAGCTGGAAAATTATTTTTAGCAGCTGTGGCCATCAGTGAATCCAGTTCCTCAAAATATGTCTTTCTCCACCATCATTTTCACTTCAGAAAGTTTCTTTTGATCCAGGCACTGAGATAACTGGCAGATGGTGCTGTATGCACCAAATGCAAAGGTGCTGTAGAGCTGAATATAATCTGCACAGTGCTGGCAAATGAGTTCATGTTGTTTCACGATCTCTTCCAGGGGTTTTACATGGAGGCTGACTAACAGAGCACAGCCATACAGAAAAGCATCTGGTCCCAAGCATACTGACCTGAGCAAAAGCTTCATTATAGGAAGCCACACTTGTAACAGTGCCCCCAAAACAGATATTCTCTGGGGAATGAATTCAGAACCTCCAAATTTAAATACATGAACTTCTACTGCTTAAGCCATGTACATTAGCTAAAATGCAGTAGCAGACTCATACATTTCTACACATAATCTAGCTGCTAGAGGGGGAGAAAGAGCCACACAACCTTAGTATGGGTTACAACAGCTTGGGAGCCAATGGCAGCATTGTAACCAGGCCACTTGCTCGGGATGGCTGGAAAGGACTGTGGAGGAAAAGCCACTTCAATTGTCTGCCACAGATCTGTGGGGATTGGCCTTTTGCATACTATGATCCACAGATTTTATCCACTGCCGAGCTCCTTGGTGAAATGCAACTTCACACCAACCATAGTGCAGAGCTATGCCACATTTTAGATTCACACTACAACCTACATAGAGTAGATGAGCACCCAAGGGTCTGTCTAGATGATCAACAATTATTTACTTTGTCTGTGTAGAGTGAGCTGCAGCATTTGTCCATCAAAATGCCCATGAATTGGTTTTTACAAAAACTCTAGTTTGTATTATTATAGATTACAGAAACTGTTATTTGTGACGCACTCTCTGCTCCATAATAAGGGTAAGTTGTACAAATCTCCCTATAAGTAAACTATTAAATGCACTGAACAGGAGTACAGGCATCATTTTGTGGCCCTGGAATAACTAAAGATGTTGTTAATGGATGATTTTTAGACAGTTCTCTCAGACACAGAGTAACACAACTGATTAACTATGGTTAAAGGGATATCACTGTAGTATTGGCTAAATCAAACATTTTAGCTGTCTGGAAGCATACATTCTAGGACAATTTTTGAAACCTGTTTAAGTTCACCTAATTCTTATGACTCCGAAGCAAAACTATGTAAGGATTTGGGCTTCCAATTTCCCTATGTTGTAATGATACTACAGTATTAAAGAATTGTAGAGAAGGCCATATGTTTGAAATGGCCGTGGATTCACTAGTGCCTCATTTTTACAAACAATGTATTTGTTTTCCAGTTGACATTCTGTGTCCCTGGCTTCACCAGAAATATTCCATACTCCTTTATTCACCTTCGTCTGTTTTTCTAACTTAGAATTTATAACATATCATGGCATCCAATATCATTTACCATGTCATGGAGCACATAAAAGAATATGAAGTGGGCAGATGAAGCCAAAGCAGTTTTGCATGCTTTGATTTAGCATTAGTACTGACTGTTCCATATGGCTGTCCCAAAGAGTCCTTTACCATTTACTATCTAGTGTTAGCTTTCCAACCATATGGACAGCTCCCGTTGTGCAGGATTTTAGGGCATAAGCAAAGGAATATTTATGTTAAATTTGATTGGAATACCCGTGGAATACATAAATGATGCCTAAATGAGTTAATTCAGAAAAGGTGTATTCTAAGAAATTTAATGCATTAATAATGATTTATGAGTTACAAAATGCTGTGATTCATTGTTCAGATGGGTTTGAAGATTATATATTTTAAAATGACTTATTAATTGATTGAGGATTTTATGAGTCAGTTCGCCCTGAGTCTCTTTACAATTCCTCCTACTATTTATACAGTAAAACCTCAACAGTCTGTGGGGCTAATTTTTTTCTGCTGCTGATTTAAAAAAAAAAACTTTTATAATTAAAGTCAAATATTTAAGCAAGTAACATGACGTATGGTACACAGCATTTCCAAACCAACAGAAGAAGCATGTTCAACTCTCATAGTATTTAATTGCTGCTCTCATGGACCTTTCCTTATTCTGTGTCTACTTAAGTCCTTCCTGAGTTCAGCACAGATGAAATAGAATACAACTTTGTGAGAAGAAAGAAAAAGGTAAGGAATACAATCCTCTTCTAAGGTTGGAAAGCATCTTTGCAAGACACTACTTCAGTCCTGGTGACCACTGTGTGTGTTGGATGTTTTTAAGGAGGTACACAGAACTTCAGGAGCAAGGGCAACTGGATTATCTGTGAACCCCGACATATAATGAAATATAATTATTGGAAAGGGGATCTCCAGCCAGTCCACTGTTTTTCAAAGCATTGCTAGGCTTTGGTGCTAAAATGAGCTTTGCATAGGTACAGGGGCCTCAAAGAAGCAGAATATAGAATCTCACTGATTGGGTTTATCAGTGAATCTTTTGAAAAGACAAATCCCTTTGTGAGGAATCTTAAATATTTTTTCAACACATTTTCTAACATTTGTGTATGTAAATTATTCCCATGAGAGTACATACCATTAAGCTAAAGTTACAATCTCATTTGTCTTAATAGTTATATTCTATTTCAAGATTGTGTGTACACATATAAATAAGTATAATCTTGTCTGAGCCATGTACAAATAGAAACAATGGCTTGACAACAGGCAAAATATTGTAGGTCAATCTCATCTCTGCTGTAAATCCATGGATGTTAAGCATTAAAATTCAATAGAGATACCAAAGGGTTGAGTTTTGCCAATTGTCTTTGGTCAGAGTCCTTTTAAAAGCTAATTAGGCAGACTTCAGATGTGTTTTTTCCTTTCTCAAGGCATGCATACTTTCTAAAACCTCAGTGAAAATTAAGACCAAAATGAAAACAAAACAAAGCTGTGAATGTTACTAAAAAATAAACCACTTAATTTTTTCTCTCTGGTCACAAGAAGTGACCCAGTATTTTAAAAATACAATGCATACTTCCAAAATCCATTTAAGTAGATGATTACATTCTTATGCACTTAGAAAGGGCACTTTCATCAAAACAGCAGCCTTCTAGGCCTATCAGTCTTAAATTTTTAATTGTTATTCCTATGTGAGGAGTAACCATTAACAATGTATCCGTTTACTCCAAATTACCTTGCTTTAAAGTTCTACTTGCAATGAATAAATAATGACCATCAGAAAGGAACATTTATTGGACTTGATCTTCTTTTTTGCAACCAGGCTTCAGTGTTTGGTTTAATAAATCTTTTTGAATGCTAGGTGGATTGCTATATTTGAATAGAATAACTTAAAATATTTGATTAGCTGTTTCCAAGGTCAGACAAAATGATGTGCAAATAATTTTCATTGTAATACGGATGTGAATGATTTCACTTCCTGTCTAGCAGGGACACTAAAGATACCACATCCTCCAGGACTGAATCCTACCTACTCTTTTGGTTCAGTCTTCATTGCTGTCTTGTCACCAGCCAAGATGTCGAGTATAAACAGGGCTACTGAGTTTTGAGCATATTAAAACAGGCTGTGCTCACAATGTAGAAAATTGCTTTTGGGTTGTGCCTCCTGCAGTTATTTCTCTATTTTTCCTAGTGTAACTATGGTAAAGCTCCAAAGGACAAAAATCAATGCTCATATAGTGGACCAATTCAAGTTGCTCTTCAAACAACCTTTCTAGTGTGCTGTTCACAAGCTTTGAAATAATACGTGGTGAGGCAACAATTCTAGGATCATGAAAGTTATGTTCTTCTTAAATCAGATCTGTCTCAGAAGACGCCTATTAGTTCACAAAACAATTCAGTATATCAACAGATCATGAAAAGGGTCGCCATTGGCAAGTAGCTGCAAGTAGGTATGATCACTTCAGAGATGCAATAGCCAAGATTTTTAAACGTGATTTTTTTGAGTGCCTAATTTGAGATACCTTGCACTTTGCTTTTCAGAGAGTACATGCTCAGGACTGACTGAAAATCAGCCCCCTTTGAAGCATCTCAGGTTGGACATCTAAAACTACCAGTTTCTTTTGTATGCAGTCTTGCTGTAGCTGTGTTGGTCCTAGGATATTAGAGAGACAAGATAGGTGAGGTGATATCTTTTATTGGAAAAGCTTCTGTTGGTGAGAGAGACAAGCTCACCCACCTTGTCGCTCTAGTTTCTTTTGAAATTTTTGGCCAATATGTTCAAGCTTCAAGCAGCCAGAAGACAAGGAAGAGGAGTATTTCATCTACCTGTGCCCAGTCACAAAATTAAGAGTTCATATTCAGGGGGGAGAAGTTTAAAATCAGATGAAGTCCTGAATCTTCTGTTCACCAAAAATAGTATGATTTGCATATTGATAATATAAGCAACATTCTCTGGGATAGATAGTTTTCTGCATAATCATTTATAGGAATTGTGCCTTATAGAAATAGCCTATTCAGTCTCGTTTCTGAAGGCTTAAAATTCCTCCTGCCCCACAAGAAAACAATGTCTTTCTAACAGGCATTCAGTATTATTCAGTTGAATTCATCCAGCCAGGTTACATTAATATAATGGAAAAAAAGGCATCCCGCTTTCCAAAAAAAAGAAAGAAAGAAAAAAGTAAAGTCTGCTATGACATTTTGCTGTGTTGACAGGTTTGTAGAAAATTGTAAACATAAATCCATCCTTACTCTACACACAGTATGAGAAATCTGTTCTTTCAATTAGCAGAACGTATCTAGAAGCCACAATTCTCAGTTCAAATGAGTTAAAAACAGCTATCCTGGAAATAAACTTTCCCTAGAAATATTGTCGCATGAAGATATGAACTACTGCGCAAGAGTTTAAATAAATGTTAAACATAAAATCTACAGAAAATGAGAGAAATGGCACCAAGATATGGTTTGTATGTGCTTCTTTTGAACCATTCGATTACACCTGACATTGCCATAACTGAAAAAGGTTAGAGGAGAAATATGTCTCTACATTATACAGTTTATTCTGTGCATTTGACAGCTAAAGCTGAGAGAATAATAATTTTTTGGTTTAGCGGCTGAAACAAAAAAATCTGACAAATGTGTTTCAAGGTGACCAGAAACAGCAATTTTTCATTTTTTCTTGCTGAAACAGGTTTTCTTCATTTAATTTGCAGCTTTTTAAAATCAGTTTTGTGTCTTATATAAACCTAGCTGAATTTCTTACTGAAATGAATTTCTTACTGAAATGTTCTTTTTTTGAAAATGTCAAAAATTCTCTTTGAACAGTGCCTGGCAAAATTGGGTCCTTATCATGACTGGTGCATTCTTAGGTGCTATGAAGATTGTAATAATTTGTCTGAAAATTTTCACTTAGCTCTACTCACAGCACACTGCGTCTAGTCAATTTCACAGTGTCTGTTATGGAGGCAGTTTTCTCATTTGTTTGCATAGGTCTTTCATACACCAAGGGGAGGAGAAAAATATTGAAAAAACAGAAAAATGTTACTGTAAAAATCACATAAATTGGTAGAGAGCCTGGACTGTATCTGAACTATTTAAATACATTTTTTAGATAATAAGATGCTAAGATGATGGTGTCCCTTTACATTCTGATCACCAACATAAAGTAGTACAGTTAAGTACCATCGGGTTGAGTAAGAGGTACGAGACTTAGTAAATGTGAGGTAGCTTTACATCATGCCCCAAAACATCTTATTCTTACCATCTAAAGTTTATTTTCTACCTCATGAAATAATCCACCATATTTTTTTCTTTCCAATTTGATGCTAGAAGAATTTTTAAAAAATAGATTATTATCTGAGTCAAAAGTTAATATTTGATTTGTCTTGTCAAGATAAGGACAGAATGCACAGGCTTTAATTGCACTGTGCTTCAAACCTTTCAAAAGCTTTTAATAGGATCACTTGAATATGATAAGAAAAACTGTCTTTTCATAAGAAAGAATGTAAGATCTAAAAAATACATCTGCAACTAGCAGCAGGAAGGAAGTATGGTGAATAAAATCTTACTGAAAAGACAAGCCTAGAGCAAAGCAGCAGTGGGGTTTTGGCCATTTGTCCCTCACACTAGGGTATTATCCCACACAAGGCTAGACAAGGAGATCATTTCACCCCAAAGTTGTTACACAGTCATTACTATGATAGTCCCTGCAGGTAGCAATCAATGAAACTCAAATGTTTCAGTACTGATTGGCACGTGTTTTTTTCCTCAGCCTCAAGTGAGTTAGGATACAGAAAATAAAACAGCATGGAGAAAAAAGAATAAGATTCACCTTCATTATTCAGTCTATACTAGCCAGAATTCAACTAAAAAATAAATACATGTTCAGTTCTTTCGACCTACACAAGCTATATTCACTCACAGCCTGTATCCAATATTAATTCCAATTATTAACTATGTTTATTGGTCTTGGAAATCATTTTGTGCAAAAAGAGAAGCACATCTGTTAGTGAGTTAGGTTTATACATGTTGGGCATCAATCGTAATTAGGACCTGAAATACTATTTTCCTCACTTCCAAAGTGAATATTAATAAAGGAGTGCTGTACACAAGCATTGTGTTTTTTGTAGCTGAATCACAGGTTTTTATAGACGTCTTTACTAATAAAGCCCTGGCTTATTTTAAAATAATGCTATTTGAGAATTACTTTGACATTTCCCCCTCTTCTTTCAGAGTTGAACATATTACTTAATGCACTTGATTTGTATTTGCACTGATACCAGAAACAAATAATAATGCTTATGTTCTCCCCTAATTCTAAGACCAATTCATTGCTTTATATAAACAAATATTCACAGCTTTGAAAAGCATCATCCAAAAGAATCGCCTAGAAAACTGCAGTAGTATCCTTTAATAGCAGCTAAATTACTGTTTTTAGGCCTGCTCTTTATTTCTCATTAAAGAAATCTCTTTTTTGACTGCTGTATAGCATCACTGTTGTATGCATTCATGCTTGTTCATTTAAGCTATTTTAGGAATGATGCTATGGTTCAAAATGTTTTATCAGTCAGAGCACAATATTAACCTGAAAAAATGGTACTTTACAAATTTATGCAAAGCAGGCTGAGGCATTATAACAAGGCCCCCTATACACATGGTATGATATATATATACCTCTATATAAGGTTTCCAAGTATAATGCGTCAGCCTACTTTGCATGAATTTGTAAAATACCATTTTTTCTTCACGTTAATCTTGTTCTATCTATAACTGATTTAACTTGGAGTCTGCTGTACACAACAAGCTATGGCCTTGGGAAAGAACCATGTCAAATGCCATTTGATGCTGCTCAGCCAGGCACCTATAAAGGCACATTGCACCAATAATAGTTGACAACACTGGCTGTGCTTTTTCTGCTTCGGTGGCCAGCTTGTCCAAATTCCAGGCAAAGCAACACACAAATAGTTTATAAAGAGCTATCGTGTCAGCATCAGCGTTTCAAAGCAGCAATTGTAGTAGTTTCCTAATGAACACACAGTATTTCATATTCCAAGTTCTGAGCTGATGAAGTACCAAGAAAAGGTGGGACAGAAATCCAATAGCTTGAAGTCACCAAAAGGAGCTCTTGACAACAAAATTACCTACAGTTAGCTTGACATTCAACTGTGATTGACAATAAGCAACTATTTCTTTTCCACAGTGCCCCAAGGTCACTTTTGATTGTCTCCTCAGCAGCCATTAGTAGAATTTCCACATCTGTATGAAGAAAAGGAGTACTTGTGGCACCTTAGAGACTAACCAATTTATTTGAGCATAAGCTTTCCTGAGCTACAGCTCTCTTCATCAGATGCATACTGCTGTAGCTCACGAAAGCTTATGCTCAAATAAATTGGTTAGTCTCTAAGGTGCCACAAGTACTCCTTTTCTTTTTGCGAATACAGACTAACACGGCTGCTACTCTGAAACCTGTCACATCTGTATGGAAGCTTGACTAAAAATGTCTGATACTTGAAATTCCAGGATAGATTTTCTTTGGCTGTAGCTGCTGCACCAGGAACTTTTCCACAGCTCTTGGGGAAACTCCCTATCTATGCATCCAACATCAAAGAGGTAGTTTAAAACACAAATAACTGTTTATTCCCTTGGGAAATGAATGGGTTTTGCAAGGTTGACCTATGCTGAGGTTAAAGAGGAGAAAATTCTTCCATCTAAATAGGAAGCACTTGAGCCTCCACACAGCAGATGCTACTCCAGCCCTTGGGCTAGAGCAGCAGTAATGGCCAGGTGTTAGGTCAGCAGTTCATGCACCACTGACCCCTACTCCACCTTGTCGTATTTCTTCCCTCTGGATGTTCATGGACAGTTGAGGCCATAGAGCAATGGTGGGCAACCTGCAGCCCACAGGTAATCTGATTGCAGGCCGGGAGACAGTTTTTCTTACATTGACCGTCTGCAGGCACAGCCACCCCACCCCCGCAGCTCCCAGTGGCCGCAGTTCGCCATTCCTGGCCAATGGGAGCTATAGGAAGCGGCAGCCAGCATGTCCCTGCGGCCCGCCGCTTCCACAGCTCCCATTGGCTGGGAACGGTGAACTGCGGCCACTGGGAGCTGCGGTGGGCCATGCCTGCAGATGGTCAATGTCAGCAAGATGTCTCGCGGCCCGCAATCAGATTACCTGCATGGGCCGCAGGTTGCCCACCACTGCCACAGAGCACCCAAGACACAGAGGTGTTTTCCTTGTGACTTCTCCTGAACCTGCCTCCTTCTTCCTGTTCAGCAGCAGTCTGTGCGGGGGACTCCTGAGAGTAACTGCTCAGTAGCAGGAGTAAGAGGATCACAATCTGGTCCAGTGGTAGGGGCTGTTCACTAGTAAGGGCTAGTATCTAATTATTTAGTGTTGGTGATATTCACACAGTAACTGGGGGTCTGACTATTCTGAAAACATTCACACCCCCAATGTGAATGACATCCAAACCCACTCATCTTTCTGTCCCATTCTCCATGGTTCTCTCCCTCCAGTAAGACTCTCCAGTGTTATACTGGGGGGAGAGAGGCCAGGTGACAAGTGGGAAGTTTACTTGCAGTTAACTCCCTTTCAGGGCTGTCCTTAGGATTTATGGGGCCCTATGCAGTATTATTAAACTGGTGCCCCTGTGCCCGACTGGCTTGTAGCAACACAAACATAAGCTTACAATGGGGATATTGAGGGACGGGGAGGGGAAGGCGGGGGCTTCACTGAAGGCGATCCCCAGACTGTGCTGCTAACCCCAGTGTGTTGAGTGGGCACAGCCACCCCCCCACCCATGGACCCCCAGAAGAACCCCAGCCCCCGCCCATTGCTGACACACACTGAGCTTCATATGCAGCAGACACTCACAGCCTGGGGGAGTGAGGGACGAGGCAGCAAAGGATAATGAGCCACCTGGCCCGCTACACGGCAATGGAGAATCACAGTTCTCCGCAGAGACCCCCGTACCCTCTCCCTGACGCAGAATGTGTCACGCCGGTGCATTTGGCTCTGTGAATACAGCCCCTGCCTGAGGAGACTGCAGCGCATGCTGGGTGTGCGGGAGCTGACCCGCTCATACATGCTGTCCCGGTGGTACCCCAAAATTTCGGGTGCCCTATGCGTATGCTGCATGTGCCTAAGGACAGCCCTGCTCCATTCCAATGCTTTCAGTGACCAGCCATTGCCTTGAACCCCTATCTCCTAGTTTCTGTTTTCCCCGTGATGAGCCAGCAAGGTAGGTCTGCTTCGAAACACAAACTTTTTTTTTTTTTTTAATTACTGGAAAACAGTGGGCCAGGAAACCATTCTGCTGCTTCTATGCTGCCCTTTAAATCTGGGGCTCCGAGATGCCCCAGAGTGCACTGAGTATGAAAAACCTCTGCTATTTGTGACAGATATTAGTGAAGTGTGCTGAGTCAAAGTACTACCCAGCTGGATATCATTAGCATTCATGCTGTTTGTCAAATTTCATATTCGATTTGCCCGTTCCCGACTGCTCATCTTCTCTCATTCACACACAGCAAGCACCAACTTTTCCATCCTCTTTTGGAAACTGTCCATTTATCCATGTCATTACTCAAACCAAAGAACAAGACACCCAGTGGAACTAATATGAAGTTTTGCTTTGTCTCCCTTGCTGTTATACTGTGCTTAGCCTCTTCAAACCTGTGGCCTAATAGCTAATAATTAGAACTATTTGCATTTAACTAGTGAGCTGTTTCCTTTCAAATTGCTCCCAGCAATTTAATATTAATTACTATATTTACTTATTAACAAAATGGCATCAGATGTTTATTATTATAAAATCATTAGAATGCAACAGTCAATCAGAGTACATCATTTTCATGCAAGTGAGGGTTTCATCTCAATAAGGGTGCATCCTGCACATGAAGCTGGGTTACGGAAATTTATGCCTTACTTTTCTGGGCTCTTACCAGCTGTAACTATCAGTGGCTGTCTGCATGTACCAGTCTTGGCTTTCTGCTGACTTAACTGGCCTGCTGCAGAGATATGAAGCTCACAAAAGCTGGTGGAAGAGCCTTTTGACAAATTCATCTAGCCATTTAAAGCATAAGTCACAACTAGGTACTGAATTTTTTAGCCCAAGGCAAGAGTATTTCTATTCTACAACCTCCCTCAGTCCAAAGGAGGTGCAGGAGAAGGATGGGGTTAGGAAGGACCATAGTTCTAGGTGTCTAGAAATCAAAATTCTTTAAGATTTAGACAAAAAGATACCTAACCTCCTGTCTAAGTGATTTTGCTCTCTGACTACTTTCTTCCTTCTATCACTTTTTAAAATTATCTTGCCTTTAACTTAAAATCCTATCCGGATGGACAGCACAGCCTCATTCTGTCTGTTAGCTGAAGACAGTCTATACTTGCAGACAGACATGGTGTGGACATTGTCAAACAGCTCTCCCTCCCCACAATGTCATTGCCACATATAGAAATTGGTATGTAAGGCTCAAGTTAGAAGCCTAAACTAAAATGAAGACACTAGTCAGCTAAACTATTTAGATTTTTAGATATTTTCTGTGATGTTCATTTGATTTGACAATTAACAGGCCAATATTCAAAGATATCCTAAGGTTTCAATACCAAATTGCTGTACTTAACTGACTTGTGGGTTTCAGTTTCTAAAATGATTCTTTTAGGAAGACAGGCAGCTCAAAACACTTTTTTAAAAAACAGGAATTAAAGTACAATAGAAAGTTGGAATGGCTAAGACAAAGATCAAATGGTCCTTTGGCAATTCTGTTTCAAGTAGGATATTTAGCCTGCTTCTAACTTTTATCCTTCTGCAGTCCTGTAACATGGATCAACAATCTAGTCATTGCCCCACATTTTCCACAAGTTTTTTGCACAGTTTTATGGACTTTACTAATTTGCTAAATTCAAAAAAGGATTTTTGCTGAATTAATACTAGCCTCATGTCTAAGTTAGATTTACCTATTTACTGGCTCTCCCGCAGTACTATCCAAGCCTTTACTAGTTTCACTTCCAGGGTATTTTTTTCCAGTGAAAATTATGGTTTCATTTTTAGAGTTGCAAATGAAAACTGTTTGGTACATCCCTAGAATCATGGCTAAAGTGGGGTGAGAAACAGTCTTCCCATCCCATGAAAACTTTTGAAATGTTTCCCATTCCACATTGTGACAAACCCAGGACCTTTTGGCATTTCTCATGAAAAACAAGAGAAACCTCACACACACTCCACCTCAGAATAGCTAGGTCAGGGCATTGACCTAGGATATGGAAGATGTAGGTTCAGCTCTCCCATCTGAATCAGGCAGAACAGAGACTTGAACCTGTATCTCTCACATGGTGTGTGAACACCTGAACCTCTGGGCTATTAGTTATTCTAGGGTGGGTGTTTCTCTCAATGCCATCCTGGACCTGAGAATCCTTTCCCAATGAAAGGTCACTGAAACTAATATGTTCCCCTCAAAAAGTTTCAGTTCTGAGGAATCTACATTTTCTAAAGAAAAAATGTTTATTGAAAAATTCCCAACCAGCTCTACTCATGATTTCCAATTTCTATGAGAGAGACAGCATAACAAGAGCACTTTGAGACCAGAAGTACTACTCATTATACAATTTATGTAATAAGATGTTCCCTGTGTAAGGGAACTCATGGAAGTGAACATGATCTTCCCATATTAACATGAATGATGTTCTGTTATCACTTACATGATATTAATAGTGCTGTGACCTCTGCATAGACATGTATGTTATAAAAGAATAAAGGCTGAAATCACCCACAATGTAAGGGGCCTGGACAAGGCCTGGGAACACTTACATATATTCACTTCCGCAGAAGGGTGAATTTCATGCTAAGAGGTCTAGAAAATAAAGTAAAAACATGATTTTTGTTCTCTATTTAAGACAGACAAAAATGGTAGCCCCTTGTAACAAGCTGAACTTTAGCCAAATCAGGAACCTACCTATTCAGTAGCATTATCTTTATTTTCTATGTTGTTCACTTAAAAATAAAAAAAGTACCATGCTGCTTGGCAAGAGTGACATTCTCTGTTCAAGAGAGCCAGGACTAGATTAGCAGGGTTTTTTCAGGTCAGGACTGAGTTACATTGGCAGAGTTCCATGGGAAAATCTTACACAGCACCTGCCTGCATTATGCCGGGCTAAAACCAATGACACTCAGCCATCAGGTCAGGCTTTTTTTAAGGTCAGGATTGACAAAGCCCTGGCTGGGATGATTTAACTGGGAATTGGTCCTGCTTCAAGCAGGGGGTTGGAGTAGATGACCTTCAGGGGTCCCTTCCAACCCTGATATTCTATGATTCTATGATTCTATGATCAGGTTCAGCTGATAAAATTGTTTAAAAAAAAGAAAAAGGAAAAAAGAAAACAGAAGGGAATTTAAAGATTTTTTTTTTAAATGCACCCAGTGTAAAAATAGTGGCATTTGACTAGAATAATATCTACTGGTATGTTAATTACATGTTTTGCATTCATTTGCAAGTCTATATTTGACCTTGATATTTTACAAAGTTTTGACATTCAAAACTGCAAAATCACTTACTGAAAACATGTAGCAACCAGATTCCTGAAGAAAGGAAGATACTCCCATAGTTAAGGGTTTTAATGAAAATAAGCTTACAGCCTTGAATGGAAATAATTTGTCAAGAAATAAAAGTCTAAAGCACTTCGTTCGTCCTTTCATGGGACTCATTTAAATCACAACAATGTACTATTAGATCCTATAATTGAATTTTTTCTTGCTTTGTTCCCCAGCCTAATGAGTTAGATTTATGCATCCATTCACTTAATAAAAAGTCATTTGGAACTCTAGCTTAAAGGTTTTTTCCCTCCACACCAAAGTTATTGATGTTGACATTACATATAAATTATATGAAGATCGAGAGAGGGGTAAAAAAAGAAATTCTTTAAAATGTTATAGACAGGACAAGTAGCGCCACCTATACTTAATTTGCTCGACACTTCACATTATGAGACCTCATTTGCCATTGCTTATAACTTTGATAGACTCAAAAATTTCATTTTGAGATTTCCCACACTGGGATTATGCCTCATACTGCATGTTTCAAGAATATTTCAGTAAAAACAGTTCAGCCATTTCTCAGAAAGAGGTTAGAGGAAAATATGTTGTTTTAATCTATGTTAAAAAATTTCTTACAGATTTCTCATTGAGCGTTTCTAGCACCTCCATGGTCTAGAGCACAGAGACTTGAAATTTGCTAAGAGATTTGGTCTGGTGTCAGAAATGTGTTGATTCCTGTGAAAAATCATCGACATATAGCTAAGTGATGAGCCTTTGAAAAAGTCTCAGTTCATAAATGCTCAGTAGAGATTGGCTAGTGTTTGGCAGCTAAATTTTCCAAAGATTCCATCTTCACTAAGGATGTTCCTTCCCAAGACTGTAGGGCTCCTGGACCCAGGAACTGAGAACAGGGAGCTTGTCTCCCCTAAGGTCTCAATAACCTTCCCATTGGCTCCCACACAGTATGGAGGAGGAAGCTGACTGACTGAAATTCAGTGGGGGTGAGGAGCTAATCCTGGCAGACATGAAATAGATTGGGATAAGGTGCCAGCAGGGGGTTTAGGGGAAGACTAAGGGTGTGTGTGTGCTGGGGGGGGGAGGGGAAGGGTACATGTACATACATACATACATACTAGGACAGTATGGGCAAGAAGACTGGGGAGAAAATTGGGTGAGAAAACTGGGATGGAGGTGGAGAAAGGTAGGTGTGGAGAAGATCACTCAGTGGAAACAGGAGTGTGAGGAGACTGGATCTTGCAGGGCAAGGAAACTGAGTTATGAGGGAGATGTGGACTTTGACATAGAACTCAGAGTGGAAGTCCAGGACTGACTGGGCAAAGAGACTGGTACTCAGCGGGGGAGACAGGGATGAGGAGCTGGGAGAAAACAGAACTATCACAGGGAAGGCTAGAGGAGATACAGGAAGAAGGGATCAGGTTTGGGGAGGAGTCACAGGGCAGGAGGGCTCTGCCCATGAGAACAGTGGTTTTCAAACTTCTTTTCTGGCGACCCAGTTGAAGAAAATTGTGGATGCCCGGGATCCACAGAGCTGGGGATGAGGGATTTGGGGTGTGGGGGTAAGGGCTGCAGGGAGGGGCCAGGAATGAGGGGTTCAGAGTTTGGGATGGGGCTCTGGGCTGGGTGTTGTAGTGTAGGAAGGGGTCAGGGCCAGGGATGAGGGGTTTGGTGTGCAGGAGTGGGCTCCAGGTTTGGAGGGGGCTCAGGACTGGGGTTACCTCGGGCGGCTCCCCATCAATGGCGCAGCAGGGGTGCTAAGGCAGGCTTCCTACTTGTCCTGGCACTGTGGACTGCACTGCGCCCCAGAAGCAGCCAGCACTGCGCCCTGGAAACGGACAGCAGCAGATCTGGCTCATAGGCAGAGGCACGCAAGTGGCTCCATATGGCTCACGCCTGCAGGCACCACCCCCTCCCCAGCTCCCATTGGCCAGGAACCAGCCAATGGGAGTGTGGAGCCAGTGCTCAGGGTGGGGACAGCACGTGAAGCCCCATGACCCCTGCGCATAGAAACTGGACCTGCTGCTGGCCGCTTCCGGGGTGCAGCACGGTGTCAGAACAGGTAGGGACTAGCCTGTCTTAGCTAGGCAGCAGTGCCGACGGGACTTTTAATGGCCCAGTTTGTGGTGCTGACCAGAGCCGCTATGACCAAGTGCCTTAGATTCCGCGACCCAGTACTGGGTAGCAACCCGCAGTTTGAAAACCACTGCACTAGGAGACACTCCTCTACTATCTGGAATTGAACCCAAAGTTCCTCGTCATTCCTCTGTTGTCAGCAAATATCGGAGAGACCCATTGGTAAGTTGAGTCTCTCATCCCCTTTTAGTTATTGTTTCTGAAGCACTCCGATACCATATAGATGAGCACCATAGAAGAGCCCATGAGGAAATAAATAATTCTGTCTTCAGAGCAGGACTGGAAGAGTGCACAGTAAATAGGACAGGGGGCACACATCAAACAATGAGGAGAAAAAAAAATTGAATCTTTCCTCATTAAGTTAGCACCATCTATTCTGTGCATTGAATAAGGCAGGGGAAAATATAGGAAGTAATCATGTAATTAAAGACTGTATGAAAATACATATATACAATGAGGCTGAACTCAGGTTACACTGGCAACCTTAATTTTGACATTACTTAACTTCTGAGTGCCTGAATTTAAAAGAACATTATTAAGGTTGCAAAGTCTTTTTATTTATACAACTCTCTCTCTCTCTCTCTCTCTCTCTCTCTCACACACACACACACACAAATGTATGTTGTATATGAAATGAAGACAGATGGGAGACTAAGAGAATTAGCCAACTGATTTTGCCAGCAGAGGGCGGCAGAGTTGTGTGTTGTTTTTTGTTTGCTTTCCTTGCGGGTACCCTACCACAAAGAACCTGCCCTCGGAGGAAAATGACATGTTGTCAACACCACTGCTTGCTCTTCCTCTGCCTGCACCTGTTGGGGCCCCTGTCAGACAAGTATTCTGATCCTTGAGACTTCCTCCTGGCCCTGATCTTGACTTGCTGGGAATGCAGCCTGTTTCCTTCCTTTCATTGAAAACCACCCAGCGTGAGAAGAGTCCTTTGGTGGAGTCCCTCAGGAAGCACGTAAGAGAGCCGCAGGAGGAGGCAGTTCATCTGCATAGCACCCGGGAACATGAAAACTTCATTGACAGGATGCACATGGAGACATCTGGGATGAAGGATGCTGATGACTACAGAGAATTACAGCAATACCAGAGGAAGAAGGGAAAACTGGCTACAGTACAAGAAGGAGAACTAGCTGCTATCCACCTCTGGCAGTAGGCAGTGCTCCACCCACCCAGGTGCCCCGTCCATCGATGTGAAGAACTGGTATGCTGTAATGGCAACAGAAGGTGAGGAGCAGACCCCAATGGCTGAGGAGGAGCGATTCATCCCCAAGGGTGGGAAGCTTACAGCTACCACACACAGGTAGGAGAGATGTAGAGCGTTGGTGGCTGGCAACTCCCTTCTGAGGGGAATGGAGACATCTATCTGCCTACCTGATATGATGACAAGATGGGTAAGGTAATATTGGACCAACTTCTGCTGATGAGAGACAGAGCTTTTGAGCCACATGGAGCTCTACCTTGAATGATCCCTTAGAAATGTGCTAACTACTTATGCTAAACAATCTATACCACCTTGCATTCAGCTGTGATGCTTGGGGTACCTTTTGCATACTTGAAGAGGAGCTCTGTATGGCTCAAAAACCTGTCTCTCTCACCAGCAGACGTCAGTCCAATAAAAGATATTACCTCACCCACCTTGTTTCTCTAATACCCTTAGACTGACATGGCTACAACAACATTGCATACCTGATATGATGTTCTGGGAAGCATGCTGTCTGCCTGGGGCCCACATCCGAGACACTAGAGAAAGGCTGCCATTCCTCTGGTCACTATTCCACATTGCTCATCCACGTGGGCACTAAGGATACTATCAGGTCTGACACTGAGCAGATCAGCATTTACTACAGGGCTCTGGGAGCAACGCTGAAAAGGTCAGGAGCACAGCTTGTGTTTTCATCCATCCTCACGACTAAAGGTGTTGGCCCATGCAGGGACACCCCATCTTGAAGATGAATGCATGGCTGCACAGATGGTGTTGCCAGGAGGGCTTCACCTTCCACAACCTTTGGATGCTGTTCTGGGAAGAAGGCGAGAGATGGGGTCCACCTGACCAAGAAGGGACCCATCATCTTTGCACACCAACTAGCCAGCCTAGTGAGGAGGGATTTAAACTACCTTCAAAGGGGGCAGGTGACAAAAGCATACAAGTATAAAAAAAGGCAATCTTAACAAAGGGGTGAAAGTTGCAGAGGGATATGGAAAATGACACTAAATTATCACAAATTGGCATCACAGAGGCTTGGTGGGCTAAGTGTCATGACTGGAATATTAGTATAGAGGGTTACAGCTTGTCCAGGAAGGACAGCTTGTGTAAAAAAGGACGAGTGTTGCATTATACTTCAAGAATATATACACTTTTTCTGAGGTCCAGAAGGAGGTGGGAGACAGACCAATTGAGAATATCTGTGTAAAGATAAAAGGGGTAAAAATAGGGTTGACGTCATGGTAGGGGTCTACTATAGACCACCAAATCAGAAAGAGAATGTGGATGAGGTATTTCTAGAACAAATAAATATCTAGAACACAAGAACTGGTAGTAATGGGGGACAAACTACCCACACATCTGTTGGAAAAGTAATAAAGCAAAACATAACATTTCCAATGATGTCTTGTAACGTACTGGGGACAACTTTCAGAAAGTGGAGGAAGCAACTAAAGGACAGCCATTTTACACTTGATTCTGACCAACAGGAATGCATTGCTAGCAAATATGAAAGTGGAAGGCAATTTGGGTGATAGTGATCATGAAATGATAGATTTCATGATTCTAAGGACAGGAAAGAGTGAGAGCACCAGAATACGGATAATGGACTTCAGAAACCAGACTTTAACAAACTCAGATAACTGGTAAATAGGGTCCCTTGGGAAGAACATCTAAGGGAAAAAGGAATTCAGGAGAGCTGGCAATTTTTCAAGGAAACAATATTAAAGGCACAACTACAAACTAACCCAATGCAAAGAAAAGATAGGAAGACCAGTAAGAGGCTAATAATGTTATAAGGAATAGCCAGATGGATTTGTCAAGAACAAATCATGCCAAACCAACTTAATCTTCTTCTTTGACAATGTTGCTGGCATACTGCGTGGGGGAAAAGAAGTAGATGTGAAATATCTTGATATTAGTAATGCTTTTGACAAAGTCCCACTTGACATTCTCAATAAGCAAACTAAGGAAATATGGTTTAGATCAGCATTTCTCAAATGTGGCCACCAGGGGCTCTTCTTCCAGCCACACCCTTCTGGGCAGTGATTGGGGGGGCAAAGCAGTGGCCTCTCTCCTGGGGCTACCAGCAGGAATTGGGTCCTGGCCTTCTCTGGAGCCACGAACTCCAGAAGAGCAGCAGCTGCTGTGAGTTCCCCATCTTTCCAGGGGCAGTGGGTCTCAGGCTTCTGGCTTCCGCCCGGGGTGGCAGGCGGCAGGCTCTGGCTGTGAGGCTCCATCCCCCAGCTGCAGAGCTTCAAGCTCCAGCTGCGGGCTCACCAAGCCCCCATTGTTCCTGGACCCCACCACTACCCTCTGCCCTCCATCGCCCTGACCTGCACTGCCTCCCTACCCATCTCTCTATCCAGGACTTAATTTGCCACCTGGCTGGGGCTGAGTAAGTCTTTTGTGAAAAGTGATATTTGTATGTTTGTTAATGTCGATTTTCACTGCCTCTCAGCTAGATAATCTGCTGTTAAAAGTGATATTAACAAACATGCAAATATCAGTTTACACAGCATTAGACTTACTACTAGCAAATCTAAAGAAAAGGAATAAAAAAAGTAAAAGAAACAATAAAAAAGACAAGACCCTGCAAAGCACCTTATTTTATTTCTATTCTGTTTATGTCCAGTAAAGAATAGAGATAATTGTACATTATTTTTACTATTGAGTCAGCAAAAATAAATACCTTAAATAAATTACAATGATTTGGACATGTATATGTGCATATTTGTTTTTTCTAAAGTTAAGTATTTTAGGAAAATTGTCAGAGCGACCACCAGCAAGAATTGGTGGCCACACTCTCTAAGGTCACCAAAAATGTCTTGCAAGAACCCCTGCTCTAAATGACATTACTATAAGATGTATACACAACTGGTTGAAAGACCATACAAAAAAGAGTAGTTATCAATAGTTCACTGTCAAACTGAGAGGGTGCATATAGTGGGATCCTGTAGGGTCAGTCCTGGGTCTGGTACTGTTCAATATTTTCATTAATGACTTGGATAATGGAGTGGAGAGTATGGTTATAACATTTGCAGATGACACCAAGCTGAGACGGGTGGCCAGAACTTTGGAGGATAGGATTGGACTTCAAAATGATCTTGACAAATTGAAGAACTGTTCAGAAATCAACAAGATGAAATTCAATAAAGATAAGTGCAAAGTACTACACTTAGGAAAGAAAAGTCAAATGCACACCACAAAATGCGGAACAACTGGATAGGTGGTAATACCACTGAAAAGGAGCTGGACTTATAGTGAATCACAAACTGAATGAGAGTCAACAATGTGATGCAGTTGTGAAAAGGCAAATATTCTGGAGTGCATTAACAAAAGCCTCATACGTAAGACACTGGAAATAACTGTCCCCCTCTACTCAGAACTGGGAAGCCTCACCTGGAAAACTGTGTCCAGTTTTGTAAGAGTAGTTCAGCACTATAATTGGCTTCCACAGGAGGTTGTGGAATCCTTATCATTGGAGGTTTTTAAAAACAGGTTGAAAACACACCTGTCAGGGATGGCCTAGGTATACTTGTCCATTGTGCAGGGGGATGAATTTAATGGCTCCTTGAGATTCCTTCCAGCCCTACATTTCTCTGATTCTATGATTACATACATAATATACGTGACCTAATATTTCACTCTGATGTGACTTCATTGATTTTTTCGCAGAACTAATTGTTTCTTGACCAATCCTTTCTATTCCAGGCTTTGGATTTATGGCCATTAAAAGCATTATATATCGAAGAACTGCCATTTTCCGTTCTTCCGTAGTCTAGACATTACATGTTTGCCACTAATTACTCTGACATTTTTAGTGTCAAACCTTTGGAAAACATCAAGGTAGAACTCTCGTGGACATGAAACCACACATACACAAGCACAGAGACACACACAACAAGATGGGGCCCTCCTTCCATTAATTTTTATCCACCTCCCTTCAGCCACAATTTTACATGAATAAATCTCAGCTGGAATAACAAGACATATGGTTAATTTGCACTAGAACAAACTCCAGCTCTACTCTTTTTTGAAGAATGAGTATTTTTTGACAGGATTGAGGGTATTAGTATTTTCAAAGCTGTGCTTTTTTATCTACTTCCATATGAGTTTTCCTTAGCTATTTATCATGGAAACTTGTTAGATACACAGGGAATGAATTAAGATAATTTCAACAGTACACAGCACTATTTGGTGAAACAGTCTGTTAAGATACGCAAGCTAAACTACATTCCGGGCTTTCACCTTCTAACACCATTGCAAACAGCAATGTCAATCTTTAAAAATATCCCTACAGGAAAAGTATGACGCAAAAATGCGTTTCTGACCTATTCTGCTGATCCTTTTCAATGCTTTTCTTATTCACTGACTTTCTAGTCTAATTGTTGTTATTCATTTGTAAAGAATATTACTAAGTCATACTTCAATAAGGTATGAAAACACAGAATTCACTTGCATTATTTGTGGACAATATTGAAAAGCATATTCAGAAGGCTGCCTCATTTGTTTGTCACAACTGGAACATTCACCCATGAGACTATTTTAGTTACTCAGATGTATGAATAATGGAGTAGGTGTTTTCAAGCCAAACTTTAAAACACACATGCTACTTACTACCTGCTAGGGCATGCTTTATGTACGATTTGTCCAGAAATAACGTGAATCCTGAAATTTGGTACTCAAACCAGCCCAAAATGACAATGTTGTATGTCTCTCTCTCAAGGACAAGCTGTTGACCTGATCTGACCTGACTGTAGAAATCCTGGACATTTGGGGCTGAAAAAGAGAACTGCTCTCCTGCCTCAGTTTTCTTGTAAATACCAGTGAACTGCAGTTGTGCCCCATATAAAAACTTAGAGTAGAGGAAATACTTAGTTAGCCATGTCCATTCTTTCAAAGATACAATACAGGGAATATAACTTACTAAGCAGGGCCAGAAGAAGAATTTTTAGCAAAGCAGTTGGCTAGCTGAACAAGTCCTACAATTCTGTCATTCAGTGGCATATACAAGGAATCTGAGGTGGAAGGTCCATTCTCATTTCAGCCTCAGGTTTGACATATGTCACTCAATCTATGTACTCAGGATTTTAAAGTACAAGTCAACTGCTTATTTGTGGGGCCACATGTAATTACATTTTATTTGTCCAAACTGGTTTTTCACTGTTCTAGCCTTCCAGACAACAGGGATTTTGCCAGCCAGCTACATGCAGGGCCGCCAGCTCACTCACATATGGAGCAATACACAAGCAAATACACTCTGTCACCGCTCATCATCTGCAGGTGTAGGGGTGCAGGACCTGTGCTTCAGCTCTCATCCAATAAGGTCTTGGGTAGAGGAAGAAATGATGGGGAGAAGTTGGGATAGAGATAGGAAAGAGAAAATACGGGGGGTAAAGACAAATACTGAGAGACAAAGGCAAATATCAAAAAAGAAGAGTGTCTGAAAATTAACGGAAACATTTGAAAAATTACTCAGGTGGAAAATATGGACACTGGAAAAGGACTGAGAAGGTGCACCAAGATATAGGAAAACAGATTGGAGAACAAGGAAGAGAAAAAGGGATTTTAATTTTATAGGAAGTTTTCTTTATACAACATTTTGAATTTATGACTTACTTGTAATTTGGCTGGTTCTAGTAACAACAACATGAGAAGGCCAGTGGCCTTAGACAGGAAGTGGATGAAAGTCTCTCCAGCCTTGACCTCATATGGTTACTGTGGTCATTCTTATTTTCCTATTGAAAAGTTGATGTGACCGTCAGATTTGCAATCCCCTTTCAACTCCATTAACAGAACTGGACTGGAACCACTGCTGACGTGCAAATATATCTTGCATACTCCGATCCTGAGCTGTGACAGAGGAGCACTCTGTGCAGCTCAGGAAAAAGGGGTTGGTGGAAAGGTGGCCTTAAATAGAGCTAGTTGAAAATTTTTCATCAAAACAGTTTTCAGATGGAAAATGCTGTTTCATCTAAACTGAAAGTATTTTTTCAAAAATCATAGCGATTCAATAATATTTCCTTCAAAAATAAATAGTTGGATAGCAAAAATGTGTTTGGAAATTTTGTTTTGAAATTTAGACATTTCATTTCAAAATGAAAAATTTGTTTTGAAAAGTTTTTCATTTGTATATGTTATTATTTTTACATTTTATGACATACTATGACATATAATATGGCATATTATAGCAATTAAAATAAAATAATGGAATATTTCTTTATTATTGTTATACATATTGAGGGCAGCTGCTACTCTATATTGCTTGAAACTTCCTATTTTTTTTTAGGACAAAGTCTCATGCTTTGTGTTGTAATGAAACAGTGTGACACTTTGTACAAGAAAATCAGATAAGCACTAAGTGTACTATTAAAGCAGCAGCTGTTTTCAATATTCTTGTATTATCCTGAAATAATTTTTCTAGATATTGAAAACTGTTGTTGCTCTAATAGTACATAAATTAAATGAAAATTAATTAAATTTATGTACTATTATGTACAATCTGAAAATAAATTAATAGAGTATTTTGACTATTATGTCATGTCAGCAACTTACAGTAGTAGGCATACAGTAGTATGTCATATTATGTGCTTCACCAATAAGATGTCATGAAATAGTATAATAAATATAAACAAAGAAACAATAAAATACATTTTGAATTGAAATTTCAAAATTTTTGGAAATAAATTTTTCCAAGTTGATTTTTTTCAGAAATTCTATTTTGCAGGAAATTCCAAAAATATTTGGTTTTGTTCTGATTCAGAATGAAAACAAAATTTTGAAATGTCAAAATTCCCTACAAAATGGAAATTCAGAGTTTGACCAGCTCTAGTTTTAGGCCACCTTTTGTGCTCACCGATCTAGGGATGATTTGCAGCAGTGTAATGTCGAGTAACCTTCCACTAGACTAGAGGACTGGCACAAACCTCTCCTAACACAGCCCAGGACCTGGGCCAATATAGCTTGAAACTACGTTTTCCACATGTTTAATACGTTCTTAGCACTTAAACCAAAAATTAGATTCAATAATTAGCAAAAGCCAAAAACAACAACACTCTCTCAGGAGCAATCTGATCCTAATTACGTATTAATTAATGCTCAAGTTAGGTGATCATGCTCTATTTTACCACAACAGTTTCCATGACATGAGTGAGTTCAGTAAAACGATGCATCTAGTCAAAAATGCTTTAAAAAAGTTAAAAGTAAACAAAGTAAAATTCTTAGATGTGGCATAGATGCTATATAAAAATACAATAATAGCTCCTTAGAAGGCATTCATGCCTCTGAACAAGGAGAGGGACAGTAAGGAAAGAAGTAAGCCAACATGACTAAATAAAAAGGTTCAGAGGTTATTTAAGCCACAAAAACACTTTCACAATTAGAAAAGTCTAACCCTATGGTAACCCATAAACAAAACCATGATTAAAATAGGCAATATGTAAGAGGCAAAGTAGAAGGGCTAAGATGGATTTCTAAGAGCAAATCTGATCACTTAATTGTTATGTAGATAAATGATAATAAATTGCTGCACATTTATCCACCCAGCAATAACAAAATCTTTAATGGTCTTTATAGATGCATATTTATTTGGAACTAAGTATATGAGCTGGCAATAACCAAAAACAGTTTACAGTGTAACTTTCCATGATAAACACAAAAACTTGGGTTTTTTTCCCCCCAGCTTTGACATCCAATATTAATTCAGGTAGCATAGAATGAATTTAATACTTATTAGGGAATGGAAAGCAACAGTGCAGGCAAAAATTATGTGTCTTTGTTCACATCTGCTAGTTACTTGCACTGAAATGTGGATAATTATGCACATTTCAGAAAACAACTCTATTATACCGTGACCTTGGATATAGGACTGTTACATACTTCTTCAACTACATTAAAGGCCATTATCAACTTCCCTTTTATGACCTGGAGTATCACTAGACCATGAACAGTCCCTGAGGTAAATAGTCTTTTTCAGATGTAGCCATAAAAAACAGTAACATCATGTGTGCTGGTATTGTTTTGGGAAGGACATTGTTTACATGCTGCACCAGTCAGTATGTCAACCTACAGTTTTCCATATATTTCAGGAGCCAAAATGATAGCTGAGAGCTATTTTTTAAGAGTCTCCAAAACCAGATATCTTGTTTATTAGTCAATGGTCCTATGTTGCAGATTTGCATTCAGTCAACATTTTTGTTTAATTTGCAACATGGCTTGCAGAGTCTTTGATTATTTCATAAAGAAAACTATGGAATTTAACCAGTTTATTCTTTTCCCAGAAAGATGTGCTACATGTGTACATCCCTCACCTAAAGATATGGAGAGAGAGAGAGAGAGATCGAATATCCAAATGTTCACATACCAGCTGTAAATTATAGCATGGGGCATCTGAACAAGCTCATTATGGGAATTCCCTTTGGTAGACTATTGTACATCAGATGTATGTTTAATTCACAATTTACCTGGCTGTCTTGACAGCTCCATTGGCACAAGCAGGTGATATTTTTGTAGTTAAATTTCAAAGGCATCACAGAGTGGGTTGGATGTGACAGGCTCAGTCTCTGGGGAAATGCCCCATATTGTGCTATCCTCAAGCAAGCCTCAGCTGCTAGCTTAAGAAGCAGCAATGACGTGACCTAAGGGTGGACTGAACGACTTCCCTGATAACGAGTGTTACCTACTGTACGGACTGTTGAAAATGTTGCGTTTCCATTAACAGGCATAAAGAGAAGTTTTTAAAGGGTGGGGTTTTACAGTAAAGTGCGTGCACGCACACACACTTGGACTAAGGTATTTTGTCTGAGTTCCTGCTATGGAGGAGACAGCCTCTTGGCAAATGTCTATCTTATGATGATGGCTGAGCAATGAGTGATGAAAGCCAACATTTTAATACGTACGGCCTTCTGTTACACACAAAGGGCCAGCTTTTCACATGAAATGTTCTAAGAGCTTTTTGCTCCTGGGAATCAACTACATTTTTGCTAAGAATCAGGATTGTGTGTACAAATCAAAATTAATGAAAAAAGACAACTTTCCTGCATGAAAAATACCAGTGCCCGGAGTTAACTAGACAATCACTGGGCCTCGTAATATGAACACCGTAATAATTATTAATCAGCCACCCTAGCATCTAAAGTACAATGAAATAAACTACATACTGTTTCAGACAGGAAAAATCACAAATACATGGTAAGATGCATAGTGCAGAGAATCACACATTCTGCATAATTAATGAGAAAGAAATAACAGATTACTTTAAACATGGAAGAAATTAATTTGGTGACTTCGCTGTAAAATTCACCCAACTAGTTCTTTGTTAGCAAGACTTGCTTTGCTGGAAAATCACCTCCACATAGCAACAACTTGTAGCGAGGGTATTTATTTTCCCCCACTGATGGAGAGATGCTGTGGTCCTTTGACTAATTCAGAGTAAATGGGCTTTGCACAAGGCATCCAAGAAAGGATAGAGGAGAAGGAATCTTTATCCCTGATCAGTTTCTATACAGCCCATCAGCTGCAGTAGTAACTGGGGTTCTGCTGGGGTAAATGAGATTTGACTTGTAGGTCCACATAGTGGCAGAACAACTGGCCATTCTCTGGCCTACACCTCTACATTGTCAGTAAGGCACTCATCAGGTCGCATTGGACCTTCTGCACTAACAGAGATGCACATGAGCAGGCATTAGATTCAGCGAATACCTGCGACACCATGTCTCAATTGATTTTGCCTTGGATTATTTTTTAAGAAATCTTGAGGCTACAAGTTATCTTCTTACATGAGTAGTTAAAAAAAAGTCCTAGATAGTGTAATTTAAAAAAGGTCTGCACAGTATTTTAGCTATGGTTGTATCACAGGGTAATAGCATAATTAGTAGAGTTAGCAAATTAAACTGTATGCAAAAGTAAAAAAGAAACCTCATTCACAGGTTTCTCCTGAGGAAAATCTTGTGTTGTAGCTCACTGTTCCAGAAAAGCAGGGTAATGTTCCTATAAATTTCACCCAACAGAAAAAGAATCACTGTATTAGCAGCACCAGAAAATGACAAGGCATCCAAACTATGGAAGAGTTACTGTCAAAAGCCTTAAAAAATGCTCAAAGACTGTGCTTACTGGGGGCAAGATATTTGTGTAAAATAAATAAGTCCAATTCACATATGCACAAATAAATACATCCACACTCTTGTGTAAAGAAGCCACTTCAGTAAGCATACATTAAATTAACCAAAAATTAAGTCCTGCATATGTTCTGTAATCCATTTTCTAATGTCCTAACTGAATTAGGAATACATGCATTAATTCTATCCTTTGTATGCAGAAATAATAATGCACAAAAGTGTTTTCCAAGCAAAGCTACACGTGCACAGGAGCCATATTTGGAATATTTAGCCTTATAGACATTATAATTATATATATTTAGCATTATAGTTGGAAGTTTTCTCCTAAATGTTTTCACATAAATTCATAATATACACACAGCTCTCAGATCAGGCTCAATGTCAAATATCCTCCCCACCCTTCTTAAACTATTAAATAAAACAAAAGTTTTCTGTAGTTACTTTGGGTGAAACAGCTTTAATAAGTATAACAAATCTCAAAGTTACTATTAAAAGCAAACCACCCTTGAAATCAGCACACTGTACATTTTCCACCAAGCAGTCTAGCAAGGATTTTCTGGTAAGAACGATACCTTCCTTCTTTAAGCGCTCTGTTCTTTATTGCTGTGGTTCTTGTTTTATAGTTTAGCTAACACCTTCTCCACTGCATCTCTTCTGTTAGGATGTTTCAGAGTTCTAATCATGGCCCACTTGATTCTAAGTGGGCCATGATTAGAACTCTGAAACATCCTAACAGAAGAGATGCTGTGGAGAAGATGTTAGCTAAACTATAAAACAAGAACCACAGCAATAAAGAACACTACAGCATTGTCCTTGGATAACTCCATAGAGAAACTCATCCCATCCCATCTATGTATTTGACCATCGCTTTTGTGCTGACATTTCACACCTATCTCCTACACTTTGGCCTCTTAAAGGGCTCTGACATCTCATTCTGGATGGCTCAAAATCATCTCAAGCTCAACATGGCTAAGACAAGCCCATGATCTTTCCTCCCACATCCAATGGGCTACCTCAATTATCTCTTACAGTGGATAACACCATCTTCCACAACACACAGGCCCCATACCACTGGGGTCATCTTTAATTCTTCCGTTGCCTTCTCTTTTCATGATGACAAGGTGGGTAAATCCTATTGCTTTTTGATTTATAACATTTAAAAGCCCATCCTTTATTTTCTGTCTGTAAAGCCAAAACCAGTCATTCACACCCTCTTTTTTTATACCAATTTCCTCTCCAACGCATTCAATTTCCTGTTGTTAAATTAAAATCAGCTCTTTTGCTCATTGCCTCAACCATGTCTTTCTCACGGAGTCACTTCACTGGCGTAGGCACTTGTCACTCACCTTCAAGAGTCTCATAGGGTCCAAAGGGACCATCACGATCAACTGGTCTGATCTCCAGGCCACAGAACCTCACCCACCCTCTCCTGTAATAGACCCCTAAACTCCGGCTGAGTTACTGAAGTCCTCAAATCATGATTTAAAGACTTCAGGTTACAGAGAATCCACCATTTACACTAGTTTAAACCTGCAAGTGACCTGTGCCCCCATGCTGCTAGGGTTGCCAATTTTGGTTGGATGCATTTCTGGAGGTTTCATCATGACATAATCTTTAATTAAAGATTAATCTTCAATTCCTGACTCTAGGACAATCCTGGAGAGTTGGCAACCCTACATGCTGCAGAGGAAGGTAGAAAATCCCTTCAGGATCTGTGCCATTTTGACCCGGGGGAAAACGCCTTCCCAACCCCAAATATTATGTTTTTTCCTCCTCTAAAACATGTTCCTCCCTCCATGGGCTAGATTGAGTTTACCTAGAGGATGGTGTAAAATAAGTAGAATGATGCCTGATTCCTCATGGAAAACTTTAGAGCACATTGTATTTAGAAACTATTCTGACATATCCTATTTCCTGTACTTCTTTTTCTGGCTTTTTATTACTTATGACACTTAAAATTACGACAGAAACCCTGCTTCTTTAGGGTTCATCTGCTCCTTTTGTTAATCCCTTGTAAAAGAACAGTTCTTATAAAACAGTTGATTAAATTTAAAAACTTTTGCAAGTGAAAATTATCCAAGTCTTTCTTGCAAAGAATTCTTTAAAACCTCATTTGAGATGATTCTCACCAAGCAGTTAGCACAATCTGACCAAACCAACAGGTTTTGTCTGGGTTAGCTCAATAAAGCGGGAATCCACTATAAATCTTGGGGGGTGGGGCAGGGAACTGCCTCTTTACCCCACGATCAACCTGAAGAGAAGACCCTGCTTTCATGGTCCACTCCTGTTACAAGTGGAATGATTTGTGGAATGGGAAGCAGATGCAGCCCTTATATGATGCTTCCCCTTCATTCCCCAGGCCAACAAATTGATGGAGCAACTTCTGTGGCATTTGGATTGCCTGCCTGGGAAGTGAGATAGGTGGGCTTTGTGCATTTTCACTTCTGGTCCTCAAGCTCCATAGTAACTTTAGCATAGTTGCTCTCAGTGCTACAGAAATCCCTTTAGTGTGATCTCCACCTCAGAAAGAAGAAGAAAAAAAAAAAAAGAGAGAAAATTCAGGTAGGGAGATTTGCAGAAAATGTTACTGCAGATTGCGGTATCTGCTTGTAGACCTGAGATTTTTTTCTGCAGCTATGATTCACCAATGTCATATAGTTCTTACATAAATATTAACTGCTTTCTTTGTAGCTCCTGGAAGACTATAACTCAATCTGTCATTCCCATTCTCCTTCAGACAAACATACTAACTCACCACACTGGTTTAACAAGTCAATAAAGACACATTATTAACAGCTATACATTTGTTGAATGCTGTATACTTTAGTTTTTTTTTTTTTTAAATCTGTTGGCGTTGCATGAATAAGAAGGATGTTGTGTTCTATGTACCACTAATGTCTTCTTGCCTAGCCATCCATATTTATTTCTTGTGTTGTGTCAGTCTTTAGTTGATTGATTGCTACAGATTAGCTTTGTTACCTCCAGGACACTAATGTTAATGAGAAGTTGCACCTTGGAGGTTTATCCCTGATTTAACATATTGCAACAAATGAAAGGACACTTAGAATTAAGGAGAGGGAGCTTTCTTTTGAACCCAAACAAGTACATCATAAAAAATTGTGGAGTTCCATAATCTCTCTATTATACCATTTGTATTTTTATGTACTGTAATTTAGTGATTCTTTCGTGGAGATAGCAGGGTGTTCTTTTTTTAAATAATGTTTGTGTTTTAGAATAGTTTGTGTTTTAAAATTCAGTTTTATTGTAATAATGAGCCACTCTCCAGTGCTTCTGCTTAACTTATTTCAATTGAGCATTGAAACTTCAGCTGAGAAAAGCTGTTTGACAACCGAGGACATAATGTACCAGCAAACATAATAAAAACCCCTCAACAATCTCCTCCTCCCCCATAAACATAGAGTTTCATGGAGCTCTCATCAAAATACCTAATCACAGAAGCAAACAGAAACTCTTCAAACAGATCAGAGACAATGTGTGTTATAGATAATTTAGGTACAGTTCCATTTGCTAATGTTAACAAACTACCAACAAGAAGCTGGGGAAGGACAGGAAGGAGAGTGTTCTTGTAGCATTTACTGCATAATTTAAACAATGCTTCATTTGGGCCAATAGAAGCCTACGTTGCACACTGTGCAGAGAATAGAGATGGGGAGAAAGTGGTGGGAATGAAGCAGCAGGAGGCAGTTTGCTAGTCGAGTCCTCCAGTGTCTCTCTAAGCCAGTGGTTCTCAAACTTATTTGATCACGCCCCCCATTTTTGTGTATCTGTAGTTGTTTATGTCTCCCCCCGACCACACAAGTACCTATACTGATAAAAAACAAAACAAAACATGCAGCTCTTACTAAATATCAAAAAACAGTAAGGCACTGATTCAAACAGAGCCAATGATCCATTGTAATAAGAGCAAAAGCAAAACTGCTATGGTGGTCGATGCTACAATTAAAAGTGCACATCATGTCATAGCAAACGGATTAATATACAGATGGCAACGACTTTGAATAACACTGTACAAGCTTAACAGAAATCCGTCAAAATGAACAGCACCATCTCGAGCCGGGATGGGTAAACTTTTTGGCCTCAGGGCCGCATCTGGGTGTGAAAATTGTATGAATGCCCGGTGGTGGAGGGGGACTCTGTGAGGTGTAACACGGGGGGGGGGGGGCAGGGAGCGCTCTATAAGGGATGTTACGGGGGGGAGGGGACTCATGGGGTGTGGTGCAGGGGGGTGGGTGGTTCTACAGGATTGATACCGGGAACTCCTAGGAGCCCTGCTGGCAGTGACACCAAGGCAGCCATACCAGGCACCCCCACGAGTGGAGGCATTGTGTGTGTGTGTCGGGGGCTGCCATGAAGCGGGGCCTGCGCAGTATGGCTCTGCATGCCGGAAGATGGTGCTCATCAAGGAAATTGTGAGTCAGGAGCTGGGGAGCACTGGGCAGGCAGAGCGGGGCAAGCACCCGACCCCACTCCCCAGCAGGAGCTCTAGGGCCAGATAAAAACATCTGATGGGCCGGAAGCGGCCCGTGGGCCATAGTTTGCCCACCCTGATCTAGAGTCAAAAGCACAGTGCCATCTGAATCAGCTTTGCTAGTTATTCATTGTTGTGGGTAAAATGTGAGCAGTACTTTTTTCCCCCTAAAGCTTCTCTTGCCCTCCCTCCAGAATACATTCCATGTTCCCCAGTTTGAGAACCTCTGCTCTAAGTTAAGGTCACGGAGTGAAGAAAACAGTTGAGAAAGAAAACTTGCTCCAAAGTCCCTACCCCACCACCGTGCCATTCGTTGTAGCATGCTGCAAGAACTGTCAGCAGCCAGATGAGGATATGTGGATGTGAAGACAACCGTCTTCATTCTTCTCAGTTACTTCACTTAGAACTAAAAGTGCAATTGTGCTGTTCACCACCAGCTGGAAGCCGCCTCCACCCCATTCAGAGTTCCACAGCCAGCCACAAAGCAGAGCAATCCTCATTTCTCCTTACTCATGACTTGTTGAAACCACTGTTATGTGGAGGAACAGTGGGTGGGGAAGAAACTAGTGAGTGGGTGTGACAGGGTGCTGAGGAGGAAGACTGCAGAACCACCCCCCTGCCACTCCAGCCCCATTTAGGTGAATAAAGTGGAGCTGGCTGGAAAGAACCTGCCCTAATTGGGGAATGAGAGCCAGCTGCCAGCCCAATTAGCCCAGGGCTATATAAGAAGCTGGGAAGTAGGAAGCCAGGGTGGTGGGACGGAGCAGAGTGAGCGAGTGTAGGCAAGGAGAAAGCCCTTCTCTTCTGGGTTCAGACACAAGGAACCCCAGAGCTGTGTACACTGCATGGTGCGAAGGTGGTGGGAGCACAAACTTGTAAATAAAAGCACCAGTGGTTTCAGAATCTGAGGGTCTCTGAGTGATATTATCTGAGCCAAGCTGAGGCAGGAGCCGGGAGGGGAAGGTGCGCTCTGTTACAGTGGGACATTAGGAACACAGGTGATGGGTGACAATGGAGGGTGTGTTAGATCAAGGAGGACAATTTATGTCACAGGTGATCAGGGACCTTTTCTGGGGAGTGAGGAGAGAAACAGAGGGGAAGGGGTTGGCCTGGATTTGGGACAGGGGAAGAGAGACAAAAATCTGGAGAAATGGGTAAAAATGAGAGAGAGAGAGGAATCATAGAACTGGAAGGGACCTCGAGAGGCCATCTAGTCCAGTCCCCTGCACTTGTGACAGGACTAATTATCTAGACCATTCCTGATAGGTGTTTGTCTAATCTGCTCTTAAAAATCTCCAATGATGGAGATTTCACGACCTCCTTAGGCAATTTATTCCAGTGCTTAACCACCCTGACAGTTAGGAAGTTTTTCCTAATGTCCAACCTAAACTTCCCTTGCTGAAATTTAAGCCCATTGCTTCTTGTCCTATCCTCAGAGATTAAGAAAAACAATTTTTCTTCCTCCTCCTCCTAAAAACCATTTACATACTTGAAAATTGTTATCATGTCCCCTCTGAGTCTTCTCTTTTCCAGATTTAATAAACCCAATTTTTTCAATCTTCCTTCATAGGTCATGTTTTCTAGACCTTTAATCATTTTTGTTGCTCTTCTTTGGACTCTCTCCAATTTGTCAACATCCTTTCTGAATAATTGAATAAATAAATTGGTTAGTCTCTAAGGTGCCACAAGGACTCCTTTTCTTTTTGCGAATACAGACTAACACGGCTGTTACTCTGAATCCTTTCTGAAATGCGGCACCCAGAACTGGACACAATACTCCAGTTGAGGCCTAATCAGAGTGTAGTAGAGTGGAAGAATTACTTCTTGAGTGTTGCTTACAACCTTCCTGCTAATACATCCCAGAATAACGTTTGCTTTTTTTGAAACAGCGTTACGCTGTTGATTATATTTAGCTTGTGGTCCACTATAACCCCCAGATCCCTTTCCACAGTACTCCTTCCTATGCAGTCATTTCTCATTTTGTATGTGTGCAACTGATTGTTCCTTCCTACATGAAGTACTTTGCATTTGACCTTATTGAATTTCATCCTGTTTACTTCAGAACATTTATCCGGTTTGTCCAGATCATTTTGAATTTTAATCCTATCCTCCAAAGCATTTGCAACACCTCCCAGCTTGGTATATTCTGCAAACTTTATAAGTGTACTCTATGCCATTATCTAAATCATTGATGAAGATATTGAACAGAACTGGACCCAGAACTAATGCCTGCAGGACCCCACTCGTTATGCCCTTCCAGTATGATTGTGAACCACTGATAACTACTCTCTGGGAACGGTTTTCCAACAAGTTTTGCACCCACCTTATAGTAGCTCCATCTAGGTAGCATTTCCCTAGTTTGTTTATGAGAAGGTCATGCGAGACAGTATCAAAAGCTTTACTAAAGTCAAGATATATCATGTCTACCGCTTCCCCACTATCTACCTTGTTACCCTGTCAAAGAAAGCGATTAGGTTGGTTTGACATGATTTGTTTTTGACAAATCCATGATGATGGTTATTTATCACCTTATTATCTTCTAGAGGTTTGCAAATTGATTGCTTAATTACTGATCCATTATCTTTCCTTGCACAGAAGTTAAGCTGATTGGTCTGTAATTTCCTTGGTTGTCCTTATTTCCCTTTTTATAGATGGGTACTATATTTGTCCTTTTCCGGTCTTCTGGAATCTCTCCCATCTGCCATGACTTCTCAAAGATAAATCGCTAATGGCTCAGATATCTCCTCAGTCAGCTCCTTCAGCATCCTTCTAGGATGCATTTCATCAGGCCCTGGTAACTTGAAGACATCTAATTTGTCCAAGTACTTTTTAACTTGTTCTTTCCCTATTTTAGCCTCTTCTGTTCCTACCTCATTTTCACTGGCATTCACTACATCAGACGTCCCATCACCACCAACCTTCTTAGTGAAAACCGAAACAAAAGTTATTAAGCACCTCTGCAATTTCCACATTTTCTGTTATTATTTTTGTCCCGTCATTGAGTAACGGGCCTACCCTGTCCTTGGTCTTCCTCTTGCTTCTAATGTATTTGTAGAATGTTTTATTGTTCCCTTTATGTCTCTGGCTAGTTTGATCTTGTTTTGTGCGTTGGCCTTTCTAATTTTGTCCCTACATACTTGTATTATTTGTTTATATTCATCCTTTGTAATTTGACCCACTTTTTGTAGGACTCTTTTTTTATTTTTAGATCATTGTAGAGCTCCTGGTTAAGCCAGGGTGGTCTCTTGCCATACTTCCTATCTTTCCTACACAGAGGGTAGTTTCTTCTTGTGCCCTGTAGCTAAGCGATGCTCACCGCCACGGTGCCTCCTGCTGGTCATCTCAGGAATTAGCACTTTCCAGCCCAGAGTGCCCTCTGCAGGCCAGTGTCTCGCCTGCCTCTGGCCCCCGTGTCCCTCCTGGACCCCAATGCCCTTTTACCTTGGGGTGCTGCCCCCTGGCAGTGCCCTGACGCTCTGGGTCTCCCCTCCCCGGGGAACCCCCAACTCTCTATCCCCACCTTGCCACAATGGCTACTACCAGTCATCATCTTGCCCCTGCTCACTGGGGCAGACTGCAGGCTGTAATGCCACTCATCATTGGCAAGGGGTTAGGACCAGATGCCTCTGCCTATGCCTGGGCTGCCCCTCTGCAGCCCCTGTACCTCCATAGGCCTTGCTCAAGGCCTGCAGCCTGGGGGGTTGCCAGGCTGGAGCTCCTTTTGCCTTTCCCCAGCACTGCTCTGCCTCAGGTACCCTGTTCACAGACAGCTAGCCCTTCTCCCTCCAGAGCTGGAGAGAGACTCATCCCAGCTCCTGGCCCACAGCCCTCTTATAAGGGCCAGCTGGGCCCTGATTGAGCTGGCCACAGCTATGGCTGCTTCCCCTATCAGCCTTTCCCCAGACACAGCCCTCGCCATGGTTGCTTTTAACTCCTTCAGGTTTGAAGCGGGGTGATCACCCCACTACATGCCCTTAATGTCTCTTTGAAAAACTGCCAACTGTCTTCTATTGTTTTTCCCTTTAGACTTACTTCCCATGGGATCTTACCTAACAACTCCCTGAATTTGCTACAGTCTGCCTTCTGGAAATCCACTATCTTTATTTTGCTGTTTCCCCTCCTACTATTCCTTAGAATCATGAACCCTACCATTTCATGATCACTTTAACCCAAGCTGCCTTACACATTCAAATTCTCAACCAGTTCCTCCCTACCAACCTCCTCCTGTAGCTCTCCCACCTGCTTCCTGAGAGATTCCTCCAGCAGGCATCCTTCACACTGGATGGTGCCCCCAGCCTGGCTTTCTGAGAGTGGGAATTGCAGGCCACAATCGCTGCAAATCCACACCAGGAGAGGCATCCCTGGTTAGGCTGTCTGTCTGGATTCAGGTGCAGGAGACAGGAGCAGCGTTGGCACTCGTGCCTTCCTAACCATAGCGACTATATTAGATATATATATATTTTAGATTATTATTTTTATTTATTTATTATAAATTTATTAAAATTATTATATTTATTATATATAAATATTAGAACTCAACTCCCTCTCAAACTCCCCTGTTCACTAGCTCCCCTTGGTCACTTAGCCTCTGGCTTTTAAGGCCTTCTCTCCTCGTTAATCACACAGGGGGAGGATGATCACAAGGCTGACGGAGGCTGATCAAAGATGATCCAGGATGATCCAGGGAACAAAGGCTCAAACAGTCCCCAGACACACAATCCCAACTGACGCAGTAACTGAAATAACTGAAAATAACTGAAATAACCTGAAAGAGAAAGAAAAACACAAACAGCCAAACAAACTCACTCACCCCAATGTTCGTACTCACACCTTGTTTGTTCAGCAGGGGGGAATCTCCTTCTCCCCCTCTTTTCCCCTTTACTCCCCTGTTTGCAGGGGGAAGATGAGTAAAACTCAAAGGAGAGATGAGGGCAAGAAAAAATGGGGGAGGGGAAGGTCTAACTGGTAGGCAGAAAAAAAATAAAAGAGGGCAGCAGATCAAGATGGTAATATATCAGAACATTCCCCTTCTCTTCCCTTTTCCCAACCCCCCCCGACTCAAATGTTGACATTACCACAAAAACAAGGGTACTGATGACTAAAAGCCCACGATGGAACTGAATTCTGAGCATTCGTTGGTTTTACACCAACTATTTTCAAACCACAAGAAGTCAAGGAAAACTAACAGGAATTTAAAGTTTCTCTGGTTAAGAACAGCTTAAATAAAAATGGTCTCAACATAATTAGATGCACAGAAAATTCATTAACCTAATATTCCATCATAACAGCTTCTTCTATGTAGTTATGGTCTATCAAGCAAATAGATCTTTATGGAGCTTTCAAAGTCTGAATTAATAAAAATAAACAACATTTAGCATTTATATAGCTTTTATATATTCAAAGTGCTGTGTAAACATTAACTAACTGACACATTGTAAGGAGAGTGATCACTTTAGATAAGCTATTACCAGCAGGAGAGTAGGGTGAGGGGAATGAAAACCTTTTGTAGTGATAAACACCCATTTTTTCATGGTTTGTGTGTATAAAAACCATCTCCTGTATTTTCCACAGTATGCATCCGATGAAGTGAGCTGTAGCTCATGAAAGCTTATGCTCAAATAAATTGGTTAGTCTCTAAGGTGCCACAAGTACTCCTTTTCTATTAACTAATGAAAGGCTCAGTCCCATTTCCATTTAATGGAATGACAAAAGTCCTATTGACTTCAGGGCAGGATTATCCTCACAAAACCCCTGGAAGCATGCAGTTACAATCATCCCTATTTCAAAGGTCAGGAGACTGGCTCAGACACCATTTAAGTGAGTTGCCCATGGGCACATAGAAAGTTATTGGAAGATCTGGCATTAACAGTCAGGATTTCCTGACTCTGCATCCTACGTTTGTTCCTCTAGACCACTCCACAATATTACTGATGACAGCATGAAAAAAGTCTCTTGTGTGCACACCTCCGCTGCCCCTTAAAATTTATATAAAAGAAATCCATAGGGTCCAAAATATGGGGTGCGGAGGAAGAGAACATGGGAACAATAGTGATCATATTAAAAATCATTCTTAAGAAAAAAATGTCTTTCCGTGTTTCTTCCAAGAGGAAAGAGCTGGAGACAAACAAGTGGAGAAGGGAACATCCCAAAGTATGATTCCCTTTACTCAATTGAAAATGAATAAGTAAAAAAGCCATGGTAACATCCATGGGAAGCAGGTGGTGTCTGAGTGCGCCACTCATATGGCGGGTCTCAAATGGTAGTTATGGGCTATAAAAACAAGGAAAGTGCCAACTTACTGCAACTCTGTCACTTGGCACAGTGGGGTGAAGTAAAGGGAAATTCTCCCTTTGTAACCCCGCAAACGGTTGAGTGCAAGAAAAATGTAAGGTAAAAAGAATGATGGGTAATTATAGGCCTGTCAGTCTGACACGTATGGCAGGCAAGATAATGGAGTGGCTGAAAAAGGACTTGATTAATAAAGAATTAAAGGAGGATAAAATAGTGAATGCCAATCAACATGGGTTTATGGAAAATAGATCCTGTCAAATTAACGTTATCTTTTTTGATGAGATTATTACCTTTATCAGCCAAATTTGTAGTGTTGATGCAATGTACTTAGAGTTCTGTCAGGCACTGACTTGGTACTGTACAACGTCTTGATTAAAAAACTACAATGATATAAAATAAACATGGCACACATCATATTATTAAAAGCTGACTACTGAATGGGTCTCGAAACATTATTGTAAACAGGAAATCATCATTGAACGGTTCTGTTTCTAGTGGGGGGGGGTCCCACACGGATCTGTTCTTAGCCTTACATTTTTCATCACTGACCTGGAAGATATTTCCCTTAAAATATTAAAGTGACAAAGATACTGCAACTGAAATGTAACTACTGCAGATTTACTCTGTACTTACAGTTTAGAACAAAACAGATACTCCTTGTATAAATATAAGGGCATTAATACACTTTTTGAAAGGTCTAAATACATAGTTATATAGTATAGGAAGTAATTCACATGTTAAAAGCTCCCTAAATACATATTTGCCCAACAGACCATAACTCCTCAGAAGGAATCATTGTGGTCTATGGGATAAATTCATAATTGCATAGCTAATAGTTTTAAACTGCACTTTAATAGACCTTTTGGGGTTCCTAAATTACTGCTAAAAACCTGTAAACACCCTATTTGTGTTATGGGTCTGATTCAAATGAAAGAGTCACATTCAGTGTCATGTGCTACCGAGAGCACAATTCCATTAAAAAAAATTAATAGTTAAGGCTCTACATCCCAAGTGACATTTTATCCTTTTTCTTACCATCTTGCTCTAAAGTATACGTTCTCAGCAGGAGTCCATCATGAATGCGCAGGCATGTGAATAAGTGCCCAGGGGTCAAGACTACCTGACCCTTCCTGGATTGCTAAATGGCAGGGGATGGTCTCTGCTACATGGGAGAAGGATTCTGGGCAGGTCATGGTATGGAAAAAATTAATAGTATTAACAGAGACCTGTGACCAGTGAGGGATCTTACCTAGTGTTGTCAAATCTCACTGTGAATGGTATCACAGGTCTCATAATATTTGTTTTTACTCCTAAAGCCCCAGGTTCTGGATTCATGCAATTCAGACAAAAAAAGTAGTAAGTTTCTAGCCTTCATGGTTGTGAAGGAAGCTTGAAAATGTGACCAAAGTGCAGCGTCAGGACTCAGAAACCAAAAGGCAAGTAAAAAAAACAACCCACGTCTATTGTAGTTTGAAAAAATCTCATGATTTTAAAGCCAATCTCATGATTTTCAACAGCCTGACTTATGACGTTTGGGTCCTTGGGGTTGGCAGTACTGCTTATACGCCATTTGTATAGCCATGCCTAGGCATAAACAATGGTATTGAAGATGTAGCTTTAGACTTCGCTTACAGCCACCTGTTGTCTTGCCTTTAAAAACATATATATATATTAGACCATGTTATGTAACTATAATTAAGAAAGCTTTTACTTTCAGCTCAAATCAGTGCTGTATTGCACTTGGAGTTGTGGGAGCCGCTTGTTAACACTCCAGCAAAATTGAAGTGAGAGGTGATTTTCTTGCCTGTGAAAGAGTTTAGTCTCATTCCGGATGCTACTAACTCATCTCTGTCCCCTTATTCAGAGGAAACAGAAAAATACGTCTCCAATGAATGCAAAATTATTTTTATTCAAAATGCCCCCAGCAGCAACAAGTAATAGATATTTTTAAAATAATTCCTAGGGGAAGAAATTCTAAGACCCTTACAAGGTCTTGATCCCCTCACCCCAGTTCAGATATCAAAATGAACACAATGCTATATCACCAGTAGTGCAAAACATTTTTAAGAAATCAAGTATAAATTTCTCTAGGAATGTGTATTTAATATATTTTGCCAAGCAGTTGTATCTTTCATTGGTTATGGTTCTGAAAAAGTATTTGTATACTAAGAAAATGAATGACTAGATTTCCCAATCCTCTCTCCCTTCTCTCTACAGGAAGCTCAGTGTTAAAATATTGGCAGCACATCACTGACTCAAAACAGATGAAGGTCAATTTTGATGTTAATATGTTCCAGACATACCTTCTTCCACTCTGGATGAACCCATTTAAATCAGTTTGATCTTCAGCCAATTGAACAAAATGTCTCTAACCTTAGGCACAAAAAAATGTGTACAGGCTGAGAACTGGATTCAAAATCTCTCTGAGCGTGATATTTATGGTGAAAAGAAAAGGAGTACTTGTGGCACCTTAGAGACTAACCAATTTATTTGAGCATGAGCTTTCGTGAGCTACAGCTCACTTCATCGGATACATACCGTGGAAACTGCAGTAGACATTATATACACACAGAGACCATGAAACAATACCCCCTCCCACCCCACTGTCCTGCTGGTAATAGCTTATCTAAAGTGATCATCAAGTTGGGCCATTTCCAGCACAAATCCAGGTTTTCTCACCCTCCGCCCCCCCACACACAAACTCACTCTCCTGCTGGTAATAGCCCATCCAAAGTGACCACTCTCTTCACAATGTGTATGATAATCAAGGTGGGCCATTTCCTGCACAAATCCAGGTTCTCTCACCCCCTCACCCCCTCCAAAAACCACACACACAAACTAGATTTATGCTGGAAATGGCCCACCTTGATTATCATGCACATTGTAGGGAGAGTGGTCACTTTGGATAAGCTATTACCAGCACGAGATTGAGTTTGTGTGTGTGGTTTTTGGAGGGGGGTGAGGGGGTGAGAGAACCTGGATTTGTGCAGGAAATGGCCCACCTTGATTATCATACACATTTTAAAGAGAGTGGTCACTTTGGATGGGCTATTACCAGCAGGAGAGCGAGTTCGTGTGTGGGGAGGTGGAGGGTGAGAAAACCTGGATTTGTGCTGGAAATGGCCCAACTTGATGATCACTTTAGATAAGCTATTACCAGCAGGACAGTGGGGTGGGAGGGGGTATTGTTTCATGGTCTCTGTGTTTATATAATGTCTACTGCAGTTTCCACAGTATGCATCCGATGAAGTGAGCTGTAGCTCACGAAAGCTCATGCTCAAATAAATTGGTTAGTCTCTAAGGTGCCACAAGTACTCCTTTTCTTTTTGCAAAGACAGACTAACACGGCTGTTACTCTGAAACCTGTAATATTTATGGTGGTTACAAATCTCTAAAATGAAAGTCTACCTTGGAAATCTTTGAAAGAAAAAGCAGGAAGACAAGAAAAAGTAGCATTGAAGAATAAGTCTTTACACAGAGCTTACCCAAAACTACCAAATTATTTTTAGAAGATAATGAAGACTCAATATCATGAGATAGCATTATCTGCACACTGGAGAAACCATCTCGGCCAGGCAAGATTAAATTACACATGCAGTTATTTGTAACGTACCATTGAGAAGTCAAACCTCATGTGCCATAACTATCAAACATCTGGATCAATAGAAAAGAGAATTCTGATAGTCTCATAAGACAAAGTCAGGAAGGTATGTCAAGAGGTATGACAGGATTGTGACATTTGCTATCTCTAGCATTTTAATGAAATATGGGCTGGAGATTACTGACTGGTAATTAAATAAATATATATCTGAAACCAAAGTGATATTTCCCTGAATGAGGGAGGATGTGAAGAGACAGTCTTTGATCCAAAGAAAGAAAAACAGCTGCTGATCACACTGTCTTTGACATGTGTATGCCAGGTTGTTGATTGCATCTTGGAGAAGTGCACGTCTTATTTACTTGTTGTTTTAAAGGCAGGAATATGGCACAGTTGGAACTATGCTGAGACAGTAAAAAAAACCTAATAATCTGTGATTTGAACAGCTTTTCTGAACAGAGTTTTTTTTCCACAAAATGTTAAGTACAATCCACAACCAAAGAAAATCCTTCAGGTATACTACAGCTTCCACTTTACAGAAGAAGTGGAACTGCTAAACACTGAGGATGGGGTGGAGATTAAATATAATCTAGGCCTGTTTCAACATCTAAACAAATACTTTTCCTCAGTTTTTAATCAAGGTAACGAGGACCTTAGCGGTAGTGGCAGAGGAGCTAATGGAAATGAGGACATGGGAATAGAAATGACCACATCTGAGGTAGAAGTCAAACTCAAACAGCTTAATGGGACCAAATCGGAGGCCCAGATAATCTCTATCCAAGAATATTACAGGAACTGGCACATGAAATTGCAAGTCCAAGAGCAAGGACTTATAATGAATCTGTAAACTCGGGAGTTGTACCCTATGACTGGAAAATTGCCTATTTTTAAGAAAGGGGAAAAAATGTGATCCAGGACACTACAGCCTTGTTAGCAGGGCTTTGGAGTGGAGCCTGGAGCTGGAGTGCTGAGCAGCTCCAGAGCAGTGGAGCTGCAGGATTTTGCCTGGAGCTGGAGTGGAGCCGGAGCACAGCTCCAAAGTCCTGCTTGTTAGTTTGACCTCAAGGTCTTGGAACACATTTTGAAAGAGAAAGCAGTTAAGGACATATAGGTAAATGGGGTAAAATACAACATGATTTTACAAAAGGTAGATTGTGCCAGACCAATCTGATCTCTTTCTTTGAGAAGATGACTGATGTTTTTATACAAAGGAAATGTAGTAGATCTAACCTACCTGGATTTCAGCAAGGCATCTGATACATTTTTATGTGGGAAATTATTAGGGAATTGGAGAAGATGGGGATCAACACAAGAATTGAAAGGTGGGTAAGGAATGGTTAAAGGGGAGTCTACAACAGGCCATAGTGAAAGGTGAACTGACAGGCTGGTGGGAGGTTACTAGTGGAGTTCTTCAGGGATCGGTCTTGGGTCAAATCTTTATTTAACATTTTCATTAATGGCCTTGGCACAAAAAGTGAGCGCATACTAATAAAATTTGCAGATGACACAAAATTGGGAGGTATCACCAATAAGGAAGAGGATCAGAATATCAGGATGATCTTGAAAACTGGAGTAAAAAAGCGGGATGAAATTTAATAGTGTAAAGTGCAGGGTCATGCACAAAAATATTTGCTATAAAATGAGGATTCATCAGTTGCAAGCAACAGAGGAGGAGAAAGATCTGGGTGTATTGGTTGAACACAGGATGACCATGAGCTGCCAGTGCGATGTGGCCATGAAAAAGGCTAATGCAATCTTTGGATGCATCAGGTATTTCCAGCAGAGACAGGGAAGTGTTAATACCGTTATACAAGGCACTGGTGGGACCTCATTTGGAATACTGTGTACAATTCAGTCTCCCATGTTTAAGAAAGATGAATTCAAGCCAGAACTGGTGCAGAGAAGGGTTATTAGAATGATCAGAGAAATGGAGAACCTATCTCGCAAGAGGAGTCTTGGCTTGTGTAGCCTAATCAAAGACAAACTGAGAGGATATATGTTTGCTCTCTGTATGTTCATCAGGAGGATTAAACACCAGGAAGAGAGAGGAATCATTTAAGTTAAGTGCCAATGTTGGCCTAAGAACAAATGGATATAAACTGGCCATCAACAAGTTTAGGTTTGAAATTAGAAGATTTCTAACCATCAGAGGAGCGTGAAGTTCTGGGATAGCCTCCCAAGGGGATTAGTGGAGGCAAAAAATCTAACTGGTTTCAAGACTGAGCTTGATTAATTTATGGAGGGGATGGTATGATGAGATTATCTACAATGTCCTGTGGCCCATATGCAACTGCTAACAGCAAATATTACTCCTGAGGGAATTCTGCGAAAAAAAAAAATTCTTTGAACAATATGTTAGAATTCTGCAAAATTCTGCAAATTTTATTTGTCAATAAATAAATGTGGAGTCTCCAGCATGGCAGTGGGGAGCACAGGTGACTGGCTGCACAGAACTGGGAGATCACCTTGCAACCCACCCCTCCCATTCCCCTGGGCCACAGACTCAGCAGTGAGGCTTCACCGGCCCTGATACAGTGCAAGGGCCGGGCCTGCTCTAGAAACACTTTGGCACCCTGCTCCTCTGCAACAGACACATCAGGAATGGGCAGGCAGGCTGAGCTCAGCAGAATCCAAGCGTACAGGGGCTTAGAGTAGGCGGATTGAGGTGTGGGGTAAGAGGGTTCTGTGTGGGAGCAATCTGGGTGTGGGCAGCTCAGTGAGGAATTTGGATGTACAGGGGTTCATTGTGTGGTTCTGACTGCGGGGGAGGGAGGGTGTTGAGGTGAGGGTGGTTGGGGCTCAGCGGGGGGGGGGGTCTGGGTGTGGGCACTCACTGTTGGACAGAAAACAGGATGGTTCCCAGCACACAGAAGGGGATCACAACCAAACACAAGAACCCAGGAGACGGTATCCAGCTGCATAGTCAGCAAGCGGCAACCTCCTTCAGCCGGGTAGCTCTGCACTAACAGAAATGGCGGGGGGGTGGGGTCAGTGGCACATGACCCCATGTGTCCCCTCCCCCCAATGCCTCACCTCTGTTTTCTGGACATGAGCAGTGGCATGAAAATATTTTACTCCTGGGGGAATTTTAAGGGCCAGAGATGGGGAGGGCTCTGAGTTACTACAGAGAATTCTTTTCCAGGTATCTGGCTGGTGGATCTAACTGATTGCCATATTTGGGGTCAGGAAGAACTCTTCCCCCACGTCAGACTGGCAAAGACCCTAGGTTTTTTTCTGTTTTGTTTTGTGTGTGTTTTTTGGGGGGTGGAGGGAGCTTCCTTTGTAGTGTGGGGCATGTCTCATTTGCTGCTTTAAAATAGAGTACATGGTGGATTCTTTGTAACTTGATATTTTTAAATCATGATTTGAGGGCTGCAGTAACTCAACCAGAGGCTTACAAATTTATTTGGGCATAAGATTTCGTGGGTTAAAACCCACTTCATCTGATGAAGTGGGTTTTAGCCCATGAAATCTTATGCCCAAATAAATTTGTTAGCCTCTAAGGTGCCACAAGGACTCCTCATTGTTTTTGCTGATACAGACTAACAAGGCTACCACTCTGAAACCTGTCACCAGAGGTTATGGCTCTATTGCAGGAGTGGGTAGGTGAGGTTCTGGAGCCTGCACTGTGCCAAAGTTCAGACCAGGTGATCACAATTGTCCTTTCTGGCCTTAAAGTCTCCACAAAACAAGGAAAGCAAAGAAATTCAAAGTGCAAGCTTCTTGATTCATGGATCACAGACCCAATCACCTGCAGTAGCTTCCTTGGAAATGTTATGGTCAGTCATGTTAGTGGTGGTTAGGGACTATTTAGAAAAGCTGGACGTGCACAAGTCCATGGGGCCGGACGAGTTGCATCCGAGAGTGCTGAAGGAATTGGCGGCTGTGATTGCAGAGCCATTGGCCATTATCTTTGAAAACTCGTGGCGAACCAGGGAAGTCCCGGATGACTGGAAAAAAGCTAATGTAGTGCCAATCTTTAAAAAAGGGAAGAAGGAGGATCCTGGGAACTACAGGCCAGTCAGCCTCACCTCAGTCCCTGGAAAAATCATGGAGCAGGTCCTCAAAGAATCAATCCTGATACACTTGCATGAGAGGAAAGTGATCAGGAACAGCCAGCATGGATTCACCTAGGGAAGGTCATGCCTGACCAATCTAATCGCCTTTTATGATGAGATTACTGGTTCTGTGGATGAAGGGAAAGCAGTGGATGTATTGTTTCTTGACTTTAGCAAAGCTGTTGACACGGTCTCCCACAGTATTCTTGTCAGCAAGTTAAGGAAGTATGGGCTGGATGAATGCACTATAAGGTGGGTAGAAAGCTGGCTAGATTGTCGGGCTCAACAGGTAGTGATCAATGGCTCCATGTCTAGTTGGCAGCCGGTATCAAGTGGAGTGCCCCAAGGGTCGGTCCTGGGGCCGGTTTTGTTCAATATCTTCATAAATGATCTGGAGGATGGTGTGGATTGCACTCTCAGCAAATTTGCGGATGATACTAAACTGGGAGGAGTGGTAGATACGCTGGAGGGGAGGGATAGGATACAGAAGGACCTAGACAAATTGGAGGATTGGGCCAAAAGAAATCTGATGAGGTTCAATAAGGATAAGTGCAGGGTCCTGCACTTAGGATGGAAGAATCCAATGCACCGCTACAGACTAGGGACCGAATGGCTCTGCAGCAGTTCTGCGGAAAAGGACCTAGGGGTGACAGTGGACGAGAAGCTGGATATGTGTCAGCAGTGTGCCCTTGTTGCCAAGAAGGCCAATGGCATTTTGGGATGTATAAGTAGGGGCATAGCGAGCAGATCGAGGGACGTGATCGTTCCCCTCTATTCGACATTGGTGAGGCCTCATCTGGAGTACTGTGTCCAGTTTTGGGCCCCACACTACAAGAAGGATGTGGATAAATTGGAGAGAGTCCAGCGAAGGGCAACAAAAATGATTAGGGGTCTAGAACGCATGACTTATGAGGAGAGGCTGAGGGAGCTGGGATTGTTTAGCCTGCAGAAGAGAAGAATGAGGGGGGATTTGATAGCTGCTTTCAACTACCTGAAAGGGGGTTCCAAAGAGGATGGCTCTAGACTGTTTTCAATGGTAGCAGATGACAGAACGAGGAGTAATGGTCTCAAGTTGCAGTGGGGGAGGTTTAGATTGGATATTAGGAAAAACTTTTTCACTAAGAGGGTGGTGAAACACTGGAATGCGTTACCTAGGGAGGTGGTAGAATCTCCTTCCTTAGAGGTTTTTAAGGTCAGGCTTGACAAAGCCCTGGCTGGGATGATTTGACTGGGAATTGGTCCTGCTTCGAGCAGGGGGTTGGACTAGATGACCTTCAGGGGTCCCTTCCAACCCTGATATTCTATGATTCTATGTCACTCCTGCTGCCAAATGTACATATACACTAAAGCTTCATGCAAAAAATCCTGATTTTTTTTAAATGGAAAAGTGTTCTCAGGAGTGTGTGTAGTATCCTAATTTAAAGTTACAATAGTGTGTTGGTTATTTCATATTTCAAAGTGTCAAAAGTTAGTAAACCAACGCATTTAACACGTGCTTACTTTCCTATTTTCAAGTGAAAAAATTCTGTGAATGACAAAGAAGCATATTAAGCCAGTAAATTTGCAGTTATAGGGTATAAAGTCTTTAAATCACTGTTTGAAGACTTCAGTAATTCAGCCAGAGGTTAGGGGTCTATTACAATGTGCAGGGGGTCAGACCAGATGAGCATGATTGTTACTTCTAATCTTAAAGTCTATGAGAGTCTAAAGAAGGTGAAATTCTACTGGTGTACCTCGGGTAATTCAACTTAAGCTGACGGATCCACATCAATGCTGAATTTGGCCCACAACTTTTAAGAAGCTGCTCCTTTTTTTATTTGCAGGGCAGAGGGCAATACACACACAGTTTCAGAGCTGCATCCTTATATGTCAGAATTAATTTACACACTGGAGTTGAAAACACTGGGAAAATTGGATGTATAATAGAAAATTTGACAACCAATAATTTCAGATTTACAGTCCATGGACAATAGACAAAATATCATCATCCCATCATTTGTTTTAATGGGTAAATTCTCAGGGGAAAAAAAGTGACTTTTAGTGCACTTGGCAAGCACTGCATTTAAAAATGTGTCTAGAAAAGTATGTGTTTGCCAACTGAAGAAAAAGCTAAGAAGCAGAAGATAAATTAAATAGCAGAGAATAATCAATCAAGGTGCTAAAATGATAGACGACAAATAAACTGAAGCCCCAGGGAAGTATGTAGACAGCCATTTTGCAAAATTAGGTTGCATAACTAGTATATCTCAAAGCACTACAGAATCTAAATCTATGTCTGAGGCTTCTCAGCTGAAAATGTAACGTTGTAGCCCTAATATCAGATACAGACAAGTGATGGGGGAAGGAAAATAGTTTTTGTGCATAAGAATTCATGAGCGGGCAAGTCACAAAGAATGTACTGCTTACACCAGTTCTTAGACGACAATAAAAAGAGAGGCAAAAGCAAATAAATCATACTATTCTGTGCAAATGCTATATCCTGCAGTAACAAAAAGTCTGAAATTATGTAATTATGTAAAATCAATTTATGTGAGAACACCATGGAGTAAGTCAGGTAGTGTGAGCATTAGAATGAATTATTTTATCCATAGCTGAGCTGTGGTGTATGTACACAAGTCTTGATGGGCAATCAGAAAACTAGGAGCATGGGGAATGAGTATGACTGCATGCTGCTTCTAGATTTTAAAGCATGTATATTATTTTAATGAAACATAACATTATCCTGATTGCCATGAAAGATGCAGAAAGCACTGACCTATTTCTTTTCAAATCTTTCTAAATTCATCTTATACAAAATTGACGGTTCCAAAATCAAAATACCTGCTTCTCACAGGATCTTTGTTCATTTCGATATTACAATACATGAATGTTCTATACTATGGTAGCTTCAGAACAGAAGTTAGAGTAAACAACACACTATAATTCTGGGTATTTGTGAGCTAATAAGTAAAACATGAATTCAATTCTTCTAGAAGTAATGGAGTGAAACTGCCCATGCAGTTATCTTCTATAGAATAAATCCACTCTCATCTCATTGTAGCAGACTATAGTTCTACCAGGCTCCTCATGCACTGATGGTTGATTTGAGCCGTCTCCTAATTTATATTACATTACATGAATTTGTCTTTACTATGCATAAATAATGGAAAAAAAACTTGTCATTAACCAGACAGCCATTAAAATCCATCAAAGCTGTCAATTACATGAAAAACCAAAATATGTGCAGTGACAGATGAAATCTGATTGCAGTTAAATGCGGAAGGATGATGAGCGCTGCTTGTGGTACACATATTGCAAGATTCTTTTCTTCCTCCACAGCCGCACGATTCTGAACTTTTAAAATATCAAATCCAATTGACAAGAGCGGCTGCATTTTAAATGAAGATGGTAAAAGTTAAAAAAAATAAATAAAAAAAATCACAGAATAGTTTGCATCCCCCTCCCCCTTCCCCACTTACTTTGGTGTCTATGGTTTTTAAGCAAAAGCTAAGATGGCTGCCCCTTCCCTGATCTTTTTCTGTCTTTGCATGAACTCTCATTAAAATAAACAGAAATGAGCAGAGCTCTAAGAAGAGCATTAGAGACTGAGCCAGCTCCCATTGAAAGTCAATAGGAAGATGGGAGGTAAGTCAGCCCCTTCGTTATCACTCGTTCTATACCAACCAGACAAGGATGTAATAACGATATAGGATGGCTATTTTTTAAACATAATGGGACAATTAACTTACATGCGACTTAAGCACATGCTTAATTTAAGTACTTGCTTAAGTGCTGTCTTGAATAGGAATGTTTTTATTAATCAGAGCTTTATAGATTTGGAAGACACTATTGACGTTATTGCAGATTTACTCAACAAACCTACATCGTAACCTCGCTTGAGTCACTCCTAAAGTGTAAGCAGCAGAGTGTTTTTAACAACAACAAAAGAGACCCAACAGAGACATGTAGACTAGACATATGCCTGCCTAAACAAAGTAAGTGCATAACTGTATATGCATAACCTGTGATTTTCCTTGCTCGTCCACCTTGATGGTGTGTATTACATCTTCAATGGTTTGTCATCAGGTCCCTAATATTGCAATTGTACGTACACAAATAGAATGGGCACTGGTGTGCAGCTGCATTGGAGTCAACAGAGCTCCATGCAAACACAGGGATATACTCATGTAGATCCATTTGTACGTTTTGAGCCTGATCCAAAGCCCACTGAAGACAATGGGAGTTAGGAAAGTACCCCTATTCAGGACAGTACTTCAGCAAGTCCTTAACTTTGGGATAAAAACGAGGAGTCCGGTGGCACCTTAAAGTCTAACTGCCACCAGACTCCTCCTTGTTTTGTGGATACAGACTAACATGGCTACCCCTCTGAACTTTGGGATGTAATTATTTGCCTAAAATTAAGCACATCCTTAAGTGTTTTCCTGAACTGGGGCCTCAGGCTGTATATCTTTGAAGAAGTCTGTCTTCTGTGCATTTTCTGGGCATCTGTAAGTGCACTGTAAAATAACACATCAACATAATTCAAAATGTCAAATTTTATAGCGAAACAAATTGAGCATTTAATGCAATATTCATTATATTCCTCCTATTTTTGAGATAAGGTCTGTATTTTTACACTAACTCTAGACATTTCAGGATTTTCATTACGAGAAACATTTGAGAAATAAAAATACTTTAAAATGGTAATATATAATTTATTATCCCAGGTCAAATGAATGACAATATTCTAGTGTATAAGGAATGTACAATTCATGTGAAAAACATTAAGCTGAATGGTACAAAGCCAATGTGAGTTGAATTTACTGTATATGGTTGGATGTATAGCCTGATTAAGTTAGTAATGTGACTTATTGAAGATGATGGGTGTCAGATAAAAATAAATTTCTATGTTTATTTTAATTTCTAGTGTATACTACAAAGAGGGTATTAAATAAATTATGTATTTCAAATGTTAAATGATCACTGTATTTTCCATTTTTGTAATTATATATTCATGGATAGGGCATTTGTATTCTATAACCATAATACTATGACTGATAAATTAAGTAATGGATACTCTGAAAAGGTTCCATCATCCTATTCTGCCAGCGGGAGGAAAGGAATCTGTATGTGATGGAGCACCAGTGAAAGTTGATTAATTTTTCTCCATGTACACAAATAAATCCAAACTCTTTTGAAACAGCTGTTTTATTTAAAAAGTTCTGGCCAGTTAGCAGAGGAAGACAAGTGAGGACTACTTGTGAGAGTATGTGAATGTGTAGGGAGGATAGAGAAATTCACCTTCTGTAGACAGAAATATAGCGGTTCATGAAATTTCTTGTAATGCATAAACCATTAATGCAATACAAAATACTGGGGAGTTGCTAAAATCCATGTATACCTCCATCAATGATCTGCTGCTAGAACCTAAACCTTTGAGGCAAAATTATAATTGATTGATTTGCACCTTTTTCCAATGTCAAAAAGCTATCCTTTTGCAGGTCTAACTTCAAATACAAATTGCAGCAACTCATCCATATTTCATGTTTCGCAATCCCCCTCAACTTCCTTAGATATATGTGTGAGAACCTATTCACTGCATTATCATCAGGTTGCCTTGACACACATGTCCTCTATCCCATACTACACTTGGAAATTAAACATTTTGCCTAGTTTAGGACACTAGTTCAGCTTGTAATTTCAAGTTTATCCATAGTAGCTGATTTGTATACTGTAATATTTTAACCTGAAACATACTAAAAGCCAACTCTGTGAAGAGGAGAAAAGGGTGATTTTTGGGTGGGAGTGTGTGGTGAGAAACTAAGTGAGGTTAGGGATTGTTGTGTGGCTATATGGTGGGAGGAGGAGTGGATGGGGTTACGATCAGTAGGAAATGGGGAAAAACAATTGCAGGAAAGGTTAAAGTTTGGGGTGAATGGACAAAAGTTGCAAGGAATGAACCAAACGTAAAAAAATTAAACATATTTAGTATAGTTAAAAATGGAAAATAAGAGGTCAGGGTTGGTTGCAATCACAATACTGGTTGATGGATAAAACGTTAAAAAATGTTGCATTCTTTTTAGATAAGCTCCCTAGGGTATAGGACATGCATTCACTCTATGCTGGTAAAGTGCCTACTTTTGGGTGCTGTATGAACAACAGCAAAGATAGAGCTTAAGATTTTCAAAGAAGTGTACCACTTGACTCAGCATTAACAGAATGTCACACAATTCCTTTCATGATGCCAGTGATTAACCTAATCTTAAAACCATTCACTGAACCTGGGTACATACAGAGATCAAGGGCTGTATTCTGGCTTTTAAATATTACATATATAAATCCTCCCACAGCCTCCCATGGATCTTCTATGCAGCCAAAGTATATTGGCCACACAGTGTGGTTGAAGAGTCTTCACAATATGAAAAGGAGTACTTGTGGCACCTTAGAGACTAACCAATTTATTTGAGCATGAGCTTTCGTGAGCTACAGCTCACTTCATCGGATGCATACCGTGGAAACTGCAGCAGATTTTATATACACACAGAGATCATGAAACAATACCTCCTCCCACCCCACTGTCCTGCTGGTAATAGCTTATCTAAAGTGATCATCAAGTTGGGCCATTTCCAGCACAAATCCAGGTTTTCTCACCCTCCACCCCCCCACACACAAATCCACACACAAACGTGAGTTTGTGTGTGGGGGGGTGGAGGGTGAGAAAACCTGGATTTGTGCTGGAAATGGCCCAACTTGATGATCACTTTAGATAAGCTATTACCAGCAGGACAGTGGGGTGGGAGGAGGTATTGTTTCATGATCTCTGTGTGTATATAAAGTCTGCTGCAGTTTCCACGGTATGCATCCGATGAAGTGAGCTGTAGCTCACGAAAGCTCATGCTCAAATAAATTGGTTAGTCTCTAAGGTGCCACAAGTACTCCTTTTCTTTTTGCGAATACAGACTAACACGGCTGTTACTCTGAAACCTCTTCACAATATGTGACTCTTGTCTAGTCTATATAGAACTATACAACAAACTAGCTATTTGAATAGAGATTTCAAATATGGCCATGAAAAGTCCCTCATTTCCTCTGTACAGTATACAAAGCACAGTAAAGAATAGTATGTCTTATGTACAATACATATTGCCCACAATATTCTGCCACAAAGAGGCAGCCTCTACTAGTGCATAATGCACAGCAGCTGTTTGGATTGAACTGTAAATAGAAATGATTTAAACACATTTATTTATGCTGATTATCAGAGTTGTCACTTCTGATACCCAAAGACACAGGACTATTATACCTTTTGCTACTTTCTGCAAAGACTACTATTGATGATTGGAAATAAAAACACTGTCTGCATTTTTTTCAGGCCACAATTTGAACCTCATCACTAACCTGAAAAAATCTTTTAAAAGAAGATACCAATAATATTATTCACAACACAGACATCATAGTTCATTGTCTGGTCTCTGCACACAATTTTAATTTCCTGATGCATTATGAAGCAGTAGAAATCAAAGACTAATCTTTTCAGAACAGCTGTATGTTTTAAGCTTGTAGGTGACTATGTCAGCACTTTGTGATTCTGAACTAATGATTAAATAGATAACATGAGCACACAGAATTCTCTCCTCACCCTGTCCACACTGAATGAATTGTATATCTCAAACCCAAGAGCCAGCTATTTTATTTTATCACTAAACTACATAGAATCCCAGATTTGACCAATTTTCAGTTTATTCTTTATTACTTTGCTAACTTCCAGTATTACAACAATGCACTTTTGTTACAAAACAAAACAAAGTAAAAGCAATACCAATATTTTCAGTTTGAACTGACCCAAAGATACATTGCATGGATTATCATGATCTTATCTAAGAGGATTATAGGGTAAATTAATAAAAATCCACTCCAGTGAAATGAAATTGAGTTTTCAGAGAAGGCAGAAACTACTACACTAAATTTCTTACACAAGTAGAAGAAAGGCAAATGTGGAAAGTTACCTACAGTAGGGTTAAAAAAAACAATGTTCATCTTTATAGTGTGTAATCAAACTACTTACTGTTCAGAATACAGATTCTGTGATCAACTCTTTTCTTTGTTCAGGAGTCCAGGTTTCTGTAAGAAAAACATTAATTTGATTTCTCATATGCATAAAACAAATCAGGTCGTTTACTTCATGCCATAGGTTTGCCTTTTTTTAAGTTAACTTGTGTATCCTCTAAGGGTATGTCTACACCACAAATGCAGGTGTCATTGCAACCCAGGTAGACATACTCACACTAGTTTAAATTTAGCTAGAGCGGGTACTAATTTCGCTAGCTTTAACAATAGCAGTGAAGACGACCCAGTGTAGGTCATCACCCCAAGAACATACACAGAATCCCGAATGGGCTTGTAGTGAGGTGACTAGCTCACATCACCACATCTTTACTATTCCTGTTACCCAGACCAGCTCAATCAAAGCTGCCATGGGTATTCCTACCCATGCTACAATCACAGCTTCATTTACAGTGTAGACATATCTTAAGATTTACAGCCCAGGTTTACCATGGGAGGGGGCACAGTGGGAGGAAAATCTCCAAGGTTCCCTTTCCAAAGATTCCTTTGAACCCAGTAGTTTCAACTCTTGTATCCTGCAGTAGAAGCAGAGAGTTTTCTCTCTCTCCCTCCCCGCCGGAACCCATGGATTGTCCAATACCTTCTGAAATCTGGGCCTCTGAGGCACTCCTGAGGTTCTCCTCAACTCTTATGCTGACACGCCTTCATCTAGGAGCAATGCCTCCTGGAATCCTCCACTTAAATTTCACATTCTGGTTGTATTAACTCTTACACAGGGTCCCCATGAAAGTGAAGAGGAAGGGAAGAAATAATGTATGTCCCCAGTTACTGCCACAACCTTCTCCCTCCCCTGCCAGAGGAAGAGTCGGGAAAATGCTGCAGGGGTGCCTCATGCTTCAGACCATCTTGTCATGCAGTCAATTATATGATAAGCAGTGATCACAGCATACCAGCTACCTCACCATTTTCAAGTGTTTTATAGGCATCACAGCAGAGATGAGTTTTAGGACTGGATTTGGAGGAGCGTAACATAGTGACTTCACAGTTTGTTACAAGGAGCAATTCCCATGCATAAAGGCAGCATGGTGAAAAAGGGAAGGTGTCTGAGGGAAAATTGGACTGCTGGACAAAGACAGGCATTATTGGCAGAACTCGATGGTTGCTAGGATATAAGAGATTAAAGGGAGGGCAGGGTCAATCTTTGAAGGAACTTAAAAGTGAAGATGAGCAATTTGTTTGATGCAGTGGAGACCAGAAAGCCAGGTGGAGGGTTACAAAGAGAGGTAAATGCAGTTGTACTTTTACCTTAACCTTTCTACAGAAGAATGGCACTGGCAGTACATAGGGCTGGGCTCTTCGAAAAACCTTTAAACCATAGCATATCAATCCTCATCATATTTTAAAAAAAGATAATTTGTGATTCTCTCCACCATCCCATTCCAAATTAGTTAGCCCTGCAACTATGTTTTATGACACAATTAGCAAAGGACTCAGCATGTAAATAAATTCTAAATCTGCTTCCCCCCCCCCCCTTTTTTTTTTAAAGCATTAATTTTAGCTCCTGGGCTGTTCTTCCAGTCACTGTGGTGCCCCAAAATCCATCCTTTCACATGTCACAGCTAGAGACACCTGTTGGGCAATGGAGCTGGATGGGTTACATATTCTATTACTCTGAAAAAACATTATTTTGCAGCCTTTGGGACATAACATTACTTTTTAAATCCTTTTCAAAACTGTATGTTCCAGCTCCTCCGTCTAGCAGGGCGGCTGGTATGACAAAACGATGAAGAGTTCTGGAGCAATGAAGTAACAGGAGATTGACTGACAGGATTACAGGAGACCATTATTTCAAAAAGAAGAGGTTAGGGTTAGAATAATTTAGCAATACATAGCTGTGGGATGAACTAATTTCCTCCCCAGATTTTTCAGTTCAGCTGTGTGTAATCTCATGTATGTCTACGGAACAGTGACTTTGGTCATTCTTAGATACAGTATACATTCTGTTGATTCTGCCATTGTTGGGCCTAATCCAAATTCCTGGATGCCAGCTTCTTATTTCTACAGTGGGCTGAATCAAACCTCTAGATCAAACTGTGGTTCAAACCCTCTGAAAATTTGGGAATTTGAAATTCAGACCCAAATCTGAACCTTCCCAAATTGTAGCATATTCACATTTGGCTCATTACAAAGATATGCTTCAGCTAGAAATTTGGATCCAAACCTGCTCCTGGGATTCAGATCCATCTGTATATTTAGTATTAAAACAGATACAACTACCGAGACTCAGACAAATTAACACACACAGTCACACCTGAGCTGTTGTATACCATCTCAGTCTTACTCTGTTTATATAAACTGTCTGTGTCAAGCTGTGTCATATTATCACTATGTGTCTCAGATGAAAACTATTTCTTTTCACCATAAAGACAGAGAATGACAGAGAAAGTTATAAAAATATAGCTCCCTACTTGAGTATTAATCGTAAAGGCCTGAATAAAAATATAGTCCCTGCTCCAGAGAAGACAAAAAAGTGAAATAAAATTATGCAACATCATGATCATGTCAGGTGGTTTATTAAGTGAAAAATAAAGAGAGCCTGTCTACCTTTCTTGGTGTTAACAGAGGGAGTTTCCCTCAAGGTAATAATGGTACATAGAGTAGGTTACAGTTGGTGACATATTAGCAGCCTTGAATAAATAATTTTAAAAAAATCATAGCACCAATGACCAGACAGCTTTGCCTAGACTAAATACTGAAATTCTTCTCAAAGCTACTGTCAGAGTTCAGAAGTACAATAGATACACAAAAGAAATAAAAAATACGTACTGAAAAGGGAAGATCAAAAATGTCTCTACAATGGGAATTCATCTGTGCTTCTATTGCTTACTATTAAACAGAATATTTTTGATGAGATGTGCTGGAAGATTAATTTACTCAGCTTTAGTTATGGACTCCTGTGGGTCTTCAGTGCGAAAGATCCCCTGTAGTGACAGTTACATTTCCATAGCTACAGATGTAGCATCTGTCACATTACTAGTCTCTTGCACGATTTGGTTTCATTTCAATGGTATTTGAAAGGAAACAGTTTTCTAATGAAAGCCATTAGAAATACCAACAGAATAAAATACATTTAGATATGCTTGGCTGCATTTTACAATATCTGTTTGAAGCATAATCTATATTTTACATATGGTGTCTGCAAAAGATACTTCAGGGCACTAAATAGTCACGTAAATAACCTGCAATGTCTATTTCATTTACTCATGATTACTCACCCAACAAAACAATGCCATTTTGGGTCTCATTCTAACTCCTCAACCCCCAGTTACACAGAATAGTACCCTACTGTGAGAACAGTTCCATTAAGTAAGGGGATCAAAATAAAACTTTTAGGGACCCCTAAAATAAACCTAGTCCAATATGCCAAGTATGTTGATATAGGGTGAAATCTTAATACCTTGGCAAGGGGAGTTCAATGGAGCCAGAACGTCACCTATAATTTTTAAAATAAATATGGTTTGGTTTTGTTTTAAATCATTTAAATAGAATAGAAGTAGATTGGAACTTGTTACTGGAGACATGGAACACCTCTACTTTATAAAAACATTAGCAAACTAGACCCCCTCTATTTTATGCTTCATTCTTCTCTAAGAGACCTGTTTTAAAAAGAGTAGCTGTGTAGTAATTAAACATTTTTCAAGACTTGGACCATTTGTGACAGTTTTACTTTATTACTATTTTGCACGTACAACACCCCGAAGGTGAACGGGGATGTCTATTTTATATGGAGATAATTCCTATCACCTTAAATTTGTGGATCAATATGTCCAGGTTCTGCTTAGTTTATTGTGTATTTACATAGCTATTCTTTGGAACACTGGAAATATTTTCCAAACTGGACTTTTATTTTGGGGTAATAAAGTAATGACAGCATATGACAGATTTAACTACAATTTTAGATTTGAACCACATGAAACTTTTCTTACAAAAAACAGAAGCCACATGAAATTGTGCATTACCCATTGGAACAACTTACTAAATATCGTGGTAGATTCTCCAATACTGAGAATTTTTAAATCAAGATTGAATGTTTTTCTAAAAGATCTACTCTAGGAATTATTTTAGAGAAGTTCTATGGGCCATGTTATACAGGAGGTCAGACTAGATGGTCACAGTGCTCCCTTCTGGCCTTGGAATCCATGAATCTATAAACTTGCTATGTTTCTGGTTTTGCAGGAAATTTGAAACTCAGCTCAGGTTCACTGAGATGCCTTTGAATTTTTCATTGACCTTTGGCAGATTTATGGTTTTATGTAGATACCAGGTGATGTCAAATTAGTTTCATTTTGAATGTTGGGATTGTAAAACCATGCAAATTGAAACCAAAGTGTGAAATAAAACTGATGGGCTTTATGAAGCTGGATTTAAAACCTCAACTGCAAATAGTAAATTGAGTTTAATGTTTGCAAAGCAGATGGGAATTTAAAATATTGTTCTCAGCCTTAGAACCCTGGCTACCATCACTGAGCGATAAAACCAGATTATTTGAAGATTGGAGTTATACTGTATGCTGATTTACATGGATGCTCTTAAAACATAAAAATGGTACCTAAGAAAGACAAGCTAATATTCTGATATGTAATATTATGTAGAAAGCCGGTTTATAGCTTAAATCAAAATACATAACCTACTTAAATTCCAGATCTACAACAAATTAGATTTATTTTGAATAGAGGGAGTTCTGTAAATTTGTTAAGTGCCTCACATATTCATATGAAAGTTACAATGTAGTGCAATTTCAAACTCTTTCCCAATATTCATATTCAAATATTTAATAATCTTAATTTGCTCAATATGTCTGTAACATTAACTGTAAGTAACACAGATTTTGTTGAAGCCTCAAATAATTTACAGCACAGACCTAAGGATTAGTTTAACATGGGATTTAAAGCACACACTGTGAATCCATATACAACCACCACTTAAAACACTATCCATTCAGGCCCAGATGGATTGCTATAGCAACAAAATCCCAAATACCAGGTTTGTAAGTAACAAAATGTAAATTATTGATGAACTCAGAGTTGTCTCTCTCTTGGACCCCTCCTATACAGACACCAAACCTTATGGTTAGAGTGCAGAGAAAAGGTTGATATGCAATTTCTTCAGCACAGTGAGCACTAATCCCAAGGGATTTCATTAAATCTTTGGGCTTAAATTTTTATTCTTGGAACAGCAGTCAGCAGAGATTACATTAAAACAGGCACTATTCAGGTCATTACTGTCTGAACTGAAGCCTTTAATGTAATAGAATGGAAACCTGCTTTTAAATACACCCAGGAAAAAACAAAAAGACTAAATATCATTTATTCAAGTTCATAAATTTTAAATGACAACATTCACCACCATATAGACAAATGGTAGACAGTATTCAGCAAAAAATAGTATCCATGCTGCTTTACAAATATGTCAGTACTGAATGGTTGTGAGTGATGGCTCAAACAGTTTGGTGAGAGAATAATGAAGGGAAGAGACGTTCAATAGTCATCGCTATGTTGTATACCAAAAATGTGTAGCAGAAAGTGCTCTGCTGAGCAGACACACCACAAACACACGTGTATTGTACAAAACGTTTGATTTAAATCTGAGAACTATTTGTTCAAAAGTAAAGTTTCATAGTCAATGCAAACACTGCACTGGGCCACGTTTTCAAACGGCCCTCTAAAATTGTGTACAGGTCTGGATAAACTCCATGAGCAATCCTAGGTACACTTACCAACTATCCCAAGTTGGCCATGACTTCCTGGGGTTTTTGAACCCAGTCTCAGGAGCTCAGAGTCCCAGCCAAAAGAGACAGGCAGCTGGCCGAGCAATTAAAAAACAAAACCAAACAAAAGCAACAGTGTTCTTGCCACTGGATGTCACTGTACAGAGCAGGTGGGGCCAGGCCCTTCCTTAGCCTCTCTGTAATCTCTAATGCACCAGCAGGAGAAGCTAATATAGGGAGTAGGAAAGGAAATCGTGGCATGTGGCTGCCTGTGTGCAGTTTCTACACAGAAGGAGGAGTGTCCGTTCCCTGTTTCTGTCCCTCTGCCCAGTGCAGGAGGATCATGAACCCCTCCAATGCAGCAGTGAAAGAGAGGGCAAGGGAAAGGAAATGGAAAGGGAATCTAATTGGAAGAGGAAAGGAAGACAGAGGGGTGGCGGTGGAGGGAATGGGTGCACAGAGGATAAATGGAACACACAGAAAGGGGAAGACAGAGAAGGAGCCAGGATTGGAGGATACACACACAGAGACAAAAGGCCAAGCAGAGAGAGAAATGGGATTTTAATAGCAGGAAAAATGGGAGAACACAAGGAAAGGAGAAGCTTCATGCTCTTCCCAAGAGGGAAGCGAACCCCATCTCCCCTCAAGGAAAGTATCCCAGAGAGAGGAAAAGCCCTACCATCCCTTTCCAAACTGTCTCTACTACCTCTCCCCAAGAGGGAGATGCTGGAGGAATGCCGTCCTCCCCCAAATATACCAGCGAGTGCCTCCTCACACAAGAAGACATGCAGAGACAAAAAGGTTGTTGAGAGGAAGGGTCTGTTGTGGGATCTCCACAGTTTTGGATAAATATCCAAATGTTCAAGACCCCAAACTTTTTCAGGCCCCAAACTAGGGTTACTACCTGCCAGTTGCTAGAAAAATAATTTAATCTGCTGCATGTTTGGTTTTTTTTACATGGGTCTAAAGGTTTGTATTATTATTAATTATTCTTATCATCATCACAATAAACTAGAATAGCCAATGTTAAAAGTTTGTGTCCAGCTAAAGATGCTGCAGTGTTCTCACTTCTGCAGTTTAAGCAACAACAGATCAAAACTGCTGAAAATACAGCAGCTGTCTGCCCACCAACACACAAGTGCACCGAGTATGTGTGTGAGAGAGGGTTTGGGTCACATGAAAGTGAGGAGACGTGCAGTGTTATCTCTCTAGATACTATAAGTGGCTGTTGGAGGGGGTTACGGAGTTGACTTGTGGTTGTGGAGGGCTTGCCTTGGGGTGGGGGTTGCATTTCAAGGTTAGGATAGTCATATTTAAATTGGCCTGTAGTTCACCAAAATCCACTTGCAGCCTCCAAAACATCCCCCAGAACCCTGCCCATTAGGAGAATTGTCCCTGGAAACATTTTTATAATGTTAGCAACAATGCAATAGGCCTGAATCTTTTGGCCTCTTTTCACTCATATTCTAATCTAGCTAGGCCAACATCTCAATGACCAGATTTTCAAAGGTGGTGAGCACCATTGCTTCCATATAACTTCACTGGCACCTCAGGGGGAAAAAAGTCAGTCCACAACTGTTTAGAGGTCAAAGGTTGCAGCTTATAATCTTCTTCTGACACAGCTGACTCCTCCTGCCAGCTTTTCCTTTTCCATCCAATTTCACCTCTTTACTCCCCCATCGTCTCTCCTTTGACATGCTGTTTCTCTGCTATGCATAGCTAGCAGGCAGCTATAGCTCCTTCAGTAATCTGGGTGGCACAGCAGTAGCTGCTGCCACTCCCAATTTCCTGCCTGCCTCTCTGGCTCCATCCTCACCAGGCCAACTTCTTTACTACATGTACTGCCAGAACACACTCTGCTGCACACCTGTGTGACCTCATTCCTTAAGGTGTTGCCCCAGTTACCACCGTGTTATACGTTTTAAAATGAAATGAAGGGCTTAGCTTCATTTTCCTTCATTGTCTTAAAAGTGTGGGTGCCCCCTATAATTGTGGCCTGAGCCCAGACCTTACAGGCAATTTGGTTAATAGGGCCCCAGCCTTGGAAGCACAACTTCCGGGATCTAAATATCTTGGTCAATATCGCTCTGCAGTAGGTGGACACATTGAAATGGGGCAGCACAGCAGGGACAGAAGTCTGGAAGGATTCAAGGCCCCCACAGCACTTGTGATGGATTTATATACAGTAGCTTTCTACAACTTCTGCTTCATCCTCAGTTTGATCCCAAGTGAAAAGAGCACATCATCATTTGACAGCATACTACTCTGATAACTGAACCATGATAACGCTTGACTCTGTATCAGAGCTCCGTGATCAATAAACAATCACAGGAATCAGTGGGCATTACAGTGCTCTCTTTTCATGAGGAAAAAAACCTGTTAATTACTTCACTGTGACACCTTTATTTACCCACAAAATAATTCTCACTTTAAGCACTTAAAGTGAAACAATACACACTGTTTAGCCAATGACAGCACAGTCACAGATCAGTATTTGAATCAGCTACTTAGAATCATATTCATATGAGCAGACATGTTTATATCTAGGGGTCCTGAAAAGATATGAGTTCTGAATCTTTACTGTGGTTTTCCCCTTGTATTCAATGCTACATCCAGCTTCATGGAGATATCCCAGGCAGCAGAACTGATGTGGTTCTATTGTATGAAGGGCAGGGGGGTGGATATACAAGAAGCATGCACCTCATGTGGCATGGGACCCATCTCCAAGGAGCTCTCTGTGTCAGTGAATGGGTGGTAGATGGAGCAGAACAATGAGTTATGGAGGGATTCTTCAGTATCTGGACTATAACTTCCATGTAGCAACTCTCCAGGTGCTCCTAGGTATGCGAAGAGAATTCTTTTCCCCTCACAGGTCCCCGACTCCCACTTCCATGTATCCAGTGCAAAGCCTGCTACTCTAGCTTGGCCCTGGGTTCAAAGGCACTTGGAAGATAAAGACATAAGCATCCCTCAGGCTCTACATGAAGCACAAAACATATAGGTCCAGATATGCATGCACAGATAAAACCATTAGAACATGCATATTAATACCATTAAGTCCTTAGTAGCTTATGCATCAGAAGTTAACTTCAGTTTGCTTGGTAAAGATTCCCATGACATCAGTAGAAACTACCATTGATGACAGTAGTTTATCAAATCTGAATCGAAATATTTTCTGACATTCCTAGACAAAAAATAAAAAATCTGCCACTATTGAATCATTTCCCCATTGAGAATCACAGAAACAAATCAACTTCTTTCCCCCATATTGCTTCTAAACAAACTAGGAGTAAAATCTGAGATTTTCTCTGATTATATTAGATCTAAAAGAAAATAGTTTTTAGCATGAAGTGGATTTCAGAAATCATATTTGGGTTGTTCACTACAACTCTAAATCAAAGCTTTTATTCAGTAGCAAATGAAGGTTATTAATCAGTCTTCCAACTCCTTCCCAGCCAGATAACTTAGATCTTGACATTTACAGATGGTGTATGTTATGCAACTAACACTATTTTATCGAGTAGCAATCACTTATACGAACTTCAGTATCTTCGATACTCACTTGGCTGTCTTTCAGTGTTAAGAGGTTCAATATCTAATTGCTTTTATTACAGGACAAAAGAGCCAAAAAAATGCTATGCAATCCACTGTGTGACATGATTACATGTTACAAAATGCTGCTGATATTATTGTTCAAAAAGTCTGATGCATAAATGTCTTGATAGTGCTTTACAACGAAGCATTAATGTAGGCCAGCAATTCTCTAAGGAGTATCATAGAATCATAGATGATTAGGGTTGGAAAAGACCTCAGGAGGTCATCAAGTCCAAGTCCTTGCTCAAAGCAGGGCCAACACCAACTAAATCATCCCAGCCATGGCTCTGTCAAGCCAGGCTTTAAAAACCTCTAAGGATGGTCCACCACCTCCCTAGGTAACCAATTCCAGTGCTTCACCACCCTCCTATTAAAATAGTGTTTCCTAATATGCAACCTAGGCCTCCCCCACTGCAACTTGAGACCATTTTTCCTTGTTTGTCATCTGCCACCATTGAGAAAAGCCTAGCTCTATCCTCTTTGGAACCGCCCTTCAGCTAGTTGAAGGCTGCTATCAAATCCCCCCTTACTCTTCTCTTCTGCTGACTAAACAAGCCAAATTCCCTCAGCCTTTCCTCATAAGTCATGTGCCCCAACCCCCTGATCATTTTCGTTGCCCTCCGCTGGACTCTCTCCAATTTGTCCACATCCTTTCTGTAGTGGAGGGCGCAAAATTGGATGCGGTACTCCAGATTTGGCCTCACCAGTGCTGAATAGAGGGGAATAATCACTTCCCTCAATCTGCTGGCAATGCTCCTACTAATGCAGCCCCATATGCCTTCAGCCTTCTTGGCAACAAGGGCACAATGCTGACTCTACCCAGCTTCTCATCCACGGTAACCCCCAGATCCTTTTCTGCAGAACTGCTGCTTAGCCAGTCGGTCCCCAGCCTGTAGCGGTGCATGGGATTCTTCTGTCCTAAGTGCAGGACTCTGCACTTGTTCGGCTGGCCCAATCCTCCAACTTGTCTAGGTCACTCTGGACCCTATCCCTCCAGGGTATCTACCTCTCCCCGCAGTTTAGTGTCATCTGCGAACTTGCTGAGGATGCAATTAATCCCATCATCATTGTTAAAGATGTTGAACAAAACCGGCCCCAGGACCAACCAGTGAGGCGCTCCGCTTTATACCTGCTGCCAACTAGACATCGAGCCGTTGATCACTACCCACTGAGCTCAACAATCTAGCCAGCTTTCTATCCATCTTATAGTCCATTCATCCAATCCATACTTTTTTTAACTTGCTAAGTAGCACCTTAGCAGATCAAACAATGTAATCCTATGGGTGAATTGTTTTCATAGTGATAATACACAAAGGGTGACTAAAGACAGCAGCAACTTCAATCTTTACTGGCAGTTTAGATACATCAGTTCAAAGAAAACTATTAAGAGTGAGCCAAACAGCTACACAGCCACAGTGCATGAGAACAAATGCACTAAAACTAGTGTGGATTGTTGAAGAGTGACTGGGGTTTAAGTGTCACCTTAGATGTTCTCTCATAGACAGTTCCTTCTAATTTTTACTATTGTTTTAATACGGATGATGGAACTCCTCTTAAAGTTATTATAAAATAGGTATTTGGCTTAATGGAAAGTACACTAAAAGTTATTGTAAAACAAAAGCTTGAAAATAAAAGTAAACTAACCATAAGCAGGGTCTGAATGAGCTCTCCCCTGACATCTGGTAATGAACTGGGGGGGAAAGACCTCAAGAACAAACAGTATTTGCATGGAGACACCTACTCTGCCTAAGGGAGCAGCAGACAGACTTGTGTTGTTAAAGATTAATTCTGGCTGTTTTGGGTTAAAATTCAGGGGTAATGAAATGTTATCCTGAGTAAAGGGCAGCAGGATGGCACCTCACTGATCACTCTAACTGAGGGGTCATCCTAACTTTAACTTCACTTGCTAGGCAGAGGGTAGTGATGCCAAATCAAAGTGCAATTTGGGGATGGGGACAGGTGTTCCTACCTGGTGGTGTGGCCCTGTTGAAGACTCCCAGAAGCCATTTGAACCTCCCTCTCCAGTGTTTAAAGACTGAGCTGACTAGATGCATTTGAGCATCTTAGTTTTTTCTCCGTGATTACTAGTGCCAAGGTTGCTGACGTAAGGGGGCTGAACCTTAGACCTGCTAGAGAGACAGCGTTATGGTGAAAAGACAACAAAGAGGCAGCAGAAAGGTTCCTTACTACCCAGTGAAATATTAGACAGCACACTTCTTAGGGATTTCAGCTAACTGGTAGGACCTCAGAATACAGCATTGCAGTGAGAGGTGGCAGCAACAGTGGCAGCTACGAGCAGCAGCAGTGATGACAGCAGCAGTGATAGCAACAAATAGTGGCCAAAGACAGACACTGGTGAACATATGCCTGGACTCTGGAGACATAGCTGACCTCAGACAACAAATTATGAGTGGGTGCATAGGGAAAAGGAGAGTGGCATGTGCAAGAGACATTCATCGCTTGGACTTTCCCACTGCAAGGTAGGAAACAGAGAAAAAGGACACCGCCCAAGATATTGTAAGGTGGATGTTTTACTTATTGGTTGGGTACTTTCAAGTTAGTGTTGCAGTATTTTCCCAAATTAATGCTGTGCTTTCTTCTTCTTTTGTTATACACAGACTCGATGCTCGTGCATGGGGAAGTATTGCTTCTTAGAAGCATCCAGGGGTGGTGTTTAGTTTTCTCAGATTTTTGGGTGGGGGCTTGAGCCTGGTCTGGTGTATATGGTTAAGAGGAACCCTGAGATACTGAATCCAGCCCTTGTTGCTGCCTACACCCACTGGCCAAAGGGTTACATAACAATTATGAACCTATTCATATAGTAGGGACCCTTCAGTTGTGTTATTTTTAAAACATACCTCAGGTGAAGCCAATCCTAAACAAAGTTTTCACTCCTCCCCATTCTCTTATCTACTAATCCAAGAGGTAAGGACTGCTCAAGGTACGGACTGGCAAGTAGCAGAACTAATACTATATAAATATACGTCACTTTCTGACTCCTTTCAGGCACGATCTGTCACATTCTTTGCCACATGATTTGCTCTACCACACTCCTGCCCCCTTTTAACCTTTGTACAAGGAGCTGGAAACTGTGCAACACAAAACTACCTTGGCCTCCTTGCATGACACCTGACTACTGTCAAAGAGGATTTCATTGGCCACTCTTAAACAAGGGTAAGCGAGTGAAGCTCCACTGGCTTCAGTAAAGCTATGCCCTTTGCACCAGAAAGCAGTTTGGCCTTTTGTCTCTTCCTGTGGTCTCTAGTCATAGTCACCCAGGGGCCATTTATTTAAGACACTGTGAAAGTCTGCTACCAAATTCATAAACACTAATAGTTTTAAATAGGAGCATATTGAAATTGTTGATAAAAACGTTACTTGTAGGTTTTAAAGTGGCCAGTCATTTGTTTTCAAGCTAAAATAGACAGGGGTTTATTAATCAAATTTACCCAAAACTTGATTACTAACCCTTTAACCAAAAAAAAAAGGAGTGTCTGTTTACTCATTACAATTTTCCCCCCCAAAAGAACATGAATTCACATTATGCCGTCTTCATTCTTCTTCATTGGAATAAGACAGCAGAATATTAATTCTCTGCATAATTAGTGGAAAAAACTATGCAGTTGTAAAAAAAATTGCATTTTGATTGGCTGATGATTTTACAACTCTCAGAAGCTGTAAAACAAGAAAAGAAGAAAAAAGAAACAAGAAAAAAACCTGACAAACAGTAAAGAAGACAGGACTTTAAAGAAGTGCCAGTGAGGCTTGACTAGTCTAGTTTTTTGTAAAAAACTTTTAAATTTGATTTGCAAATCTACTACTGCCACCATCACCAATCTTCCCCACCTGCCTGGCAGTATGCAAACTTTTATCACCCATCATCAAGGTAACAGTCAAGACTGTGCCCTGGGGAAATCAGCATATAGTACCACTAGGGAAGTAGATGCTAAGGAGCACAGATTTCTACTTGAGCACCAGTCACTGGATTTCTCTGCTCCTGCAAAGCTTTTGCCTAGACACACAAGAGAAGTGCATGGATGGCAGCTCCAGGAGGGCAAAAGGAAAGAGAGGGGGAAGAGCCAAAGTTCATAATTGTGTGAAAAATCCATGTAAGTTGAGAGCTATACGTAATTAATATAAATGCAAGCTAATGTGATTTTTTTGTTCAGAGTACAAGTTGCTGAAGAAGATATAATCTGAATGAGTGAGAGGAGATCTTGCATGCCCATGGCCTCTGAAAGTTATTGGAGGATATGGTGTGTAGCCATAGGGGCTATAGCAGCCTCAGAAACTGCAGCTGCACAGTGGCAGCATAGCTGTTCTACAGTTTGGAGGGTATAGGTCTCTTTCCTATGGAGCAAGCCTGTATAAAACCTGACTGGAATTCAGGTTGTGCCCTGGAAAGGCAGATTTGGGCCTAAACGAGTAAAGGTATCAGATCATATAGCTATGGTACTTAATTGCCCTATTGCTGGCGGAAAGTAATTCCTTTTGATAAGGCATTTAGATATTGCAATGCACTACTTTGTCCTTCATAACATTACATATACTTTACAAATAAACACAATTTTTGTAATAAGAAAAGGAGTACTTGTGGCACCTTAGAGACTAACCAATTTATCTGAGCATGAGCTTGCGTGAGCTACAGCTCACTTCATCGACGAAGTGATGAAATAAATTGGTCAAATAAATTGGTTAGTCTCTAAGGTGCCACAAGTACTCCTTTTCTTTTTACGAAGACAGACTAACACGGCTGTTACTCTGAAACAATTTTTGTAATGCAGATTTTGGGGTGCTAAAGATAAAAATTCCAAACACCATGGACTTCTTTTGTCACGAAACTGGACGCAAACACTAGAGAGACTGGAGAGTTCAGTCCTAAATTCTTTTATACAGTTATTACTCTCGACTCTGCTGATAGAGTGCTAGAGAAGCAATCCTTGCAGATTAAATGGAAGCAATTTGTGACAGGATACAACACATAAGACAAGCCCTGATTTTGCAAATTCACATGAAAGGACAATTCAGGAACCATCAAGAACATCTTCAGAAAGTCTGACAGTCCAATCAGAAAGCAACACATTTTGCATTGCAATGCATCTAGGTGCAGACATCTGGAAACAGCAAAAAAGGCAGTTGACGTTATTGCTTCTTACATAGTTGAATGAAGAAGAGACACTGATATTGCATTTGGCTATAACATTATCAGCCTCAGCCAGATATTGCCAGAGGACATCTGATAGGGATAGTTGATTTATTCAGCTAAAATAAAAGGTGCTGTATTCAGTGTTGATATCTCTGTATCAAGGAAAATTCAAACCAGGTCTATTTGAAACTCTAAAAGATATACGGCAAATATTTTAATTGGACCAGTTTAACTAATGATGCTAATGACAGGTTTCAGAGTAGCAGCCGTGTTAGTCTGTATCCGCAAAAAGAAAAGGAATACTTGTGGCACCTTAGAGACTAACCAATTTATTTGAGCATAAGCTTTCGTGAGCTACAGCTCACTTCATCGGATGCATAAAGTGGAAAATAGAGTGGGGAGATTTATATACACAGAGAACATGAAACAACGGGTGTTACCATACACACTGTAACAAGAGTGATCAGGTAAGGTGAGCTATTACCAGCAGGAGAGCGGGGTCGGGGGGGAGGGGAGGGACCTTTTGTAGTGATAATCAAGGTGGGCCATTTCCAGCAGTTGACAAGAAAGTCTGAGGAACAGTGGCGGGGGTGGGGAATAAACATGGGGAAATAGTTTTACTTTGTGTAATGACACATCCACTCCCAGTCTTTATTCAAGCCTAAGTTAATTGTATTCAGTTTGCAAATTAATTCCAATTCAGCAGTCTCTCGTTGGAGTCTGTTTTTGAAGTTTTGTTGTTGAAGAATTGCCACTTTTAGGTCTGTAATCGAGTGACCAGAGAGATTGAAGTGTTCTCCGACTGGTTTTTGAATGTTATAATTGTTGACGTCTGATTTGTGTCCATTTATTCTTTTACGTAGAGACTGCTAAGTAATCCATGTAGAAATATTTGTAAATCTTTGTAGAACCACATTTGACCTAAACCTCCATTTAATTTAATCTTTCTAGTTGTTTGGGAAAACATGTTAATTTTATTATTAGGTTCTTTACAGCATAGCTACCTTATTCAGACCTGATTTTAACCACTTTATAACTACCGATTTGCACTCAAGTGGCACATTAGAACAGTTTGAAGGAGAAAAATCATTTGTACTGTCTGCACTGATGTATGGAGTAATTTTCTGAGATTCTTTCATTGTAATTTGCAAACACATTAGCAAAACCTATAAAACAAAAGCAATCTGTACCACCCATAGCACAAAATAGCAAGAAACAAAGTTAGAAAACATAACAGATGTCTGTATAGTCTAGACTAGAGGCAGGTATGCACTCTCGCTCAATGCACAATCACCCTCCAAAATGGGTGTTCATTTCTCCCACTGACAAAGTGAGGTTTGGCCATTGTGTACACAGTACTGTAATATGTTCTTAGGGGGGCTCTTTTTCACACCTCTTTCAGGAAAGAAATGCTACTATTTCTAGAACAGCTTGAGGGTAGAAACTCAAGAGAGCAACCCCTGCAATAATTTCACATAAATAACTTCTACTAGCCTCCTTATCCAGTTCTTCAATGGCATTCCCACTATTAGAGTCAGTCCAGCAAGTGATGATTTTTTTCCTTCTCTCTCCATCTGAGCTTCCAAACTGCTGCTGCTGCCCTCATACCAACTCCAAAAACATCTGTTACTGGATATCCCAGGACAGCACTTACCAACTGCCACTGAACAGTTCTTTCAACTAGAGCTGGGGGATGTTGGGGGGGCACTGAGGAAAATAAAGCTATGAATGATAGATGGACACAAGTGAACGTGGTATGGATGTGTGAGTGAGTGAAGAATATGTGGGTGCATGTGTGGGCGAGTTTGCATACAGGACTTCACTAAGCAGAGCTGTCATTTCAGCACCTTTAAGAGCACTTAAAATTGATTTTTTGGGGAGAAAAAATCCCACCATGCACCGTGGAATGTTTGTCTCTAAAATTACATTTCAGCAAAGGGGAAAAATCTGATAAAGATAATCCGGAGAGAGGAAGCTTTTAATATAAATTTTTGTAAAAAGGAAATTTGAAGTTCAAGTCAACAAATCAGTAGATGCACTTGCTGAAGCTGGCTGGCACATTTGGTGTTCACATGACTACCATAAATTTCCTTGAATAGAACACAATCAACTGTTTCAATCAATTTCTACTATCTTTGAAGTAAGCAGACAGTTTTTTAATCTCAACTTTCCAGTGATATTAAATATACAGTCAGCAAACTCTGACTGTCTGTTTCTTTTCCCTTTGGCAAAATCAGCCCTCTCCCATCAACTCTCAGCGCTCTCTCTCGGGTAACAGAAGTGTGGCACATGAAGTAAATTCACTCGATGGCATTCTACAATGCAGTCAGCAAATCTTTAACACAGAGTTGTGACACATGGAGATTTTAGGATCCAACAAGGAAAGTTCCTTGCTCAGAACAAATTGCAAGAAGGGTTAATAAATACTAATAACCAAACATCTTTCCTAGAATCATAGAATGTCAGGGTTGAAAGGGACCTCAGGAGGTCATCTAGTCCAACCCCCTGTTCAAAGCAGGACCAATCCCAACTAAATCAACTTTGTTTAACTGACTTTAAGATTGATAGCACATATCAGTAACTTAAGGACAAAATTACCTCACTTTGTACTTATTAAACAACAGAAACCCCAAAAAATTCAGGGACAAGACGTAACCGAAAAGAAACCAAAAATCCCCCCCTTCTCCCTGATTCACCCCCCTTCTCTGTCTTGTTTCCTTACCTTCTGCCCCCTCCTCCTGACTTGAGGCTTGGTCTACACCTAAAACTTAGGTCAAACTAGCTACATCACTCAGCCCTGTGCAACATTGTGCCTCTTGATGCAGCTAGGTTGACAGAAGAATTTTTCTGTCAACCTATCTACCATCTTTTGAGGGAGCGGATTTACTATAGCAATTGAAAACCCCCTTCTATGGTTATATAGACACTTGCTATTATAACGCTACAGCAGCATGGTTCCAGTGCTGCCACTGTAGTGCTTGTAGTGCAGATATACCCCAAGACTGGGACTTAATAGAATGCGAGACTTGCCGTTAATTGTAGAGTCACATCTGCATAATAATAGAGTAATAAGGGATTCTTTGCACCTCAATGGCTCCTCTGAGTCCAAGCTGGGAAAGCACTTTACAAATTAAACCTGACAACATCCCTGAGACTAGAATGAGTATTGTATAAGGGTAAACTGAAGCAGAGAGGGGATAAGTGACTTGGCCAAAGTAACACAGAAGTCTCTGATAGGACTATAGACCTGGGCTCTAATTCCAATCATTTAACCAGAGCACTGTCCTAAGGTGGGAGTTTACAATGTAACAGCTAAAATTAAAAAAAAAGCCCACTAATGTAACTCAGGCTTCACACACAGAGGCATCAGTGCATGTTACAGAGAGGCGATAGTTCTTTATAAGGGTCTCGTGAGATGACATTTAGAATACTGCATTCAGTTCTGGGCTCATCAATATCACGCAAAGACCAACACCTTTCTCTGTATTTCCTCCAATTTGTCATAAGTGATTAGAAACCTTTGATTGATTGATTGATTTATGAGGAAATATATGTAAATGTGGTGGGTAAAAACTCAGAGCAGACCCTAGAACAGTAAGAATTTGAAGGATGAAAACACCCAAGATTGAAGAGGAGCTATTTAAAGTTGTCATAAATATAAAGGGAAGGGTAACCACCTTTCTGTATACAGTGCTATAAATTCCCTCCTGGCCAGAGGCAAAACCCTTTCACCTGTAAAGGGTTAAGAAGCTAAGGTAACCTCACTGGCACCTGACCCAAAATGACCAATAAGGGGACAAGATATTTTCAAATCTGGACGCGGGGGGGAACAACGGGTTTGGGCTGTCTGTGTGATGCTTTTGCTGGGAACAGATCAGGAATGTTAGCCTTACAACTCCTGTAAAGTTAGTAAGTAATCTAGGTAGAAAATGAGTTAGATTTTCTTTTGTTTATTGGCTTGTAAAATAAGCTCTGCTGGAGGGAATGTATATTCCTGTTTTTGTGTCTTTTTGTAACTTAAGGTTTTGCCTAGAGGGATTCTCTATGTTTTGAATCTGATTACGCTGTAAAGCATTTACCATCCTGATTTTACAGAGGTGATTCTTTTACCTTTTCTTTAATTAAAATTCTTCTTTTAAGAACCTGATTGCTTTTTCATTGTTCTTAAGATCCAAGGGTTTGGGTCTGTGTTCACCTATACCGATTGGTGAGGATCATCATCAAGCCTTCCCCAGGAAAGGGGGTGTAGGGCTTGGGGGGATATTTTGGGGGAAGACGTCTCCAAGTGGTCTCTTTCCCTGTTCTTTGTTTAAAACGCTTGGTGGTGGCAGCATTCTGTTCAAGGACAAGGCAAAGTTTGTACCTTGGGGAAGTTTTTAACCTAAGTTTTAAACTGGTAAGAATAAGCTTAGGGGGTTTTTCATGCAGGTCCCCACATCTGTACCCTAGAGTTCAGAGTGGGGAAGGGACCTTGACAGAAGTGTTACCAGCAGGTGTAAGTAGGCATAAGAGAATGAAATCAGGAAAAAGAAAGTGTAGGCTCACTATCAGAAAAAGCTTCCTTAAGGTAGGCTGGAGGATAGTCCTCCAAGAAAAGTAGTGGAAGCCCTATTGCTTGGACACTTAAAACTAAATGAAGAAAAGCATTAGAAAATGCACTATAGGAACCGTTCTGATACTGGCAGGAAGAGGAGCTAGTTGACAAATACATTTTTCACTGTTTCAAAAAAATTTTCAGTGAGTACCGAGTTGTTATTATGGAGGCAGCATGGTCTGGAAGAATGAGCACACAGTTGGAAGTCAAGAACTCCTGAGCTCTAATCCTGGATTGGCCACTGACTCACTGTGACCTTAGTTAAGTTAAAACTCACAAGGGAGTTGGGAGGATTAATTAGTTAATGTCTGTACAGTGGTTTGAACACACAAGATCAAGTTTTTAAATATAGCCTTTTAAGCCTTAATAGGTGCCTGCATGAATCAGACTGTAGGCCTGGGGACTTAGTTGGTACCTAACAATTGCTGACTTCAACAGGGGATGTATTAGAGTGACATTGAGCACTTCAGAATTCCACCTCTGAATTCTATCATTTGTTTGTAACTTTGTGATTTTCAGGCACTTGATTTCCGGAACAAAATTACAGGCCAGTGAACAAAATTCCCCTTGACCTTCCTCCTCTATTCCTTTGGTTTGTTATATCAACTTGTGTCATGTGTTAATTCAGATTGTGAACACTTATATGTTTGTACAGGGTTTTCCACAAATGTTCCCATCTCTACCACAGTCATGAAGCCTCTGAAAAAAAGAAGTAGCGCCAGTGGGGCTACTCACATGTTTAGGGCCAAAGAAGGGCATGCCGTGGAGCCGCTGCTCTACAGTTAAAATGAGATCCTATTCTGCCACAGTGTGCTATCCGTTGCCCTGGATAGGGGAGGGTAGCATATCATCCTAGAAAAATCAGAGGAGGAGGATAGCAAGGGGCAGGGCAAAGCATGATTCTGGATCTGGTCCTTGAGACCTCTTACTAAAAAATAGTTAAATTAATTCTAGTTCTACAAATATACAGAGTCACACGAGAGCATGTTTCTGAGACACATTGCAGGTGTGCTGATACATATGCATTCCCCACTAGAGAAAATCTACAACAAGAACGCTGTAATTGCCCAATTAGTATTTTTGACAGTAATTGAGTCCAAGTTCCTCAAACTTCCTTCATGACTTTTGTCAAGGTTTCTTCCCCACTCTGAACTCTAGGGTACAGATGTGGGGACCTGCATGAAACCCCCCTAAGCTTATTTTTACCAGCTTAGGTTAAAACTTCCCCAAGGTACAAACTATTTTACCTTTTGCCCTTGGACTTTATTGCTGCCACCACCAAGCGTCTAACAAATATATAACAGGGAAAGAGCCCGCTTGGAAATGTCTTTCCCCCCAAAATCCTCCCCAAACCCTACACCCCATTTCCTGGCGAAGGCTTGATAAAAATCCTCACCAATTTGCATAAGTGAACACAGACCCAAACCCTTGGATCTTAAGAACAATGAAAAAGCAATCAGGTTCTTAAAAGAAGAATCTTAATTGAAGAAAAAGCAAAAGAATCACCTCTGTAAAATCAGGATGGTAAATACCTTACAGGGTAATCAAAACATAGAGAATCCCTCTAGGCAAAACCTTAAGTCACAAAAAGACACAAAAACAGGAATATACGTTCTATTCAGCACAGCTTATTTTATCAGCCATTTAAACAAAACAGAATCTAACGCATATCTAACTAGATTGCTTACTAAGTTCTAAGACTCCCTTCCTTTTCTGTTCCCGGCAAAAGCATCACACAGACAGAGAGAACCTTTGTTTCTCCCCCCCCGCTCCAGCTTTGAAAGTATCTTGTCTCCTCATTGGTCATTTTGGTTAGGTGCCAGCGAGGTTACCCTAGCTTCTTAACCCTTTACAGGTGAAAGGGTTTTGCCTCTGGCCAGGAGGGATTTAAAGGTGTTTACCCTTCCCTTTATATTTATGACAACTTTTTTTTTGATGGATTGGACTTATATTTTCCAACTTACAGGGCCATTATATTGCCCTATTTTCTAGAGTTGCATCCTGCCTCTGTACAAAATGAAAGACTGCTGCTAGAGTTTACATATAAATGTGTTTCTTGATTTTACAACAAGCTTTTTGCCTCTTCACTAAATTCCAAGAGAGATCAGCTCTGGCAGGCAAACAAAAGTGTCAAACAGGGGAGTTTTGGAGGAGCATATGATGGAACACACCCCTGTATTCACACCCTACACATTATTGTAATAATCTTTGTACAAGGTTAGTCTTACAATGTATCATCTGAAAGCTCATAATGTGCTGATCAGTAATATCATGATAAAGTGTGTGCAGCAGCTTTATGCATAAAGTTATCGATTTGCCCTGAATGATGTTAAAAACACATGTTCAGAATCATGTAGCACCAAACTGGCCAAACAGGTCTGTCTTGAATAAAGGACTATATGCTTGTCTTAATTTGCATTTAAGCAGTAAATAGTCATCAAGCAGGAAGGGAAAACAAAGGATGCTCAAATAGGTGGAAGGGAACATCCTTCTACATCGATTCTTTGTCTGCTGATTCTCAGCTGGAAATGTTTTTCAAGAAGGGGACAAACTATAAAAAGGAAGAACAAATAGCCCAAGGCACTCCCATGGCCCTACCCATCACATTGACCACACCTGAAAAGACAGAATGAAACAGCTGTTGGACTGGGAGAAGCGTGGTCCTGATCTGAAGAGTTTGATCAGTAATCTTGCTGGAAGTATGTAGTGAGAAGTTTTGCTTGAATCTAATCTAGTTTGTTAAGTAAGGCACTAGTAAGCATTTAATCTTTATTTTTCTTGTAACCATTTCTAATGAGGCATAAAAATCACTTTGTACGCACTTAAAATCTCTCTTTGCAGTTAATAAATTTGTTTTATCTAACCCACTGTGTTTAAGCGGAAGTGTCTGGGTAGCTATTTAACTAACAAGTTAGTATATATTATTCTCTTAAAGGAATAGCAGACTTAATACATATGGTCTTTCTAGGAGAGGGCTGGGCAGTACAAAACACACCTTTCTGGGGAGAGTTCAGGACTGGGAGTGTGTTGGGGTCACCCTGCAGTATAGCCAACACTGGTGAGAGCCAGGGTGTGACTGGTAGGCTGCAGTTACACAAATATATATGGAGTGACCTGTATGCTGGTGGCTGGTTGTGAGCAGACCAGGTTGGAGGCTACAACTGCAAGGCATTGCAAGGCACCCCAGGTTACAGGGCAGGAGTGACACAGCCCCCCACTGGTCTGGATTATACCCAAGTATGTCGGAGTGTATGAGGCTTTCTTTCTAGGTACAACTTAAAACTTAAAAAAGTAATGGCCAGTAATGCATCAATGCTTATGACCTACAATGTATGTGCTGTGTTTTTTATTTCTGGTGTATGAAATGCAACTTGGTGGCCATGCAGGAAGAAAAGATTAACAGTTTGTAAGTACAGACACTATGGAGCATTAGAGAGCTCTGAGAGGAGTTCTTTTGTAAAAGATTCAGGAAACGTCACCACTCAAATTCAAGGAATAAAGGAGCTGGACATCAAGGAACTAGAGAGAGAATTAATCAAAGAGGGTGCTTGGCAGAGCACCTGAGGAAACTGGACCCAGTGGCATTCTACATAGGTGGAGGATGGGCAAGCTGTCCTGAGCAAAAAAAAAGAAGACGTCCAGGAGGAATTCCGCACCGATAGAAGTTTTCAAATTATCATCAGGTTCTCAGCATGGAAACTACAGAAGTTATCTCTGAAGAGTAAGCTGCTCAAATGAAACGTTGAGCAAATAGTTATACAGGACATAACTGTGAATGACAGCTCAGCCCAACCTACAAGACAATCAAGTGTTCCCAGAAAGATCTCCAACCACCTAAAGAAGACAGAAAATCCTTGTTGAGGTGTTCTATACTAACAATCTCTGCAAGGGACAAATAGACAACAGGATGCTGTGCTGTCTTCCTGGAGCCAAAACAAGAGATGAGACTCTAAGATTGGCTAGACATCTGAAGTTGGCGTGTAAGGAACCACTGGTGATGATGCACGTGGGCGCTAGCTACACTGCTTCACGTAATACCTGACAGATGGCTTCAGGGAACTCTGAAGGGTGCTGAAAGAAAAGAACATCCAAATGTTTTTCTTTGAGGTCCTCCCTGTCCCACAAGTGAAGGAAGACAGAAGTCAGAAGATTCTAGAAGCAAACCACAGGCTAGATAAGTGGTGTAAAATAGAGTTTTGGTTCTGTGGAACACTGGTTCATCTTCTATGGGGTAAGAGGGCTATACAGGTTTGATGGCCTCCCTTTCAGTAGGAAAGGGAGCAAATCTGCCTGGGGACTGGCTAGCTAGAGCAGTCAGGAGGCTATTAAACGAACAGCAAAAGGGGAGGGTGAAGAGGGGTGTCATAAATATAAAGGGAAGGGTAAACCCCTTTGAAATCCCTCCTGGCCAGGGGAAAGCTCCTCTCACCTGTAAAGGGTTAAGAAGCTAAAGGTAACCTCGCTGGCACCTGACCAAAATGACCAATGAGGAGACAAGATACTTTCAAAAGCTGGGAGGAGGGAGAGAAACAAAGGGTCTGTGTCTGTCTGTATGCTGCTTTTGCCAGGGACAGAACAGGAATGGAGTCTTAGAACTTTTAGTAAGTAATCTAGCTAGGTATGTGTTAGATTATGATTTCTTTAAATGGCTGAGAAAAGAATTGTGCTGAATAGAATAACGATTTCTGTCTGTGTATCTTTTTCGTAACTTAAGGTTTTGCCTAGAGGGGTTCTCAATGTTTGAACCTAATTACCCTGTAAGATATCTACCATCCTGATTTTACAGGGGGGATTTCTTTATTTCTATTTACTTCTATTTTTTATTAAAAGTCTTCTTGTAAAAAACTGAATGCTTTTTCATTGTTCTCAGATCCAAGGGTTTGGGTCTGTGGTCACCTATGCAAATTGGTGAGGCTTTTTATCCAACATTTCCCAGGAAAGGGGGGGGTGTGCAAGTGTTGGGAGGATTGTTCATTGTTCTTAAGATCCAAGGGTCTGGGTCTGTAGTCACCTAGGCAAATTGGTGAGGCTTTTTACCAAACCTTGTCCAGGAAGTGGGGTGCAGGGTTTTGGGAAGTATTTTGGGGGGAAAGACGCGTCCAAACAGCTCTTCCCCAGTAACCAGTATTAGTTTGGTGGTGGTAGCGGCCAGTCCAAGGACAACAGGGGGGAATATTTTGTACCTTGGGGAAGTTTTTGACCTAAGCTGGTAAAGATAAGCTTAGGAGGTTTTTCATGCAGGTCCCCACATCTGTACCCTAGAGTTCAGAGTGGGGGAGGAACCTTGACATGGTGGCATAGCGGTGGGATTAACCTGAAATCATTTTGAGATCCAGTTGAGATTTTTTGAACTAGAAATACAGATTTTAAAAAGGAAATTTTTTTTTCCTTTGGAAAGCAACTGAAACTGAAAGCTGAAACTGTGGCCAAGCAGAGACAAAAGGGGATTATCTTTGTGAATTGCAGGTTTTCTTTGCCTGGAGGCAGGGTACTTAACTCCTGCAGGGAAATTCACAGTCTTCCAACCCAGAGGTTTTTTTTCTTTTCTTCCTAAAAGTAAATAGGGGGTGTGTGTTCTACCCATTTGCTTTCTCTTTGGGCTGGGTAAGCAGGTTTCCAAGTAGTTGGAGGTTTTTTGCTTTAATTTGGGCCCAGAGCAGAGACAAGGGAAATTGTCTTTTTCTGTAGGCTGACAATCACTATCAGAGAATAGATATTCTATTCCAGCACAGCAAAATTTTACAGCCAATTTTTGTTTGTTTATTTCTAAACCTCGGGTGTAAAGTTAGTTAAAAACAGAGAGGTTAGAATGACCAAATCCTCAGCTCGACTACAGCTGGAATTAGCTAAATTTCAGGCTGAGGGAAAACAAAGGGAACATGAAAGACAGATAGAACTCATGCAGCTGGAGAAGGAGGTACAGGAGGCTGCCCACAAGAGGGAAATGGAGGCAAGGAAGCATGTGGAAGAGGTGAACCTCTCCATGACCCTTGGGCGTATGCAGCGACAGCAGATCCAGGAGCTGTGCACTAGCTACGCGTCAACGTTCTCAGCCACCCCAGGCCTGACTGAACGGGCATACCACTCCATTGACACAGGGAATGCTCACCCAATTAGGGTCCACCCTTACCGGGTGTCTCCTCAAGCTAAAACTGCTATAGAACGGGAGATCCAGGATATGTTACAGATGGGTGTAATCCGCCCCTCTGAAAGTGCATGGGCATCTCCAGTGGTTCTAGTTCCCAAACCAGATGGGGAAATACGTTTTTGCGTGGACTACCGTAAGCTAAATGCTGTAACTCGCCCAGACAACTATCCAATGCTCCGCACAGATGAACTATTAGAGAAACTGGGACGGGCCCAGTTCATCTCTACCTTGGACTTAACCAAGGGGTACTGGCAGGTACCGCTAGATGAATCTGCCAAGGAAAAGTCAGCCTTCATCACACATCTCGGGCTGTATGAATTTAATGTACTCCCTTTCGGGCTGTGAAATGCACCCGCCACTTTCCAAAGACTTGTAGATGGTCTCCTAGCGGGATTAGGAGAATATGCAGTCACCTACCTTGACGATGTGGCCATATTTTCGGATTCCTGGGCAGACCACCTGGAACATCTACACAAAGTCCTTGAGCGCATAAGGGAGGCAGGACTAACTGTTAAGGCTAAGAAGTGTCAAATAGGCCTAAACAGAGTGACTTACCTTGGACACCAGGTGGGTCAAGGAACTATCAGCCCCCTACAGGCCAAAGTGGATGCTATCCAAAAGTGGCCTGTCCCAAAGTCAAAGAAACAGGTTCAATCCTTCCTAGGCTTGGCCGGTTATTACAGACGATTTGTACCGCACTACAGCCAAATCGCTGCCCCACTGACAGACCTAACCAAAAAGAAACAGCCAAATGCTGTTCAGTGGACCGGAAAGTGTCAGAAGGCCTTTAACAAGCTTAAAGCGACACTCATGTCTGACCCTGTACTAAGGGCCCCAGACTTTGACAAACCGTTCCTAGTAACCACAGATGCATCCGAGCGTGGTGTGGGGGCAGTTTTAATGCAGAAAGGACCTGATCAAGAATTCCACCCTGTAGTGTTTCTCAGCAAAAAACTGTCTGAGAGGGAAAGCAACTGGTCAGTCACTGAAAAAGAATGTTATGCCATTGTCTACGCTCTGGAAAAGCTACGCCCATATGTTTGGGGACGGCGTTTCCACCTGCAAACTGACCATGCTGCACTAAAGTGGCTTCACACCGTCAAGGAAACTAACAAAAAACTTCTTCGTTGGAGTTTAGCTCTCCAAGATTTTGATTTCGACATCCAACACATCTCAGGAGCTTCTAACAAAGTGGCTGATGCACTCTCCCGTGAAAGTTTCCCAGAATCAACTGGTTAAAATCGTCCTTGAGATGTGGAAAATATTGTTAGTCTTTATGTACTTGGTAGTATATTTAGAGATGCATGTGTCTTATTAACTCTGTTTTCCTACAGCTCCAGGAAGAAATCCCAGCCAGTGTTTCACCCTAGCTGAGATTTGGGGGGCGTGTCATAAATATAAAGGGAAGGGTAAACCCCTTTGAAATCCCTCCTGGCCAGGGGAAAGCTCCTCTCACCTGTAAAGGGTTAAGAAGCTAAAGGTAACCTCGCTGGCACCTGACCAAAATGACCAATGAGGAGACAAGATACTTTCAAAAGCTGGGAGGAGGGAGAGAAACAAAGGGTCTGTGTCTGTCTGTATGCTGCTTTTGCCAGGGACAGAACAGGAATGGAGTCTTAGAACTTTTAGTAAGTAATCTAGCTAGGTATGTGTTAGATTATGATTTCTTTAAATGGCTGAGAAAAGAATTGTGCTGAATAGAATAACGATTTCTGTCTGTGTATCTTTTTTGTAACTTAAGGTTTTGCCTAGAGGGGTTCTCAATGTTTGAACCTAACTACCCTGTAAGATATCTACCATCCTGATTTTACAGGGGGGATTTCTTTATTTCTATTTACTTCTATTTTTTATTAAAAGTCTTCTTGTAAAAAACTGAATGCTTTTTCATTGTTCTCAGATCCAAGGGTTTGGGTCTGTGGTCACCTATGCAAATTGGTGAGGCTTTTTATCCAACATTTCCCAGGAAAGGGGGGGGTGTGCAAGTGTTGGGAGGATTGTTCATTGTTCTTAAGATCCAAGGGTCTGGGTCTGTAGTCACCTAGGCAAATTGGTGAGGCTTTTTACCAAACCTTGTCCAGGAAGTGGGGTACAGGGTTTTGGGAAGTATTTTGGGGGAAAAGACGCGTCCAAACAGCTCTTCCCCAGTAACCAGTATTAGTTTGGTGGTGGTAGCGGCCAGTCCAAGGACAACGGGGGGGAATATTTTGTACCTTGGGGAAGTTTTTGACCTAAGCTGGTAAAGATAAGCTTAGGAGGTTTTTCATGCAGGTCCCCACATCTGTACCCTAGAGTTCAGAGTGGGGGAGGAACCTTGACAAGGGGAAACAAATGAACACTCAATTAGCACAAAATTAAGATATTAAGAACAAAATTAATCAAGACACCAAGGACCAAGGAGAAGAAACTTTTTAATGGCCTGTACACCAATGCTAGGAGCATGCATAACAAAAACAAGAGGAATTGGAACTGCTCTACTATGAGCGTAAATTTGACCTAGTTGGTATTACTGAAACCTGGTGGAAGATATGCATGATTGGAATGTTAAAGTCAATTTTACAAATCTATTTAGGTAGGATCAAGCTGGCAAAAGAGGAGGGGGATACATCAAATATCTGTTTCAGGGTCACTGACAACTCAGAAGCAAGTGATCTTGAATGTTTATGGATCGACACTCTAACTGATAAAACACACAAAATGGAATACCAGTAGTTGCCTGCTACAGACTACTAAATCAAACTAAAGAATAGACTGACCATCTATCACAGCCATTCTCAACCTGGGGGGGGGGGGCACAGCCCCCCTTTCAGAGACGCCGTGGGACCCCTAGCCCTGGCGTCTCCCACCATGGGGATGAAACCCCGAGCACTGGTTGCCTTCCCCACTGTGGTGCCAGAAGGGGGTAGTCCCAGGAGAAGCTTCACACACCCCCTTCCTCCTCTCTCTGTCCCTGAGGTCCCATCCCCAGCCAGGTCGGAGGTGGGAAGCCAGAGTGGGCAGTGGGGCAGCTGCTGGTCTGGCTGGTGTCATGGAGCAGGCAGCCACTGCATTCCCCCCGTCTGCTGCTGGTGCCTAGGGTTCCAGCTGCTTCTCAGTTCACGCAGCTGGTAACAGCTGCCCAGACAGAGGGACCCTGCTCTCTGGCCAGCAGAGCTCTTGGGGAGCGGTGACCTCAGGGGAGCCCTCCTGGCACACAGCCTGTAGTGACCCCTTCCCTGCACCCTGAGCTACCTCCCTGCCTGCACACAGCTGCTACATACCCCCTGTCTGCACCCTGAGCTACCCCTGCCACTGCACAGCCCCTAGCAAACCCCTCCCTGAACCCTGAACAACCCCCCTGTCTGCACAAGGTCCCTAACTACCCTCTCTCTGTTCCCTGAGCAATTTTCTAACTTTCTGAGCTGAATCCCCACCACTCACAACCCAGACAGACTGGGTGGTCTACTGAGGTGAGTCAAGGGGTCAAGTGGCGCTGCCTTTCTCGACCCTGCTGTGCAGAGCTGCCCCAAGCCCTGCTGGCCTCTTCCCCCCAAAATAAAATTCAATCTATGCCTATGCCTGAGAGCCCACCCCCAGCCTGGAATCCCTCGTCCCCTGCTGGGCCCTGGAGTTTTTATAGCATGTTGACAGGGGCCTCAGAGAGAAAAAGTTGAGAACCCCTGATCTATCATATATAGGGGGGAAAAGTTGCACTATCATGGGAGGGATTTCAATACGGAATGATAACACATTTAGAAAACCTGGCCTATGAGGAAAGCGAAACTATTGGGTATGTTTAAGTCTTGAGAAAAGAAGACTGAGAGGGGACCTGATAACCATCTTCAATTATGTTGTTTAACTACTTTTTCTTTACGTACCGGCCATAACATTTGATGGACAGCAAAATGAAAAATCCCAATATATTGTGCATCTGTGGTTGGGTCTTCCATAAAAGAAGAAACCAACCCCAAACTAACTTTGTGCATTAGTCAACCGTATGCTGAGTATTTTGACTTGGTGTAAAAATCAAGGTGCTTCACATTACAAGTTATTCATATCACTTCATCTTGAGTCAGCTTTTAGTATTACTAATATTTCCCCCCTCAATTTTAAAGGGGGTTTTGCTTGTGTTTACTGCCTTGTCTCCAACAAATACCTTGTGATTCAGTTTTATCATTCTTTAAAATCTTTTAATAAAAAGGGACATTGATCAAAAATATATTCCCAAAAGAGTAATTTTTAAAAATATTTTAGTGTACTTCCAGATATTGGTTTGTTAATTTCCTTTTCAAAACTCAGTACTGCAGATTTTGCTACACTGATAATAGCTACAACAAGTAAGTGTTAACTTAAACAAAGAGCAAAGATCCTATAATAAATAAAAACATTAACTTTGATTTTGGAAATACCAGGCTTTGAGCTATCATAGAAAAATAAACCCAATCCATTAGCTAGGCATTTTAAACACTTGATTCAGTCTTTCCACATCTGCTCTACACAGATCTCCACTTCTGTCCATTTGTCCAGCATCTATGCCAGAATTTTATAATGAATTAAGTACACCAACACATTTCTTGATACAGTTGCAAGTAAAGAAGGCTTAAGTGTACTGACCACTATTTCCAAAACATTTCCCTCAAAAGACCTCAGTCCTGTATTGAATGCTTACAGGTATGTTTATCTTTATATATGTGAACAGTCCCATTGAAGAAAGTAGGCATCAAGTGAGGCACATGGATCAGCGTTTAGAGCAGGGGTAGGCAAAACTATGGAATGCGTGCCAAAGGCGGCACGTAAGCTGATTTTCAGTGGCACTCAACACTGCCCGGGTCCTGGCCACCGGCCCGGGGGGCTCTGCATTTTAAGCTTCATTTAAAATTAAATTCTTAAACATTTTTAAAACCTTATTTACTTTACATACAACAATAATTTAGTTATATATTATAGACTTATAGAGAGAGACCTTCTAAAAAACATTAAAATGCATTACTGGCACGCGAAACCTTAAATTAGAGTGAATAAATGAAGACTCGGCACACCACTTCTGAAAGGTTGCCAACCCTTGGTTTAGAGCATCAGGGCCGAAGACAAGAGTAAATTGGGGTCTCACAGGTACAACTGAAGAAAAAAATATGCCAAATATGTGCCCAGAAGCTAAGTCACACACTTCATGCCCAGCTAGTATTTTGCTGTTGCTTTTATTTTGTTGTCTACTGCTTTTGTCACTGGGATGGTTTGATTAATAATACTAACACCTGAAGTACTTGTTCATTGGTTTTCTCAGTCCAAACTCCAGTTGACTTCCACAGAGCCTTTGCCTGAGTGAGGACCTGATCGAATAGAAGTGCTGACTGCCTCCTGGGAAGAACTCAGCACTTGTCTGAACCCATCTCAAGAAGCTTTCTTCACCTTATAGGACTGAGCAGCAAGTAGTAGGGACTTCAGGATTTGACCCATTAAATATCCATATTTTTACTGACTGCAAATGCTTTACATTTCTTATCTTATTGGTATGGAAAGCATACCTCTTTACATGTCCCTCGGTGAGGGACATCACTCATTTTTAATGCCAAAATTACCTCCCGCCACACAAGTTTGGTGTTGCCTCCTTTTTGAGATTGATATTTATGTCACAAAGAAAGGATGGTGAAACTGAGGTTATAGAAAGAATTTACCCTAAAAGAATGAATCTGAGAGTATTTTTAGATGAATTTGTTTGTCACCCTCATGTATAGTTTCTGTCACATTCTGCATCCCTCATTTAGTATGGGAAGATGCTGGGAATTATGTTAATTGGAAATAGCCAGGAAAGTTCACAAATCTGTCAGGACTTCTTGTTTGACAATGTAATACTAACCACTAGCACGAAACAAATGAGTCACATCCGAACCTTGTTCCTGGTTAAATTGATTTAGATAGATGGAAATTACTTGTTTGAAAATAAATCGGTGTTCATAGATATATAAATTAAAAAGCTATTAATTTACTTTGATGGAGAAGGTCTTTGCTAACGGGCCTCATTTACATTCTGGGGGCACAAAAATTATTAATACCAAGGTCAATGAAGAAGAGGGTAGGCCTTCCAAATAATTTATTTTACGTTTGAAATGTAGATCCTATATGAGCTAAGAATATAGTATTCATTCTCTTGCCACAAAGTGACACTAGTTTTGTTTCTCAAAATGAGGTTTTGCATCAGCTCAGTGTGAGAGTGTCATTACATAGTGCAGTGTATCATTCAAAAGCAATGTGTAACATTATGGATAGAAAAGATTAATCTATTTTGCTTGATAGGGAATACCTACTGGTAAGATGAATGATGAAAAAGGAAAATATTTTAATACAAATAAAGAGACAACTAGTCCTTCCCATGATCTTTTCCACAATTATTCTGTATCTGCTACATTGCAGGGAAAAAAATAGGTTGAAGTATGCTATTGGAGTCAGACTTAATTGACAATGCTTCAGCATTATTTAACTATCCATCAGGCCATTTAGTACAAATAGAGTGTCTATCAGACAGCAGTAACATGCTTTCATTTTTAATGTTTATGTTAATGAGCTATGCTGTTGCAAGCTCCGATAACTCCCATGCCAATCTTACTAATGAACTGCTGAACTCAGGTCAGCTGTTCTCAACTGGTGTCAATCATACAAACAAACATAAAAGATAAGTATATTAGAAACTCTCTGGAAAGAAGACTTAATAGTTAAATTACTTAAGTTACTCTGTTAAGATGGTTTTAAAATATATGTTATCACACCCAAGCAGATACATATTAAATATAAAAAGTCTGTTAAAAATGTTATTTAGGTTGCAAAGTCAAGCACTTGAGAGTTAGGAAAGGCCATGTCCCAAGGTAGGGCTTCACCCCAGCTCCCAAAGACACACTGCCCTACACCCACAGTCTCAGCAAAAACAAATAAACAAACAATTCTTCATCTCTCCTTTACCTCTCAGGATCTCACTACTTTCTCTCCCAGAGGACTCTGGCAGTCCTACTTCTTAGCTCTGACTCATCAGGTCTCCCTCATGCCCAGGTGCTCTTTTTAAAGCCTAATCTAGGCTAGCTGATGAAGCAAGGTGCACTGGCCCTATTCCCTTTTAGAGGGCCAGTGTCACCCTGTAACACTCCTTCTCATTCAGGCTTCGCTAACCCCTGGGGTAAGCCTTTTAAAATCCATCCTTAGTCCAGCCTGCCCCCCAAAGAGGACCCTCAAACTTTCCCCACATTCTCTACCAATGTTTTACTCCAGTTATTCCATGTACATTCAGACACAGAGGGTTCCCCACAGTCTTTTAAAAATCAGTCCTAGGGGGAATAAGTCCCCAGTCCCTGCCACTCAGGTTTTATGCTAGCCTTGTAGTTCGTACCCGCACCAGGGCACCACCAATAGAGCGTCATCCCCTTCTCTGGCCTTACCAGTGTGTTTTTCAATCTGTAGTTGCTCCAGCTTTCCCTTCAGCTGGCTGATTTCAAAGAATAACTCATTTCCCTTGGAGCACCTCTTGCAAACCCTGGATATATTTCAAATCCCACTCATCTTCAAGGAGCTCAACCTGTAACTTCATCTCTTGTATTTCTTTCAGATACTCCTTCCCTTTTAGTGCTTTCTGCCAGACCTGTTCAGAAGCAGTAAGCTCCACCCAGCATTTTTCCTCCACAAAAAACAGGGCTTGCCTCCCCTCTCAGCGGTGTGCTCATGCATTTAGTGTTGCAGCATCCATTTTGTCCTGCAACCTCCATACCTGTGCCCCTCTCACAGACACTGTTCTTCTGAGCCCTCTGGGTCACCGCTGCACAATGATCAGCCAAAAGCCTGTCTGGATCCCCGCTATTCAGTGTTTCACCTCCACCATGAGCTTCCGCTCCCCTGCACCCCTCTGCCTTTACCTGGGCTCTTCAGTGCAGTGCCAGGAGCCCTCACCATGCCTTGGATTCAGTGCAGTGCTCTCCTGTTCACAGCCTCAGTCCTTACAACTGGAGCGCAACCCCCACTTTTCTCCACTGGGAACCTCCACAGCCTCTTTCCTACCTGCTGTCATCTCCAGGGTTGGAGAGCTGGCAAGCTCCTCCTGCCTTCAGCCCTGGCTCTCTGGCTTGGAGACACAAGCCAGCAAACCCCTATTACTGCTCTCCTGCCTTCAGCCTCTCCCTGCTGCCCTCTGAGATTCCTCCAGTCCCCTGTTCTCTGGCAGCTGTCACCTGCCCTTTCGAATTGAAGCAGTCTGCTCTGACTCACTAGGACTCGCCTGTTTCTTCTATGCCCTGAACAGCTGAGCCAGTCTTAAAAGCACAGTTCACATAGGGACAAATGCTTCTTATATGTCCTTCTTGCCCTGAGGCAAAACATTCCCTCCTTTGGGCCTCATGTTGCATGATCCTCAAATGCCTCTTTAATGTTTTATACCTGTGTCCACCGATCTTTTCCCTCTGCAGGATCTCCAGGAGATACTGCTGCTGCTGTTCCTTGAGTATGGATAGTCACTTCTGTAGATCAAGCTGCACCTCCTCCTGCTGCTTTAGTCATCGGACCACCTGCGGAAACTGGAGCAGGAACTCCTGCAGTTGGTGCCATTCTTCCATGCACCAACTTGGGAGGATGGATCTACCTTTAGCAAAGCAGGCTTCCACATACTTCAGCTCCATCAATCCCTGGTCACCCAAATTGGGTGGGAGAATATCAGTCAAACCTCAGTTCCAGGGACCAATTGCCTGCCCACATTCCCCAACATGTATTTCTAGTCAGGGCTCCTCCCCAGCTCCCAAAGACACTGCCACATCCACAGTTTTTCGAGGCAGATTTACTACTTCAAACTTAAACAGAACAAACAAAAACAAACAGTTTCAGTTCACCTCAGGGAATTTTTCCCTTCTACAGCACAGACTCTGACTCCATCCCCACCCAGGAAACTCTGGCAGCCTTGCTCCCATCTCTTCTGCCTTCTTACCTGAGCACCACCCCTCAAGATTTTATCCGTGGATTCCCCTTTTCAGAACAGGTCCTCTCAGGTTTTCACAGCCTACCCTCTCAGGGGACTCTGGCCATCCTGCAGCTTCCTAGCTCTGACTCACTGGACAGCCCTTTTCCCTAGACCCAGGTGCCCTCTTTTAAAGCCTAATCCTGTCCAGCTGATGTGGCACAGGTACACTGGCCCTGCTCCTTCTTTGACAGGCCAGTTTAAGGTTGCTGTGCGACCTTAATTCTGCCCACTTGTGCCTCCATCATGTGCACTGAATGAGGCAAGAGCTCTACAGAACAAAAATATCTGTATATGAGCATGTAATTAAGATTGTACCATAATGCATATTCATCAGGGAGAGAATTCAGGTTTTGGGGGCAACCTAAATACTGACAATTCCTAAATCTTTGAGTGCTTGACTTTTGCAACCTAGATAATGTTCTCTTAACATATTTTTAAATGTCATTTCCTAAATTCTTTTTTAAAAAGGTAAAAAACAAATTACATACAACTGAACATGAAGAGGATGTAAACCCTGAACCTTTCACACTGTGGTACAGAGTTCAACCACCTGAACTACAGGACAAACTGCTTTAGCTAGCCATAGGTGAAGGTTATTATACCGGATGGGAAAGGTGGGAAGATAGGTTGTGGTGCCCAGTTGTTTGGTCCAGCCAATGAAGGACGAGAAGGAGGCCTGGGCACTGTTCTCTATTCTCCTACCCCATGATACCCTTACTGAGGTCATGTGCTGGGTTCAGGGGCAGATGGCTGGGCAGAGTCCAGCTGGCTTTCTCTCACCCCCAACTATAGCTGCCTCAGCAACTTTCAGGCATTCCCAGTATAGCGTATGCCCTACACTCCCAGACCAGGTTGAACTATTTTACATTAGATCATTTAACTGAAATGTGTCAAGGCTCAAACCACAAACACACAGCACACAAAAGCCCACGGCTTGAATGGCTACCAGGACCTCACACTCTGGAGTGCTAAACCTTTAAAAAACAACAGGGCATTGGAAAATACAGCCATGTGCTGCTGCTTTTGGTGGCAATTTGAGCCTGGCCCCAGAATGTTCAAGGATACTGGCAGGCTGCCAACATTTTCCTGCGCAAAGCACACAACAGAAGGGAAATGGTAATTTTCATAGTGTATAATTCAGCCAAACTTGAATGGTATTTCAGAAGGACAAAGCAAAGGCACTTCTCTAAGACTTAAAGATTAATCTGGGGAGTAAAAGGGGGAAAAGCCAAATTACAGGGGAACAAATGAAAGAAGGTCAAGAGAGTAAAAGGAAACCACTCAATGAGTTTAGAAACAGATGGAAACAAGGGAGTAAGTTAAAGGAGGGTTTTTTCCCCATTTTAAGGAAAACAAAGGTGTGTTGCAAAGAGGATGGAAAGAAACCCAAATGGGTAGAGACAGAGATTAGAAAGTGAATAAATTACACATTTATGAGAAAGTAAAGGGCTATTTTAATTGATTGTTCCCCAGTGGAATTAGTAAAAGCTTGCTTTCTTGAAAATTAAGGAATATTTGGCAGTTATTGATTGTACTGCCATAGACTGGCAAAGGTGCCAGATTTTACCTGTGGCTACTGACATTTAAAATCCCAAGCATGAGCAGAAATATAAAAAGCTGACACTGTTAAGCACTTATAACAGCTGCAGTCAAAGAAAATGACTCATATTAAGTAAAAGACAAAATTTTACACTTTTCTGCAGGAAACAGTATTTCCAGTTCAAAAGTCAAGTCGTACTAATAAAGCATAATGCATCTTCACACGTACTCATGAATTTTATAAATGTATTTTTTACTTTAAATGTATGAATCCACAGTTCCATGTTTCCACCACTGCTGCTGTTACTTAATATTTAAATTGATTCTGATTTTGAAAAACCTGTCTCTATTTACTTTTAAACTTACTCATATGTCAGGCTTTAAATTAAAATAGAATGGCTATTTTGTATAGCACTGCAATTATAACCAGCATAAATGAAACTCAGCTGAAGACACAACAGCTGTTTAAATATGAACAATGTTATTTAAAGGCAGACATAATACTTACGGACATATTTCATAACACTTATGAAGAAAATTGAGCTTTAATTCCAGTTACCAGGAGGATGGAATCATAGAA